>NC_039358.1:202581626-203226198 GCF_003573695.1 Papaver somniferum
TTTTTCAACTTTTTTTTTTTCATGGTATCTCAATCACTCTAATTCACCCTAGCATTGGTAACAACTTGAATCGTGGGCCCCACGTATCACTTAGAGAAACATAGTTTAAAAACAAAATAAAATAAAAATAGAAGTGAAAAGGACTCAACGAGATATGGTGAAACTATCATGTTATTTCTAACACCTGAGCTCTGTGCTTTTATGAATAGACTCTTTAGATGTTTCCATCTAATCAGATTGGTTCCTCAAACTCCTACAATCAAAATGCTTCCATCCACTTAGATTAGTTAGTGCAATCCTCAATAGGCATAAATTTCTAGGCTCTGGAGTTTATTTATTGCAAAAAGGTGACAAAAAGTGTTTCTTCCCCACCCCCAAACTTAAATCTTACATTGTCCTCAATGTTCTAAGGATGAAAATAAAAGCATGAACAAGGAGAAACTATTACCACTGGAGGGAAAAGAAATAAGGAAGGATATTACCGTATCACATGAACGCAGGAGCCTCCCAGGAAATGCTAAATTTATAGTCATTAGCTAGACATCAAATACCTCAAAAAGAATTTTCACCTTCCAAAGTCGTATACCAATAGTCGAAACAATTGTGGGTCCATAAGACCAAATAGAACTGCCACGAATAGGAGACAAATGCTCAAGATTAGAAAAATGAGCAGATAGAGCACAACCTGATCTAAAGTTTCTCGCAAGACAACTGGATTTATCTCGGGTGACCACTTGGGCTTCATATGAGTGTCTCGGCAAACAGCTTTATCCAAAAAACGGGTCTCTAATATATGGATTTTTTCCTGGACATTATCAGGAGGATCGGGTTGTGGAGTCTGAATAGACTCATGGAATACCTCACTAGGATCGAGTCCCAATATAGGGACTTCTAATGGGGATAATTGACGATCACAAGAATCATTACTATCCCCAAACTTAGGGTTTTCACTACTCTCACACAAACCTCTCATTATTGCTTGAATTTCCGGATCTTCCCAGTCCTTAAAATACTCAAGAGATTCTTCTAGTTCTCTACCCCCAAACTTAGAATTTTGGGTGCCTCTACAATGACTAGTCACAATGTTCCTAATTTCTAGACCATCGGGTTCTTGAAAAAGGTCAATTGCTTTCTCTAAGTCATAATCAGGTGGTTCATCCTCAGCTTGCTTCATATCTTCTATGGTCCACTCTAAGGTTTCCTTATTTTCTTGAAGCACGGTCTCTGGCCTACTTTCCTGATCACTATCCAAATCGGAAGCTATAATCACAGGGAAAGACTCGGGTGGGCCTAAAAATGTATAATTAGACTCCAACTCAGGAGGCTCTTTTAAATAAGGTGTTAAGATAGACTCAGAAGCTAGTAATGGTTCGAACCTATTTTTCCATATATCAATATCTAACATAGGAACAGAATCCAACAGAGCATTAACTTGTTCAATGTTACTATTATCGTCTAAATCCAGGCTAAAATGGGATAAACAACTCTCTAATGTATTTTCCGATACGATGTTTGGTAATGACTCCTGAACTAAGGTTCCTATCATGTTCACCTCTTCAATACATGTGCTATCTAGCTCAGAATGTAGCTTGTTTACATTAAAAATATTCAGCTCAATAGTCATATTACCAAAAGAAAGATTCATGATACCATTTCGACAGTTTATGATGCCTTAGACGTAGCTAAGAATGGGCGACCTAAAATCACAGGTATTTGGTTCTCTGGGTCGGGGACAGGTTGGGTATCTAGGACCACGAAATCCACTGGATAAATAAACTTGTCGACCTCAATAAGAACATCCTCGATCACACCACGAGGGATTTTAACGGACCTATCAGCTAACTGGAGTGTTATCTGGGTAGGTTTCATCTCACCAAGTCCTAGCTTAAGGTACACATGGTATGGAAGTAAATTTACACTGGCTCCTAAGTCAAGCAAAGCTTTCTCAACACGGTACTTACCTATTGTACAAGCAATGGTAGGGGACCCTGGGTCTTTATACTTAGGAGTAGTGGTATTCTGAATAATAGAACTCACATGACTATCTATGAAGGCTTTCTTCTGGACACTGAGCTTACGCTTTCGCGTACACAAGTCCTTAAGGAACTTGGCATAAGAGGGAATCTGCCTAATTGCATCTAATAATGGAAGGTTGATATTAACCTGCTTAAAAACCTCCAATATATCATTAAAGTTGGACTCCCTCTTAGTCGGAACTAGCAGCTGTGGGAATGGGGCTCTGGGAACAAAGCCGGGCTCAACAGGACCCTCATTGGTCTTCTTGGAGACTCTATCAGTCTCCTCATTTTCTGGCTCAGCAGGGTGAACTACAGCATGTTCACTATCAGGCATGGCAACCTTGTTGTCAACTTTCTTTCCACTCCTAAGGGTTGTGACAGCATTCACATGATTGTACGATTTCTCTCCTCTAGGGTTAGGATCAGTATGACTAGGAAACCTTCCATCTTCTCTCTCACTTATAAACTTAGCTATTTGTCCAACTTGAAGTTCTAACTTGGCAAGACTCTGGGAAGTATTCTTCAATTCCTGCTTAGTTTCTTGTTGAAAGCTCATGTGGTTCTTTGATAGCATGTCATGGTTACTTACTAACATAGTGATAGCTTCCTCTAAGGTAGAGATTTTTTTCTCGGAAGTGTTCTGAAACTGGGTTTGACCTGAAGAGTTCTTAAAACCAAAACCTGGGGGAGGCTGAGAATTACTAGACTGGCCTTGACTCTGGCCCTTAGACCAAGAGAAATTAGGATGGTTTCTCCAACCAGGGTTGTAGGTTTCTGAGTATGGGTCAAACTTCTGACGGTTCTCAAACCTAGCATTGTTATAGACAGCATGGGCTTGCTCTTCACTAACCTGACCTTCCCAAAATGAATTATCGGGCTCTATTCCACAACTAGAGACTTGAGAGGCTCTATTAGGTTCAACAAGGGACCTATTTTTAGTCTGGCCCATTTCCAAAGCTTCTAACCTTCTAGATAAAGCAGCAAACTTAGCATCTGAACCAAAACTTGTATCTACCACATTGGTTCTGCTTCTATTGACTAAGAGTCTTTTAGGAGGTTCAATACAAGATTCCCACTGTTGGGATTTTTCAGCGATAACTCCTAAGAAGGTAAAAGCATCATCAGCATTTTTACTAGTGAACTCACCAGCGCACATAGACTCAACCATGGCTTTGGTCGAATAGTCTAAACCATCATAAATAATTTGTACGAGTTTCATATTATCAAATCCATGGTGAGGACACTGAGATAGGAGATCATTGAATCGCTCTAAAAACCTATAAAGAGACTCTCCCTCTTGTTGCACACTAGCACTAATTTTCTGCCTAACAGCTGCAGTTTTATGCTTAGGGTAGAACTTCATATAGAAGGCAGCGATAAGTTCCTGCCATGTTTCTATGGATTCAGACGGTAGGTTGTTAAGCCAGGTCTTGGCTTTATCTCTCAAGGAAAAGGGAAACGTTTTAAGTTTCAAGACTTCATCAGTAAGGTCTTTTATTCTTATTGTCCCACAGATTTCCTCAAAGTCCCTAATATGGAAATAAGGGTTCTCATCATCTTTTCCTAAGAATATAGGGATCATCTGAATAATACTAGGTTTTATCTCAAAATTAGTCGTAGTGGCTGGCAATTTAATGCATGAAGCTCGGTTGGTCCTAGTTGGGAACATGTAATCTTTCAAAGTTGCCATCGCTGGCACAACAGAAGTACTAGGGGTACTTTTATCACTCAGAGATAAATTCTCAAAACTGAAGTTTCCAAAAACAGGGCTCTCAAAAGAAGAGTCTTCGAGCTCCCTGCTTAAATCAGAAGAACTACTAGGTTTTTCGCTAATCAATCGACCTAGAGTATCTCTTTTCCAAGCCCTAACAAAATCGGGCATACACTAAAAAGAATTCAAAAAGAAATAAAAATCCTAACAGGAAGGTTCTAGCAAACACACAGCAGGCTGACTCGACTTTACCACAGCAAACCTAAAGATTTCTAGCAAACAACAAGCATGATGGCTCCACTTAGATTGTTTCTAGACCAGCTTCTAATCCTTCGAAAGGGAATTCGTTACAATTTAAGCAAACCCCTCTGGAATCAATCCGAGTTAAAGCAAGTTGAATCGAGGCGAGGGAAGCTCAGTGGAGCTTTGATACCCAAAACCTCACCGATCCAATGCGGCGCAGTCACGCATTCAACTCGCAGAAACCGTCAAGAACTTCGAGGTGTGCTTAAAAGAGTAACCAATATTTTTCGAATGATTGTCCTGTTAAGCTCGATACCCTATAGGTCTCTTTCTAGTCCAAATTTTAGGCTGAGGTTCGCTTTAGGTTTCGTTTTCCTAAGGCGGGCAAGAAGGGAGCGGTGATGAAATCCGAACCCTTATCTTATATGGTCCAGTCCTTGCCCTTTACTAGTAATTTAAAAACAGTCCATATTCAAGTCCTCAGCATATATTCACCTTAAGGAGTCCAGTAACCCGCTTGCAGGAGATTCGCGGGTGTTTAGAATTTTACCTCCCGTACCAGACGGGCGATGAACCGTTGTCGTCGACTCGGGCCACGACTCCTATGCCGTGTGCGAACCCGAGGGGCCGAGACGATATCGTAATCGTCGTCCTTCCCTGCACACAGTTTGTATTTAAGGGTACCCTTCCGTAGGAGAAATATCTGTAACTTTACCATAAAGTTTAGTATTAGTAGGCAGAGCATCTTGAAGGCATTTCCAAAGAAAGAGTTTAATTCTCTCAGAGACATTAAGACTCCAGAGAGATTTCCAAAAGGATTCAGGAAGAGATAGACTAGTAGTATCCACACCATTTTCATTTAATTTTTCATACATTGACTTAACAATGAAATCTCCTGATTTAGTTAGAGTCCATCTTAATTAATCTTTCCTAAGGGTATGATGGGAGTCTCTGCAGAGATGTATTTGCAAAATTTCATTAGCAATGTTACTAGGGAAAGCAGAACAGATAAAGGTAGCATTCCAAGTGGTTGTTTCATAAATAATTAGATCAGAAACTTTAACAAGATGATTATTGCTAGTATTTTTACGATTCAGTAAAGTGTGTTTTAAACCAGGGATCCAATTATCTTCCCAGATATTGATATTTTGGCCATTACCTACTTCCCAAATACTGTACTGGTATATTAAGTCTAGGCCTTGCTTTATACATTTCCAGGTCCAAGAACTTCTAGAGTTCACTTTAGTCCTAAAAGGTGATTTATTCCTAAAATATTTTGGTCCTAGAGTTTTGACCCATAAGGCATTAGGTTCTTTTAATAACCTCCAAGCTACCTTAGCTATCATTGCTAGATTAAATTTCCTTGCATATCTAAAACCAAATCCACCTTTAAGAATAGGCTTGCTGAGATTTGACCAAGCTTTGGGATAGAAGCCCTTTCCTCCAGCCTCTTTTCCCCACCAAAAATATCTTTGTAAGGCATTCATTTTACTAGTTATTGTTTTTGGTAGAACAAAACATCCCATTAAGTAGGTTGGGATACTGGAAAGCACTGCTCAATTAAGGACTGATCTACAAGGTTGCGTAAGAACAAGATTTTTCCATCCTCTTGATTTAGATTCCATTCTTTCTAAAATAGGGGTGAAAGTTTTTATTTTAGATTTCTCCATAAACAAGGGAGCTCCTAAGTATGGGTCTTTAAGACTGATATGTTTTATTTTTAAAAGCTTGGATATCATCCTTTGATGTTTAGGTTCAACTTTCTTACTAAAGAAAACTCCTGATTTTTCAAAGTTAATAACTTGTCCTGAGACTTTACTAAAAGTTGCTATTGTATCTAAAAGATTTCTACGTTCCACTAGGTCAGCTTTGACAAAGAGAAGACAATCATCAGCAAAAAACTGATGAGATATGGGTTCACTTTTAGGAGTTATTTTGACTCCATGTAGAACTTTGTTTTATTCTTGTTTAAGAAGGAGTCTAGAAAAAATTCCCATACAAATAATAAAAAGATAAGGGGATAATGGGTCACCCTGTCTTAATCCTCTAGAAGGTTTAAAGAACTCTCCAGGGCTACATTTAGGAGCACAGATGTAGTTGCAGGAAATCCTACACTACACTCATCACAAGATTTCATTAACATTCAACTCATTTTAGATTAACAATCTTAATTTTATTGATGAATTTTTGAACAATCTTACAAGAAAAGATAAAGGAATCAAGAATAACCACTACTCTAGATTTTCTCTCTCCTATTTACTTGCTTCTCAATCAGAAAAGATCCCTCTCCTCCTTACAGCTGATCGACTCTTTATATAGAGTTTTACATAGTGGATGACAGCTAATCTAACCTTTATTTTCGGATATGTCTTGCGACATTCTCGTAACCTTACAAATGTTAATCTCGCAAACTCTCTAATTTTTGCAGGACCATCACATTTTCTCATGATTGAGCTGGCGTCGTTTATTATTTCGTTTCTGAAGTTATTCTACGACGCTGCTGTGTTGTGTTGTTAATAATTTCGTTGAGGCATTATTGCTGCGAGATTCTGATCCTACATCTTGCCTCTTCTCATATCTTCTCTGCGAAGTAGAGAATGATGTGAGAAATGTCGCAGCTGTTCTTCTCTTCATATTATGCATTTATCACACGTATTCTTTCTTCCATCTATTTCTTGACACGTCTTCTGTAACCGCTTCTTTTCAACCGCTCACGTTTTTTCGCATTAATGGTGTTTATTTCTTCGAGTAAAAAAAAATCTTCTTTATATATTCTTCTTACTCTTCTTTGCATTTTCTTTTTACTATCTCTTCTCTTTTTATTCTCTCATATCTGCAACTCTATTGTTCTTCCGTAAGTTCCTGCTACTGTAATTCTTCCCTCTTCAATCTTCTTACTTTTTATCCATTCACATACTCTATATTCAGATATGCCTCCAAGTGGCCATAAACATGAGAAAAACTTAAAAGAAGTCCAAAAAGATCTTGCTGAGAAAGGTTTCTCACTTTCTACCATTCCTGGTGAAAGTGCCAAGTCAATTCTTTCTATCAAACTTTTCTCTGATCAATCAATCATAATTTCGCTAGGTCAAATTCTCGCAGGTCTCCCTACTCCTGTTTATGACCCAGATATTCCTCTGTTCTATGAAATTCTCGCTCACTCAGGATTTTCGCGAGCTATCTTCCAATTGAGTGGGGATTGCATCCGTCTGATGCTAGAGTTCGCTAACCGTGGTGCTGGTAAAGGATCTCTTTACTCCAAAGAACTTAGGGATCCTAAATTCGCAGACTTGGAGATAAATGCTGAAAAATACACATTAGCGAGTTTCTTTGAAAATTATGAATTGATCTCCATGAAGAAAGAGAATACTCTCTGGGGTATTCTCTTGAAAAGGAAAGACAATATTGATGAAGCTAAAATACTCATGCAAGACATTGATTGACACTCTGGTAAGAACACAACTCCTCGCCAATCCAAAGATGATAAATGGTGTGTTTTTCCCTTGATGCTGAAAGGACCTTACATTGCTGGGTCAAATGTTCTTCCTGAGAATATCGCTTCTTATCAACCTTGGGTATTCTCTTGGCCCGAGGAGGAGAAAGAGCTATGTCTCTTCAAGTTTCACCCACTTTATATTTCTATATTTGTCTTTATTCTTTTGTTCGCTGATTCTTGCGATATTCTACAGATCCAGAAACTGAAAGATAGTTATCACAGGACTGGGAAGGCTAGTACCTTGTTAGCTCTTCGCTCATACACAGACGAGGTAAGAAATATTCTCTTATGATTTTAAACAGTATACTGTTGCCTCTACTTCTTATTTTTATCTGTGTGTGAAGATTATTGCTGAAACAGAAGAGCCTGCCAATGTTGCGAAGACTGGTGATAAAGGCAAAGATGCTCTTCGCAGGGAAAAACCAACTGCTCCTCCTTCGAAGAAGAGAAAAATCCGTTCTTCCTCTCCTTCAAATATTCTTTCTCATGAAAACTCCGAGAGTGATGAGGATAATGATGACCTTGCTGCAAATGAAGATTCTCCATATGAATCTTCTATGGCTAAGCTCTCTGGCCTCTTTTCTGATTCTTGGCAAGGAATGGGGGACAATCAATTCGCTAATACCTGCAAAGATATCTGCTACGATTTGCGATGTTCCTTTAATGGATGGTGATAATTCTCTTCGCGGAGTTTCTAGATCAATTACTCCCAACTTCCTGCATTCTCTTAATAGTCTGGTATGCTTTCGTCTTTTTACTTCTTTATTATTGTAACTCAAAATCTCTTTCTATTTTAATACTTTTTACATTTTCTCGCAGGATGGAAAAGATTCTTTCGCTGTTGCCTCAGATCTGGAGAGGAGACGCGAAATTCTTGAAAAGAAAAATTTTCAATTTCGTGCAAAGAATGAGGAATTGGAAATTGAAGTCAAAGATCTTCGCGAGAAGAACAAACAACTAGAAATTGATTCTTCTTCATACAAGAATAAAATATCTAGTCTTCAGCAAGATAATAAGCAACTCTATGGTATGTTTATTTTTCTCATTTCCCTTCATTCATTCATCCTGTTGTTTTATCTTATTTGATTAATCCTTTTTGCAGAATTCTGATGAAGCTACCATTCTTCGTTCATTTCCTAATTCCTTGGATGATGATACCCTTCTTGAGCGTCTTAATAAATCTTTAAATAGTTTCTCAAATGATAAAATTTCATTTCTTTCTCTGAATGAACTGAAGCAACTCTATGGTATAGTTTCTCAATGAGCTAAGAACCAAACTTAGCGGTCTCATAGATGATAAGGATCGCATCTCTGATCAAGGTGCTAAGGCTTTGGCGAAATTCCAAGAGACCCTTCTTGAAGTTCAACTTGAACGAGATGAAGCTAACCGCAAGAATACCGAGCTCTGCGAAAGAGAAAACCAAATTCGTTCTTGTCTCCTTATAAATAATGAGGATGAATTCGCTTGGGCTGCGAAAATCTTAGACGATGCCAGAAAAGATTTAGGTTTAAATGTTAGTCTCCAAGTTGAGCATACAGCCGTGATTAGAGATATGATTTCTGACAGAGAAGGTTATTAATTGTTCTTCTTCACTAATCTTTTGTTTCATATGAATTTTCATCAAGTTATTAATTGATTGCCTTTTGCTCACAGATTCTGAAAGTAGATATCGCGAAAGAATTGAGTAACTTGAAGCTGAAAAAGAGGAACTCGCAAAGAATTTTTCTTCTCGCAACGATAAGTATTCTAGATTAAAAAATCAAATCAAGATCATTGTTGCGAACTTTAAGAACGATACCCTGCATTTTCGCAATCAAACTATTCAAATGGTTTGTGATGACCATAGTATTCCTTATTGTGATTATCCTTGTCTCTTGGAGGAGATCCCAAAGAACATTCCTAGTCTGACTATTTCTGATAGCGAAGCTGATGATGAAGAATCTGATGGTGATGAAGGTTCTGATGGAGATAAAAGTTCTGATGCAGACGAATAAGGGAACAAGTCTGATGAAAATGATGAAAGATCAACTAAGAAGTAGTCTTTGTTTCTTTCTTTAATCTTCTGTAATACTTGTACATTTATTCCTTCTTTCTGTATATTTGCAAATTCTTTTGGTTCTCCATATTCCTTAATATATGAGTTTCGTTCATTTTGACCTGCATTCATTAAAACAATTCTTCCTTGCAATATGGTTAATCAATATAATCATTAATTTTTTAATTTTTGCGTAAATATATCATGTGGAGACAGATAACATTTTCTAATTTCATTCATTCCCATACTTGCCTCTGTTATTTGTATTCGAATGAGAGATTTTGCAGATTTTTCTTATTTTGTGCCTCAACTTCGCAGTTGTTTATGTATAATTTCGCAATCATATGAAAAGTGAATTTTCTTTTCAAAATCTCATCCCTGTATGGTCTTATTTTTCCTTCCTAGTTAAAGGTCTTATTATGCCACCTCTTGTTATTGTGACAAAATCGCAGGACGTCCATGCACTTTCATGCAAAAACCCATTGATCTTGCCTTAACTTTTTTCTTTTGTATTATGGCCTCTTAAGGAATGTTGCGACAATATAACAGGCCTAAATATTCTTGCGAGAATAAAGCCCCATTACATTGCCGTCTTGCGAAGAAATCGCAGGACGTCTTCGCACTTTCATGCGAAAACCCATTGATCTCGTCTTATCTTTTTCTTTAGTATTATTGCCTCTTCAGGATTGTTGCACAAATATGACAAGCCTTAATACCCTTGCGAGTAAAAAGCCTCATGACATTTGCGTCTTAAGACACTTATCAGCTCCCTAATGGAGGGTGCCGCCCTTATCTCCCCCTGGTTGCCCCTTCAAGGAGGCGTACTTCTACCATACAAGGTTAGCTCCTCCCATCCATTATTAACAACAACCAGTTGTTTTCGCATCCTCTTATCCCTTTTACCTATAGGGTTTATGGTTACGAGACTGCACCCTAAGTGGGGTTTTCTTCGGGCCGAGTGCATCATAATCCAAGACTTGTCAAGAATGGCAAGGTACGCTCCAGACGCCCCTGGAACTCTTAACTCAACTGTGTACCTCGTCGCCTTGATCAGATTCTCCACTCCTTGGGAGAGTCCTTATTACCTTAGTCGCCCAACCTAAGTCATATGCTTAAGCTGGGAATCCAAGGTGCCTCTCCCGGATGAGCTTTATTGACCCCAAATCTCCTAACTCAGGTTCCGGTAGCGGTGTATCCTTTCCCTGAGCCATTCAACAGGTACCCCCTTATATGACGTACTTTAGGTCTTACATTTGCCTCTTGCGAAATTGCGTCCGCGAACTAGGGTGTACGTCATAAAGGTTCTCCCCTTTCTCTTTCGTCATTGTTCTCTGATTGTCTTTTGTAGAATTCATTATCTCTGAGAGATTCTTGCACATCATCATATTGTATTTGCATTTCGCAATCTCAATTTTGCCATTCAATAAAATGAATTTTTGAGAATTTTATTTATTGCGAGAATGTCGCAAAAAATCAATCATTCATACATTACCTTTGCTATCCTCAGCTTCTTTGTTATTTTTTGCTACTGCTTCCTTGGTAGTGGTATGTTCACCATTTTTATTCTGATCTAACATTAGTTTCACAACATCTCTTCTTCTTTTCTTTCGATTGCATCCACCATCAACCTCTCACTTCTTTGTGTCTCTTTGATTTTGTGTCGCCAATTTTCCTTCTTGTTTGCTCTTCCTTCGCAGGATTCTACCTCAGTTTCGTAACACCTCTTCCCTTCAACCCAATCTCCCTTTATGATTCCTACACCACTGGGGTGAGGGAATTTGGTGCATTGGTGGAAAGTTGAAGCTACATCTAGAATCCCATGTAGCCAAGGTCGACCAATTAATGCATTGTAGGGTGATTCTACATCAACGACACTGAATAGGATTTCAGAAGATATTCCCTTAAATGGAATTCGCATAGTAACCTTCCCTTTAGGCTTGTTGGAAGTACCATTAAAACCATATATCTTATATGTTGATGGTATAAGATCATCATCTCTTCCTCCCATAGTTTTATAAGTATGATAAAATAAGATGTTCATAGAATTTCCAGTATCGATTAGAATCCTATTAATTGCCCATGAATATTCAGTTTCATCATCCTCATCTTCTTTCGGTTTTGGATTAATTTCTAATTTTACTACCAATGGATTATCATGTACCTCTTCACCTTCAGGTATTTCTTCTACGGTAAAAGAAATAATCTGTTTCTGTCATTCCTCTAATGGCGAGATTTCCGCATTATTCATAATTTCTCTTCCATCATTATCTCTTGCGAACACTCTACTCAAAACATTGTCGTGAAAATCTTCAATTGTCTTGTATGGATGTACGATAGAGTGACATAATAGATTCTTTGCTTTTGCACCAACTTCTATGAAGAATGTTTCCTTCTTTTTCATCGTGTTTACTTTGTGATGCTCTGGTGGTGGTGGCAATGGTTGAGATTGTGGGTGCCCTACCAAAAAGTGGTTTAGTTTTCCTTAATCTATCATTCTCAGAATAATTCTTTTTACATTTCTGCAATCATTTGTAGCATGTCCATGAAAATGATGATAAGAACAAAACTCATGACTTCTGTGATTTGGAGGTGGTTCTGTTCCCATGTTCCATGGTGTTGGTATATTCTCCATCAAAATTATAGCTTCCCAAATTTTCTCCACACTTGCATTTAGAGGTGGCATTTTGATTTCTTCACATACCATCTTGTGACCTCCTTGTCCTCTATTACAGTTTTGTCTTTGACCTCCATAAGTTTCTTGCGGATGATCGAGTCTTTGAATTTTGTTATTTCCACCACGATTGTAGAAATTTTTTTCTCTTTCATACTCCTCTTGATCTCGGCTTCTCGTAGCCACCAGTTTCTGTTGATTGTTGCCCGTCACCTTTTCTTGTTGTACTTGCCAAGTGCTCGTCACTGTGTTTATTAGTTTGGGTAATAAGCTTGCATTTGCTGTTTGTGAACTGGTGTTCGCAACCGGATATGATTCCATTTCATTTTGCCTTTCCTCTAGAGCAATATATTCTTTCTGAAGTTCTCACAATTCAGTCATTGTGATTGTATTCTTGACTCTGAAAATTTGGATATACAATAGGTTGGTTGCAAACATAGCATTGATAAATGATAAGATAAAATATCTCTCATCTACACGGACAGCCATTTCGCTACACATAGCGGCCAGCCATTTCGCTACACATAGTCCTCCATCTTTTAGTTAGGTGCTTCAAACTTTCGCCAATCCTTTGTTTTAATCCAAACACGTCTTCAATACCAGGTCGCGAAGAATTATTACTTATATATGCCCCTAGGAATGTAGTCTGCAAATGATTGAAGGATGTTATTGTATTCTTTGGTAGACCTTCGAACCATTTGAACGCCTCCCCTGTTAAGCTGGATGCGAAATACTTGCACAATACAGCATCATGATTTCCCATTGCAACATGCACCTCACATAGGCTTTAATGTGTTGAATTGCACAAGTTGTTCCATCAAAAATGTTGGTTAATGCGGGCAAATTGCATTCGGTGGTATTCATCTTAGTTGTACTTCCCTTGTAAATGGAGTTTTCGCAGCTTCTTTTATAGCTTCATCCAATTGTCTTCTGCCTACTTCTCCTCTATTATTTAGCATTCCTCTCATTTCTTCTAATTATTTTAAGATTTGTTTATTTACACCTGAATTTTGATCCATTGGTCTTTTTAATTTCGCCTCCCTTCTTCTGCGTTCATATCTTTCTTCTCTCGCGAAATTTTGCATTTCTTCTTCATCATCTTCATCTCGCCTTATTCTGTGATTCTCTTCCTCATCTCCATCTTGAATTCGCATATGATGATGTCTCTCATTTTCCCCTCCATGATTTTGTTCATTTCTCACCAATTCCATTCGATGTCTTACATCCATCCTCTGTACTCTATCATACTCTTCATTGATATTATCGTTATTCCGGTTTTGTGTTCGTCTTCTTTATCGATTATCGTGATTGTTCTGGCGAATTGTTTCCTGAAGCTCTTGTTCTTCCATTTCTGCTCTCAATCTTTCATGTTCGCAAATTAAACGTGCTTGTTCAGCATAATGTCTTTCAATTTCTTCTTCAATCGTTTGTTGATTTCTTTGAGCTTCTCCCTCATGTAAAATTCTCCTTCCTTCCTCTCGATTCCCTTCTCCATCTTGATTATTTTGTCTCTGACATTGTCCATTCTCTTGATTTCTATCATTTTGCCTATCATCAAAAGTTTAATTTTGTGGAACGTAACGATCATCAGTCCTTTCTCTATTTTCGTGATGTTCTTCATTAGGATTTGATATTTCTTCTTGAATATTATTTCCGGCATTAATTGTGGGTGAGTTTCGCCTCATCTCTCTTCTAGTCGATCTTGAATATGATTTTGTAATACTTCTCGATCTTCTACTCTGTAGTCTCATATTTTTCATCCTCAATTCATGATTTTGCCTTGTTAGATTCGCACGTTCTTCTGCCTCAACTGTTCTTTCTTCATGTATTCTTCGTCTCAAAATTTCTAACGCTCCAATTTCCTCATCTCCATGAATTATTCCTTCATCTGCTTCTTGATTTCTCTCTTGTTGTCTATGGTTTCTGGTTTGCTGCTCTTCTTCTACTTCTTCTGCTGAATTTGATTGCCAAGTGTGTATACTCACCCTATCATAATCTGTATTCCTTCCTTGTACTAGTGTTTGTTGAACTGGTGGTTGAATTTGATTTTCTCTATTATTTCTCATTCTAGTAGATTCTCCCATTTCGCTTTTTTCCCTTCCAGCAATTCTCTTGCTTCTTCTAACAGTAGTTGGTTGTTCTGATGTATTTCTTCTCTTAGCCATTTCTTCAATATTAATGAATTGCACGAGATTGTGTAAAATTCTTAATCAATTACTCCAAATCTTCACAAATCTCAATATTAATCTTCAATTTTTCCTAGAATAATCTTCAATCTTCAATCCGTCCCTGTTTCTAGCGCCATTATGTAGTTGCAGGAAATCCTACACTACACCTCTCACAAGATTTCATTAAAATTCAACTCATTTTGGATTAACAATCTTAATTTTATTGATAAATCTTTGAACAATCTTACAAGAAAAGATAAAGGAATCAAGAATAACCACTACTCTAGATTTTCTCTCTCCTATTTATTTGCTTCTCAATCAGAAAAGATCCCTCTCCTCCTTACAGCTGATCGGCTCTTTATATAGAGTTTTACATAGTGGATAACAGCTAATCTAACCTTTATTTTCGGATATGGCTTGCGACATTCTCGCAACCTTACAAATGTTAATCTCGCAAACTCTCTAATTTTCGCAGGACCATCATATTTTTCTCATGATTTAGCTGATGTCGTTTATTATTTCGTTTCTGAAGTTATTCTGCGACGCTGCTGTGTTGTTAATAATTTCGTTGAGGCATTATTGCTGTGAGATTCTGATCCTACAACAACAATAGACGAAGTTGAAATGCATTGTTCTATTAAATTACACACCTCTGCATTAAAACCAAAGGTTTTAAGAGCTTTTAAGAGAAAACTCCAATTAACCCTATCAAAAGCTTTAGACATATCTATTTTGATACCTAGACCTCCAGTTTAACTTTTTTATTTTTAAAGGAATGAATGATCTCATGAGCTATGAAAGAAAGGCAGATTGAAAAGGGGATATAATTTTTTCTAGTGTTGGTCTGATTCTATTTGCCAATAGTTTGGCTATGACTTTATAGATGGTGTTACAAAGTCCTATGGGTCTGAATTGACTAGGTTTTTAGAATTTTTAATTTTAGGGATCAGGAAGAGATGGGTTAGATTTAATTTAGTGTTCATAGTTTTTTCTTTGAAGAAGTTTTGGATAGTTTCTGTAACCTGGGTACCTACCAGATGCCAGTTATAAATGAAAAACTAACAGGGAAGCCATCAGGGCCTGGGGATTTATTAGGTTTCATATTTTTGAGGACCAATAAGATTTCCTCTTTAGAAGGAATATCTAGAATTCTATCATTATCTGAAATGGAGATTGCAACACTAATATCAGAAAAAATAGGGTCAGAAAGTTCAACTTTAGTTGAAGGTTCACAAAAAATAGATTCAAAATGTGAAGTTAAAATATTATGATTTTCCTTCCTATCCTTAAAAGTTTGATTTTGATCGTTAGTGATACTTTGTATAATATTCCATTTCCT
Source organism: Papaver somniferum (assembly GCF_003573695.1). NCBI lineage: Eukaryota > Viridiplantae > Streptophyta > Magnoliopsida > Ranunculales > Papaveraceae > Papaver > Papaver somniferum. The sequence continues at coordinate 202,597,309 of NC_039358.1, forward strand.
CCTTCTCAAGGTTATTGTGTGAAAATATTTGGTATTTCTTTCCCCTAAATTGATTATGTTATCCCTTGATTGTTGTTTAGCTATTTCCTCTTGGGTGTCATACAGGATTTCTAATTCTTTTAGCTTATCTTTAATTTTCTTTTGTTGATGAAGTGTGATTTTATGGGATTGTAATATTTCAATATCTTTAAGGAGTTTATTTATTTTTTTGAAAGGAAGGCCAAAAATGTTTTTTTTTTCCAATCAACAAGATTTGTTCCTAGTTGTTTTAGATTATGAACAAGACTAGTTGATGCCTCTAAATCAGGATGTTCACTCCAAGATCCCTGAATAACCTGGAGACAAGATCAATCTTTTAACCATGTATCGTAAAATTTAAAAACCCAATCAGTTTTTGAGAAATTATAGTCTAAAGTTAGAACAATAGGGCAGTGATCTGAACCTACTGTTGCTAAATGTGTAAGGGAAGCATTTGGGAATTGATTATGCCATTCTGCATTGATTGGTTCCCTGTCTAGCCTTTCCTTAATGTTTTGGTTTCCTTCCCTATGATTATCCCAAGTGTAGTCATTACATGTATAACCTAGATCATATAGGCCTCATCTTTCTAGAATATTAGCGTAGTATTCACTATTTGTTTTATTGAAAGGTGCACCACCTAATTTTTCTGTTTGATTAAAAATCATGTTAAAATCTCCAATAACTATCCAAGGAATTGTTCTTTTAGCGACTTGTTTGCTAATTTCTTCTAAGAAATCCCAAGCTATATTCTTATTCCATGGGTAAGGGATGCCATAAAAGCAGGTAAGAATCCATTGTTCATTTTCTAAGGAAGATTTGCCAATAATGTTTATCATGTTAATGTTCCACTGTACTATTTCAAAGTGAAATCCATCTACCCAAGCTACCACTAGACCCCCTGCAGTTCCTATGGGGTCGATAATATGATAATTTGGGTAGGAAGAAACTAATCTTTTTACCAATGGCCTTTGGTTTTTTGTTTCAGAAAGAAACAGGGTTTCTGGGTTTTCTTTATGAAGTAAATTGGACAGGTAATTTTGAGTTAAAGGATTTCTACAGCCTTAGACATTCCAGGCAAGGACTTTCATGGTAAAAGACAAAGAGGACCAAGAAATCAATAATCTTTAAAACAAGAAGCAAGCAGAGACAAGCAAATTAAAGAAATTAAGGAAGCATAGAATTCGCAATTAAAATAAGCAAAGACAGATCAATTAGTGTAAATAAGAAGGGCAAAGCAGAAATCAGTAAATAAGGGTAAGAATTATGTAATGAAATTTAAAGAGAGGTACCTGTGTCTCTTCTGTCTGTATTGGAGGGACTAGCTCTGGGAAAGGGATTGGATGATAAGTACTTGTACTTGCTTTATGTTCAGCTATGTTTGAACCGTATTGTTTAATTGTAAAAGATTTTCCTTCTTGAGAGGGAAATGAACAAAGTTGTTCAGAAGATGAGGAGGATATAAATTCCGAGACTGAGACCTTGAAGGCGGATTTTGGCTGAGTTACAGGAGTTTGAAAAGATGATGCAATGCAAAAATTATAATCAATACAAGAAGAAGAGCCAATCAAATTGCTCATAGGCAGAGGGGGAAATTAGGGATTCCAAAGTATCCCTCCCCAAAATAGGAGAAGAGAAGGAAAGTCTTCTGTTTACCCCCAAAAGATTGTCACTATTAGACCTAGAGGACGAGTTCGAAGAATGAACTGGAATAGCTGTATCTTGTTCGGAACCCGCCTCAAAAATAGCAATAGCAGCTGGTTCTGATTCCGCTATGACTCGGAACGTTTCCGAGTTAGAGGATCAGAACGAATCGTCATCAGAAGACGGCAACGGGATATGTTTTCTGGCAGGTTAAAAGGAAAGGTTCTTTTACCCATAACAGAGGAAGAAGCAAGAGGCATTTCTCCATCAGAAGATGCACACTCAGTAATAATGAAGGGACCTAAAACATCATAGGAATTAATTGCTGGTGGTTGGACTAAAGGTGTTGTTCTATGAAGGTTTACATGACTGTCATCTCTCAGTGAAGGTTCTTTATAGACGTAAGTTCTGAAAATGTCATGGAATGTTTCCCGTACTCCAGGTTGGTTTAAATATTCTTGCATTGGTACATGAACTCCAATATGATCGAAATTATCTTTAGGGTTCCAAACTTGGACTAACACATCATTTAACCAATTCATGCCGTCACTAGGATAAGGAGAATTAACTGAGATGTCATAAATGTCTTCCAGAGGTCTTCCCTGAAGTACTGCGCAGTTACCTACTTTGTGTCCTAACCTAAGGCAATGAGAGCAGAATTTCGAGGGGAGATTGATAAAGTTGAAGTAGATGGAAGTAAAAGTAAAGAGCCCTACCTTAACCAAAAGATGATGAATGAGAGGTTTTTCAATATTGACCCAAAGCAGGACTCTTGTCTTACAGTCTGATGTCTCATCTCCTCGACAAATCCTAGAGACATGGCCTACTTTGCTTGCTATTATCCCTAGCATTTCCTCACTGCGATGTTCATATTTGGCATTTGAAATAGAAGCCCAAATAGGAATTTCTTTTACTAAGTCTGTAGAGATTTTCATTCCTTCATAAGTTGTTGTGGCTGCAAGCACATTGCCAAAATGGTACCAAGGACCATTAGAAGAAATCCAGTGAAAATCTTCTTCGTTTCTAAAGGTGATGATAAAAAGGTTTGGGTCTACCTCCCTAATCTGAAAAACTATTTAGTTCCCCCAAAAATTGTTTAGTGCGCCTCTTACTTCCCATTGATGAAGGTTATCAGTTGAGAAACTCAAGCTAGGATAATATGTTGTTTGATACCGTAGTCTCTAATAAAGGAAGATGGAGTAGGTAGAAGACCGATATTACTATGGTTTGCTAGTCGCTGAGCTAAAGAAAGACCACTACGATGTTTGTAAAGATTAAAGGGTTCACCTATTGCAAGAAGAAAGAAGAGAAATGAGAAACATAGACAAAGGAAAGAAGCAGGGCGTTTAAATAAGAAAGGGAATACATAGGCCAAAGAGCATCAGAACCAGCAAAAGCAATACCCGTGAATGGTACTGTAATCGAAAAAAAGACACCTAAAGCAAGCCCAATGGGTAAATGACAGCAGCAAAGAAACCGAAACTGAGGTACGATGAAGATCATTCTTTTAGATCTTTTTTTTATTATTATTTTTTTTAAATAGTTTCGTGAAAACCCAGGTTAAGAAATTCAAAAGTTTAAATAAACAAAAGTTAAACTTTCCAAGCCCAACCCATTTAGTCTCAAAACACACAATAGCTAAAGAAGCTATAGGACTAAACGAAAACATAAAGAAGCAGGGAAGCACTAGGATGCCCCGTACATTAGAAGGTTTAGGTTCTATATGAGGTCTTTCAAGAGCTTTTAATGCACCTAACCGCTGAGCCAAAGAAAATAAAGAGAAGGCAAAGGATGATAAAGCGGACCTATTCATACTAATAGGTAACTATAAACTGTAGAAGTTAGACATCCCATGCACGGAAGATTTGAAAATTTCAAAGGATAGAAACTCGAAATAAGGGAAATTTTGAATTATGATTTAACATCTACACAAACTAGATTATGAGTGTAGCCTCTAAACTAGAGTTTTACAGTGCAGTTCGGTGATGGACACATTTTTGTGTCCAATTTGTCTCGATTCTATATATGGATAGTGCTCATTTTTGTACTTATTATGGTGTTTTATGTGTGTGTAGGTATTTTTGTCCAATAAACATTTTTGGGAAAATCGGCTCGAAAAGTTGTCGAAAAGCGCACCCGGAGGACACTTGCTATTCGGACTCTCACTATGGATAAGGGGTACCCGAATTACTAAGGGGCACCCTCAGGACACCCCAAAGGCACCTGCTATCGGAACCCCTACTCTGGATAGGGGTCCACCTTTCTCTTCTCCAGATTTTTGGCGGGAAAAAACTGAATTCAGATTCAATTTTGCAGCGGAACATTCTGGCGAGATTCTGATCGAGTTTTAGGCGGAATTCGTGTTTGTTGTGGATTGGGATTACCCTGTTTTGGTCAAACAGGGAAGGTATGAGTTGTAGAATCGAAAAAACAGGGTCAGAAATCGAGTTTATACAAAACAGAGGCTTGGAGTTTCACGGGATTTGTGAGATTTTATGGATCTGATTTGGAGTGATTCAACTGCATAGTCGTGTTGGGATGAACTTCTTAGAGCATAACAGGGGATGTATGTTTATCAAATACGAAGAAATAGGGATGAATTATTGGATTGAACGAAACAGAGGAGGAGCATTATTATCGGGAATTTTCTTGGTTCTATACATGGGGATTACGTGCAGATAAGGGTAGAAGATCTTCTGTATATTTAATGCCATCATTGGGAGATTCTTGGACGTCAGATTTAATTTGTGAGACGCGTAGAGAAGATTCACAAAAGGAAATATCCGATACTTTCTGTGAAGGAAAGAGAGGGATTGAATCGAGTTATTTTTGGGTTTGTTGCCTATATATAGGTTGGTTGCAATTCAGAGAGGGGTTACGTACACTTTGGGGAAAGTTTGGGGGTGAAGGAAGAAGCCACAGAACCGGAGTACAGAAGTGCAGGCGAGTTGCAGAAAGCACAGTCGACGAAGAAGAAGACAGAACCGTCACCTTTTCTTTCAAAACTGTAACTATTTTCCAACAATTACTTCCGTTACGCTTTTCTCTGTAACAGTATTCTCTGTAACAGTGAGTTGTAAAAATTATATCAGTGACAAACCCGCTGCTTTGAGCACGTGAATAACATGAGGAGCTAAACCCCATTGCTGAGGCGGTAGAGGAAGCTATTTTTCCAACAAGAAGTGGTATATTCTATTTCATTTATTTATTGCAATTATTATAATGATTATTTGCCTTGAGCTATAATTGAATTTGACTTTTACTTGAGTGATTGTGATCTATTTTGATGAAGTATGCTTAGTTTATAGACTTTTGATACTTAATACTTGATATTTACAATTATTGCTTTTGAAAATCTACTTGTTGCAATATTCTAGAATCAAATTGAACGAGAAAATTGCATAAATATAAAGATTGGATTAAATCACTTTGAACTTGGAAAATAGTGGAATCTTAGCCTCAGTTGTCTTTTAATATTGATATCAACTTTGTCAGTGTTTGCTATAATTATTAGTGAGTTTTCTATTTTAGTTTTACAATTTAAGTCTATATTTTATCCTTCGCAAGTCTGAGAATCGAACCACTTTTACCACTATCTACAAAATACATCATTCGGAGATATAAAAAAGAAGGAGAGAATACGTGAAAAGACTAGTCAAGATTAACATTAAAATTATCTTAATGAGGGATGAGAGAAGATTAGAAAATTTTAAGATTTGCAGATCTTAATAAGAGGAGACGTATAACAGTTTCAAAAGATATTCAGAGAAGAGATAAGAACTTGAAAGCAGTGCATAGAAGGGCAAGAGGAGAAGGATATTGCACGCAACCATAAAGAAGGGTAATTTATGACCACTACTCTATAAAACCACTATAAAAGGTGATATATGCAATTTATTCATCCAATGAAAACCAAACAAAGCAAAGGAAAAGAAAACAAACACTCAGAATGGCTTGCAATCATACTAAAATTCCTGAAGGAGATCCATCTCAATGACAAGGTTTACCCGATGTAGAGAAGATCATTTGCACCGGGTGCATTACTATTTTTGCTATTTATGTGGTACTGACTTATTTTTGCATGCTGAACAACCTAAGTATTTGGAAAATTGTAATTTGAAGTCAGAGATAAAAGAAGCTATGGACGAAGAGGTAAGGGAAGAGACAGAGAGACAGATCGATAGAGGACTTCCAATTGATGTTGCACTTCTATAAGCGAGCTGCCTCCAGGATTTTCTTATGGTTACGTAATCAAGATGGAGGCCCGATACAATTGGAACAAGGGAAAGGGGAATTATGAAGCTGCAGAAGAGGCGGATGCAAGAGGAGAAATAGAGTACTATTTCAATTATCCAGTTCTTCTCAAAATGAGCTGTTTCGTTTTATGTTATGTTTATTTTCAGTTTATCACTAGTATATCATATATTTCACCCTGATAGAATGTTCCCCTATCACCATGTATTATGTTGTAGTATTAGGTGTTCGTCTTTTAATTCTTGTAAAAAAATTGTATAAGCCTTAATGTTTTATTGTAAGATATCTTTCTATTCTACACTAAGTCAAAATGTCTACGCCAATGAATAGACCTCAGAAAAAAGATACAAAGACTCTAGATACTTGAAACAGTCCCTGAGAAAGAAAGAGATTAAATATATATGTAATCGGGGATAGGGTTGATGGGTTAAAGAGAGACCGGTTATAGCAACCAAATCACTAGCACAATAATGAAAATCTTAGATGCAAAACAATCTAAAAATGAGAAATTAACAGAATAAAGACGGACAGAGGAGTTAGGAAAGTCGATGAGATTGTCATTAATGCGCTTAATTAGTCTTTAAGACTGAGTTTAAAAACACCTACTAAATTAAAGTTCTCAAATCTCAGAGAGATGGAAGGATGATTATAGATTTTTTCGGGGTTGTAGTTGTAGTGGTAAGGGGTATCGTTCAAACTCGAACTTGTGAAGGTGATGGATTTTTAGATTTATAAAAATTATATACAAGAATATTGACAAATTGGTAGAGAGGTTCTGGGACTAATGATTCGGCCAATTTTCATAACATAGGGCTCAATGATTTATTCTCAATAATAATCGCTCAAAACATAAATTATATGGACTCTTATTTTGCCAAAGTAGATTTTCAAAACATTGATTGTAAGTCCTAAGCATGATGTATCAGTTGTTAAAAGAAGAACGATAAATGATAACTGCTGTTGTACGACGAACTACGACCCACATTACGACCCACGGGTGTGCGTCTTAGACACTATTGAAGAACAACGGTCTTTGGCTGTCTGTTCTTCGTGTTCTTCATCTTCATCAATGGCAGCAGCAACAGCAAAGAGAAATCATGGTTCTCGATTCTGCAGCGTTCTTTCTCTCCTCCCAACTCTCGACAGCCTTCTACTCTACCCCAGAAGTCTTTTTATACTCAACAGATAGACGAAATCCTTTGCAATAACTCCCAAAAATCTTCCATTACTCGGACAATTCATAATATATATTTTTTTCCTTTTTTATTTCGATTACGTATCTGCATCTGTTAATTTCATGGAAACTCACCTTAATTGTCTTCTACACGGTCCAAAAGTGTGTTAGAGTCCTCCATGCATCATCAGAACACGTTCGAATTCCTCCAAAAATTCTCTCAAACCCGTGACAGACATGAACTGCCCTGTTCCCAACTCGTGAATTTCCTAGACGATTCTAGTCAATTTCGATCGAACCAAAAGCCCCCAACATGTTTGATAGGCCATATCACAACTTCCTACCAAAAATCATCCATTAAATCTCATGAAATCACGTCCAATTCGTGAATCTAAGCGCTGCCAGTTTAGTGTTCCATTTTCCCGCCAAAAAAACAGAATTCAAAGGAAGAAGATGGTGTCCCCCTATCCAGAATGGGGGTGCAAATAGCAAATGCCCAACTGAGGTGCCCCTTAGTAATTAGGTTACCCCTTATCCAAAAGCGAGAGTCCGAATAACACTTGTCCTCCGGGTGACAAAATCAATTTTTCGAGCCGAATTTTCCAAAAATGTTTATTTCCTAAAAATACATAAAAACACAATATTAGTACAAAAACGAGTGCCAACAATATATAGTATTGAGATCAAATTAGACACAAAAATGTGTCTATCAAATACCCCCACACTTATTATTTGCTAGTCCTCGAGCAAAATTTATTCTTGAAAAGTGACCGAGTTAATCTCGGGTGGGTTTATCAGAGGTGTACCCACAAAAACCAATACTCCATACCCTAGCTATCCACGAAAAATCTTGGAAAGCACTAAAGAACCTCCTTGGTTGGCATACTTATTAATTACAGGAGGAAGTACCCTGACGCGAAATTCCAATTGTTGTATACGAGTTTGTACTCAAGCATACTAAAATTCATATAAGTGACAGAGCTCTACTAAGATAGTTTCACGATGGAAATCATACTCGGAGTCAGACTAATCACATGAAAATATTAAGAAGATGGAAAAAGAAAAATGTAGATGGTTGAAAAGCGAACGGTGTTTCCCATATCTATCTGAAGGCCTCTGCCAAGATGAACCTAACCTAAATGACTGAGATACCGGTCTGACTAATATTAACACACTGGCATATACAAGGGAACCAGTTGTCAATAACTTAAATCTAGATCAACAAACTGGCAAATACAAGGGAACCAGCAGTTGACTACACATAACAATAACCTTTTTTTTTTTTTTTTTTTTTTAACTTAACGGCATGAATAGATCTTTTTGATCCAAGCGCATGCTTCTTGTCAGCAGATTACACGATAGTTCCCACGGGTCCTGCATTCCACGCGTGCTTAGGCGACGGAAACAGGGAGAACACACGCATATTGCTATCCAAGTTTTAATACTTATTCCGATTGGTCTAACTGGTCCGTTTTTTTTTTTTTTTGAAAAGGTAACTCAGTCACTCTATTTCACCCCAGTAAAGGTAAAAACTTGAATCGTGTGCCCCACCAAATCACTTGAAATAAAAGAAAACTAAAAATAGAAACTGAAAAGGACTCGACAAGATATGGCCAAACTATCATGTTATTTCTAACACCTGAGCTCTGTGCTTTATGAATAAACTCTATAGATGTTTCCATCTAGTCAGATTGGTTCCTCAACTCCTAAAACAAAAATGTTTCCATCCACTTAGATTGGTTGGTGCTATCCTTAATAGGCGTAAATTTCTAGGCTCTGGAGTTTATTTATTGCAACTAAAAAGTTTCTCCCATACCCCCAAACTTAAAATTAACATTGTCCTCAATGTTCTAAAGATGAAATTAAGAGCATGAACAAGGAGAGACAGTTACTATTTGAAGCGGAAGAGTTAAGGAAAGATATTACCGTGTTGCATGAGATTGGGTTGCCTCCCAAGAAGTGCTAAGTTTAAAGTCTTCAGCCAGACGTAGGAAAGGTTTAGTCAACTCGAACCGTATAACAGTAGCCGGAATAACTGTGAGTATTTAAAACCAAAAAGAGCTGACAAAAGGAAACTGCAAGGAACCAACGAAATGAACAACACTAGCATGCCCTTACCTAGTTTCCTGATAACTATCGCTAATTGTGGTTCAGGTTCAGGTTCTATGAAAGGTTCTAAATAGAATATTTTCATTGGTTGCGTTTCTTCAGAGGTTGGATCCAAATTATTAGGTCCTAGAGTCTGGAAAAACTCAAATAAGAACTTGGAATCACAAAGTAATAACCTAAATAATTGCGGATCCTCTAAGTCAATCAGATATGACTTACATAATTGACCACAGTGAGAGTGGTGTTTATTCTTAAGAAAATGTGTCGACCCTAATATCCTAAAGTGATTAGGTTTAGTCTCAAAACTTAATAACCGACACATCTTAAAATCAAAAGTTCCCACAATTGGTTGAAAAGTTTTTGGTGGGAAAACAAAGTCAATCTTGGTATCATAGCCTGGGTTAACCACATCAACCAGAGGATGGGTTTCTAACAAATGAGCTTCTTTCTGGACATCATTAGGTTTGGGAAAACGTGTATGAAGATAATCTTGTAAAATGGTCGAGGCAGAGATATCAAGTCCTAAGTGTGGGGACTTTCTGAGAGTTAAAGGTAAGGCACTAGGGAAGTGATAATCACCCCCAAACTTAGAGTTTTCAGTGTCTCTAGATAGACCTCTAATTATTTCTTGAATTTCCGTATCTTCAGAGTCCTTAAAATATTCAAGAGATTCTTCTAAGTTATTATCAGGTAGTGCATCTTTACTCATCTCTACGGGTCTATCTTCTTCTTCCAAGACTATTGTTTCTAAGTCGCTAGACTCTAAAACAGTATTTTCGAAATGAACCCGTTCCTCTAAACCACTATCGGCTTCGTAATCAAAAGGAAAAACTACATCGTCTAAAACGGTGGTATCCCTAATCAAATCCTCGTCCTTTTGAATAGGTGAATAATCATAAAAATTATTTGGATTTGAACTAGAAATAATATAATCACTATACAGCTCAATTGGATTACTAGACTCCTGATCACTATGCCTACATATTTCTGATTCTTCATTACTGCTATCCTCATCATTATAGTACGAAGATGATTGAACCTTATCTAAATAAGTAGTGTCTTTTATTCTAACCTCGTCCTCTAAATTAGGCAAATATTCACTATTTACCTCAAGGGTAAAATTGGAAACACTATTTTGGAAATTTAGATTATTTCGAGCAGCATTAGCTAACTGTTCATTTTCTGCCTCTAAACGTACTTGAATTTCACTGAGCGTAACACTTATACGTTCACAAGTCTCATTGAATATCTTAGACCGTTGTGTACTCTCTTCTCTTGAACTAACTGCACGTTCATACTCCCTTCGAATTTGTTGGTAGGTTTCTTCTAGAGATTGAACAGGTTTAGAAATGTCATAATCAGGACTAGTTTTTAAGTAATTTTCCAAAAACGCATGACTAGTACTATAATATTCCTGATTTTCTTGCTCGTAAGACCAATTCGTGTGCGGATAGTAATTGGGCTCACTATGGTATGAACCATAACCTTGAAAAGGTTGGCGTTCCCAACTACTATTCCCACCATGGTCATAAAACTGATGATGTCCATATTCAAATTCAGGTCGATACTCATTGTATTGGCTTCTATCATACCAGTTCGACATTCTTAAATGCAAGGGAATTCTACACAACCACAAACAAGGCCGACTCGACTCCACCAAAACAAACCTAAAGATTTCTAGCAAACAAAAAGCATGATGGCTCCACTTAGATTGTTTCTAGACCAGCTTCTATCTTTCGAAAGGGAATTCGTTGTAATTTGAGCAAACCCCTCTGGAATCAATCCGAGTCAAAGTAAGTTGAATTGAGGCGAGGGAAGCTCAGTGGAGCTTTGATACCCAAGGCCTCACCGCTATCACAAGGCGGCGCAGTCACACATTCAACTCACAGAAACCATCATGAACTTTGGAGTGTGCTTAAAGAGCAACCAATATTTTTCGAACGAGTTTCCTATTAAGCTCGTTACCCTATCGGTCTCGTTCTGTTCCAAATTTTAAGCTTGGGTTCGCGTTAGGTTTCGTTTTCCTAAGGCGGGCAAGAAGGGAGCGGTGATGAAATCCAAACCCTTATCTTGTATTGGCCAAGCCTTGCCCTTTACTAGGAATTTAAAAACAGTCCAAATTCGTCCTCAATCAATTATCACCTTAAGGCAGACAGTAACCCGCTTGCAGGAGATTCGCGGGTGTTTCGATTGGACTTACCTCCCGTACCAGACGGGGGATGAACCGTTGAAGTCGACTCGGGCCACGACTCCTATGTCATGTACGAACCCGAGGGGCCGAGACGATATAGTAATCGTCGTCCTTCCCTGCACACAGTTTATATAATTTTTTTTTTTTTTTAATAATACCCTTCCGTAGGGTTAAAAAAATAAAGTCCAACTGTTTAAAGTCCAAAGTCCAAAATAAATAAATAAAAAATTTACAGTTTCCCTCACACACTCTAAAAAAATTAAAAATTAAATCCTAAAATTGTCCTTTTTTTCTTCTCTTTTCGCTTTTCGCTTTAAGATTTTTCCTCTCCAAGTCCTTAGTTTTCACTTTGAACCTGCAAAATAAAGACAAAAAGAAACGTAAAAAGGAACAAACAATTCTAAAAAAAATAATAAACCTAAAAAAAAAAAATCTACCTAAGCACAAATCCGCATCGGCGGCGCCAAAATGATTATAGATTTTTTCGGGGTTGTAGTTGTAGTGGTAAGGGGTATCGTTCAAACTCGAACTTGTGAAGGTGATGGATTTTTAGATTTATAAAAATTATATACAAAAATATTGACAAATTCGTAGAGAGGTTCTGGGACTAATGATTCGGCCAATTTTCATAACATAGGGCTCAATGATTTATTCTCAACAATAATCGCTCAAAACATAAATTATATGGACTCTTATTTTGCCAAAGTATATTTTCGAAACATTGATTGTAAGTCCTAAGCATGATGTATCAAAACACCTAAGCCAAGCATACATCATCAAATTAAATAACAACCAATTAATTCAAATTATATTTCAATTTTAAATTAATGCAAAAGTTATAAAAAAGAACTAAATGAAATTACCCCAAGTATGAAGTTTGGCCTCCTCGTCGTCCCAGTGTTGGGTTTTAGCTCATCATAGTAAAAATGCTCTCAAAATAATTATTTATTGCTCAAAAAGTGGTTTACAAATGATGAAAAGGTGTAAACAATTGAACAGAAAAATCGCAACAGAAATAACTGTTGCAAAGGCGCTGTTCAGCTGTTACAAGAAGAACGATAAATGATAACTGCTGTTGTACGACGAACTACGACCCACATTACGACCCACGGGTGTGCGTCTTAGACACTGTTGAAGAACGACGGTCTTTGGCTGTCTGTTCCTCGTGTTCTTCATCTTCATCAATGGCAGCAGCAGCAGCAGAGAGAAATCATGGTTCTCGATTCTGCAGCGTTCCTTCTCTCCTCCCAACTCTCGACAGCCTTCTACTCTACCCCAGAAGTCTTTTTATACTCAACAGGTAGACGAAATCCTTTGCAATAACTCCCAAAAATCTTCCATTACTCGGACAATTCATAATATATATTTTTTTCCTTTTTTATTTCGATTACGTATCTGCATCTGTTAGTTTCATGGAAACTCACCTTAATTGTCTTCTACACGGTCCAAAAGTGTGTTAGAGTCCTCCATGCATCATCAGAACACGTTCGAATTCCTCCAAAAATTCTCTCAAACCCGTGACAGACATGAACTTCCCTGTTCCCAACTCGTGAATTTCCTAGACGATTCTAGTCAATTTCGATCGAACCAAAAGCCCCCAACATGTTTGATAGGCCATATCACAACTTCCTACCAAAAATCATCCATTAAATCTCATGAAATCACGTCCAATTTGTGAATCTAAGCGCTGCCAGTTTAGTGTTCCATTTTCCCGCCAAAAAAACAGAATTCAAAGGAAGAAGATGGTGTCCCCCTATCCAGAATGGGGGTGCAAATAGCAAATGCCCAACTGAGGTGCCCCTTAGTAATTAGGTTACCCCTTATCCAAAAGCGAGAGTCCGAATAACACTTGTCCTCCGGGTGACAAAATCAACTTTTCGAGCCGAATTTTCCAAAAATGTTTATTTCCTAAAAATACATAAAAACACAATATTAGTACAAAAACGAGTGCCAACAATATATAGTATTGAGATCAAATTAGACACAAAAATGTGTCTATCAAATACCCCCACACTTATTATTTGCTAGTCCTCGAGCAAAATTTATTCTTGAAAAGTGACCGAGTTAATCTCGGGTGGGTTTATCAGAGGTGTACCCACAAAAACCAATACTCCATACCCTAGCTATCCACGAAAAATCTTGGAAAGCACTAAAGAACCTCCTTGGTTGGCATACTTATTAATTACAGGAGGAAGTACCCTGACGCGAAATTCCAATTGTTGTATACGAGTTTGTACTCAAGCATACTAAAATTCATATAAGTGACAGAGCTCTACTAAGATAGTTTCACGATGGAAATCATACTCGGAGTCAGACTAATCACATGAAAATATTAAGAAGATGGAAAAAGAAAAATGTAGATGGTTGAAAAGCGAACGGTGTTTCCCATATCTATCTGAAGGCCTCTGCCAAGATGAACCTAACCTAACCAACAATATATAGTATTGAGATCAAATTAGACACAAAAATGTGTCTATCAAAGGATAACGAAGGAGATCAAGAATCAGGAAGATCAAGAGAGAATCGAAATGGTTCGAGATCATAAACAGGTTCCTCAAGATGCTTTAATATCCTCTACCAGAATCATGCGATGCAGGAAGAATCATCTCCATCAAGTCCACTATTGTAGATGTTCTAAATGCAATCGAGAGGTATTTCTTCATCCTAATGAGGCTCAGTATTTGGCTTATTGCAATCTAAATAAAGAAGAGGAAGAAAAGTTTTTCTCTTGCGCTAAGAGAGTTATACAGTTTAATATAGAGAAGGGGATATCATTAGATGCTCAAATTTATCTGAATGAGATGCCATTTGTGACCGACTATTACTATGTTCAGAAAAGGGAGAGGCGATATCTACAGAAACGAGGTAAGAATCATTATGAAGAAATGGAGAAAAAGGAAGCAGAAGAGGGGATCGAGTAATAATAAAGATTGTAGAAACCACTTATCAATCCTATGTTTATCTGTCGAAAACTATGATGTAAAATATGTAAGTCAAGGTTTTATTTATGTTTAAAGCTATTGGTACTTTTATGTTTATCTAACTGTCTAAATCTACTAATTTATGAGACGAATAACCCAGGGAAAGATAACAAAGGATTCTACTCAAGTAGTTTTCAAAAATACCAGTGAAGGGAAATGTAATAAGAAGTCAGAAGATTGCATATGAGTTTGATATCAAATGATGCAAAAAACTCAGCCAAATCCATTTAGATAGGGAGATTATTTGTCATAGATCCCTACAGTCTCCGATCAACCTATATCCATTCAAGGTATATGAACTTTTCAAGAAACACATGTTAAACTCAAAAGAAATTGTGTCAAAAATTGGATCAAATTAAAAAATAGTACTTATCATCCACCCATTGCTTAGTCCCTCTTTGCTCCGGAATTAACACAAGCCAAGATTACTACTCACAAACCATTGATGCAGGAGGGATGAGAGATTGAAGGAAAGAAGAGGATGAAGAAAAGTAGCTATTAGAGGAGGAGTTTTTTAGGAGAGGGCAGAGCAGAACCAAACCAAATTTTGTGGAAAAAAACCAAACCAAACCCACATACTTACATCACTTACATAAGTCGAAGTGTTTGATAATACAGTAGATGAAGTGCGTAAAAGAGGACATACATTACTTTGTTAAAGAGAGGCCAATTCGTGTTAAGGGACACTTTTTTTTTATCGGTAAATTAATTGGTTTGATTAAAAGAAAGAAAAAAAGTACAAAGTAGGCCACGGGAAGTGACCAAGAAAACATAAATAAAAACAACTGAAAATGGGTCATTTGTCCAAATATTTTTAAATCACGGTTCAAATGGATAAGTACAAATATTTTTAAATCACGGTTCAAATGGATAAGTAAAAAATAGTTTGTGTGAAATGGCCAAAAGAAAAAATAGCAAGGATGAAATTGGATTCATCCTAGTTTAAATTTAAAAAACATCAAGGATGAAACTGGATACATCCTGTGTAAATTAAAAATAAAAAAAAATATTTGAAAATGAGCACGATGAAACTGGTTACATCCTGCCTATTTTTACATTTTTGTCAATTTAAACAGTATCAAAATCTAACTGTCCATTTCACCCAGAAATTGTTGATTTTGGTCTTTTTAACCACTTTTGTGTAAAAACAAAATACATTTGGTGAACTAAACCCAAAAGCCCAGGAAAAACAGATGCCAAATCACCAACAGTTGGAAAACCTTAAGAAGCCCAGCCCGAAGCAGTGACCTAATTATCTACCGGAAAAATGCTTTCATCTTGAGGTCAGCCGATCGCCGCTGCCTCTTTCACTGTCAAACTCCGATAACTCTTAATCCAGATCTCCTTGGCCCCCAAAAACTACCACTTGTTACTGCTATCACCACCGTCACCATGAAATCTTCCTTGTTACAACCATTTGAAATCTCTATCACCACTGTAAATACCCATCACTGTGCCGCTTGAAACTCTTATCACCATCATCACCATGAAATCCTCCTTGTTACAACCAGTTGTTATCTCTATTACCACTGTCAATACCCAAGACTACTAAGTACAATTCTCCCCAAAACTATCACTTGTTACCGCTACCACCACCATCACCATGATATCCTCCTTAATACAACCACTTGTTACTGCTACCACTACCATCACCATGATATCTACCACCAGTTGTTACTGCTATCACTTGTTACAACACCATCAATAATATACCCCATCTCAAAAATTACCACTCTTAGAACATGATAAACCATCTCTGAAACCAGCAATTTCGCCTCCCAGATCACTAAAGCCACCAATGAATTTTGGGCACCAAATGCATCACACACAAGTATAAAACTCTTCAGACGAAAATAAAAAAACTTAAAAGAAACCTAAAATCATTAGAAAAACAAAAAGAAAATAAAAGGAAAGCAATAGAAGAGATGGCCTGCGAGCAAGAAGATGTTGGCTGATCTGAGACTTTTTGGGGTTGAAGATGGGGGAGAGAGAGAGGAGGAGAGAGGGGTGGGCAACTGAAACACTGTGTTAAGGGGCACTTTTAATTTCAGTATTGACTGTGCGCACAAACGATTCTTAAATTTTAATGATATCTTACAGATGTGCCGGTGACATTGGATCCATTTCAACATACATTAATAACTTTTTAGTTAGGTACTTTCTTAGAAGAATCTCAAAGTGACAATATTGGTGAATGCAGCAGGATATGAAGGTAGTAGGGTTCTAATACAATGCATTCATTGATTGGCAAGTCAAGTCAGTAGTAGTACATGATAAATAGCTGGAAATGGAGAAGATATTTAGATCAAATCAGGGGAATTGACAGATTGCACGGAAAAGTTGAATTGTATTGTATAGGTTGGTCCGATATTGGATTCTTTACTAGATCTTTTATATACACTATTACAATGTTAGTTAGATTGTCATTTCTCATTCAATTTCATCATTAAATTAAATGAAAAAAAAAGTAGCAGTAGCTGCAGACTGCAGTACTAGTAGAAGAAGTTGAAGAAGACTTCCAACTCCCATCTTCATTACTGATGATAGTAGTATAGCTGTCCACATTACGTGTAGTGTAAAGGTACCAGTCATAATCTTGTCGTTGTACTTGTTGGTCGTACTTATCTAAATGTTACTCCATGTTTATAAGGCATGGGTGTTTAACTGTTCTTCTTTTATTTACCTCAACATTTTGGTGTCTCGCTTTCAAAAAAAACAAAAGAAAAAACATTTTAGTGTCTCGGTAGAGAACAATAATTATTCCTCCACTTAGCCAAGTTTCCTGGTGATTTATATGGGCAGCCGGGCGTGTACCGGTACCGTTTCGTATAAGACCAACGGATTCTAACCGATTCTGAACATCAGACCACTCAAATACTGTCCTGTGCTAGTCTTGGTACCGTAAATATGAATCATGGGGTTTTCACTATATTAAGATGAGGAATTTCAATAATGAAATTCATTATTTATTTTTTTGGGAATTTCCCTTGTTTGTCACCAAAAAGAACCAAGAAGTGGCTCTCTGGCGTGTTGTGATATGCCAATTTAGTTGATTTTTCATTTGTTTTTTTTGATCGATAAAGAGAGGACTAGAATATCAAAAAGAGGGGTATAAAGGTTATACCATCCTAAACAAAGTATAAAGAAACAAAAGGAACAAAACTACGTTGGTAACTGTAGATGGTGAAATTTGGGTAAGGAGTAAAAGTGTCATTTCAAGACCATATGACAAAACTCAACTCTCACAAGAGAGATTAAGCCATTGGCTTTCAAGGCACCCACAACCACGATTTCTAGTATACGTCCCCGCAAGGCACCGCTGGTCGTGGTGTCGTGAGTTCTAGCATACATCATCGACGAGATACGGCTGGTCATGTAGGTTCTCTAGAGCGTAAAACTTCCCCGAAAGACTTATGAACAAAAACAACCACAATTTCAGCATGTCTTCGCGAGACGCGGCTGGTTGTGATGTCATGATTCCTAGTATACATCTTCGACGAGATACTGCTAGTCATGTAGGCTCTATAAATGCGTAAAAACTTCATCAACGGACTTATGACCCAAAGCGGAGACATACATGTCTCTTGTAAGCACGACTCACCCTATTTGAGATCAGGGAATGATTCCTAGTTCATCATCGAGAGATACACTGGTCATGTCTATTATAGGCTCTGACTCGACTTACTGAGACTTCCGAATAATTCCTAGGATATCCCCGCGAGTAGAGGTGTAAATTGGGTTGTGCCAGCACGAGCACATCCCACTATAGCACGCTGAAATTTGAGCACATCCATCCCAGCACGTGCCTTAGCCCAGCACGACACATCACGTTAGTTTCATGGGACAGGCTAAGCTAGACTAATCGGCACAGTAGCCCAGCGCAGTACGTGACACGACACAACACATCATGTTAAGAAATCACGTTATAATATGCATAAAATACTACACAATCTGGCACAATACATCACATTTTGTGCATATTTCACAAAAGAGCCTTTATTCTAGCCAGTTATTGACATTTTATTATCGTTATGTTGACTTATTTTCATAACAACAATATAATACCTAAATATTTGGATATTCATTTTGGAAAACATAAAATAAATATTCCCGACACAACACGTTTATTTTTCTGGCAAAACACAGCATAACACGCCTTCTATCACGGCACAGCACGACACGTCTTAATTTATGGCACAACACAACACGTCACACAACACGCTAAGCACGTGATTTCGTGGGCTGGGATGTGTCTGGCGGGCACGTTTTGTAGCGCCCCCAAAGCTAGCAGCTGACTAATCCAAGAGATTAACTAAATACATAGGCAATCTAAATCATATACTTAAGCATTCAACTATGAAATCTACTACAAAACTTAACCCAAAAACTAGCCCCGCTCTGAAATATACATATATACAAGAACTCCTCTCAAATGATACATATACAATAGTCATTTGGTTTACAAATAGAATAAACAACATAAAAAACATAGCTGAAGTTAACCAACTAACGAACTCAACTCCTCGAAGCTTCCGCTGCGCAACTCTGATCTGTCTCTGAAACTGAAAGTGGGAATGGGTGAGCACAACATCCCTAAAATGGGTACCTAGTAGAAATAACATTTAACATTCAAGTAATCACTCGTATTATTTTGAAAACAATTCATGTTTTCCCAAAACACTAAAAGACAACCAATTCACGAAGATAAACAATCATGTATATGGAATTAACTCCTTCTTCAAACAATGTATAATATTGAGTGCCAAAATCCACACCTAATAGGTAATATTCCGTGCCAAGTTCCACACCTCATAAGCATAAAAGCTGAAAGTAAGTAGGTATAAATGAAGGTGCAGTATCCTATATACCACAGATGGGAATTCTTATTTCCCAAGCATTCAAATGGAAATTCTTATTTCCCATACATTCATGAAGACAAACAAGGCATTATAATTCCTTTCCAATAGATGGAAAGATTAAAAGAAACAACAATACTTTCGGAATTTTAAATAAAACAATGCATGGAATACACAATCAGACAATGCATGATTTTGTTAAACATAAACTTTTGTAAAAGAAAATAACAATAATCACAAAAGAGTTAAATGTAAATTCTCACCTATTTTGATGACAAGCCACGCCTACCTCGAGATCCACGATCCATCGTTTCATCTTTTGAATCGATTTTTGTTAATAAAGACTAACTGTTAACCACACAAGAACTCTAAGAATCTAGCCAAAATGACTCAAACAAGAATCATATAATTCTATCTAATGGTTCTAGGCCCATTTATCTACACCTTTTCATTACCTATCTTTAGAACATATAAGGGTTTACTAATTCTTTTAGGTTGGTTCTATAACCCATTAGCTAAGCCTCATGAATATCTACAACTTTGTACAAGGAACCAAAGACTAATTCGGACCATAAGGGGTCCAAAATATCAAACTAAGAATACAAGATACTAAGCCCAAGTTCTCTAAACAGGCCCATTAAACTAAGGTCCAGTCCATTTGGTTCAACTAGCGGTCAAACTAACGGTCGCAGGTCAACTAACAGTCAACGTCTAAGTCCAGTCAAAGGTCAAGTCAATGGTCAACTGGTCAATGACTCAGTGAGTCAAACTGATTCGACTCAGTCATATTGACTAAGTCAACTAAACAAATTGAGTCAGCGAAACTAACTGGGATGACTAACAGGTTTCAGCCATGGTTTTGTTACGTCCTAGCTTAGCAGACCGTGTTGCTGGCCTGTTAGAAGACGATGAAACAAAATCAATGGAGACTTGATCCTTCTGTCTACCTATTTTGATAATGGATTGATAGAAAAAGAGTTGCGGTATCGCTAGAGGGACGTCGGACCTCACATATCGTCAAAGGGACACTAATACCTCTGTTAGAAGATTAACAATTGTTTTTGATAATAATTCTATGATCTTCATTCATTGATCGATAACATTATATATACAGAGAAGACTAGGAAAAGCAAATAACTATAAACAAGGAAAAGCAAATAACTAACCAAACTATCTATACGTAACCGCCCACGAACTTGTCCCCTAAAACTTCTACTAATCTAATACACTAAACAAATCCCTACAAACAAGGATCCTAGGACCACAAAACACCCATAAACATATTTCATAAAAGTAAATAAAGATACGTGAGCCACATAACAGGTTTTTAATGCATCACAACTCTAGTTATTATACCTGTAACTTCAACAATTCATTTCATTCAAATTATAATTCTAAATTGATTTACAAAGATAACACATCCTACCTGCAATTGCGCGCAACTTTAAGCTATACTCAGATCATCTCAATACAATCATCTAATTATCTTTCTAAAACTTCAGTCACGTAACATCTCTTACAACCTGAATCATTATCACTTCAATAAACTTTAACAATCTATTTCTCTACCTCATTCAACTGAGTTCCGTTCAAAACCTCACTACCAAAGCTCAACAGTTTAACTGCAATGTCAGAGCTAAAACCTCCCACAACATCAACATCAGTTCATCTCATTCCACTCCCAACAGTCACAGATATATCTCAATTCAAACAATCAACAAACAACACAACTAGGTCATGTATCTTCCACCATTTACACCACCAACAATAGCTAAACCTTCTCCATGTAATTTCAATCCATATGTTCCTTTCATTTCTAATTGAAATGATACAACTTCAGCAAACCTGCAATTATCTTACATTACTCTAATCTACTACATACAGTACCTAACCCATTCATCTAACTCCTCTGCAAGTCTAAGCAAAACTCAGTTTCAAATCACCAACACCTGTAATTTCCTAAGCATACCTATAAATCTCCATATTCATAAATCCACAACAATCACAGCTTTACAAGGTTAACTTAAAATAATAATTACCTCCAATCTGTGTTCCTCAAGCAATTGAACTTTTTCTTCTTCTCTTTGACTCCACTCAGCAACACATCTCAAAATCATTATCAATCCATCAATTTAACTTAAACAATCCAACAATCTTCAACAACAACACTGGTTCTTAGAAAACCCTAATTCTTCAATTCTTTACCGAAACTTGAGAATCAACTATCAATTCTTCTTCCTTGTTCTCAATAATCAAAACCCATCAACTGCCTGATTTCATCTTCAAAATCATCTCTGAATCAAACTCAGAACCCTAATACCAAACTCAAACCACTATTCAACCTTATATTTTAATTCATGATAAACCCAACTTAATTTAATCCCCTAAACTGTCACCTTCATCTTCTAATTCTTCTTTGAGCCTCAAATGAAATCCTAACTCATTTATTCCTCAAACCCTAACTTTATGCTTCCTCCAAACCCCAATCGACAGTAGCATCATCAACCTTCATCAACCGCATAGAACAACCAATTGATTTACTCGATTAGCTCTCACAGACCTTTAGCAGAAGAACGAACAAAGAAAGAGAAGGAGAAGAACAGAGAAGAACAAAATGAGAGAAGAAGAAATAAGAATAAATGAAAGATAAAAAGAAATAATCTTCTTCGATCAGTTTTGTTGATAAGACCAATGATAAATGATAAAGGCACCCATCACTTGGATATGGGAATCCAAGGCGCCTAACTGTAAAAATACTAATATACCCTTCAAACAAATCTGATGATATCTTCTTCGCATGATATCCGAATGACACGCTCGAGTAGTTCATTTCCCGTAACTTTTCGAGATCTATTCAACGGTACTAGTTTCATATCTAGATCGTTGGTAGATTAATTTCTATTAATTAATGTTCGTGTTAAACTAATCGAGTTATTATCGGCCAAATCGTCACTTGACTGGTCTAACAACGTTGGAGAGCTTGAGGGTCCTTACATTCTCCCCACCTTATACATTTTCATCCTCGAAAATAAAACCATCCTTCTGGTTTTCAAAAACTCCCCACCTTAATAGTGAACTACTATCTCTCTACTAAGCGCAAACAACATGAAGCAAAGCACAAACGTATATGGCTTTCTACAACTACAATTTGTGGCTCTAGGTTCAATAGATTAGTTTCTATTTCAGTAAGTTACTGGTTCTAATTATGAAAAAATATACTCTATAATAAAATTTCTAAGTAAAATTTGGGATCTATCAGTCCACTAATAGAAGCAAGTCTCCCTTCTATGCCTAGTGATACAAGAATGTAGTTTTCCTGTCTAAGTTCGCGACGCCTGACAATGCCTACCTACGTAAAAAGTATCACCCGAGCACATCAGAATTACCAACCTCACTATTCTGCAGTGATGGATTAACTAAGTGCTAACTTATTATGACTCATTAACCTCTAAACTTTTATTATAAATGGTGTAGTTCTGACAAATTCACTTCGTAAAATATTTAAATAGTTCACATCATTTTAAGCAATTTAATCATCAAAATTTATTTATTTTATTTATTTGTTTCTTTTACCAATATAACTAATCCCAATTCGATTTTACGTCAGTTTATAATATTTGATAATTTTAACTTTACTCTACATTAATATTTGATAATTTTAACACCTATCCTGAATGACAAGCAGGAAAGACATGACATTGTTTATACATGTACGCAATACAAAGGATAACGCAAGCCTGTTAACGAACATGACGAAATCTATTCCAAGGGCTGCTAGAATTTTGTAGGATTTTTTTTTTTTGATCGATAAATTAAACGTTTTATAGATAGGAGGTTAAGTACATGAACTATGGATTAGTCTCTCGAAAAAACAAGAGAAGGACACCCGACCAAAATCGAAAGGAAAAAAGAACGCTACAAGCCAGCACCCCAAAATCCCAACGGATCGTCACTTACAATTAAGTACCAAAAGATCCCCGAGGAAATACATATACATCAAGGAGGTTGGAGAAGAACTTCCTTTGAAGGGGGTTTTATAGGACTATTATTTCTAGGTTGTGGGATACGGGCGACTGTATTGGGAGTTCCTTGTACGAGAATAATGTAAGGAGCTAGATACTGGAAGATTAATGTTGTCGTGCGTAGCAATGTCAGCATCCTCACGCTTCTTCTTTCCTTGGTATATTATGTATGATGGATTATAAATTTCCATCATACATAAATTGCTTCTTATTATAAATTGCTTGCCGTTGTGCAAGTTATGCAAGGCTTGGACAGGCCTGCGTAAAATTTATGTTCGACCTTTAAGAGATATTATCTAGCCGACCTGGTACTTGCTACTGGAAAACGCTTTGGATTTGAATTTGGATTATAAATTTCCATCTCATCACAATAAGAAACAATCGACATCTTCACTTAAACCCCTGTTCACACAACAGACAGAACATGTTCAATTTAAAGGTTCTTAATCTCTTAGCATAAGTTCTTAATCTCTTAGCATAAACTAGTACACAAAAAAATTGGGATTGGGAACGCGTCAAGTCTTGCAAAGAGTTCATTATCTTTAAGCATGTAACACCAAATGTACGGAAATCACCTGCCTAGCAATATGCACCTGGAACGAACACTTGAAGTCAGTTTCTCCGAAAAAATTAATGCAAGTAAAATATGTAGAAGGTAACTGGTAGCAGGTTGTATGCTCCTCTTTCTTTACTAACACTTGAAGTCAGTTTGTGACAAATTACTTTCAATCTGATTCAAAAGATCGATAGATGATATAATACACCTAAACTCTAGACAATTTTAGCAAAGAATGTTTCCTTCTATTCCTCACTGATACTGAATTACATTTGAGAACTCTGAAAATGACTACAGCTCAGTAAAATAGCTCAAATAAAACGCGCTAGTTAACAACAAATAATCCTGAAATTACACCGTAGTATATTTCTTGTATAAACATGCGGCTGAGCTCTAACCCCGACTCAAATTCTCAGAAGTAGGCCAGCACAACACTGGGGAGGATAAAAATTGGCATCCGTACTAAGGAATCATAATTCTTCAGATTTAGCACGAAAAATCCGTTGAGACGGTAGCTGAAGAACTTCTTGGTGAGGCATGTTTAAACATAACCGTGGCAAAAATGCTTGATTTTCTTCTTTCGCGTTCTTTAACTAGAAGTCCAGCAAATTCATCTAGTTTCTCCAAGTTTGTTGCCGCCACCAGTTTCTTCCCACGGAAAAGTACTGATTCAACATTTTTTTGTTTAAGCATTGCCTCTGAAACATCCAATAGTCTTTTCCCATCAATTGACACTGTATTTGGGTTCTTCCTGAGCGAGCTTCTTTGGGGACCAGTCATTCCATTATTTCCTTGAATTCGAACGTAATTCTCTGTTCTGTATTCTCTGAATGCCATCGAAACCGCTTGATCAACCTATATAACATGAGTCAAAGAATACATTTAGGACATTTTCACAATGGAAAACAAGAATATCTAAAAGGTGATTTTGTCATTAAAATAAGCGGCAGTTAGAGTAAAAACAGTTGGTAGTTTATAAAGGGTATTCTTGTCATTTGAAATTAACCGTTCCTTATTCATTTATAACTGTCAGTAAAGAATTATTACCGTATCGGAAGCTCCTTCTCCGGCGATTTTGAGAAATCCAGCAGAAGAAAGTGTATTTCGGCCACCGGAATCCGACTCGCCGTTTCCCAAAGAAACAACCAGTAAATCCTCAACACTATCACAATATGGAAACTCTTGTTTGTTATTAAGCACATGTGTAATTGCTGCAGCCGCAGGATTATTCATCGCCAAACCCCCATCGACAGCCATTATCTTTGTTTTCTTATCAACTGATTTCATCTCAAAACCACCATGAACCGTTGGATCTGAAGAAGTAGCCACACAAATTTCCCTCATCTTGAAGTCATAACCGTCGTTTTCTAAACCGTCGGCTCTTGAAAACAAAAACGTTGCTCTTGTTTTCAGATCAAAACAAGGAATCAAAACTGGTTTCAATGTATCTTTCAAAGTACATTCACCGAAAATCTGTCTGAAAATTTTCTCCATCTTCGCCGATGCCCGAAACATCTTTCCAAACATCCCACTGGAAGAACTGCCAGTATTATTCAAACGCTTACGGTTTTTCACGAGAAACTGCAACGCTTCGTTGGTCTTTAGCAACGGTCTTCCCTCTTTGCCACGGGTGAACAACAAAGCGATGAGAATTCCACCGATTCCTGAACCCGATGCAACATCAAAGTAATCAGCAACACGAGCATCTGAATTCCTTGTTATGTTCATGAGTTTGGATTCTAAGTGACATAGTGATTTTGCAGCGAGGATTCCATCTGTCGAACCGACACCATCGATTGAAAGTACACGAACTTTGCCCACATCGTGTTTGTTGGCTTTTAGTGTCTCGACTAAATCTTCCGTTGGTAATTTTGAGTTGGTTTGTTTAGAATCGAAGAGGAATTTGTTTTCGAGGATTGAAAAGATATCGTTGGTGAGTTTGTCGATGTCGAAGTGGTTTGATGATGAGTCGCTCATCATTGGTGAATACACTTCTGCCATTGTTTTAAAATTTAACAAAATTTCCAAAGAACAAATGTTTAAACAGAAATTGAAATTTGATTTTTTTGTTGACGGGTTTGAAATTTTAAACGGAGAGATAAAGAATGTGGCGATGATGATGATGGAAATGAGTTCGATGTGGTTTATTATATAGTGTGGGGAATTCAAAGAAGTGCGTACACTAGTACTTGGAGTTCATGCGCATTTTAGATGGATGCCTTCATTTTTTATTGTTAACCAGAAATTTTGACTGTATTTTTTCAAGTGCTGAGCTGGCCACGAATCGTCGCCACTGCGCAGTCTTGTGTTTTGTTTCCCAAAAATTCCTTACAAACAACGGAAAAATCCGACAAAAAAATAAACCGTCCCCGTCTTCTCTTACAAATACCGACTCTCTCATGTTGCGGAGCCCAATGGGACCCACAAGAAAAAAATTGAGACTGGTGATTTTGCCGTAGTCAGTTTTCTTGATCCGTAAAGAATTAATATTTGTTTCCTGCTTTTTCTAAAATATTACGTGGAGAATATTTTTTACTTTACCTCTTTTTTAAAAGGTTTAACTAAAGATTGTCGATCTTCTTTGTCTGGGATGGAGATGGATTTTGTTGATTTTTACTATTCTGTCAATAATATTTAGGATCTCATCTGATCCTGATTGGAAATTTTTCACTGCCAAATTTATCATTGTGACGAGAATATAACAGTAAATTTTTGTATAATGGTACAGATCAAGGTTCGAAAAACGGGTCACGACCCAGGTCACAGGTACTAGGCGTGACCGTTATAACGTGTTTTGACGGGTGTGAGCACGTTTTGGGTCAAAAACGCGTTATATAGGAATAAAACGCGTTTTTTTGACGTTTTTTTAAAATAACGGGTGTGATAACGGTTAAATAAGAAAAATAAATAATTTGTGATCTGAATTTCCTATGTAACGGTAATTACAGCTGTGAAAACGGTTACAACGGGTCTAAATAACGTTGTTACTACGTTTTTTCATTTTTTTTGGTTTAATTTATTTATTTGATTTTTTATTTATTTGTTTATCGGTTTTTAACATACAAATTTATGGATATCTAGTAAAATTCACAACCCTAAGTCTATGACTTATAACAATGCATTGTAGTTATCGTCTACCGACAATATTTATACACGCATACTATCACTATGCAGTATCCACTTGATATGTTCAAGTTGTCACTCGAATAGTTCAATGCATTCCCCAATATTTCAATAATGCATATTCAGATTCAAAAGCAGTCAAAACTTTGTTGTCAAATAATACTCCTAGGCTCTTAGCTACTTGCTACAAGACTAACCAACAAGGAATGCAACAGGAAGAGAGTCAGAGACTAGCTAGAGAAAAAGAGAGTGAGAGAGGGAAGTCAGGGAGTCGATTTATCTTTTTCTTTTGTATTTGGAGGTGTGTACAGTATATGCTACATGTGGTCTGTACTTTAGAGTTCAGACTCAAAAGTTAAAGAAATAAAACAAAAAAAAAAAGTAAAAAGAGTAGTTGGTTTCATGATCAAAGACATAGCTAGCCTGTGCTTATATACGCATGCAACAAGATTCCAAATGTTTCAAGAATATTTCGATTTGCTAGTTATTATGTCTTCTTCCCCAAAGGAATGCTTTAAAATGACAAGAAGAGAATTGAAATGAAATCAATACCTCTGGTTCTCTGATTCTCTGCTTCTTTCTCAAAGGAAGCTTTACATTTTGAATTTCTCAAATACAAGTTTAAGAGGTAATATTAATTATGTTTTGTAGATTTTTCATTCAACTAGAGATATAATTTATTAATACGTTATTAATTTATTTATTATCGTTTTTTTCTTTCATGATGTTAGAGTAGTGAATATAGATGTTTGAGAAATATCGATGTTTTTTTCTTACGTGATGTTTGAGAAATATTTAAGAAATGTTAAGTGAAGAAATGTTTCATTCTATTAACGTATATTTACTTAATAAATGTTTCATTTTTATCTAAGAAATGTTTTAAGAAATATAGATTTTTTGTTCATTTTATTATCATTTATTTAAGAAATTTTTTAATAAATGTTAATATTCATAATTAAATAGTCCATCAACTTGAATCAGTTGGCACGTAAAAAATCATTGTTTCTTTATAAAAAAAATGGCATGATGAATTGATGTATGGTATGTTTGTATTCCTGTTCTCAATCATGAAAAAATGAGAGGCTACACGATCCTTAATTTCAACTTTTAATATTCAAGTTGAGTAAATGACGAATGCAACTTGTGATTTCTAATTATAATGCTACTCTAACCATTTTTATATTGATGGAATATGTCCACTTAACTTGTATTTATATATGTCACTTATTGCTATGTGAAATTTCCTACTTACAGAATATAATGGAAGGATCAACATCTGAAAACGAGATGTTTTTCATGCATATTGTACTGTAATGAGTGATGGTAAAAAGTTGAAGTGTAATTTTTGTGAAAAAGAAGTGTCTGCGGGAATTTCTCGTTTCAAAATGCATTTGGCACAACAAAGAGGTACAATTACTCCCTGCATGCATGTGCCACCTGAGATTAAAAATTTAGCAAAAGTATGGGTGCAAGACAGAAACAAAGCAAAACGGCAACGAGTACCAGAAACTGAATATGAAGATAAAAAAATTCAAGATATGTATGAAAATGAACCGTGGAACCCTGTGCATGATATAGATGAAGAAGAACAAGCGCCGGTAACACAAAAGAAAATGGGCGGGTTATCGAAGTTGAAGAACCTTTTTGGACGAAAAAGTAAGAATACTAATGCCGGAGAAGGTACATCACAGCGTCCACTGGCCTCTATGGACATACCTAGTTCTTCAATGCGTACACCACACCAAGCACCTAGGATGTCTGTAGATATGGGAGGACAATATAATACTAATAGGGATTCTCAACCTAGCATGGCGAATTTTGGGAGAAGTAAAACATGTCGGGAAAAAGTTGATTCTTCTGTTGGACGTTTTTTCTATGCTAATGATATTCCCTTCAATATGGCCAACTCAACTCAGTACCACGAGGCATTCAATGCAGTTGCAAATTTCGGAAAATCATACAGAGCTCCGTCTTTCTATAAGTTGTCGAACCCATTATTAAGGCAGGAAAAACAAAGGATTCAGAAGGATGTGGTGTCGGTCCAACGAAATTATTGGAGAGAGTATGGGTGTACACTCATGTCAGATGGTTGGAAAAACAAAAATAACCATACGATTGTAAACTTCTTAGTTTACAGTGGCCATGGGACAACATTTTTGAAAAGCGTTGACATCGAGCATAATCGGTTGACAGCAGAGTATTTGATGAGTTTGTTCAGACCGGTTATAGAAGATATTGGTCCGACAAATATTGTTCAAATAGTAACTGATCAAGGATCCCAATTCAAAGCCGCAGGTAACTATTACAACTTAATTTAATTACAGTTGTTTATTTTTATATATTATTAATTCATTTCTCATTTTATTTTAATAGGTATGAGATTGACCATAGAGTATGGTACATTTTTTTGGGTACCTTGTGCAGCTCATGTGTTGGATTTAATGTTGGAAGATATTGAAAAGTTCCCCTTTGTTAAAGGTGTGATTTCAGAAGCTAGAAAAATCAGTAAATTTATTTATAATCATGGTTGGGTTCTTACTAGATTCAGACAACATTCTGGGGGACGCAATCTATTGCGCCCTGGCTTAACAAGGTTTGCGACAAATTTTATCGCAATCAAAAGTATCATTGATCAACGTAATGCAATCGAGAGTCTTTTTGTAGACCAAGAATTTGTGAACTCGCCAGAAGGAAAAACTCGTACGGCTAAAGATGTGAAAAACATTATTTTGTATGAGATGTTTTGGCACACATGCCAAAATGCATGCATGAGGTTGGTCCTTTATTGAAAATGATCCGTTTCTTGGATTCAGATAAACCTACCATGGGTTATTTGTTTCATGCACTTTCTACATGTGTGGAAACTATAGAAAGGGGTTTGGATAAAACTCGAAATAATTCTATTATAGGTGTGATTAACCGACGATGGAAAGATCAGTTGAGTTCTCCTCTTCATGCTGCAGCGCATTTTCTGAATCCATATTATATCTACAACCCAGCAGCCAATCTCATCAACAATGAAATTTCTCAGCCCCAAATTTCATCGACATGCATGCTATAGGTGTGATTAACCGACGATGGAAAGATCAGTTGAGTTCTCCTCTTCATGCTGCAGCGCATTTTCTGAATCCATATTATATCTACAACCCAGCAGCCAATCTCATCAACAATGAAATTTCTCAGCCCCAAATTTGTCTCAGTGAAATTATATCAAAAATGATTAGTAGCCCTCAAGAACAAGCGACATGCATGCTAGAGGTGTGAATTTTTATTAACAATTGATTTCGTAATTATATGAATTTCTATTCACAGTTTTTGATATTTTTAGGCGGGAAGAATGCAAATGATGCAAGGACAATTTGCATCACCATCAGCAAGATTGGCTGCTCTGCAAGGTGATCCTGTAAGCTGGTGGTTGTCATACGGTGCTCAGTTTCCATCACTCCAGAGGATCGCGGTAAAGATACTAAGCCAGACAAACACATCGTCTGGATCCGAGAGGAATTGGAGTGTGTTTGAAAGAATTCACACCAAACTACGCAAACGTTTAGTTTCGTCAAGAATAAACGATTTGGTATATGTTCAGTACAATTTAAGATTGGAGCAGCAAAGAGTTCAAGGTAAAGCAAAGCGACAGAACATCGATGTCCACGATGTTCATAGCCTGGTGACAGATGAAAATATGCTTGATTGGATAGAAGGGGATGATGAAACACCAGTTTTACCTCAGGAAGAACATTGGTTAAATGAATTGGAAGAGGAAGCAACTAATAATCCAGAGCCTCTCCCTCCACCATACGAATGGCATGATCCAGAAGTTGAAATCTCATATCAAAGGTTGCCAGTGAGTAACTTTGTTTATGACTTTGATAACCTAACTTTTGGAGACAATACACAAGGTCATGAAAATGAAAATCCCATATACAATTCTCATTACACTGAAGATCGTCCAGAAGAAGATACCCGAGGAATTAATGAAGAGTATAATTCCAATATTAATATCAATAATGAAGTAGATAATCGTAATGATAATGAGGAATAAGACTATGGTTATGAAGATGACGATACTGTAAACTACGACAGCCAAATGCATTACGGGAACCAATATGAGGCGGAGGAAGAGGAGGAGGAATCAACTGAGAATCGTCGAGAAAACAGAAAATACTTGAATAAGTCGAAAAAAAATGCCGGTACAAGTTGGTTTGTCTAAGTTTAAAATTTCAAGCACTACTGTCACTAGGTTACTTATTGTAAGTTTATAAAATTTGAAGTGTTTAATGATTATTTATGAAATTTTAGTTGTAAGTTTGAAATTAAAATTGTATAAGAATTTCTCGAACTCAAAATTTTTTTCCTTAAAAACGGGTTTAACCGGTATGAAAACGGAAAATACGGTGTAAAAAACGTGTGTTAAAATGTTATTTAGAAGAAAAAAACTGAAATATTAATTTTAGAAAAACGGTAATCACAGGTGTGAAAACGGTTATAACGGGTCTAAATAACGCCATTTTTTCCTATTTATCGGTGTTATTTAGGTAAGCGTATTGGTGAGCCTCACGGGCACGGTATATGGGCGTGAGCGTTATAACGGACGTTTTTCCGGAAAAAACGGTCGTTTTTCAAACCTTGGTACAGATCACCCAAACCAAAATTCATCGATACTAAATTCTTTATCGATAAAAAAGAAAGTTGTTTTACTATAAGCATACACTTAAATATGGTGTAAACATTAAGGTCAACAAACTACTTATTTTTATAAATATTTTTTTCTCAATATAGTCAATATGATTAACTGTAAAAAGATGTTAATGAATTGTAAATATCAGTATCTAATAAGAGGAGGATTCCTTCACACTTTTATTCTCACACTATCTCACATTTTGGACGTCTATTTTGTGAATAAAAATCAAATTATATAGAATTTGAAGTTAATATTTTGGGGATAAGTTCCTCTTATAAAGTTCTGCATACCTGCTGAAACTGCGCGTATTCTGAAACGTATAACACCACCACCTATCAATCTTAATTTCAACGGTTAATAATCCATTGATTTTCAACGACTCATTTTCAAAATAAGAGATAGTGATTATACGTTTCGGAATACACTCATTTTTTGTAGGAACACATAGTTTTATTAGAGAAACATATAACTAAAATATTAGCTTCAAATGCTTAACCGTTTAATTTTTATTCATAAAAATGACGTCCAAGGTGGGAGATAGACCGAGAATAAAAAAATCTGTGGGGATTTTTTCTCATCTAATAATTTTACTATAATTTGGAAAAACAGTTGATACCGTGTGATTAGAATGTGAACAGTTTATTTTGTCGATGATATGGTTTAAATTAACATGTGTGACATGATGTAAACAAAATCTCACGAAAATCTGTTTGGCTTTTGTTAATAGAAAAACTTTTTCTTTATTTTATTAGTGCTTGGTTGGTTGTTTGGTCTATAAATGGAAAGAAAGAACCAAGAAAAGAGAAAAAAAGATGAGAAAAGAATGAGACAGATGGAAACGTGTATAGTATTTTCCCATTGCTTGTTGTTGGATAATGTTTGAAATTAGTTTTCTAATTAAGGATTATACTAATTAAGTCCATTCGAGAAAGATAATGTATTTAAAAAGTTTGATTGTGTTTTAGTAGTTCGACTTTAGTTTCAATTCAAATCGATGTTTTGAACATTTTAGGATTGTAATAAACCACTTCTTTAGTTCAGAGGCAATAAACATGCTTGCAACACCGTTTCATTTTCCTATTTTGACGGTTGAGACCAGAGAATCCTATTTTTTGTTTATTCAAACCCAAGGTAATGATATCTACTAATTATGAACCATCATAATATTGTTTCATATTAGTATCTTGGGCCGGAATAGTATCGATATGGAGATGTGATGATGCTGATGATCGCATATCTATTAAGTGGATGTACTTCGTTTAAGAGTTATATGCTCCAACCATCTCCCATTTTGCATGTTTTGGACCCTGAACCAAAACAAGAAGAAGAAAAAAAAAAGCTTTATTAATCATATTGGAGACAAAGTTTTTTTACTCCATAAAACAACTTTTCTATTTCGCTTTTAGAACTGGTCAATGGCTGTCTTTTGTGTCGTAAAGATGGCGTATCGGTTACTCATTCAGCTTTTAAAGGGATCTCTTTTGAAAATGCTACATCGAATTGATCTCAATTCTTTATAGCTTAATGTGTTGCTAGTTTTTTGGATCGTATTTTCTCTTTTTTGTTTGGAAGAATTCGGCTTGAGTTTTTCTATCTCTTTTCCGTGTTCGGGATCTTTATTCTTCGCTTACATCTTGAAAGCTTAATGCATTATTATCTTTACCGAGGAAAAAATAAATAAATCATGTACTTCACCTTCATTGCATAGTTTGTCACTCTGCTTGTATTTTGGTTTCAGTTTTAGTGATTTTTGTAATAGCTTTACTAGTTTGTCTGGCTCTAAATTTTTCTGGGGAAGATATTTAGACATTTCGTCAAGCTCATTCAGAACTAAGGCCAAGCACTATAGTGCATGGAATGTCTTTCCTATCCCTCACTTGAAGGGAAGGGAAATCACACGGAAGGCACCTCACTATGGTGCCCTTTTATCTTACCTACATGACACGGAAATTCAATTTCTGTGTGAATAGTGCCAAACGGATATTCAGTTTCCGTTTTTTTTTCTTCCAAATTTTATTTTTACGGGATTAGATACATATTTACTATGGGTAAAGAAAATTTGAAGAGAAAAAAATGGAGATATAATTGGAAATAAAGAGTTTTAATTGAAATAACAGTGTTAAAAGTGAAAACCAAGAGTAAAAATAAAGTTTCTCAAACGGAAACTCAGTTTTTTACACGGAAACTCAGTTTCGTAGTTTTTTACACGGAAACAACCCTATAAATCCGAATTCCCAACCATTATGGTGAACCCTGATCCCTACGTACAAGTAGGAATATGGGAGACCATAGTGGTTGGCAATTCAGATTTTTTCCTATGAGGGATAGGGAAGGGAAAAAGGGCACCATAGTACTTGGCCTAAAGACTCTGATTGAAGTTATAGATAAAACCAGAAGGCAAAGAGGTAGACAGATCTCGGATCAGCTGCATCGACCACCATCACAAACAACCAAATTCTTGTGGACATGCATCAGATCGCAAATAACTTATTAGTTATTACAATACTCATGTACGCGATAGTGCAACAAAATGAAATTACCCAAAGAGTACGGTAAAACTGGTGATAGCTAAGCTCCTTAGAGCAAGGATTATGGGATAGACTCTAAAACAGTCTATCTCTTTCAAAACGGGTGAGAGTCTATGTGAGAGAGTGAAAAATTGACCGCGGGATAGAGCGAGAGAAGACTACACGGCTAACAATTAGCCGTCCGTCCGGTACAAAAAAAACCAACTAATTCATCACAACTTAAACTTTAATTCACGGGCAGCATCCGCCAAAAGAGAAAATCTCACTCTTTTCTATTTTTTCTCGCTCTCTCCCCTGGCAAATTTCTTATTCTCCTGCAAATACGGCAGTATATTAGTCGTGTAAAACTCAAATCTAGTATTACGGCAATCTAATAGTCGTTTGAACAAGAAAACAAACACAAAGGCAAACAGTTTGCCGTTTTTTCTTTACCTATTTCACACGGCAAATTATTAGCCTTATATGGAAGACTTTCCCTCGCTCTTTTGACTGAAACAGAGGTTGATTGAGTTTGTGGTGAAAGGGGATTTCTCTCTATCCATAATATGACCTAATTTGATCAAATTTGATCAACTATTTCATTTTGAAGGAGACTCTCAACCCCATAGATCTTGCTCTTAATGATCTGTACATATGATAATGACCTGACCGTACATGTGTCCTCAGTGGTAAATAACCGAATGGACCCTTTGAGACAAAAATTTGAGTCTGACTCTAGTACCCCGTACTGCTCATATCATCATCACATCACAAAAACTTAAGTCAGACGTTGATTCATCTCACCATAAGTACCCCAATGGTCCATATTTCTCCAAACGAAATGATTTCGTCTGTTCTGTTCATTCCGTCGGCAACGCGGTGGTGGCTGATACTACACCACACGATTTGGTCAATGTAGAATCAATGGTTAAAACAAGATTCAAAAGGACAAACTGCTCTTTTTCTAGCCGCTAAACATCATTAGATTCATTATTACCGTAAAATCTAATGTTAGATCTCGGACACACGTGTGGTGGTCCCACTTTCCAAAGGGAAGCTAAATAGTCGTAAGAACTAGTAGTAAAGAAGAGCATAATTCACCGTACCCACGGATATCCGCCGTCACTGGCCATTCTCAAGTACGGCAATAAATTAACTTCGTCCAGCACTTAAAATAGCAGTTATAACGGTGGTGCATTGCCTTCACAGCATCTGACTAATCTCTGGTACAAGCTAAGACCATAGCCATTTTCATTTACGGAAAATGGGTCATTTGTCCAAATATTTTTAAATTACGGTTCGAATAGACGAGTAAAAAATAGTTTGAGTGAAATGGCCAAAAAAGAAAATAGTAGGGATGAAACCGGTTTCATTCTAGCTTAAATTTAAAAAATAGCAAGGATGAAACTGGATACATCATGTGTAAATTAAAAATAAGAAAAAATATTTGAAAATGGGCACGATGAAACTGGTTATATCCTGCCTATTTTTACATTATTGTCCATTTAAACAGTATCAAAATCTAACTGTCCATTTCACCCAGAAATTGTTGATTTTGATCTTTTTAACCAATTTTGTGATACCTCCATGAGTAAAAAATTTATTGTGAGAGTGGCCACTAGAAGTAGGGGCGAAGCTAGGTTATTACTTACCCTGGTTCAAGCCACCCCTAAATCCTCAAAATTTTGCTTTTTTATTACCCTTTTTAAGTTAGGTTGATAGAACAAGCCTGAACTATAGGCTTAAGCCAGGGAGAAGCTGGTCAAGCTGGGACTGATAGTTAGAAGGAATCAAATCGTCCATCTTCAACTTGTGAGGTGAATGCCAAACTACTTGGCCGTTTTCGTGATGGTTGTACTTTTCAAAACACAAAATTGTTAGTTTCTCTTCTCTTATTTGACTGAAGTATGTGCTCTACGTGTATTTTTAATCTTACTTTGGGCGCTGGACTTAATGTGATGGATATTAAGAAAAATATGATGATTGATTTAACAACACTCTCATTCACCACTTGATGAATCAGATTCAAATAACCTAAAATATAAACCAAACACACACAAAACTGTAAATAACCGAATCAACATGACTAACACCATCTTTGTTTACTCCTAACTCATCTGAGTCGTTTGGATTTGATTGGAATCATGTTATTTGAGTCAGTTTTGACTCAATATGTTTGTTTTTAATCAGATCTGATTCGACTGGTTCAAAAATATGTGAGTCAGTGGTTTGGTCCCATAAATCATGAGTGTTTTGTTATTTAAATGGGTCCAAATCAAGAGGTTAAGTATGTGTCAGACATCGAGTCATATCTGACTCAAAATAAAACAATCTGACATCTAACTCGCAACGAGTCAGAGATGAACTCAGATCAAAATCATGAATCAGATACAAACAAACTTGGTGTAAAACCGGCCAAAGAAAAAAAAATGGTTGAAAAAATCATCGGCCAGACCCACCGTCAAATTCCTTCTTACCGGTCCAAAAAATGACAAACTTATAACAGAAATACAAATCCATAAGTGTTCTGAAAAATAAAAATAAAAATAAAAATAAAAATAAAAATAAAAATAATTGGTGCAGATTGAAAAGAGGATAAGACATTAAACTATCGACCCACCAAAAAACCAACATTATGCCATTCCCCTCCCCTTGGATTCCAATATTCTGCTGTGTACCTCCAAACTCGAGAGCACCATAAGTCTCTATACAGGGTCTACATTACAAATGGCCCTTCCATGTAGATCCACCGACTATTATAATTAATCCATGTCCTTTTCTTCTTTTTCTTTTTGATGAATTTAATTTAAAGATTTGATTGTCGTTTCCAAATATCCCCTTACCATGATTTGTTAGGAAGTTTTGGAACACTGTAATTTCTAACGGTTGGTAGCGCATAAATTAAATTAAAATATCTAAAAATAACTTTGTAAAATTTTGCACATGTAATCTTGTCGGAATTTTGTTTGGTATTTTTTATTTTAATGTTTAAAGTAGATTAAAATTATATGTAAATGAATATATTATGTTGCATTCATGTTACCCAACATTAAGATTAAAAAAAATGTTTAAGAATTATTATTTTTAAACACTTTTAATTAAGTTAAGTGGGAAATTTTTATCAAGCCAACCATTAGTCAATTATTTGTTTTTTATTTTGCTAAGCAAAACCCCGTTGTCAGAACTTTTACGATATACTCCCTTCGTTTCACAAAGAAAGTCCGCTTTGACTTTCTCAAAATATTAAGGAGACCATACTATTTTACTTGACTACCATTAGTTACTTACCTATTTTATTTTAATAAAAATATTAGCAATAAAGACTATCCAAAATTGATTTGAGAATTATAAATACCAAATATAAAAGGGAAATTTAAAAGATATTGAATTTAAGAAGTATAAACTTTATAAGGAATCTAATTTTTAGAGTTAAATGTATATTTCCTTAAAAGAAATGAAGGATATATTTGTTTCCTCAATTATACTAATTTCTTTAATATTTTAGATTGTGTCACGTTAAAAATAAATTTATGAATATAAAAAATTCAAAGGTATATTAGAGAGTTCATTGAAAAAATATGACTATAAACAGAAGTTAGACACAATTTTGAAACTGACGAAAAAGGAATAGAGGACGGTGTTTCAGAAACAGAAGGAGTAGTGTTTTTTGTCGCCGACCAGGTATTCTTCTATCCAGCCCTTTGTTGCAGCAACGACTCTGAAGATCACTCAATACCTATGTACCTATCTTAGGGTGCACCACAACCCAGGCCATATTCTAAACAACCCCTATTATCAAATGGATACCAATGGTTAGAACAAAAATTTCATCAGTCGGAACAAAAATCTTGGGGGGAAACTTGGCATCACTATTAGCATACACATTCTACATGTCATCAATAATATGGCTAATAGTGATTTACATTAATATACTAACTTTGCGTTCTTGGCTATCTCCTGTACAGGTCAATGCATGGGAGCAAGGAATATCAAAAGACACCACAACAAGACTCAGCAGCTCAGACAGAGCAGGAAGAGGAGCTCAACTAGCACTGAACTGGGAGAAGGAGCTGCATCAACAACAGGACACCACATAGACTATGCAGCAGAGGAAGAAGGAATCCTACAAACC
This sequence comes from Papaver somniferum, assembly GCF_003573695.1. Taxonomy (NCBI): domain Eukaryota; kingdom Viridiplantae; phylum Streptophyta; class Magnoliopsida; order Ranunculales; family Papaveraceae; genus Papaver; species Papaver somniferum. The sequence continues at coordinate 202,635,557 of NC_039358.1, forward strand.
ATTCAATCTCTTTATCAATCTCAAGTCCAGGAAAGATTTAAAGGCGATCATCTTCAAACTGATAGAAGAATAGAACCCATTGATTTTGTTTTGGGGAGGCTACTCAAGAGAACGTCTCAACAAAATACAACTACAACAAATTTAGCCAGGATAGCTAGTCATTCTACTTCTTTCCAAAGCTTCAACCGGAAAGATCCTAATCTCCAGTCTCTTTACACTACCTTACAGTTTCCTACAAACATTACTACTACTATGGATAACTGTAATATTAATACTCCTCTTTTGTTGGGTCATCGTGCTGCCAGCCTTGGCGCAGGTGATCCCTTAGCTGTAACTCGGGGTGGTTAGCTCTGTTGAGCTTTCTTATCCTACTTTCTATTAAAAAAAAGTATGGTGAGAATAACTTACTTGTCGTTTTCGTGATTGAACTAAACGTGATAATAACATTTAACACTCAATCAGTCGTCGCTCTCTAAATCTCTATGTATATCTTTTTCTTTCGGAGGAAGAAGCATAAGTTCCTAACTATAAGTCGGACCACAAACCCTAACAATGAAATGTCAAGGATGAGTCTCAATCTTACTTTTCATCATTTTGGTATTAAGTGAATAGTAACAAAACAAAACGAACTAAATATTGCGCTTTGATCGCAACCATCTACGCATAGAAGTTGAGCAAATAGTGAAAGTTAGACCTAGTCGAAATCACGAATACTTTCCATCTAGTGTTCCAAATTAATATTTTTAGAACAGCACGACGATGATTTAACTTCGAACCAATTAGTCTTATTAATGGTATTGGTAGGGGCAGGGGGATATGGCACCGCCTTACTTGTGTCCGTCCACGGGTTATGAGTCGTCGTTGTCTATTGTTGGAGTAATGAGACTAGTAAGTTGTCAGTATATATTGAGGTCCCGGTTGTCGTTGTTAACTTCTTCGTAGGGTCTTAATTAATTCGCCAAGGCTTTACATTACCTTCTAGGATCTACGTAGAATACTCTTTGAGGAAGCAATGTAAATGCTATTCATTTGTTTTTCTACTGGCATATGACTTTTAAGGCCTCTAAGGTAGGTAATTAGGTATCCATAATTAAGCAAGCATTTGTTGGATAACCCAGTATTTTCTTTGTTAATTAACCAATCAATCAAGGTTGATTAGAGTTTGGTTTTTCTTCATTATTGCTAATCATTATGACTAATTTAATTTTCTGGTCTGAGATTCTAGATAAGTATAGTGACCAACTCTTTTGTACATGCATACGACACGCCACTGTAAAGGAACTCCACATTAACTTGAAAATATTGCTTAACTTATAATTATCATATAATTTGACTTTTGTAACTATTGGTTGGTTTGTTAATCATTCTGCACCAGAATGCATGACAACACCATTCTTCGCGTTATTCTCACAAGTCTCCCCTGGAACCTTGGATCTAAATCTCATCAATTGTCTTGTACAAATTAACTCCAAAATATAAAATCAAAGAACATTTTCGGCCATTCCCGACCTTAGCATAAAAAGCAATGCCAACAAATTGTATTCTGATCATTTTGTATAACACTGTTGTACCTAAAATTATGGGCTGGATTTAATATAAACAAACATAAGAATGTATATTTTTGTCTCTAAATCTGTTGATGATTGATCAAACAAAGTATGTGCAGTGTATCAAAAAATATATGTTAGGTCAGTATGATTTTGGCCGTACATGGATAAAATATTGTACAGTAACAACTTAGAAACTATCATATTATAATACATTACATTCGATAAACATACCTGTCAAACCTTTAAAAAAATATGGATGAATAAAAGAGTCATAGCTTTAATTAGGTTACAATTACATCATACATATCATGTATCAATGGTACAATTCTTAATCTTCAAAAGATTCGACTGGATCATCATAAATCATCGAGTTGTTTTAGTTCACATTCTCTTGATAAGACTAACCGAGTTTCTTGGAAACAACCTGAAAGTTTTAAAATATATATGGTCAAATGGCCACTACTAAGTTTGGTTTTATTAAGTATGTCAAACGATGATGATGAAATAATAATATTAAGAAGAATCAATCAGCTGATCTTAGTTTTATTGGATAAACAGATTACAGCTATTTTGTGTGCGCCACTATTTAGAAAGCCGTTAAGTTCAAAAATACGTAGAAATCATTTTAATCATCGATTATTTCCTCCTACACAATTCTGGCTCTGCACCTATATGGTTTCTCAATATCAGCATTTTAGTTCAATAATTTATGTTTTAATTATTCAAGGATGTGTACGTTTTGTAATCTTAAGAATTTCGTTCCACGGTGCATTATTTTCCTGAGTATTTGTCACAACCCTAGTAGGCCTTGCGTACAGTTACTGTACTATTGAACATTTATATAAGATGAATGAAAGTAGATGTGCAAATAGTTGGCAAATAGGTGTGTTCAATTTCACAGAAAATGAAATGTAATTATTATGGTTGGAGCCTATAAATTTGGAATGATGCAGAGAAGATCAGCATGTTATGGTTATAGTTGGCTAGTTTATGGGGTCTTAAGTAGTTTTATTAATATGTATGGACCCGTTTTCTTACAAATTTCTCAAACTAGTAAGGTCAAATGTCGCCATTGAAGGTATACCTACACAGAATCAATAACCTTCTCAGATCATTTAAATTATTGCTTGATTAGCTCGATCATCATTTATTGAACCACCTCATATATACTCTACATAGGGTAACACATAGGGTGTGAGTTAGGTGATATGTCATATTTATTTTTTCTTCAGTTCGTTTTGATTTTTAATGAGGAAAACATATAAAAATGACAAATTGTCCATTAAAATCAGTTTTGAATATGCACAAACGATTCTTAAAATCCAATAACATGTTACGTTTTCGATAGTGAAACTGAAAATGCAGTCATTTCGACGCCAACTTAAGCTGGCATAGCTCCATACAGAAGACACCTTAGTTTGATCCACACGGATGTGCGGTGACATTGGATTCATTCAACACAAACTTAGATCTTTTTAGTAAAGTACTTTCTTAGAAGAAGTTCAAAGTGACAATATTGGTGAATGCAGCAGGATATGGGGTTTCAATACAATGCATGCATTGAATGAGCAGTCAAGTCAGTAGTAGTACATGATAAATAGCTGGAAATAGAAATAGATATTTGGATCAGGTCAGGGAAGTTGACAGATTGCACGGAAAAGTTGAATTGTATTGTATATAGGTTGGTCCTATTGGATTCTCTACTAGATTTTTATGTTATGTATATATACACTGTTACGCTGTTAGTTAGAATGTCATTTCTCATTGAATTTCATCATTAAAACCAAAAAAAATAGCAGTACCAGTACCTATACCAGTAGAACAGATTGAAGAAGAAGAAGGAGAAGATGGAGATCCAACTCCCATCTTCATTATTGATGATAGTAGTATAGCTGTAACAACAGTACCATGTACGTGTAGTAAAAAGGTACCGGTCATTATCCTACCGTTGTACTTGTTGGTTGCACTCTTCAGAATGTTAAAACATTTGAAGGCATGGGCTTTTTAACTATTCTTATTTTATTTACCTCAACATTTTAGTGTCTCGATAGAAAACAATAATCATCCATCCACCTAACCAGGTTTCCTGGTGATTATATGGGCGGGTACTAAGACTAGCAGGCTACTGTTCTACATAAGACACAAATTATGAACATCGGATGGATCACTCAAATAATACCCTAATGCTAGTCTTGTTACCCGTAAATATTAATAATGGGTTTTCAACCGATTAATTCGAGAAATCCCACTTATGAACTCACTGTTGATGGATTTTTGTTTGAGAACTTTTCCTGGTTTGTCCCCGAAAAAGAAACAAGAAAATGCTACATTTTCCTCTGCGCTCTCCGGCCTGTTGTGATATGCAATTCGACTTTTCATTCGTTTATTGATTTACGTTCACCTCAAGGAAATTTACGTTCGAATGTGATTAAGTATTCATGTATCGACATACAAAGGTGTGCATAGTGTAGGGGGAAAATATCGCATAGTTAGTTATCATGCGAAGTTATCATATTATATGGGAGCGAGAACATCGCACACTAGATCCGAAATAAAAGGCTTTCTTAGCTGTACCCCACTACATATTAGGTGTCATCCACTATGTAAACACCTATATAAATAGAAAGGCAGGAGAGAGAAATCATTATCAAAATGGGAGGGCACATTTGTAGAGAGAACAAAGTTGTATTATTATTATCTCCTTCTTCTTTCATCAACCTAGAGCTCCAAATACTCATTAATGGAGTCTCAATGTAATCCAAATGTAATTTCAACGATCATAGTGAACCCTAACCCCGTGGATGTAGATCACATTGATCGAACCACGTAAATCTTGTGCCTTATTTTACAATTTTAGCATTCTTATATTATCATCATTTTTAGGTTTAGATTTACAAATTATTTAGGGGTGTTAGTTGTAGGATCTCCTGCAACTACATTTTTGGCGCTAGAAACAGAGAGAGTAAAGGATTTTATCCTACCTGCAACAAATGTTACCAGATCTACAAGATTCAGAGGAAAAAACCAAAGTTTAAGTGGAAGATTATGGTGTTCAGGAGAGAGAGAGCAAGAGGCAAATTACTGAAAGAAGTCGAAGATAAGGATAAGAGGCAGTCGCTGTGATTTCTATGACAAATTTAAACTCGCACAGATGGTTCAAGTTTGAGAAAGCAAACAAATAGGTCACGGGTTCGAATTCGCGCAGATACACATTTTGCATTTTCTTCTAATTCCAAGGGAGAATAAAATAACAAGAGAAAAACATTGAACCTTTATTTCGCATTAAGCTACCCGAATAGTTGATAAAAGTATGCAAGAAAAGTGTTCGAGAGCGCATGTTCGAATTCGCACCCGAACATACTTTTCTTCTTTTTACAAAGGATTTCATTCTTTCGCAAACAAGAGAAGAAAGTCAGCTTCGCACAGAAATTTCGCACAGAAGAGAATCAGCACAGATGGTTCAGTGTGGTACATCGCAAGGAGCAGGTCATGGGATCAATTCTTGCCTCTCGCATATGTGTTTTTGTTACGCGAAAGTCATACAGAATTGCCTTCCGCACAGTTGGTCTTTGATTATTTCGCACAGAAGTTTCACATAGAAGAGAGTTGGTGATTATTTTGCATGAGAGGGTTAGCACAGTTGGTAATGTGCAAGAATATGCAAGAGGCATGTCAAGGGTTCAAGTCTCACTTCTCACGTTTCTTTCCACTTTCCTTTCATTTTACTTACAACAAATAAAAGTTTTTTGATTTGTTTTACAAAACGCGATACAATCGCACGATTACAGAGATTTCACAATTACAAAAAAAATCCAATTTTTAGAATTTCTCTTGAATATTTGCTTTGCTTCAAATGACATGATATATAACATGGAGAGTAGTAGGAGACATAACAAGACCTATACAATAGGCAAAATTAGACCTCATTAGGATCATTTCCATGGAAGATATTTATCAAATGAGTCGAAACAAGTCATCCAAAGGAAATCAAAACAAACAAAAACGATTTGAACTTGCACATAAATGAAATTTTCTGACAAAAGAAATTTTGAATACTAATTTAATTTCTTATTTGCATTAAAACACAACATGAGGCAGAGACAATGGAGAAATAATTTCGCATGATTAGTTCGCAATACTTCGTATTCATATTCAAGGACAGATATTTCTTATATTTCGAGGATTTGTACTTCTTATACTTCTTCAAGGATACTTCATACTTCTTATACTTCAAGAAATAATACTTCATATATACTTCTCAAAGCTTCGGAACTTCACAAAAAAATAGAGGCAAGTATGTACTTTTCAAGTCCAGTATTCTTTCGCTCGTTCCTCCAACAACTACAACAAAATGGATTTTTTCTTAAAGATCGCTCTTCAAGCAATATTCAAGAAAAAAGAAGCAAAATGTAAGGGCAAAATATCGCATAGTTAGTTATCATGCGAAGTTATCATATTATATGGGAGCGAGAACATCACACACTAGATCCGAAATAAAAGACTTTATTAGCTGTACCCCATTACATATTAGTTGTCATCCACTATGTAAACACCTATATAAAGAGAAAGGTAGGAGAAAGAAATCATTATCGAAAAGGGAGGGCACATTTGCAGAGAGAGAGAACAAAATTTGTATTATTATTATCTCCTTCTTCTTCTTTCATCACCCTAGAACTCCAAATACTTATTAATGGAGTCTCATGTAATCCAAATGTAATTTCAACAATCATAATGAACTCTAACCCCGTTGATGTAGATCACATTGATCGAACCACGTAAATTTCGTGTCTTATTTTACAATTTTAGCATTCTTATCATCATTTATAGGTTTAGATCTACAAATTATTAAGGGGTGTTGGTTTTTGGATTTCCTGCAACTACACATAGCCACGGAAGCAAGATTGAAAGTCTATATGAGCTAACTCAGTTGGATGGCTAAACATTTAAAATTTTTGGGGAGGTTTCTGAAATATTTCTTTAGCTACGGCCTACGGGAGGGACATGATGGGATAAGACCTTGCCCTAAACTTGTAGAGTGTAGCCCACACTTTTGGATCAAATTAAGTAAGTGGTTAATCTGCTTTTCTTTAACGAGAAGAAGAGAATAAAACCAAAGGCTAAAGAAAACGTATAAAAATGAAAAACATTACTAGATCTTATAGAAACAAATTGCATGAATGGAGTACGAACGTTCGTTTTCATCCCACTTTTGTGTGTGGGTTCATTCGTGCACTCGCTTTAATCAATTGTTAGAATCAATAGTAGTTATGTAAAAGGAAAAACCATTGATGTTGTGGGGATCCCTTAGGTTAATCAATTTGACAAAACACTTTAGAGGAAGACCACCGACGAGCGATAATGAATTTCGATTTGTAACACCAAAAGCAAGAAAACCACAAATAAAAAAAATACGAATATGAGTTCGTAATTTGTGCGTGTTACGAATTCATTTAATAGATGGAATCTTAAATATGTGAACACTGAAAACCTTCCTGTTACTGCGATATTTTAATACCTGAACATTAAAAACCATCCTATTACTGTGAAGTTTTAGTACGTGAACTATAAAAACCATCCTGTTACTGTGAAATTTTAACCTCTGGAAGTTTGAGATTCTAAACATCAACAACGGACTCTGAATCACAAGAGGAAAGGCATGACATTGTTTATACATGTATGCAACGGTTTATACACAGGATAATGCATCTCGAAGCGACACCAAAGCCTATTGGCAAAGGGTTGGGCTAAACATATTTTAAGGGCTACTAGAATTTCTGAAGCGGTTTTTTCGAGGACTATCATGTCTAGGTTCAGGGCGTCCTAAATGTCTAGGTTGAAGTATAGAGGCATGTGTGTAAGGAGTATTAGGAAATAATATATGAGAGTCTATATTTAGGAAAGTGTTTATGTTTAGAGTTTGATCTTAGTTAGGAAAGTACCTTGAGTGGTCGTCAAGTTTGTGAACAATATAAATAGGCTGTTGAGCCATGAAAGTTGACACACCGAATTATTATCAATGTAGACGTTTAATGCTTCCGCGTTTATGCTCTCCTCTCTCTTGCTCGGTCCTTAACATGGTATCAGAGGCAGGTGAGAGGAAGAGAGAGGAGAAGGAGAAAGAGAGGTGAGAGGCTGTCGAGCAAGAGAGAGGAGAGCATAAACGCGGAAGCATTAAACGTCTACATTGATAATAATTCGGTGTGTCAACTTTCATGGCTCAACATCCTATTTATATTGTTCACAAACTTGACGACCACTCAAGGTACTTTCCTAACTAAGATCAAACTCTAAACATAAACACTTTCCTAATATAACTCTCACAACCTAATGTGCATATCTCCTAAATATATACTCTCATATATTATTTCCTAATAAGGAGCTAGATCGAGAATCCCTCCATCAATGACTGGAAGATGAATGTTGTCGTCCATACCAATGTCAGCATCCTCAGGCTTCTCCTGTCCTTGATATATTAGGTATGTTGGATTATCAATTTCAGTATCATCAGTCATCACAATAAAAAGCAATCGACATCTGCACTTAAAACCTTGTTCACAAAATAATTTACAAGTTCACACAACACGCAGAACATATTCAATTTACAAGTTCCTAGTTAGCAAAGCCTTTTACACAAAAAAATTGGGATCGAGAACGCGTCAAATATCTTGCAAAGAGTTCGTTATCTTTAATTATGTCGCACCAACTATACAGAAATCACCAGCCCAGCAATATGCACTTGAAGTCAGTTTGAAAGAACTAATGCAAGTAAAATTTGCGGAAGAAGCAGCGGTAACAGTTAGTATGCTCCTCTTTCGTTACTAACACTTGAAGTCACTTTGTGACAAATTACAACCGATAGATGATATAATACACCTAAACTCTACACAATTGGGCAAAAGAATGTTCCTTACATTCCTTACTAACACTAAACTACATTTGAGAACTCTTAAATGCCTAAAGCCTTGTAAAATAGCTCAAATAAAGTGCCCTATTAAACAACAGATAATCCTGAAATTGCACAGTAGTATATCTATACACATGTGGCTCAGCTCTGACCCGACTAGATATCTCAGAAGTAGGCAAGCACAACACTGGAGAGCATAAAAATTGGGATCCATAAGGAATCATATAATTCTAATTCTTCAAATTTACCACGAAAAATCAGTGGAGACAGTAGCTGAAGAACTTCTTGGTGAGGCATGTTTAAACATGACCGTGGCAAAAATGCTGGATTTTCTTCTTTCGTGTTCTTTGACTAGAACTCCAGCAAATTCATCTAGTTTCTCCAAGTTTGTTGTCTCCACCAATTTCTTCCCTCGGAAAAGTACTGATTCAACATTCTTTTGTTTAAGAATTGCCTCTGAAACTTCCAGTAATTTTCTCCCATCCATTGATACCGTATTCGGGTTCTTCCTGATAGGGGTTCTCTGAGGATTAGTCATTCCATTATTTCCTTGAATTCGAACGTAATTCTCCCTTCTGTATTCTCCGAATGCCATTGAAACAGCTTGATCAACCTACAGAACATGAGCCAAAACACGTTTAGAACCATTTGACAATAATGACTAGGAGTATTAGACAGTTAAAAGTAAAACGGTTTTAGAGGGTATTTTACTCATTCAAGAAAATCGTTCTCTTAATTAGAAACTGTAAAGAATTGATATTTACCGTGTCTGAAGATCCTTCTCCGGCAATTTTGAGAAACCCGGCAGACGAAAGTGTAAGATTCCGGTCTCCGGCATCAGACTCGCCGTTACCTAAAGAAACGACCAATAAATCCTCAACGCTATCACAGTAAGGAAACTCTTGTTTATTGTTCAGCACATGTGTAATAGCTGCAGCCGTTGGATTGTTCATCGCTAAACCACCATCGATCGCTGATATCTTTGTTTTCTTATCAACTGATTTCATCTCAAAACCACCATTAACCGTTAAATCTGAGGAAGTAGCCACACAAATTTCCTTCATCTTGAAATCATAACTGTCGTTTTCTAAACCGTCGGCTCTTGAAAACAAAAATGTTCCTCTAGTTTTCAAATCAAAACAAGGAATCAAAACTGGTTTCAATGTATCTTTCAAAGTGCATTCACCGAAAATCTGTTGGAAAATTTTCTCCGTCTTCGCCGATGACCGAAACATCTTTCCGAACATCCCACTGGAAGAATTGCCAGTGTTATTCAAACGTTTACGGTTTTTCACGAGAAACTGCAACGCTTCAGTGGCCTTTAGCAACGGTCTTCCATCTTTGCCACGGGTAAATAACAAAGCGATGAGAATTCCACCGATTCCTGAACCCGAAGCAACATCAAAGTAATCAGCAACACGAGCATCTGAATTCTTTGTTATGCTCATGAGTTTGGATTCTAAGTTACATAGTGATTTTGCAGCGAGGATTCCATCTGTTGAACCGACACCGTCAATTGAGAGTACACGAACTTTCCCCACATCGTGTTTGTTCGCTTTCAGTGTTTCGACTGAATCTTCCACTGGTAATTTTGAGTTGCTTTGCTTAGAATCAAAGAGGAATTTGTTTTCCAGGATTGAAAAGATATCGTTTGTGAGTTTGTCAATGTCGAAGTGGTTTGATGATGAGTATCTCATCATTGGTGAATACACTTCTGCCATTGTTGTAAAACAAAATTGCTGAAAATTAAAACGGAATAAGAAACTGAAATTCGAGGAATTACTGATAGGTTTGAAGTTTTAATGTTGGAGAGAAAGAATGTGGTGATGATGATGATGATAGAAATGAGTTTGATGTGGTTTATTATATAGCGTGGGGAATTTGAAGATGGGCGTACTTTAGTACGTGGAGTTTACGCGCATTTTAGATTGGACGGTATTAAACGGCGCCTTCATTTGTTTATTTTTATTGTCTAACTAGCATTATTGACTGAGCCTCTGACCTCATTGTCGCAACTGCGCAGTCCTGTGTTTTGTTTCACACATTTTGCAAAATATTCCATGCAGACTATTTTACTTTACAATTTCTCTAAAAAATTCAACCAACGAAAGCTTGTCTCGCCCATTTGTCTAGAGTGTGATTTGACTGTGGAGATGAGATTCTGTAAAACAAATTACTATTTGTATCGTAGTGATGTTGGAAGATGCAAGAAGGTTTGGAATATAATCCATTATGCTATCATCCGGAATGTATTAATTGAGGGAGAGAAACAACAGGGTTCAATGGAGCTGTGAACTGGACACTTTTAGGTTTATCTTTTCTAATCAGATTCTCCACAACTAGGAGATGATTCTTATGTGTAATTCTTGATTGTATAATTCCTTAGATTTTGACTTTAGACTGCGTGTAAAATGGCAACAGTGTATTTGGTCGTTATGTTACAAAGTAAACATGTGCGAACGACATGATTTAAACAAAAATCTCTCAGAAAAATTTGGTAATCCATTTGTTAATGGAAAAGCTTGTTCTTTAATTTGTTAGTGTTTGGTTGGTTGTTGGGTCTAGAAATGGAAAGGAAAGAAACAAGAAAGTGAGACTACAGAAAAAAGAGATTAGCAAAATGGATTAGACAGATGGAAAAGTGTTTCCCATTGCTTGTTGTTGGGTAATGTTCGAAATTAGTTTAAGGATTAATCTAATCAACTTCATTAGTGGAAGACATAATATTAAAAAAGTTTGTTTTTGTTTCAGTAGTTCTGACTTTAGGTTCAAATTGAATTTTAGTTCAATGTTTTGAACATTTTAGGGTTGCAATAAACAATTTCTTTGTATGTGAAGCAAGAAACACGCCTGCAACATCGTTTCATTTCCTGGTTTTGACTTTGGAAACTTAAGGATGCTGCAACAAATAGTTCGTGATTCATACATGTTCGTAATTTCAAATATCTCACTATTCTTATCAGTTACAGATTTCTTCTGTTTACTGTTAATTTTCAGATGCTGATTTTGGAAAGATTAAGTGGTGGAATTATAACTGTATAAAGGAATCTTTCCACCTAGGGTAAAATGGCGATGGCTTGGGTGGTTCATGATCCATATGACAGATGATAAATGAGCCAACCGTACATATGTCCTCTTACTGCAAATGGTCAGTCAAGGGACCCATTCAGACCAAAATCTGAGTCTGACTCTTTTACCCCATGATGGTGGTGTATAGAAGCGGTAGATGGGTAGCAGCTTCGTCATCATGACATCAGAAAAAAGTTCAAGTCAGATCTCATCATAAAGTACTCAATGGTCCATATTTCATGATTTTGTCTCTCAATTTAATTCCGTCGGTAACACGGTGGGGTGGCGGCTAATAAACCACACGATTTGGTCAGTGCGAATCAATGGTTAAAACGAGATTCAAAAGGACAAGCTGCATTTTTCTAGCCGCAAAACATCATTACAAAATGGTAAAAAAGAAACATAAAATCTTAATGTTAGATCTCTGACACACGTGTGGTGCTCCCCATTCCAATTGGGAGCTAAACCGTCACATGGAATTAAGAACATGATTCACCGTACCCCGCCGTCAGTGACCATTCCCCTTCTACCCTCCTCGGCTATCCGCTATACCCCGCCGTCAGTGACCATTCCCGTTGTCATTAAAATCAAAAAAAAAAAAACAAAAAAAAAAAAAACAAAAAGTAGAACCTGCTTCCCAAAAAAATTAAAAAAGTTTATCATATTAACTTTTCTTTTTTAGAAGTCGGATTTCAATTTTATTACTCATTTAATTATGGGTACCTGGCTCAGCTTGTAATCACAATTCTGCGAAGATTTCATACGTCGCAGGTTGTCCCATGTTCGAGACACCGATGGTGTACTATTGCAGAATTTGACATAGAAGATAAAGTAAGCTTTTCCCCTTCGGGACATAATCATCTTTTTTATCCTTTTCGACTCTATTGGGTAATTCCTCATGAGGCTCGTTGGTAGGTTAACACAACAACCTGTTCAACTAATATAGTAGTACGTTATTGGAGTTTAACTTGTTAAGCTTCCAACTAGTTTCTTGTAATAATAGTTTGTATCCAATAACTAAAAACAAATCATATATATATATATATATATATATATATATATATTGTTTAAAGTTTTATAGTAAATTGTGAGAGTGTACCATCTAAACCAACTTGTAGAGCTTCAAAAAACCGCAAACCGAAACCGCTGATTTTAAACCGAGTCGGAACCACATCCTCATGGTTTAGTCACGGTTGTTAGTTTCTGAAAACCGACAGTTTTGGTTTCAGTTTCGGTTGTTATCCAAAACCGAACAGAAATAACCGATGAAACGAATATAATATTGGACACCGATGCATATAGAATGAATCACAACCATCAATTTTAGGTTTAATAATTTCCTTTCCTTCTTTCCGACAGAACATAACCACTGTCACTCTTCTTCTTCCTCCTCGGATCCTCCTCCTCTTTCTTCTATACACAGTGATACCACCGCTCCATCACCAGATTCATCTCAACCCTCGTCTTATTTTTCTTGTTTTTTCTTCTTCTTTGAATCAACTAATTAATGCACCAAACTACCATGCAAGATTCTAATTTAGTATTTTCATAAGTGAATCTTTGATTTTTTAGTGATGTTTTTTCTTTATTTTTGTTTTTGTTTCTTAACATTGGGTTTTGATTCAGTTTAGTAATTAAGGTTATTATTTGAGACAACTTCGTGTTTGACTGTTTAATTATATACAGGTTTTGTTAATTAGGACCGGAGATTCACGAGGATTTCATTCGGTACAAATGTCCAGATGAATCTTCAAAAGCTGTTAGAAATCTTGATAGTTAGTTTCATGTTTCCACTTGGAGCTTTGAGGTTTGAGTGCTTTGAATAGTTTTTCTTAGGATTTGCTATTGTGGGTGTGTTCTTGTAAGAAGGAATGTTGATGGAAGGGATGTTAATGTTATGGTTGAATTTGCAAATTATGGTCCCAATGCTGAACGAATGTAAGAAAAAATCCATATCTGGGTCTGGTTTGATTTTATTGTTCTTGTTCTGCTTTGCGCTTTTATTATACAAATTGCCTCTTATTTTTGAGGAAAATACATATATACTCAAATCTACCATTTAACTAAAACTGGTAGGTTCAGAACCGAACCGAGTCAGTTTAAAACTGAACCAAACCGAGTAAGCTAAACGGTTTAATTGGCTTTTAAAACAAGAAAACGAGTATTTCGGTGTCGGTTTTATTTTTTTTCAATAATCATACCGAACCGAACCATGTGCAGCCCTGCCAACTTGAACCTAAAATGGAGACTTAAGAATATTTAAATGCCGGACTTCACGGGGTATGTACAAAGATCTTACCACTAGTTGGATACCAGAATAATTTTTGCTCACGTGTTATTCGAGTATTTTGACTTACCAACATCATAACCTAACTATTTAGAGATATGAACGTTATCAACCAATCTAGTTAACAAGTTATTCATCCCGCAAATGTTTTTGTAAATACTATTACAATTAACCATATATATATTTAAAACGATACATATGATTATTGTGATAGTGTTAGACCAAAAATGTTGAAACAACACAAGAGCAAAAGAAATTCCATGGACACAATTTAAACTTTAGATGGTAATTTTTTTCTTTTTTCTTTTTTGACTCAAAAAGGACAATAGATTAAAAATGCAGTGCCACCATTAAGGAAGTGATGGACTGCAAGAAAGAAGAAATACAAAGCTCAGTTGTAGTAGAGCCAGAATTACATAGGACCGAGAACTGCATCCCAATTACTCAACACGAAATCTAGATTAATGCCTTCAAACAATTTAGTACCCACAGACCAGTTATACATAAAAAATTTCACACTGTCAATGATTTCATCTAAATTCTTATATTTGGCATTGAAAACTCTATTATTCTTTTCAATCCAAGTAGCCCACAAAATAGCAAAAGGAATGAGATCCAAAATTTTCCTCCTCCTTGACAAGTTCACACCCTTTCTTCTGTTCCATTCCCACATAGTTTGTCTCACAGATTGTTGAAAAACCCATTGCAGGTTGTATCCTTTTAGAAAATACATGCAAATTGATCTAGTAGTTTGACAGTATAAGAATAAATGATGATTAGATTATGCATCCTTCTTACACATCAGACAGCCATTCACCACAATAGACCCTCTTAAATGATCCATAATTGGAGCAACATCATAGCACAAACACCAAACAAAAAATACTACTTTCTGTGGTATTTTTGGATTCCACAGACTTTTGTGAGGGAAAGAAATAAGACCATCATCCTCAAGAGATTTATAACAATTTGCCACTGTAAAATTACCTCCATATTGCCAACTTCTTTGATTTTCACCATTGTCAAAGAGTAAGTTTGGAAGCATTGGAATAAACTCAGAAACTTATTCAATTTCATTACCTTTCAGAGCCCTGCAAAAATTCAGATTCCAACCTTCTTCACATGCATATAAATCTTGAGGAGTAGCATCTTTTGATCTACTGATTTTTTATAAAGCAGGGAATAAGTTCTTTAGTGAATATCCATTTTCCGAATTGTACTTTCAAAATAAACATATGTCACCACTATTTATATGAAAGACAAAGTTGCTTAAGACATGTGATCTGCTCTTGAGAATGCCTGTCCACAAACTTTTCCCAACAAAATTAGAAGTTAAGTTAGGAAAAAAAGCATTAGGATCACCCCCAAATTTTTGATTGATTATCTTCCTCCGGGGAGCCTTTTTCTCAACACCATATCTCCATATCCATTTAGCATGCAATGATTTGTTCATCAACCTTAACTTTTTAATACTAACACCACCACCTTCTTTAGGTAAATTGACATTTTTCTAGCCAACCCATTTTTTTTGTTTTCTTGTTTGAAGACCCCCACAAGAACTGCCTCATAATCTTCTCCATCTTTTTCTCTACTGAAACAGGTAACTGAAAAAGGAATAAGTAGTAAACTGGTAAACTTGACACCACACTTTGAATCAGCATAAGCCTCCCACCTTTTGAGAGATATTTTCTTTACCAAGAACTGAGTTTCTTCTGGAATTTCTGTAAAATAACCTCCCACACACCAACTGACTTAGACTTACTTCCTCATGGAATACCTAAGTACTTCATAGGAAACGAATCCAGATTACACCCAAAATTATTAGCACAATATACTGCATTTTGAGCTTGACCCACTGCAACAATTGCACTTTTTTTTTGAAATTCACCTTCAGACTGGAAATTAGCTCAAAAGCCAACAAAATGCTTTTCAAATTGTTTACCTGCTCCACCTTATCATCTAAGAAGACAATGAGGTCATCTGCAAATTGCAAATGATGGACAGCAGCAACATTACGAACAAGCTTGAAACCACTGATTAACTCTTGAGAAACCGCTTTCTTGATAAGTAATGAAAGAACTTCAACAACTATAATAAACAAAAAAGGGGAAGTGGGATCACCTTGCTTGAGTCCCTTTCCACTTCTAAACAAAGAAGAAGCACTGCCATTTATAGTCATTGAAAATCTAGTTTCAGTCACCACCCATTTTATCCATTTCCTCCACACATTGCCAAAACCAAATCTAGATAAAGTATAATATAGAAAACCCCAATTAATGTTGTCAAAAGCTTTTTGTAAATCCACCTTCACTACCAAACCTGGACTGTTGTCTCTTTCCTTGTATCAATAAGCTCAGAAGCATTAAGAATACCATCAGTAATTTGTCTACTGTCAACAAAAGACCCTTGAAAATTAGAAATAATTGTAGGAATAACCACCTTTAATCTATCATCTAACAACTTAGTGATGATTTTATAGACACCTCCAATCAGACTTATTGGCCTGAAATCATTCATGTTGATTGCACCTTCACATTTAGGAATTAAGATGATGTTGGTACAGTTTAGTCTCCAATCTAATGAACCAGATGATTAAAATTCCTTGATGATTAACATAAGATCATCTTTAATAATATCCCAAACAGCTTTAAAAAATTCCATTGTGAATCCATCAGGTCCAAGAGACTTGTTAGTCCCAAAACCCCAAATTACTTTTTTTACCTCATCCACTTCAAAAGGCTTCTCTAACAAAATAGCATGTTGAACAATCAAAGAAGGAACCTCAAAGCCCTCATCAATTGACCTAATATGAACATCTTAAGTGAAAAAATCTATATAATAATTCTTAGCTTCTTCATTTATCAAATCCTTATCATGACACATATCACCATCAATAAGCAAAGAGTGAATGGATTTAACTCTTTGATTATAAGAAGCATTTTTATGAAAGTAATGAGAATTCCTCTCCCCATCAGCCAACCACTGACCCTTAGCTCTAAAAAACCACTTCCTAGCCAAGTTCAAAGATGCCTTCTTTTGATCAATCTTAGCATTTCTCTAGCAATGAAATCAGCATGAGCCAGGCCATTAATTTCCTCTAGACTATCCAACACATCAATATGAGACTCCAATTTGTCAACTTATTTTTGCAAAGAACCAAAAACTTCCCTTCCCCATTTCTAATGAAAAATTTCAGAGCTTGTAATTTCTTTGCAAACACATAACTTGGTTTCCCAAAAAAAGTCAAATTATTCCACCAAATTCTCATTTGATTCAGAAAATCAGGATGAGATAAGTAATAGTTTTCAAATTTGAAAGAAGGCTTAGAATTAGTACATGCATTGCAATTGAGAAGAATGGAAGCATGATCAGAAATAGGCCTTTTCAGTCTAAATTGAACCAGAAATATGCACTTTTCTTCCCAATCAGCAGTGAACACAAATCTGTCAAGTCTACTCAAAGTTGGATCTTTTTGTGAATTAGTCCATGTATAAGCTCCACCAGACATAGGTGTATCTATCAAATTGTTACGGTTGACGAAATTCCTAAAGTGTCTTCTATTAGTGAGACAACCACCTTGCTTGTTTTTTTCTGATTGAAACAATATTGCATTCCAATCACCCCCTAAACACCATGGTTCTGTCAAAATGGTTATAATATCATGAAGTTCTTGCCAAAATTGTTCATAGTCTGCAGGATCTGAAACACCATAAACGACAGTAAAAACCCAAACAAAATTGTCATTATTATTAAGAAATTACAACGAGACCGAAAAAGCACCTAAGAGCTCTTCTTATTTAGATACTACTGTTGGATTCCACATGACAATGATGCCTCCAGATCTTCTTCAGAAGGTAAAAATGTATAATCACAACCATTATTTCCCCATAAGACCTAATTAAAGAATCACCTACAGATTCCATCTTAGACTCCTGTATAGTAACAATTGAAGGTCTATTTTTCCTAATCGCATTACGAACTGCAGTAGATTTCGCAACATCACCTAAACCCCTCAAATTTCATGGCAAGATTTTATGATCCATTAACCAAATTTGAATCCCTTGAAATTTACGCCTTTGAATTAGAGAGAGATGCAACTTCTAATGGAGAACTATCTACCAATATAGGAGTCGACGGGCCTCTAGCTTCCTCTTCAACCCAATCTTCATCACCTGATTCAG
Source organism: Papaver somniferum (assembly GCF_003573695.1). Lineage (NCBI taxonomy): Eukaryota > Viridiplantae > Streptophyta > Magnoliopsida > Ranunculales > Papaveraceae > Papaver > Papaver somniferum. The sequence goes on from NC_039358.1 coordinate 202,653,548, forward strand.
CATCAAAATCAGCTAAGCCATCATGTTGATAAGCCTCGGTTTTACTCAAAACCTCTGTACTCTTCAATTTAATAAGCATGTTTCTACAAATTCTCTTCATTTTTGAAGTTTCACAATCAATCCCCATGGATTTTTTGAACTTTATGTGATACTCCATCTTGGCATTGAGTTCTTAGTTCTGAGAAGACCTAGTAGAAGTTTTGCTGCTAGTCGTTGAGTAAACAGAGATTGAATTTGAAAGATTCAAATTTTGGGATGTTATCCCATCATTAATTGATTTATAACTTGAGGAAATATCCAACGGAGCACCGTCTTTCGGGTTTTGTTCATTCGGGTCAAAAAACCCACCCGAATTATACTTACCCATAGAACTGATGCATCTCGAAGAAGAATCCAACATACCAGCATCATTTAGATCATGGGTGGGCCTGAGTGGAGATCTCTTACACGGGACTAAACCCGAAGGTCCTCCAAACACCCACTTGCCCATATGGTGATCTTCCTTAGATGAGTCCATATGACGGTCGATTTATTAGCCGACTCAGTGTTGAACAGAGGGTTATTCAACTAAATTTAGTTTAGACCATCGATTGACCGATTTGAACTAAGAACTTGGACATGCATGGAATCCGCGGTTGGTTCCAAATTCTTATCAATACCCTGCTCAGAAGAAGAAGGTTGTGCACTATTTTCTGCAAGAAATTCGCTCGGAATAACTACTAAAAAAACTTCAATCTAGGTTTGACTGAAGGTTGAATTTCTGATAGTTTTTGCAGATGAGACTGATCAACATGATTATCATGATCCTCTTGATGAAACTGTAGGATCATAATCTCGCAACTATTATGTCTCAGCGAAGTTATCAATGATATAGCACAATAGCGTCGCAGAACAATTTCAGAAACGATGTCAGCAAGGATCATGAGAAAGATGTGATAGTCTTGCGAAAATTAGAGAGCTTGCGAAATTAACATTTGTAAGGTTGCGAGAATGTCGCAAACCATACCCGAAAATAAAGGACAGATTAGCTGTCATCCACTATGTATTTCCTTATAAATAGTCATTCGAGTTGTACATGAGGGGGAGATCTTTTTTGAGTAAGAAACAAGTAAATAGGAGAGAGAAAGTTCAGAGCAGAGATCATTCTTGACTTCTTTATCTTTCTTGTAAGAACATTCAGAAATTAATCAATAAAGTTAAGAGTGCAAACCTAAAAATGAGCTAATCAATAATGAAATCATATGAGGGGTGTAGTGTAGGATTTCCTGCAACTACAGAAACTGAGAACCATAAAGAATTTTGACGATACACCACTGTCTTGTGATGTTGATCAAAATGCACTAATCTTCTAGGGTGTAACTCTCGAATCCATTCAATAGTCACTAACAAATCATCAAACTTGACTACTGCAGGAATTTTCATGAGATCACAGTTCACTCTGATTCTGCAAAAGTTCCGCTTCACTTGATTTAAAGTATCAGAATGAATCTCCTCCAAAGTACCCCAATGGCAAGCAAATCTTTTTAAATTGCGTCTCTTCCCAAAGATGAAACGGAAGACCTCTAATACCCACCCAATGAGTTTTTTGATGAGCATTAGTTGTATCAATACTGAAATCTCCATTGACACATTGCTTCAGCATAGCCTTTGACCTACACACCCTAATGATAATTGGTTGACTTAAAGCCTAATGAATCTCCAAAGAAGAAGAAGAAAAATAAGTTTTTTTTCTAGAAATATGATGAACAGATACCACTTCTGATAAGTTAAAATATTTTTGAATCCCCTTTGAGATACCAGACCGACCATTATGAAAATTAAGAACCTCCACTGAAACTCCTGTTGCATTCTGAAAAAACTTATTTGATGCTTTTACCTGACGAACAGCAAGCGGTGAAAAGTTGTCATCAAGAAGTGGAGCTTGTTGTAGATTCGAAACTGAAGGGTTTATCCTTGACATAAAGATCCTCCAGATTGAACCCACGTCCCCATCTGGAATACAAATAAATCTAGATTTTGCATCCCTGGATGGATCCACTTTTTAAATCCTCAAAAACTGTCCATTAGAGTTTGATAACAGTTATATCCAAAGGACAGCTTGGTTAAACCTTTGAGACCAACGTTGTTCTGGATTTGGAAGAACCTTTATAGCGTTAATGGTCTCCGTTAGAAATAAGATTAACCAATCAATTGATTCTTCTGGAAAACATACCCAATTAACCAAACCTTTAAATCTTTCTAAGATTTTAAGCTCACTTTTTTTTCCTTTTGTAAGCCAACTAAATTCAAAAGTTTTCGAACGCAAAACAAAGTTTGAGGATTGACCATGATTTGAATGTAAGGGAGAAGAAAAGAAGATAAAGTCTAAACTAAAAACTTATCAAGATGATAAGAAATCAAAAAACAGAAGAAAAGAAGTGAAACACCATGGTCAAGTGAAAAAACTCGCCGTCATAGAACGACCGCCAGAGTCAAAGAAAGAGAAACAAACCGATATCGAATAGATGTTTTTACTCAAAATTATTGATCTTACACGAAAGCCATAAATAACTAATGAATGGTTGATACAGTGGTGTATGGTCAAAAACCAACGAAATTGCTATTTGGCACGCTATATAACAGCTGATTGACAGCAAAAACTGACGTGTCGTGCCACATGGAAGAGATGTTTGTATTTTCTCATCCATGTCTGCAAAAATAACAAAAACGCAAAAACAGAAAGAAAGAATTTTCTTTTTTCTCCGTAGGAAACATTAAGAGCGATTATTTCAAGAAACTCTTGCATTGAAACCTTGCATGAATCTCTTCATCATCAAGCATTACCATCAATCCAATTTCTTATAGATGATTATACACTCCGAGTCCAGGGGATTGTTTTGATCGGATCAGTCAACGACATTTTATTTGTTTTTGATTAATGAAAATAAAATTTATCTATGGAATTGAGATTTATTAATTACATTTGAGATTAAGAAACCAGTTACTGAGAGAAATCACAAACTTAATTTAACTTTCAATGTTTGAAACAGATTTTGGATCAGAGGTACGCCACATCTGTGCTGCTTACTACAATCCAATCTTAGATGACTAGCTTGGAATCAGTTTCTCTAGCACTACTAACTTGATTAATTAAGTGGGATCTGGTCAAATTTCACTTCCATTCATTGAAGAAGAACAATCTTCAATGGATAATTCAATTAAATTAAAACTCTAAATACTTTGTATTTGTGAATGTTATATCCGGTGATTCTAGATCCGACTTCTTAATCGATCAAGAACGTCTCGGGATTATGTGAGGGCTTCTATGTTATCAGTGTTTGGATATGGATAAAAGGAAAAGAAAGATAAAACTAAAAATTTCTGTTTTTTTTTTCTTTTACGTTGATGATGACGTGGCTAGGAAGAATTCCCATCTCTTTATGCCATATCAGCCGTCACATCAGATCACCTGTCATATAGCTGTTACAGTGCTGTTCACCTAGCACGATTGTAAAATTAAACTAAAACTCAAATAATAATAATATATAAAAACATTAAAATAAAAATAAAAATAAATATAAATGGCGCAAGTGTGCAACTTGAACAAAACAAAGGATCGGACATTAAAATGAGGACCCAAAAAATACCAACATTATGTATTTCCCGATTCCAACACAAATGCCCCCCTCATTAGATCCACCGGCTATTCAAATAAATTCTTGTCCTTTTCTTTTTTGATAAATTTAATTCAAGATCTGGTAGTCATTTCCAAAATATCCTGTCTCTTTATAACTATTAATTTCCGAAATATCATGTTTCCTTTTTTCCTTTAGAACGATTTTTAGGAAATTTAGGAACTTTTGTTGAGTAAAGAAAATAACGGAAAATGGATCATTTGTCCAAATATTTTTAAATCACGATTCAAATGGACGAGTAAAAAATAATTTGGGTGAAATGGCAAAAAATAAAAATATAACAAGGATGAAACTAGATTCATCTTTAAGTTTAAAAAATAACAAGGATGAAACTGGTCACATCCTGTCATTTTTACATTTTTGTCCATTTAAACAGTATCAAAATCCAACTGTCCATTTCACCCAGGAATTGTTGATTTTGGTCTTTTTAATCAATTTTGTGAGAAAATAAATGGTGTTTCAATTATTATGAAGATGTGGAATATATATATATATATATATATATATATATATATATATATATATATATATATATATATATATATATATATATGTAAATATTTGGTGCTGCGCTCATCCTACCCAACATTGCTTCAAAAAGAAAAAAAAATCTTACCCAAGATTAACATAAGTAAAAAGGGTTTAAATTATTCGTTGTTCAGCTTTTGGTCCAGCCATTGGGTTTGAAACTGAGCTCTACTGACATATGGTTACGGCTAATGTTATCCGCATTGCAAGTAATGATTTCTCCCGGTAGACATAATCCCGGAGAAGATTAATAATATAAAAGTCAGAGGTTATTAGTACGGGGTTTTCATTTCACCCATTCATTATATGGCAGGGACGGACCTACCCCTGGCTAAAGGGGGTTAAAGCCCGGGTGGTCTTGCTAATCCACAAGCCTAAATTTCTTTTATTTTTGCTCGACCAAGCTTTTAGCCCAGGCCTTAAAAGAAAATTTATATTTCCTGGATCCGTCCATGTTATACGGAGATAATAAAACTCAACAGTCGATCCACCTTCCCTTTCTATCTTTTCCTTTTTGTTGAAGAAGCATAATTTCATAACCATAAGTCGGACCACAAACCCTAACAATGAAACATCAAGGATTAGTCTCAATCTTCCTTTTCGTTATGTGAGTAGTAGTTAAACAAAATGAACTAAAATCCTGGGACCTTATGATGGCAACCATCTACATTTTAGGTTGAGCAAATAGTGATTGTCTGGATCTTGCTAGTGGCTAGGTCGAAATCATGCATACTTTCCATCTACTAGTGTTCCAACTTAATTCTTGGAGCAGTACAACGAATGGTTGAATAAAACTCAAAGCCCGTATTAGAGTTAGGCCGAGCGGGGTCCTGGGGCTATGACATCCCCGCTACATGTTGGTTCGGATTATGAGTCGTCGTTGTCCGTTCTTGGAGTAATGAGACTCATAACTTGTCCTTACACCGCCAATACGTGTCTGTCCGTGGTTCATGTGTCGTCGTTGTCCGATCTCGGAGTAATGAGACTCGTAAATTGTCCGTATCGGGGTCCCTGGTGCAGAAATTCTAAGAGCTTGTTTGGTATAGTTTTTGAAAACAATTTTCTGTTTCTAAAAACAGAGAAAACAGAAAACAGGAGAAAACATGTTTGGTAGGACATTTTCAGAAAATGTTTTCTACTTGTTTTCTGTTTTTGAATACAAAAAAAATGAAAACAACAAATTATTGTTTTCTGTGTTTTCTCTTTTTTATTTTTATTCCTTCTTCTTCTTTTCAAAACAAAGTAAGAGATCAGGGGAATGCATGTCAGTGAATCATGGCCAATATCACTATCTCTTAGACGAGTCTTTACATTTGATCTGATTTAGTCGATTTTTCTTAATTTTCAAAAACTGTTTTTATCTTACCAAAAAAAATTTAGAAAATGAAAACAAGGAAAAAAGGGTATATTTTCAAAATAGTAGAAAACTATTTTTGAAAACTGTTTTTAAAAATTATACCAAACAGGCTCTAAGTGTCGTTGTTAACTTTTTGGTAGGGTCTTAATTTACCAAGGCTTTAATATTACCTTCTACGTAGATATATCAATCGAGGAAGGTAAAGAAAACGTTGTTCATGTGTTCCTTTTTGTACTGGTAAAATTTCTTTTCTTATCTCCTACACCGAACCGAAAAATAACTTCTTAAACATTAGTTCTTAAAATGAAAAAGAAAAGTGAACACATTTTGAATGTGATAATTGACTTAGTGAGAGTGTCCGTCCTAAAAAAACATTGTGGAAGTGGCTCGCAAGGGAATATAAGAAATTTGAACTTTGAAAAAAGAACGGTTTTGATAATGTTTAAATCACAGATAGTGGAGATACGTGATCCTCTAAATATCATTATAAACCCAAAATTTTGTTTAAGTAGGACGTTAGGTAGCCTCAATTGAGCAAGCATTATTGGATAACCTATTCTTTGTTTGTTAAGTAAGTTTCTGCCAATTAATCAAGGTTGATTAGAGGTTAGCTTTTCCTCATTATTGTTAATCGAAGATTACTTAATTTTTATGGTCTGAGGTTCTAGATAAGTAGAGTGACAAACTTCTTGTACCTACAAGTATGGGCTGGATTAAAAACAAAAATCATAAGAATGTATACTTTTGTCTCTGAAACTATTGATGATTGATGATCAAGATACGTGCAGTGTACCAAAAAATATATGTTAGGTCAATATGATTTTGGCCGTACATGGATAAAATACTGTACACGTAACAACTTAGAAACTATCGTATTATATAATACATTACATTCCATGAACATAAGCTGTCACAAACTTTAAAAATTGTTTGAATAAAAAGAGTCAAATAGCTTTAGTAATTGGTTACATCATTCGTATCATGTATGATGTATCTACTCTAATCCTTAATCTTTAGAAGATTTGATTAAATCGTCGTAGAAGGCTATTATTGGGACGTCACACTTCATTAGAGGGGCTTTACTTGGATATCTGGTGACCAAAAATTTGGTTGGGATACTTTTGATTCAATAGCAATTTGTCCAAATTACCCTTCAATTAAAATTAAAACAAAAACAGAATAAAAACCTAATCTAATCTTCACACTTTCGACCTTTTGACTCCTGCTCTCTTCTTCTTCTCCTCTTTCTCTTCTTCTTCTTCACAATAAATTTCTATTTTCACATCAATTCATTTCATCGTTTTCGATTAATCGGCGATTCGAAAACCTTAACATCGCTGGATTGAAATCTGTATGAAAGATGAGGAACAAGCAAACTGATCCCAGTGATGGTAATCAACATCTCAATCAACCTCAACTTCATCCTCAACTCATTCCACCGATTAAATCAAATAAAATCGAAGTAAAATTAGGGTTTTATTTACTTTCTGCTACTGTTACGCCTGGGTATGGTACTAGATTTTCCAATCGTAATTTAGTTTTTGAAGAACTTACACCTAGGTTTAGTTCAATTCAAGCGTAAACTTTGATTTGCATGTCGCTCACGCCTAGGTTTAGTTACTGAATTTTCCCATGGAGAACCTAGGCGTAATTCTAGTTTTACGTTTCGATTGAAACTTGGGCGTAATTATTCCTGGATGTTTTGAAGAAATTTGAACTTTAGGTTTACACCGAGTTTCTTTCACACTTTTTCCAGGCGTAATTTAGGACGTCTAAGTTTGCTATATGTAAAAGCTAGACGTAATCTTCCTGGATGTTTTGAAGAATTCCAATTTTGGTTTACGCCTAGGTTCTTGCACTACACTTCCCAGGCATAATGTTGGACGTCCAGGTTTTCTATATGTCGATCCTAGGCGTAATTCTTCCTGGATGTTTTGAAGAATTCCAACTTTGAGTTTACGCCTAGGTTCTTGCACTACATTTCCCAGGCGTAAAGCTGGACGTCCAGGTTTTCTATATGTCGAGTCTAGGCGTAATTAAGCCTGGACAATTTTTTTTTTAATAGATTGGCATGTATGACTAATTCATCTATACTGATTCTATAAGATCTATTTCTTGTAACTTGCAGGAATCGTGATAGAGCAAAGCCTAAAAAGAATAGAGGAAATAACTTAACACCAAAAGATACTCCTCCACCTCGCCATGATATTCATTGTGGGTTTGATCATAGAGGTATCCACAAGGATGCTAATAAGAAGAAGGATATGATCCAAGGAAGTAGCTCAACATGTCCTGAAATTGAAGATAATGTTTTCCAAGATCTAGAAATTGAAGGGCAACAATTTCAACTACCGATGATATGGGGAGGTACACTCGTGATTAGAGATACACCAAATCGACAAGAAGAAGAAGAAGTTGTTGTTCAAGGAAAAGGGAAACAAGTTTTTGTTGCTTCACCTGAAGCTACACTTAAACCTCAAGTGAAGGAAAAGAAGCCGAGGAAGAAATCTTCACCAAAAGGCAAGCATATTCCTAAAGGCAGTAATTTGTTGCCTAAAAAGAAGAATGGTGCACTTTGGGGTGAGGCGCCCGATAAATCTGCGGTCTTATTCGGTTATCCACATTCACGGGCTGCTAAGGTTTGCGAAAGCAGGGTAATAATCTATAACGTTCTCTTATTTTGCATGATTTTGTTCAACTTGATATACTGTTTATTTGGTATAATTTAGACATGAGTTTGATTCTATCACTGCCTTAACAACTTTCTCTTAACAAATTTGTTGTTTATACATTTTTTGTAGGATCATGAAACCGCGATAAAGAAACCGAAACATAAAAAGGCTGGTTATTGGTCGTTAGGTGAAGAATGTAAAGAGGTTCGTGATCTTGTAGTGGATACATGGATAGGTAATGGAATTCTCAACCATCAGCATGAGTTTGACTCTATTACTGCATGTGCCTTTAGAGAGCGATATTGGTTAGAAACCGATACCTTTCATCTTCCATTCGGCAAGATGACAATAACGCCGGATGATGTGAAGCAAATCTTGAACTTAAACATTGAAGGAAAATCTGTTTCTGAAGGTTTTGACAACAATATGAGTTGGGAAGACCTTTATGTCCTTGTTAAAGACACACTTGGATGGGAGAAAGCTGAGACGGAGAAACAGTTTAAGTGGCTGGTGGAGATAAACCAACTGAACCAAGAGAAGGCCCAGCTATACATGTCAAAAAGATACTGTTGAAGAATCTGAAAGATATGTTTGGAGGAACACAAAAGGCTGTAGTAGAGCGTCATTAGGTGATAGATGAAATAAGAGCTCGTCGTACAGCTACCGCATTCCTATTGCATTCCCTTGGTACCATATTCTTTCCTGATAACTCGGGGAATCGAGTTAATGCTCACTATCTACAATGGTTAAAATAATTCCAGGAGACCAAAAGTATGCTTGGGGCACTGCCACCCTCGCTTTTTTACTTGATAGTTTTTGAAAAGCTTCGAGGGTTGGAGCCACTGAACTTGCTGGGAATGTTGGTCTTTTTTAGGTAATTTATATAGTTTCGGTTTTGTTATATTTATCATTTATTTTTTTTATTGTTTTTATGTATATAGTTTTTATGGTTATATATAATTTGTTAGGCATGGGTATATGACCACTTTCCGACCATGAGACCTTCTACATCTTGGTCAGACGATGAGATTGGTCGTCCTACAGGAAAGAAGTTTGTATTCACTGGTACCCAAATAAAGCACAAAGAAGAGAAGATAGCTGATTTAAGGTTGAAAATGGATGCTCTCACTGTTGAAGATGTGATATTTGATCCTTACATAGATCTAAAGGAAGATAAGTTTGAAGAAGAGATTGATCATCGTGTTTTTTCAAGTTTGGAATCTTACAACGGGCCTTTGTTTCATCCTCATGGGTACGTAATGACCAATCCACGTCGAGTTCTCCGCCAATATGGTTATGTGCAAGAAAAAGTCACTCATGAATCGTTCAAATTGTTGGATAATGCTTCTTCCGTAAAAAGTGCCAATGTCGTGCTCAACTACAACCCAGAGCCAAGTATTGGTGTTTGGAACGACCGCAATAATGCACTATACCAAGTCCGCATGAAGGAGCTCATTCCTATTCTAGGCACAAAGGAAGCCGAAGAAGGTTATTTGGAATGGTATTACCATTTTGGTCATCCTCATGTGATTAATAATGATCCGGAAGTGGCAGCATATATCAAAAAGGCTCAAGAAAAGAAGAAGCGTGAAGCCGAAAAGAGAAGTATATTTGATACGGACTGGAAGGCTATATTTCAAGATGGTAAGTAAAGTTTTTATTTTTCATGACGCCATTTCATAACACTATATTCGTTTGTACTAATATGTTTCATTTTGATATGTAAAATAGAAAAACAAATGCCTTCACTTGGCACAAACATTGACTCTATGCGTCCAAAAAGGTGAGGGCCTCACAAGTGCACAAGTAAAGGTTTTCCAACAACAAATCAAAGACTTGCCGGATCCAAACAAGGATTACGAGAACTTAGAGAGGGGCACGGAGAGGAGTAGAGATGTGGGTACTAGTCAACGTCAGCCATCACCTAGTAGTTCTGAAACCAATGAAGAGGATATGCATGCTCATGGTCGGGGTCAAGGTCGGGATCGTGGTCATGGTGGTCGTGACAGTCCTCGTACTCGAGGTGTTAACAAAAGCAACAAAAGAGGTCGTGGTCGTAATTGCCCTTAAACTCTATCAATGTCATAATTATAGAAGACTATTTAGTTTCTTTTGGTTGTTTCTTTGGTTGTTATGAACAAGTTTCCTTTGGTGTAGAAGACTATTTAGTTTCCTTTGGTTGTTTCTTTGGTTGTTATGAACAAGTTTTCTTTTCAAGAATGAAATTTTCCTTTGGTTTGTATTAGCTAGATTGAATTCTATTTACGTATCTTTATGTTTGGGTGAATGCACAAATTTGGTTTAGTATTAGCTAGAATGAATGAATAAGTCCAAAAATTGGATTTGTGCTGCTAGTTTTAAAGTGAAATGCAAAATCAAAATTAGGTACTCAGAAACATTTATGCCCAGGTTTTGGGTAGGAAAAAACGAGGCGTAAGACTGAACACAACCGACTTTGGGATTTTTGCAGGTTTACGTCCAGGTTCATGGTAGAAAAAACCTAGGCGTAAGCCTGACATAAAGTGTTTCTCAGAGTTACGCCTTGGTTTATTTTCTATCAAACCTGGACGTAACCATGACAGAAGCCCTCTTTATTTGGCTCATATGCTTACGTCTAGGTTCGTGTTCTCTAAAACCTAGGCGTACGTCGTTTTTAAAGTGAGTTTGCTGTTTTTTTTGTTCCTATTTGGTTTGAAAATAGAGCCGTTGGGAACTTGTACTACCTGAATTTTGAAAATAGAGACGTTGGGAACTTGTACTACCTGAAAATAGAGCCGTTACACATGTTGGTTTTATATATAAGTTGCACATACATGCCCAACCATCTTATTTTTTTCTTATCTAGACATTCCATCTTCAACATCAACCATCTCCACCTAAACTATTACTCTATTATAGAAATAAATATACTAGATTATGGATGAACCTAGTTTTACTTTGGATGAAGATTTGTGTATTTGCCGAAACTATGTACTATGCTTTCCGAAAAGAGGAGAAGAACGACGTCAAGGTGGTTTTGTGAATACAAGTTATTTGAGAACCATTTACAAAAACTTTTGCTCTGAAACCGATAACCCTAATAACCGTGATGGAATGAAGTTGTATTGTCAGTACGAAATGATCAAGGATCAAGCTAAAGAATTTATGGAATTAGTTCGTATTATTGGTCAAATACGACTTAGAGGTGAAACTAACTCTGAAGTTTTAGAGTGTGCTATTAAGGAATGGAAAAGGTGGAAAATGTCAAATTTCCAATACTTACCTCATTTCAACATCTTGAAGGACTTCTATCGCACTCGTAGACCCGAATATTAGTCCTTTTGTAATGAAATTTCTATCTAATGTCATGTGGTTTAATGAGTTGCAATTTCTATGTAATGTCATGTGTTTTGATGGGTTGTAATATGGGGTTAGTAATGAAACAAGAAAAAAATTTATCAATAAAAAACAAATTCAACAAAATACTTAAGAGAATATCTTCAAAATACATGTAATATTGTCACATCTAGACAAAATACCAAAATACATATGACTGAATTATCACTTCTAGACAAAATCTTTTATTCCTAGTGAGTCATTCAAAATATTTTTACCACACTTCACGAACGTTTAGTCATCCTCATCATCGCTCATCAATGCAAATGAGACATTACTCCTTGACATTTGTAATGCCTTCCAATATTCAAAACTCTCATCGAATCTAATACACCAAGACTTGGACCATTCGTTACAATCAAATAATGGAGGTAAAGGGCATCCTTCACTCATTTGAAGGACGACTAAATGGTTTCCGCATACGTAACCCTTCACCACTCTTCTTGTTTTATCTGATTCTTCGTCAAATGGTATCCTTATCGGTGCAAATGTGAAACTCAATGCATTTGAGATATAATGGACAACGCAATTGAATGCAGTGGCCAGTAGTTGGCCGTTTATTGGCATGAACATCCAATACTCACTTGTCAAACATTTATTGTCATGTAACCGCTTTTCCCATGCGACAAACCTTTCGTTTAATACCGTCTCGGACTCGTCTTTTTCAAATATTATTATTGGTATGTAATAATCTCGGTTCCCACGTAGTTCAATTAAACATTTTTTCCTTACATAGTCAACTTGTGAGCAATCCCAATCTTTCGTATCTTCAAAGGGACCAAGTTGATCAACGAAGACGTGGTAACCACAATTCCCATCTCCATCTACCTCATCCGTGGCCTTAATATAGTCACGAACAAAGTCCGGGACAAAAGGAATGTAATTTTCATATATGATATATAAATTCCGGAAATATCGACCCTCCTCATCTTTAGGGGGTGATTTGTAAGTTGTGTTTGGAATACGAACCGTACCGTTCCTTTTACTTGAAGGAACTATTCCAACATTCAGACTTTTTCCTACTTGCTAATTGTTTAACACCGGCTTTACCGCCAAGTTTTTTTCTTGTGCTTCCTTGGGAGGGAACTTCGCAACCTTTTCCTTTAACTTCCCCGTCTTTTGTTCCACATGCTTTGGAATCTTTTTCTTTAACTTCTCCAATTTTTATTCCGCATTCTTTGGAACTCTTTCCTTTAACTCCCCCAACTTTTGCTCTGCATTCTTTGGAACCTTTTCCTTTAACAACTTCACTTTTTGCTAGTTGTTTGGAACGAAAGACCGGACCTTTTCCTTTAAAATCAACTTTGCTTGTTGAACTTTCTTGAGAGGGAGGCTCAAGAACTTTTTCTTGTACATTTCGATGACTAGGTTCTCCTTTTTCCATTTGGCCTCTTCTTCGTTTTTTTCTACCTTGAACATCCTCCTCCATCTCATCCTCCGCTTCATAGGCTTTTCTCAACAACTCATAACCCGAAGGATCTCTTTTCTTTGATTCTTCCAACAATTCCTTTGCCGTTTTCCTCACTACACTTCTCTTTTTTTTTTCGTAGAAGGCCTCCTCTTTCTATTTCTCTTAGGTGGTTCCTTCATATTGTTCCTAGTTTGTGGGTACACAAAGTTATTCAAGTTACTCAACCATATTTTCCTTTGCCCCCGTGTTAATGTATCATATTTCGCGGCTAGCGCTTTTCCGATCTCGGTATCGGCAAATGTTCCTCCAAAATCTTGATCGACTATTGTTTTATGGAATGATAATTGTTGCCAAAAGGGATCATCATCTTGTATTGGAATAACTTTGTCATTGTAATTGGCTATGACATGCCGACATGGGAGGCCCAAACTTGTCATGTTAGGACAAACACACTCTCTTCCGTCATAGTTACCCGCCTCAAATTGTATCACTTCTTTCATGATCAAATCAATTGCACGATGCGACAATTTATGATTAATTCCATGAAGCCAAGCATTGTCTTTCCATTTAGTGTGTCTACTAGATCGTTTTTTTTTCAAAAAACTCCCTAACTCTATCGAGATCACGGAGGAAATAGGCGTGCATGGCTTGGAATACCGTAACAAATCCACCATCACCACTATGAAGCTTCTTCTTCAACCGGTTGTGAGACTCTTCCACCATACTTGTAGCTTGGTTGTCGAAGTGTCTATATTGGTTTGTGAATGCGGCTACGAACTTCTCTTTGTGCGGATCCAACCAATTGTCCACCAAGTATTTCAGCATCGTTGGATAACTTCTCAAACTATCCAATACCATATGATATCTTGTTCATAGTCTTCCATGGTGAGAGAATATGCCATGTCTTCCCAATCCTTTTGGAAACTAGCCCATCTTAGTTCCGCCAACCAATCATCCTTCTTAAATTTCTCTTTGGATTCCTTTTGTTGATCAACCGGTAGTTTCTTTATTATTTCCATTTGACTTTTCTTTGTTGGACGAATGATAGTCTTACATTTAGTCTCAATGTTATTCCATAGGTGGAACGTGCAAAGAAGGTGATGAGCATCCGGGAAAGACCTCTCTATTGCATTCAACAATGCTTGTTCCTTGTCAGTGACAATCACCTTTGGAGTATATCCCTCCACGTAGAATAAGTTCAATTGTTGTAGTGCCCAAACATAACTCTCTTCAAGCTCATTTTCCAAGAAGCAAAACGCGACACTAAACGGAGAGTTGGTGGAAGTTTGTCCAACAATGTTCAACAGCGGCATCTCATACTTGTTGGTCTTGTACGTGCAATCCATTAAAAGTACTTGATTGGAGCACCGCTCCAATTGTATAAACTCGGGATGAGACAATATGAGATTCTTTATTTGTTCATCCTCATCTTCATTATGGAAAACCGAGTAATTATACTTCTCCCCCAAATGCTCAATTGTTGCATTTGATTTCTATTTTCCCATTGTTGATTTTTCAATTTTGTTTTGGCGTTGTACATGGTTGGAAAAGTAGAAACATTCTTTGGGTTTACGAGCTTTATATGACCAAGTATATCAAGAGGTTTCATACAGTTTTCCGTCATGGAACTTACAATGAGCTTTTCTTCATCATTAAGCCGCGCCGCATAAGGATGGGATAACAAAGTATCCCGTATGGGATGGTTATGACGACCGCATACAACTTTCTCCAAATACCAATACCACTCCTCACTTTTCACACTTTCCTTGTTGTGCTTGAATTGAAGCTTGAACGGGCATTTAGTCTTCTTAGTGGCGGTCATTTGTAGGTGGAAAGGGGTACCGTATATGAACCAAAGACGGTACCCGTAGTATTCTTCCTATTCGTCTTTGGTTCATATACGGTACCCTTTTCCACATGACTTTTACTTTCTCCACTACATTCGCAAACTATTTGAAAGTGGCGGTCATTTGTTGATCCATTACAAACTATAACACATATACTTGACTTGCCACGTTCTCTAGCCCATTTCTTTGCATCTTCTTTATCTTTCCATCTCTACATGTTCCAAAAACTCAAAGTTAGTAAAATAAAAAAAACATAGTGAATGAGCAACATATCTTTCCATTAGTTTCAAAAAAGAAAAAAACCACTTACCAAGTCATTCAAATAGTGATGGGATGAATCTTCGATTAGAATTTCGTTTGCATTAGGTTGAGAAGGCATTGGTAGGTGGAAACACAATCTATCAACCAAAATATCACAATCTTAGTAAAAAAAAAAGAAAGAATATTAGAATGACGTCCAGGTTATAAGGTACACGGACCCAGACGTTTTAGGCATAGGAAAGGTTACGTTGAAAAATTCAACCTCTAACCTAGACGTTTTCAATTACGGTTGGAAACGATGAAAATATAACCTAGACGTTCTCACTTACGTTTGGAAATCCAAAATCCTAACCAAGACGTAAAACAAGTAATAAATACCCATGCAAAAACTATTTACGTCTGTGTTTTGGATGAATCTAACCTAGGCGTATTTCTCAAGTTTTTTCCTATTGGAAACCAGTTACACTCGGATTTATCCCAAACCTAGGCGTAAACCCAACTTACGGTTGGAAACGAAGACCAAACCCTCTTCCAAACCCAGGCGTAAAACTAACTTACGGTTGGAAACCAAGCCCAACCCAGACGTAATCTGCCATGAAAGTCTAAAAATCTGAAAAAAATTTACGTACTTAAGCTAGTTTTGAGCGAAATTTAACCCATAGGAGATAGTTTAGAGGTGTACCTGTTGATTTTCAACCATTGGTTCTTCACTTTGTTGATTTATTTCTTCAATTGGTGGAGATTCATCATCACTTTGTGTTAAACTCTCTCTACCATCTAACAAATCATCAATCTCTTGGTCTCCAACATGAGGAATGTAAAATTTGTTTTCTCTATCATACAAAGATTCACCCACCTCGAATTTGTAACTTGTTTCATCCATTTTGTTGAGTGAATCAAACAATCTAGGTTTTGAAAAAAATCTCCAATTTTTTCTTTTTCCTCTTCTCTCTAGTTTTTCTCCCACATAACTTTTTCCCAGACTTTACAAATATATATCAAAATTCATCTTCTTAATTTAATTAGATAATAATTAAATTTAATTAAAATTAAGTAAATAAATAAGGGTTGTTTGGTCATTACACAATTATTTGAGATAAGAGATTTTTGAAATTACTTACGGGTGACCCGTTTTTTTCCTATTAGGTGACGCCCCTCTAATGAAATGTGACCCCCCAATAATACCCTTCTATATAATACATTACATTCCATGAACATAACTGTCACAAACTTTAAAAATTGTTTGAATAAAAAGAGTCAAATAGCTTTAGTAATTGGTTACATCATCCGTATCATGTATGATGTATCTACTGTAATCCTTAATCTTTAGAAGATTTGATTAGATCGTCATCGAGTTTGTTTTAGCTCTCATTCACTTGATAAGACTTAACCAAGTTTATTGGAATGATCCTGAACTTTAAGGAAAAAGAAAAACATATATATATAGTTAAATGCCAACTGGGTTTGGTGTTTTTGAGGATGTCAAAGGATGATGAAAAGAAATGCTAATCACGAACAGATATATATAGTTAAATGCCAACTGGGTTTGGTGTTAATGCATCGTTAGTAACGGGATTGTCGGGAGGGGGTGGTGGTGGTGTGAGATATCATTTTTTATTAATGGCATGGATTTGCTAATCCCCAAGCAAATCGGCGTCACTTGTAACAGTGCCGGATATGCAGTGGTGTCAGATGTGCAAATCCGCATCCGACTGTTACAAATACTTTTAGCTCTCTCACCGGCACATCGTGTTGTGAATTAATGCATGCATTTCTGGTTCTGCCACTACCGACCATCCATATGCATAACCTTAACATTGCTAATAAGGATATCAGATTACTGGGGAGTGTACCATATCCCATATCGTTGTCTATATAAAATTTGGTAACCAGTAATCTGGTACCCCTTATTGTATAGAAGTTCGGTAGTGTACGCAAGGGCTAAGAACATATGGGGATATGGTACCTCCATTAGCAACCATGAGTGACGAAATCCGAGTCACTAAAAGTCTATGAGAGACGAAATCCGAGTCTCGTCGCGGAATATCTAACAACAGTGACGATAATTATTTTGGTCACCATAACTAAGCTCTAACAATGAAATATTCTTCGCCGCAAAAATTATCATTACCAAAGCCATGTTTTCATGCATGGATAAACTTAAATGCATGTGGATATGCAAATATAGTTGGCACTAAGGGGTGTTACTGTTTCATGATGATACATCCGCGCTTTCCCTGTATAAATGAATAACCAAATCCCTTGACCTTGAGGATAAAAATGTAAAGAAAAATAATTATGGTTGGGACCTGTAAAATTGGAATGATGCAGAAAAGATTAGCATATTATGGTTGGGCTAATTAAGTTTATGAGGACTCAAGTGTGGTTTGATTAATATGGACCCGTTGTTTGTACAAACTTTTCTCAAACTAGTAAGGTTAGATGTCACCATTGAAGGTATACCTACACAAGTTGATGACCTCTTAATCATAATTATTCAGATCAGATTAATTATTTGATTGCTTGATTAGCTCCATCATCATTTACTAAGCCACCTTATATTCAACGTAGGATAACCCATATACTTACGTCACTTACATAAGTCAAATTGTTTGATATAAAAGATGAAGTGTGTAAAGGAAAACACACATCAGTTTGTTACATCGAATCCAATTCTTGTCGAGGGACAGTATTATTGGCGAAAAAAAACCGTACCTCTCCCATTACAACGAACTTCGACTCGGTAATGAAGACTGTTACGGGAGGCTGTCAAATTCCGTAAAGGATTGAAAACTGTAAAAGGATATTTTTGCTCTGCATTAATAACCTTGGTGGAATTTGGTAACTCCTTATAACACACATGTTAACAAACCGTAAGCCACTAAGCTAGCCATAGAAGATACCTTAGATTCCCAACACGGATATTCCGGTGATATTGAATTCATTGAGAACTTTATTTGGTAAGGTACTTTCTTAAGTGAGATTGGTAAGTGCAGCAGCTAGCATTTATATGAAGGTAGTAGGGTTGGGGTTTTGTACATGATAAATAGCTGGAAATAATAGATTTTAAGATCAGATAGGTCAAGGAAAAAGTGGACAGATTTGCACGGAAAAGTATTGGATTTCATTACTAGATTTTCCCTTATGGATACTGTTTGCATTAATCTGTTGGTTAGAATGTCATTTCTCATTCAATTTCATCACCAAAAAACAAAAAAGTAGATTCAGAAGCAAAAACAGCAGATCCAACTCCCATCTTCATTATTGTCGTTGTACTTGCTACTATACTCTCTGAATGTTAAAATAAGTTTTCGGCATGAGTTTTGTATTTATCTAGCACTTGATGTCCTTTTATTTATCACGATGTGCATGTCCTGCTATTGGCACACTCTCAGTTAAAAACTCCATGAGGATGCACTTCCGATCAATTACATTTCAGATATATTTATGAGCTCTGCTCACGTCGTGTTTTCTGGCATTTAGTTGGTTCACTTAGAATTAAAGACAACGACATGATTTAAAACAAAAATCTCCCACAAATCTGGTAATATCTTTGTTAATGGATTTTTTTTTTTTTATTTTGTTGGTTGTTGGGTCTAGAAATGGCAAGAAAAGAAAGAAGAAAGTGAGGAAAAAGAGAGTAAAAGAGATGATGAGACAGATGGAAATGTGTAACATAACATCCCGTTGCTTGTTGGTGGATAAATGTTTGAAATTAGTTGAAGGATTATTTGTTCTAGTTTAGTCCACGAACAAAGGAACAGTGGATTAGAAAACAGTTCGTTTTTATTTTAGTTGTTAAGAGTCTCAAGACTTTTTAGGTTCAAATTGAACATTAGGTCAAATGTTTTAAACAGTTTAATTGGTGCTGGCCTAATCCATTCAGTTGAGTTTCACAGGATATTGAGAGCAGCAAAATTTGCTTTGGAGTTGAGACTTGAGAACACTACCAAATCATTGACTCACATATTTTTGAGTCGGATGAGTTAGATCTGACTCAAAACAAACATAACGAGTCAAATCCAGATGATTCAGATGATTTCATTCAGATCCAGATGATTCAGATGAGTCAGGAGTAACCAAACATGATGTTAATTACCTCGGGCTGTAATTTTTTCTAGTGTAACAGCAACGAAGGTCCTTAATGATATGGGACAGCTGATAAACGAGCCAACCATACAAAGTGTCCTGTTGTAGTAAATAGTGTGAGGGACCCAATTAGACAAAAATCTGAGTCTGACTAGTATCCCCATACTACATTATCGCAAAAAAGCCAAGTCAGATGTTGAAAGTTGAAACTGTACTAGCTCCAATGGTACATATTTCTCCAATCTAAATGATTTTTGTTTCTTCTTCTGTCAATTTCGTCGGCAACACGCGTGGTGCGTGGTTATTACACCACGCGATTTGGTCAACGTGAGTCAATGGTTAAAAATGATTGGGAAGGACAAGCTACTTTTTATTAGCCGCAAAACATCATTAGAATTAATGTTAGATCTTCGACACGTGTGGTGGTCCCATATTCCAAATGGGAGCTAAATCGTCGCATGGAATTCAATTCAGAACATAATTCACCATACCTACGGCTATCCGCCGTCGTTGAACTTTCCGAAGGCGGCAACTTTATGAACGGAGAAGTCCCGTTTGTTTTGGCTTATTTGACTAAAGAATTTGCTCTGCCGTTAATAGTGCATTTCCCTCCTCTTGGAAGCCAATATTCTGGTTTGTACACCACCAAACTTTAGAGCACCACCATGAGATAATGGCCACCGTCCACAGTTGAAATAATGGCCCTTCTGATTAGATCCACCGGCCAATGTTAGTAAATTCTACTTTCTTTTTTTTTTTTGTTTTTTTTGAAGACTTGATTGTCATTTCTAAATATCCACTCACCATGATTTTTAAGGCTATTCTGGAACACCGTTATTTTTAACAGTTGGTAGGAGCTGCTATTAAAATGTCTGAATTTCTTTTGCAAAATTTTGCACGCACGTAATCTTGTCGGATTTTTTTTTGATCGTCTTGTCGGAATTTTCGCTTAGTAAAAAAAAAATTTTATAAGGAAGACGGGAAAATATAAAAATATAAATATGTGATGCTGCATTCGTGTTACCTAACATAAAGAAAAGAAAAGAGTTGAAAATTACTTTTATCTAATTTTTATTTTATGTTTTCAGGATAAGAAAGAAATATTTTAACGCTCTATTTTAACCAGGTCAAAAAAAGTTGATTATTCCCGCCAACAAAATATATAAGTTTTCAGCATGAAAATGTATAACAATGTACGTGTTGGAGTTTCCTCCTGTATCCTATTAGTCTGGTGAAAATCTTTGTTTTCACAGAATTCACACTTTGAAAAGGGCGATGCAAAATCAAATGGGAGCTTTTAGATTGTATGGTGATAAATATTCACCTGTCATTTTCGTGATTGAATTAAACGTGATATTAACAATTCGACACTAGTTCCAGTCGTCACATTCAGTCTTTTTCTTTTCCAAGAAGAAGCAATAAGTTCATCATAACTGTAAGCCCGGACCACAAACCCTAACAATGAAATGCCAAGGATGATGAGTCTCAATCTAACTTTTCATCATTTTGGTAGGAAGTGAATAGTAACAACACAAAACGAACTAAATATTGGGCTAAACGAACTAAATAGCAAACAGTGAGTACCAGCTAGTGTAGGTCGAAATCATGCATCCTTTTAATCTAGTGTTCCAAATAAATTTTTGGAACATAATAACTATTGATGACTAAAACTCAAAGCCAGTTAGTCGCGTTAATGGTAGGGGCAGGCAGGTGAAGGGGTCCGGAGGTTATGACACCGCCAGTACGTGTTCGGCCGTGGGTTTTGAGTCGTCATTGTCTACTGCCGGAGTAATGAGACTCGTAAGCTGTCCGTATCAAGGGTTTAACTTTTTCTTTTGGTACGTAGGGTTTTAATTTGGCAAGGCTTTTTATGTGTTACTCAACTGGCATATGACTTTTTAAGGCCTCTAAGATAGCACCAAAATGTTGTTTGAGTAGGTAATTAGGTTAGGTAGCTTTAACTAAACAAGCCATTGTTGGATAACCCAGTATTAATTTCTGTGTTAAGTACGTTTTACTACACATGCATCATATTTAAATACATTTTACATCCCATTAACATAAGCTGTCACAACTTTAGGATATTGTTTGAATAAGAGAGTCAAAATGTCAGGATCTACATGAACCCATTTGATCAGTCAAGTGATCTCTTTCCTAACTTGATTTTCTCTTCTTTCACCGGCTTTCTCCTCTGATTTCTCTTTGTCTTATCCTCCCAACGGTCCAATAATGTTTATTTTCAGCCTGAAATTAGCCGGATGTACTAGCCGGTGCTTCAAATGATTCTCAAATCACTCAATTCAAACGATCAATGCAACTGCATTGATCAAAATCACTCAATTGAAAATCACAGCCTCACAATCACCAATGAATCACCTGAAATCAAGTCGCCTCAAACTCACAAATCACCCAATATCGTTTCACTGATGCAGATAAGGTCTTCACTTCTTGAAACATGTGTACTGGAAGTTCTCAACATTCTACAAAATATGGATACTCAGTCAGCTCTGGACTCAAATTGGCCATGGAAATACTTAAAGCTCTGCAAATCTAAGCTTGAAAGCTTGTCTTCTCAATGGAGCGAGTATGATGACAAGACTGTTACCCAATTTCTTCTAGATTCTGGTAAGTTTGAAAGCTTGAAAGCTTGTCTTCCCTATGCTATCTTACATTCAAATAATGCTATAACTCTCTAATCTTTTGATTCCAACGAGATAACTGCTATTAGTCGGAAAAACTTAAATGTCAGCCATGATAAAGATATTCCTATTCTAAATCAATCCCATGCCTCTATCCAAATACTAACCAACACATCCTTTGAGGTAACTTCAAACCACAATACCCAACTCAGTACCCAATATCATATTAGAACCATTCAAAATCAGAATCCTACCACACACATCAAAATAAACCTTATTTACAACTGTGATAAAACAACCATCACTAGTCAAAATACCTTTAGTCATATAAACATCAACCAAAACACTACCAGATACATGCACAGTTTAAACAAACACAACAACAGTACTGCTAAATGTTCGTACAAAACCATCAATTACAAAAAACGGCAAGCCAAACCTTCACAAGAATCCACTCACTCCATCTGGAAGGACAAGGCCACCATAAAAATTTTCTCCTGCTGCAGCTTCACTACCAACCCAGTCTTGCTATGGGGTAGCCTTCGGCCTTGTCGCAGAGTAATTTCCCATGGGAATAGGCACAGGAAAAATCACATCATCAGGCATATCAGAAGAAGCGGTTACCTCTCCGGGACCGAACAAGGCAAGATCAACTGCAGATTCCGCCAACCCACGCATCTTGGGAGAAAGCATAAGCAAATTGGGGAAGACTACAATGTCTTGTGGATGGCCAAGACGCTCATTCTCTCGTATCTTGAGCTTGTGTGTATCAGGAACTGGTGCAGAGAAGAATCCATGGCTGGCACCACCACTCACAATGTGCTCCTCCCCTACAAGGTTAATGCCTTCTTTGACCACGAATTGACCTTTGTCAGGGTGAACAACCCAAATTACCCACCCATCCTTTGTTGCTTAAAGTTGGGGCAACTGGGAACTAAACACCTGAGATTTGGATTGATCATGCACAACATGCTCCTCTCTCTGGTCACCCTCTCTGCATTCAACATCTGCTTGATCATCCAACTCTGTATCCTCATTACTGCTTACCTCCACTATCTGCAAATACCGGAAATTAGAGATTTCCAGATCAACTTCAACACTGAATTCAACGATAAACCAAAATACAAGTACAAATATGAATATCAATACCCAAAAATCAAAAACTACCACAAGTCTATCAAACATCATTACGTGCTTCCCATGCATGCTATACTTGGTCCTCTTGCATCTTGCCTCATTACTACCCCCCTGATTAGTCGACATAGCCGGCTGTTCATTATGACACAAATTCTCAGTATACTCTCGTTTCGTCATAGGTATAATTGCTGGGGTCTAAATTGGGTACTGCTAAATTGGGTACTGCGATATTGGATGAAGGAAGGTACAAAGTTATGGAATTGTAAAATAGAACTGCTAATTTCCTCTAAGAAATACTGGATGAGAAGATCAAAAGTTGATACATCCTATCCACCCGTGTGCACTCTTCGAGATCAGAAATTTCAGATTTTAAAAAATATCGTGCCTACGCTATGCATGCAAAGACCTATCAAACACTCCGCTTATTGGTCATGCGTGGGCGACTGCAGACACCTGACAACGATTCGAAAAGCAAATATTCAAATCGGTCTATCTCCAGTCCGGATTTGCATCCATTTTATGACCTACCACCTTCAAATGAATTTGAACATCCTATTGGGTCTGTATCTGGGAGCCCAAAAAAATTAGAAGAATAAAATATCCACAATCACTCTCTCAAGTTCACTCTCATATCTGCTTCCATTAATGAATTTTGGAATCTACCACAACTACCAAATTGCAGTGCCAGCATTATCAAAAACGGATCACACTATATATTAAAATAAAGGTTAGCAAATGCACACATTACATGTACCACTCCTCCTGTGAACCACACTCACTGCTCAAGACAAAGGTTTGTAGACACACACATTACAGGTATGGTGTTAACCCAGCTACTGAGTTAAGCAAGGTAAATGACATGTTACATATTTCTATTATCATCGTTTTCACTTTGAATCCCACTAGTAGAACCACTCAATGAGAGACAAAAAAGTTTCTGATTATATACGTAACAGTTATGCATACATCACTGTCATACAACAGGCAACCCACATAACCCTCACATATTTTGTCAATGCCACACTGCAGTCCAAAATTACAAGAATCTTAAAGTACATATGTCTTCCAATCTTCTGCATTATGTACCATAGGTTGACCTTCTATCACAACCGACACATCATCAAACACAACCACCCACTCCCTCAACTAACCCAAAAAATTACTAGGTGGATGTTACCCAAACCACAACACACATGTCACTATACCATCTTAGAGTACACATATATCTTAGAATACACATTCACTATCAAAGTAATCATGATCTCTCAAGATAAAGTTCAAAGCCTATATCACTATCAGAACATAGAATACACAGTTATCACATGGATCAACTCTTCTAGGTGCTGGTATATGCAAATTTCGATCATCAAGTATTATGGATATTGTCTTGGCTTTGCTCGTGCTTACAGGTTCTGCTCCTTCAGATTTCTAGTAGTCCAAGGCAACTTCAAACTCATCCATGTGAAAGAATCTCTTAGCTGGAAACCATGGTCTTATCCTTGGTCTTATGCCTGGTCTGAACATCACAGCTCTAACTTATCTTGGCACTCCCATACAACCCCTGAACAACTATATCAAACAAATAATATGTACTTCAAGCAGACTGACAACATTCATTTCAAATTTCAAATTAAAGTGAAACAAAAAGACAATCCAAATCTAAGCCTTGAAATCCTCCTTCACCTCTACTACTTTCACAACTTCCCCCATAAAAAATCCAGCATCCATACTCCCATGGCCTCCTCTTTAGAAACTAAGAATACAAAAAATATAAACAACCTAGTGAAACAAATGAACTCCTCACTAAAAATGCCAGAAGACCTCTTCCCCAAAGTTTTCATCAACAAAGATAACATTCTACCAAAGAAGAAGATTGATTGGAAATGGGTTTTCATTGGAAGATTCTGCAGCAACATATCCTATTAAACAAAAGAAATAACAAGATTCATCAATACCAACTGGGAATTACAAAGGAATGCTGAAGTCTTTCTCTGGAAGAAACGAAGAAATTACTACCAAATCAGGCTGACTAGCATTGAAGACTACAAAATTTTCAGAAAATGAGGAACAAGAGGAATTTTTAACAAGCTCATAGTTTTAACTGAAGTCCCATCCTCAAGACAAGACTTCATTGATAAATCCAATTTCTATAAAGTCTGCATTTGGGCTTTGGTTAAGAGAATCCCAACTCACATTATCCCAGATATAAAAAACATGATTGCCAGCTGGTATTCACCAAGGATCTAAGAAACCT
The DNA here is from genome assembly GCF_003573695.1 of Papaver somniferum. Taxonomy (NCBI): domain Eukaryota; kingdom Viridiplantae; phylum Streptophyta; class Magnoliopsida; order Ranunculales; family Papaveraceae; genus Papaver; species Papaver somniferum. Next base: position 202,678,792 of record NC_039358.1, read on the forward strand.
TATGGAAGAGATGAGGATGGGAAGAAGCTAGAAGTGCAGATCACTGTGGATGTTACTCAACCTCTAAAATATGGCATTGATGTTTATGAATAAGAATCTACATCTTACTGGCTAGAGCTAGCTTATGCTCTCACTGGTATTGCTTTCTGCAAAATCAGCAGAACTCTTGATCACCCTGGACCATTATGCATTGAAGAAGAAGACAACTCCCAAAGAACTGCAGTCAAACAATACACTTCCATCCCTCTAAACAAGTTTCAATCCACACCCAACTCTCTCCTATCATCCAACAAAAAAATCACTCCCCAACTAGCCCAAACAGACCACCATTACTTCATTATTACACTGATAAAACTGGAGCTGAAGAATTTGCTATCAAAATGAGGAAAGCACAACAGATTACTCTTCTCAAAAACCACTGTGAAGAACTTGATGGTCCACCACAACATTTGATTTTTCAAGCTGGGATGGATAAACCAATCATTGGAGAAATTCCAACCTCAAACCCCGATGCCTTAGCTTGTCAAAAAAGACATAAGAAACTTATGGAGATCTACGAAACAAAGACTCTCAGTGGAAGAAGAAATCCAATATTAAGACTGCAGCAAGAAAGAGATTTAACAATGTTTCCAATCCCACTGAGCCTAAGTAAACCCTGGATCCTACAACCATCTTCCCAACCACTGCTCCTTACCAACCAATTAACAACAGTGGATCCCAAAACATCCCCAACTTAGCTGCCATCCAACAACAGATGATGGAGGATCACTCCAGAGAAAAAAGATCACTATGGGAGAGGAGAAGAAATGAGCTAAAATTAAAAGTTGTAGATGATGATCAACACCCCCACCTTGTGGATCCTAAACGTAAACTGTATGAGCCATAGGACCAAACAATGCAGTGGAATGCATAACACTCAGCTAAGAGGTACAACATCCAGCAAACAATGGATGAGGAACAATTATCAAGCAATACTACTAGCAATCTGGAAGGAGATAATTTACCTACAAACAACCAGGTAACTCACATCATAATCCAATTATATAATTACACTCGCAGCATCTTAACTATGAGGATTTACCTTTGGTTAACTGTCAGTTACTTGCTAGGATATCTTACTCATTCCTAGGTTACACAATCATCATTTTCTCATATCCTATTATATCTTATTTTTGGAAATTTTACTCTGTCGTAGCTTGGAATTGCCAAAGATTAGGACAAGCTGACACTATTAGATACCTAGACAGTATGCTAAATAAACATAATCCAGAAGTTATCTTCTTATCTGAGACCAAACAACAAGCTAGAAATCTAAAAAAACTCCTAGGAAATATAGGAGTCACAAATTTCTAGTTTGTAGAACCAAAGGGCAAAGCTAAAACAGCTGGAGGATTAGTTCTTGCTTGGAAAAACAACCTTGATGTCACCATTGAGGATTTCTCTAATCATCATATCAATGCCATCATTAAACCTTTACATGGTGAACCTTGGCTATTTACTGGTTACTTTGGGAATCCCTTTACTACTAATGATAGATTACACTCCTAGAGTATGATTAAAAAAACCTTTGCTGCTAACTCCTTACCTTGGTTGATTATGAGAGATTACAACTTTGTTCTTCATGATCATGAAAAATTTAGCCAGCATCCCATCAATCAAGCTGAAGCTGATATTTTCCTAAAAAAGATAGAAGAAGCAAATATCTCTGATCTAAGCTACACTGAATGCCATTTCACTTGGACTAACAAGAGATCTGGTACTCAGCTCACAAAGCAAAGACTTGATAGAGGCCTAGCTAATGAAGCTTGTCTAGACAACCACCCAAATACCACCATCTCAATCCTCACTGCCTTAGGCTCTGATCATAACCCAATCATTCTCAATACCAATCCTAGATGGAGACATGGTCAAATCCCTTTCAGATTCTTTGGTCCCTGGCTTGATCATGAAGACTGCAAAAGCATTATAGCCGACTGCTGGAAGATAACTCATAAAGGATCTTTAGGAATAAAAATAGCAAGGAAATTAAGAGACATCAAAGTCAAGATAAAGAAGTTGAATAAGGAAGTCTATGGAAACATCAAAACTAATTTAGAAGATTGCATCAAACATCTGGATTGGATAACAAAAAATCAGTTTACATCATCTAGAGGAGCAGCGTTAAAAGAAGCAAGAATTCAGGTGGCACATTGGAAACATGTGCAAGAATCTTTATGGAAGACCAAGACCAGAGACCTACATATCAATCTTGGAGACAAAAATACAGGGTACTTTCACATTGCTGCTAAGAAAAGATATAGGAGGAATATGATTGATTCTATCAAACAGGAGGATGGTACTTGGATCCATGATACTGCTGAAATTACCCAAAATTTCACCAATAATTTTGCCAAGATGGCCACTGAAGAACCCATCAATATCAACCCCTTCATTATAAAGCTCATACCCACCACAATTACTACCCAAGAGAATCAGAACCTTATCAGAACACCTGAACCCATGTAAATCAAAAACATTCTCTTCAGCACGACTGGTGACAAAGCTCAGGTCCTAATGGCTTCCCCCCAAACTTTTTTCAAGCCAACTGGGACATTGTGGGAGAATACATCATCCGCATGGTTCAAAGCTTCTTCACAACTGGGCATATCCTCAAAGAAATGAACTCCACCTTCATATCCCTCATTCCCAAATCTGAAAAACCAATCACACCAGCTCAATTCACACCAATATCCCTGTGTAACACTACTTACAAAATCATCTCAAAACTCATTGCCCAAAGACTAAAACCTCTTCTACCAAAATTAATATCCCCTTTTCAATCTGCTTTCATCCATGGAAGGAAAATATCTGACAACATAGCCATAGCTCATGAAATTATCCACCACATGAATACTAGAAGAGGAAAAAAAGGAAGCAATGGCACAATGGGCATTAAAATTGATATGGAAACAGCATTTGATAGAGTCAATTGGGACTTTCTTCTTCAGGTTTTATCTCAGATGGGATTCATCTCTCATTGTTGCAACATGATATCTCAATGCATTTCTACTACAAGTATGGATGTGCTGGTCAATGGATCTCCAAGAAAATTCTACAAACCCTCTAGGGGGCTACGACAAGCGGACCCCTTATCCCCCTATCTTTTCTTATTTTGTATGGAAGCCCTATCCAGGTATCTAACCCATGCTGAAACTCATCAACAAATTCATGGTATCCAGATTTACAAGGATGCACCGGCTATCAATCACCTGCTCTTTGCTGATGACTGCATGATATTCTGCAAAGATAATATTCAGGAAAGCAATAATCTCATTCAGATTTTTAAGGAATTTGGTCAATCCTCTGGACAGTTGATAAACTTCTCAAAATCTGGTATCTTCTTCAGCAAGAACACTGCCCCGGACATTGCTGATAACATCAATAATACTTTGAAGGTTCAAAGGATTAATCCAACAGACAAGTATCTGGGTTCCCCTCTGTTTACCACAAAAAGCAAGATCCAAGCTTTCAAGCCTTGTGTATACAAGCTTAAATTCAGATTTGCTGGATGGAAAACCACTCTCTCTACTGCTGGAAAAATGACAATGATTCAGTCTGTCACTTCCACAACTAGTATATATCAGATGAACTGCTTAAAAATTCCAAAAACCATCTGCAATGAGATCAATGCCATTCAAAGAGACTTTTTCTGGAATAAAGAACAAGACAGATCCAAAGGAGTCTATTACTTTGCTTGGGATGCAGTAAACAAACCCAAAGAATTAGGAGGTCTGGGATTCAAAAACATGGAAATATTCAACATGGGTATGCTTACTAAAATTGCTTGGAGACTTGTCTCAGAGCCAGACTCCATATGGAGCAGTACTATGAAGGCATCCCACTATCCCAATACTGAAATCATAAGATTAGATACCAAACCAAAGGTCACAGACTCTTGGATCTGGAAAGGAATTCTGGAAGGCATAACTCTTCTCCAATAATATTACATTTGGAAGGTGGGAAATGGAGTGAACATACATATTTGGGAAGACAGATGGGTCACAAACCTCCCAGGGAGACTTCAAAAACCAAGCCTCTGCTCAAAGAATCTCATATCTGTTAATCAGCTCTTCAATACCCATGGGGATTGGGATATCAACATTATTAACCAATGGTTATCACCTGATATTCAAAACCTGATTATTCAAACACCTCACTTCATGGATGAACATGATGAAATCAGATGGTCCCTCACCAACAACAACAAGTTTTCAGTCAAATCACTTTATGATAAACAGATCCAAGTTAAATATACCTCAGATACTCCGACTGCCCCTTGGACTCAAATATGGGGTCTTGATACAAACCCTGCCATTCAGCCCTTCATCTAGAAATGTGCCCATGACATCCTACCAACTAATGCTAAGACATCTAGCATTTTGAGTTACATTGATCCTTTATGCACCTATTGCAAAAATGGTGCTGAAGATATAACTCATGTTCTTCTCTCATGCCCTGCTGCTTCTGATGTTTGGAGAAAACTCTTTGGCCAAAACCACAATCTCTTCACTTAGTACAATAATTTCCATGATTGGCTAAACAACTGGTTCCAAGCTGACAACAACATGGCTGGCTGGAATGAAACATTTGCCACTACATGTTGGTTCATATGGAAAGCCAGATGCGACTGGGTTTTCAGAAAACTCACTCCAACAGCGTGTGCTACTGCTATGGATATTACTCAACACCTCTGTAGCCATACCAGAATCCACCATAAGCTAGGGCACATCCTGAATAATCTATACTATCGGAAAAACAACTCAAATTCTCCTTCTGGAAACTACAGTCCTCACAATCACACTTCTGATAAATTTGGAATCACTATTAGCCTACACATTGATCCTGCAGATCTTTACCAAGCTACTAGTGATGCCCAATCTTATACTAACTACTCTCTTATTGCCATGTCTTTCACAGGTAAATGTGTGGGCATCAGAAACTTCAAAGACTATTCCAATGGAATCAGCAGAACCGAGCGAGCCAGCAAAGGAGATCAACTAGCACTGACCTGGGGAAAAACCATGCAGCAAGCCAACATCAACTTTGCTGCTGAATCTGAAGTAACAATTCAAGGCATACAAGAGTATTACCAGGAGGAAGTACAACAACGTTTCACAAGAGGAAGTCCAAAACAACAAGACAGTTATCACAACAATCATCAAGTTAATTTTGTGCTCGGGAAGCTATCCAAAGTGACAGTTCAACAGAACAGAGCCGCCACTAATCTGGCCAAATTGGCCAGACAGTCCCTCCTCTTCTCTGATTCTACCTGGAAAGGGACAAATTTAATTACTATCTTGCATGCTTTACAGATTCCTACAAACTCCTATGATTTGGATCACTGTAATAACATTAATGTCTTTTTGAGGGATAAACCTGGCGCTCGAGTCAGCACAGGCATCATCCTAGATGTAATCGTGAGTGGGCAAACTTTATAGTTGTCTAGACTCTTTTTCTTATAAAAAAAGAGAATAAGAGAGTCAAATAGCTTTGATTATGTCATGTGCATGTACCAATTGTAATCCTGAATCTTCTAAAGATTTGATTGGATTGTCATCGAGTTGTTTTAGCTCTCATTCTCTTGATAAGACTAACCAAGTTTCTTGGAAAGAACCTGAATCTTATAATATACATGGTCAAAATGGCCACTACTAGGTATGGTGTTGTTAAGCATGTCAAATGATGATGGTGAAAAGAGGATTCTGAATCAGCTGACATAAATAGGCTAGAGCTATTCTGTCTGCTGCACGGATAGTTTTTCCTTCAACCCGTTGTATCCTATTTCAAAAAATGTTTGTTTGCTCTTATACGGATGGTGTTTCCTTGTATTTTTTAATCAGCTATAAGGAAAAAAACAGCTAGAGGGGACGCGAACCTGACCTCTGCAAATGTCTTTAATACAATCCTAATGTCTACTGTAGTTGTAAGAAATTTTACAACTACACTCCAATATAACTAGTTCAATCTCTACGTAATCATTATAAATTCTTGTTTTATTACTAAAGAATAAGAATGTTTACAAAGCGGATTCAAGTATTACAACAATTCTACTTGAGACCTGAACTCACTTTCTCTCTCTTCCTATTTCTTTTTCAAAACTTATCCTAGAATTCTCCCAAAAACAATGACTCTCTCTCCTTTATATAGGATTTTACATAGTGGATGACAGTTAAGAATCCCATTATCTTCGGGATCACTATGCGACATATTCGCTCATATACAATCGTTTATCTTCGCATAGCATAATTCTTCACACTTTACTCGTGACTTTGCTGACATCATCTGGTGCGTCATCTCAACCTTGTTGTGTGGGACGCCGTTCGTTTAGGTTGTATTCTTTATTTCGCGTAATTATTAACGTGTGCGATATTTAACTCCTACATGTACAATCTGACTTCAAAATATATGGGCATTTTAGTTCAATAAGGATGTGTACGTTGTGCAATCTTAATCTGGTGCATAACTTTCCGAGTATTGCAAAATAATGAAATCTCCCATCAGATAGCGGATGCATAACCCTTGTTCATACTCCATAGTCCTTGAGTACAGCTTCAATATACTGAATATTTGATGGATAACATATACGGATAAATGAATGTAGATGTGCAAATAGTTGGTGCTTGGGAGTTTTACTGTGTTATGAAGATGCACCCGTCGTCATATTATGGTTGATATAAGTATGGTTATGAGGTCTTAAGTTAAGTGATTTCATTAATTAATATGGACCCTTTTTTGTACAAATTTCTCAAACTAGTTAGGTCGAATGTCACCATTCAAGGTATACCTACAGAAATTAATAACCTGCTCTTAATTAATCATGAATTATCATTCAGATCCATTAAATTATTGCTTGATTAGCTCGATCATCATTTATTAAACCACCTTATATTTAAACTTAGGATATGCACTTACGTCACTTACATTTGTAAGTCGAAAGTGTTTGAGTAAAGTGAGTCCAGTCTCACATTGTTGGGCAATCTAAGATCCTGCGGTTTATAATCCTACGGGCCATTCTACTCATTGTCAATTGGTTTTGAGTTGGATGCCCGTATTCTAACATGGTATCAAAGCAGGCTATTTGCGATGAGTCTTAGACCGCGCTTTTACTCCATATCATCCGATTTAATTGTCCACGTGTTAGACCCAACGAGGCTACACGTGAGAGGGCGTGTTGAGATTATTAGTCCCACATTGTTGGGCAATCTAAGATCCTACGGTTTATAATCCTTTAGGGCCTCTCTATTCCTTACCAATTGGTTTTGAGTTGGATGCCCGTATTCTAACATGGTATCAGAGTAGGCTATTTACATTAACTCATTGACCGCACCTTTACTCCGCGTCACCCGATTTAATTTGTCCTTGTCCACGTGTTAGGAAGAATACTAAACTTCATATGATAGAAGGGTAATTTTGCTTGTTACAGGCAACCCTTGTAAAAAAGTGGCAATCCCCTTGTCCACGTGTTAGGAAGAATACCAAACTTCATATGACAGAAGGGTAATTTTGCTTGTTACAGGTAACCCTTGTAAAAAAGTGGCAATCCCTTGTAGGAGTTATGTATTCATTGTCCGCGTCTTTATTCCGTGTCACCCGATTTAATTTGTCTTTGTCCACGTGTTAGGAAGAATACCAAACTTCATATGATAGAAGGCTAATTTTGCTTGTTATGGGTAACCCTTGTAAAAAAGTGGCAATCCCCTGTGGGAGTTATGTTAACAAACCGTGATTCCGTAAACGCCTTTGGTAGCTGATAACATAACACACAAGACACGTAAGATTCAGAACACGGATGTGCGGGTGACATTGAATTCATTGAGAACTTTTACACAGAAGACACCTTAGATTCAGAACACGGATGTGCGGGTGACATTGAATTCATTGAGAACTTTTAGTTAGGTACTTTCTTAGAAGAAGCTCAAAGTGATCACAATGGTGAATGCAGCAGCTAGCATATCAAGGTAGGATTGTTTAATACAGTGCATGCATTGATTGGCCTGTCAGGTCAGTAGTACATGATAAATAGCTGGAAATAGAGAAGAGATTTGGATCAGGTCAGGGAAGTTGACAGATTGCACGGAAAAGTTGAATTGTATATTATATAGGTTGGTCCTATCGGATTTTTTACTAGATTTTTATTGTTTGTATATATAAACTGTTTACACTGTTAGTTAAAATGTCATTTCTCATTCAATTCCATCATTAAAACCAAAAAAAAGTAGTAGCAGCAGTATCAGCAGAATAAGTTGAAGAAGAAGGAGATCCAACTCCCATCTTCATGATTGATGATAGCAGTATAGCTGTAACAACAGTACCATGTACGTGTAGCGTAAAGGTACCAGTCATTACCTTGTCGTTGTACTTGTTGGTCGTACTCGTCAAAATGTTAAAGTATCCATGGCATGGGCATTTTAACTATTCTTCTTTTGTATATTTACCTCAACTTTTAGTGTCCAGATACAGAACAATAATTATTATTCATCCACCTAGCTAGGATTCCTCACCGGCTTTATGGGGAGAGAAATCTCAGTATTGGTTTCGAACTTTGAAGCATATTCCCAGTTTAGATCAGGTCACTTTAGGTTCAGAGATACAATTTTGGGTTAATGCCATGGGCTGGAACAGAATTGCAGATAATACGATTTCCTGGTACTATTGTAGGGGTTAAATACCGCACACGGGAATAATCATGCGAAACAACTGAATTACTAAGGAGCGAGCGGAGTTCGTATGTAGCATATCTTAAATGACGGAATCAGTGACGCCACAAAGTCACAGGTAAAGTGTGGAATTTGTACGATGTTGAGGAGTACGTGCGAAGAGATCAGATACATGGGTGCGAAGACATCACATGCAAGATCCGAAAATAAGGGCTTTGCTCCACTATGAAAAATCTCTATATATAGGACCAGCCACCCTTGTGGTGGGAGATAGATTTTTCTGAGAGTGGAGATAGAACTTTAGGAGAGAGAAAGTTATTTGTTTCCCAAGTTAGGATTTTATCTATCATCTTTATATTGATTTCTATACTTAATAAAATTATTTCTAAGTGATCTTCATGATGTTTTCTTAGTTTGATACATAGATTGTTTAAGGGGTGTAGTAGTAGGATTTTCTACTATTGCATTTTAGCGCTAGAAACAGGGTCAAGAATGGGATTATAAACCTGCTTGTGAAAATTTTAAGTTGATTTCACTTTTGAAAAAGTTCTTATTGTGAAAGATTTTGATCATTTCTGCGAAAATCAAACATTTGGGTTCACTCATTTAAAACACAGTTTTCATTCAAAAAGGAAGTTTTAGTTTGCATACGATTTAGTTTTAGTTCTCATAAGTTTACATAGGTGTTACTTCAAGAAAACAAAATGGTGAGACGATCATCTGCAGGAGACAACGCAACACCAATTAGGCGGAGTAGAAGAATCGCAGGTAGAAGAAGAAGCGAAATCGCAGAGACATCAAGAATGGGAGGGAGAAACAACAGATCCTAGACAAACAGATCTTAGATCCAGCAGGAACCAAGGGAGAACGATCAAAGAAATTATGAGGAAGTAAGTGTCCATACTACAGATACAGATACCGCAGAAGAAAATGAAGAGAGGACACATGAAGAATGAGCAGTAGGAGAGGTTGAAGACATCATGACCATTGCAGAACTGGGGCAGCGATTGGCAGAGGAAATAAGAAGAGAATAGGAACTGCGTGCGAACTTGACACGGCAAAATGATGAATTAAGTGTGGAAAATCAGCGACTGCAGGAGCAAAGGTCACAGACATGGTCCAGAACTACACGTGCGAGCTCTAGCTCAAGGACAAGCAGGAGTACCACTAGGAGGAGTAGATCTGAGCACGAAGATAACACACAAGCAAAATTTGTGGATAACAATTTTCAGGTAAAAGAAAACTCGCAGGAGGAGCGTGAAGGCGATCGCATAGAAGATCGGTATATCCAAGAAGGTGAGGATGAACAAAGGCGAAGACATCGTAGAGAAGGAAGATTGGAGCGAAATAATGAACAAAATCACATGCATAATGACGAACAGAGAGAGGATGACGCAGAACAGGCAAAAATGATCCTTCATGGGAGAGAAATGATGAGACAACAAAACGAGAGAGATAGAGATGCACAAGAACACGCGAGAAATAAAGGGAGAGACGACGCGAAAGAAGAGACAATGAAGAACAACGAGAACTAGAAGAAGCCATACGACAAAGCAGTCATGAGAATATATTGAGGCAAGCCCGATTGAAAGACCTAGACAGCAACAGGAAGACATATTCCCAAATGTTGAAATCTTAAGGGAAATAGCAGATATAAGGGAATTAGTAACAAAAGGAAAAGATGGAGGAAGAAGACAACTAGAGGAAGCAATAGAAGAAGCGGCAAGAACACCATTCACACGACGTATACAATTAGTAACGATACCAAGAAAATGAACGCTACTTACGTTTCCTAGCATCTTCGATGGATCTACGTGCGCAATCCAGCACATAAAGACATACAACCTAGCTTTGTTACAATATGAGGACAACAATGCGGTCCTTTGCAAGTATTTCCCAGCCCTCCTCGCAGGAGAAGCCCTGAAATGGTTCGATGGATTGCAGTGGGAACAATAAAATCATTCGATCACTTACAGAGCTTGTTCTTAGGACAATACATCAGCAACATTATGCAAAGACCAGGAATTGAAAAAGCATTCAGCCTGCGAAGGAGAACGAACGAGAGTCTGTGAAATATTACCAAGAGGTATGAACGAACGAGAGTCTGTGGATGAAAGGAATCTCATCTTAGCATTCATCAATGCCTTATTTCCGACTGACTTATTGTTTACTCAGATCTTCAAGATGAAAGACAAAATAACGATGGCAGAACTGCGTGAATACCAAGAGGAATACATTGCTCTTGAAGAAAAGCAGAGAGATATGGAGTCTTACCCAATTGCAGTCATGAGCGAAAAGACAGGAATGCAAGTCTAATAGCAAGGATGGCAAATGCAGTTGCGAGCACTTCGCAGGGAAGTAAAGAGAAATTGATCATAAAAGATCAACAAAAGCAGGTTGCCATGAGCAGCAGAGACCAAGGAATTTACGAGCAAGAATACAAATATAGGCAATATAGTAATCATGGAGGAAACAATAAAGTGGAAAGATACGATAATCATGGAGACGGATATGGAGGAAATAGAAGATATCACAACCAAGGCGCGAACTACAGAGTCCATGAAGAAGTAAGGATACCACCTCTTAACACAACACTGGAAAAGGTTTGGGAAGCTATTATATTGATGGAAGAGATAACACCACCACCTAATCTCGGGCAAGAACCACCATCTGGAAGAAGAAGTAAAGAATTTTGTGTTTACCATCATTTTCATGGCCACACAACAAATAATTGTAAGAATATTCAAAGAATAATATTAAGGATGATTGGACAAGGAAAGCTTAATCACTTCCTAGCTACACCGCTACCTCCACCACCACCAATGCAACCAACAACATGGGGCAGTCGTCAGGAGCAGACAAAGGCAAAAATACCTTTCTAATAGAAGTGGGAGCGAGTGCCAAAAATTTATAATGAAATCAATAATACACTCGTACAAAAGCATATATATAGGACTTCCATGACAATGTGTTGAGTCGAGTATACGTGAGAGGTGCTGGAGGAAAAGAAATACTGAATTTTGCAAAGATACTAAAGCTCAACGAATGGCAGAAACAACCAATAACATTTAGCGCAAAAGAAGTATTTGGAGGAGGCGAACTTAACGAGAGTCCACTAGCGGTTAAGTTAGAGATAATCCCGAAAGAAAAGCCGAGCAAGGAAGAATGGGAAGAAGATCTCACATGGGCGATAATTAAAATACTAATTGACTCGGGGAGTTCCATGGATATTCTATTTTATTACACATATAAGACAATGCGAGGAAAAGACGAATATTTGATCCCATCAACGTATAAAATATACGGTTTCAATGGAACGACAAACAAACCAAAAGGAGAAGTCACCATGCGAATACCTCTTAAAAAAACCTCTACAAAAATAACATTTTGTGTCGTATATGTCGAATCTCCATAAAATGCATTGATTGGGAGGCCGTGGTTACATATCATCCTGGGTGTGGCTTCCACATATAATTAGTGCATTAAGTTCCCATTATCCCAAGGTGTTGGAATCATCAGAGGAGACGCCAATGAAGCAAAGACATGTAATGAAATCGATGTGGAGAAAAGTGAAGCGCGTGCGATTAAGAGAAGGAACGTCTGGAAAAAAGAAGTAGAAGAGAGCAGGAGGTGCGAAATATTGATGGTTCATTTCATAACAAAGGAAGGAGAAGATGATAAGAGTGGAAAATCCTCAAAGGAAGAGGGGAGTAGCGGTGATCTAACTCAAAGGGAGTCGAAGGAACAAAAGGGCTTAAGTATGCGAAGCATTCTAAAGGGAAGAATTTCAACCAGGAGAGTTAGTCATGAGCAAAGTACCACCCTATCAAAAACAAGGAAGAATGAAGAAAGGAAAAATAATATGGGCAGGGCCCTATTTGGTGAAGAAATATATTGGTAATCTGATGTACCATCTAACGGAAAAAGATGGAAGAAATATGGATAAGATGGAGACTAGACTTTACAACAAGAGATATCTGAAGCAGTATTATGGTTAAGATGATACCTGCGTACGAAGAAAACGAGGGGACAAAAAGGTGCATCAGCAAGTAGATTATTAAGCATTGGTAGGATATTTATGTGTGCGAATAAAGAAGAAAAAGAAAAATCAAATGTGTACGAGCATTGATTACTTAAAGAAAGATTTTATTTTTTCTTCAATACATATTCTTAATATACAAAAAGCAAGCGAGGAAAAAACAATACCTCAAAATAAGATCTCAATAGGGGGAAATAAATTTAAAACCTCTAAATAGGGAGGCTGGGTAACCAATTGTGGCGTGCATCCTAGTTCGCACTTGTGCAAGAGGCAATATAAATAAGCCCTAAAGGATGTAGTTTAAAAGATAAGTTTACGCAAGGAGAGAGATGGAATCAAACCGAATTTTAAAGGTGAAATATTAAAAATTCTCTTAAAGGATGGTATCATGCATGTTCCTAAGAAATATGTGTCGTGGGAACGATGGAGATTAAACTAACAAAAGTCGAAAACTGTGGTATAGGTAAAAAGTTGAAAACTGAAGTTTTCAGGTTTCCCTCTGAGAAGATACCCAGGCTTATACCATTAGGCCTTACGACATAATTATTCCCTAAAATATCTTTTTATACATTGAAAGAAAAATATGTAAGGCAGGATTTGGTTCATGTTCGGAATTATTTGGGGATAACATGTCCTTATTTTCAATCGTCTGACTGTATATATAGAAAAGACTTCACTTAATGCGTTTTATGTTTGTTTCACAATTAAGATCGGCAAGAATTCGAGCTCGGAATCCGATGATGAATTTAAAATAAATATTGAGAACTTTTCAAGTCCATGGGTAAGGAACCAAATGTGCTTTGGGACAATGAAATGGTCGATATGTATTGATATTTTTTAGCTTGGTTAAATATTTGTAGCGATCTGTTGATATAATTGACATTTTTTAAAATTAAATTTTGATTGTTTCAATGGTTTCTTTATGGAATTTCATGCAAAAACAAAAGATGTTATACTTTATGTTACTTTTACAAATGTTGTTATGTTTAAAAAAATATTGTGTTATGATCTTTTAGGGATAAACATTAAATGGGATAAGAATTTTATGCAATAGGTAATATGGATTTAATCTATTTATTATCAGCATTACTAGAAAACTTATAACAAATGTATCATGTCTATTAACACATTATTTTTGTATAATATGAATTGGTTTTTGACATATGATTTTTTAAAGAGTTTTGGCATATTTTTATGCATTTTCAAAATAATTTTTTCAAACCTTAAATAAATTTCCCAATCATAAAGGATTAATTATTTATCAAAATATAAGTTTTCTATAGCTTATGGACCAATTTTATGAACAATTGAATTATTACTTAAAATTTGAATAGATTTCACAACACCAATAGAGTCTCAAGTTTCTGAAACCAGTACCAAAAAAAAACGAGAGAAAAATTTGTAACCAACACATACAATTTACTATCGTGTGTCGCTCGTAATCTTGTCCACATATGATTCAACGATGAAAGATAAAGATTGATAGCTTGTCTTCATTAGGATATTGAGATGGAAAAAATTGAATAACACTTCCTTATTTTTAGCATTGTTGATCGGATTTAAGTGTTATTATTTATATTAGGACGTTGCCACGCTATAATAAGCTGTAACATGTAAGAATTAGTGTGAAAATGGACGAAGATTCTAAGAATATTTGATCTATAATTGATTGGAATTATTATTTGAATCACATGATGTAGTTTTGAAAGTGGTAGTAAAGTTTGTTCAACTCGGACTCGATAAGATTGGGTTCTAGACTTAAAATAAAAATAGACAACATATATACAAAAGGTTTGTCACAATGTCGAGAGAGACTGAGACTCAGGATTCCACCAAATTCCATTCATGTGATTCAAATAATAATTCCAATCAATTATAGATCAAATATTAAAAATATGGACTCTTTTTCTTTGCCAAAAATAGATTTTTGAAAAGCAATGAATGTAAATCACAAGCATGATGTATCAAAAATACATAGACCAAGCATACACCATCAAACGAAATCACACCCATTCAATAAAAATCAATGCAAATAGTCATAAAATCGACAATAAATATAAAATCCATAAATACCTACTGGGACATAAAAAGCCATAATAAATATAAAATCGAGCACTAATAATATATACAATTGAGATTATATAAGACACAAAAATGTGCCTATCAAATACCCCCAAACTTATTATTTGCTAGTCCTCGAGCAAATCAAATAGAAAATAAAATCCCAACTCACTGTCGCAGGCATCGTCTATTGTATTTAGCGTATGCAATAAGCCTTTAAACCCCTAGGTGTCCCTCGTGGCCGAGTTATAGTCTTTGGAGGGCTTACTAGAGATATACCCACAAAACCTTTGTGCTCCAGACCTTAGCTATCTACGAAGAACCTTGAAAGGCACTAAAGAATCTCCTTGGTTGGCATACTTATTGACTACAGGAGGAAGTACCCTGATGCGAAATTCCAATTGATGTACACGAGTTTGCACTCAAGCATACTAAAATTCATATATAAGTGACAGAGACCTACTCAGATAGTTGCACTATGGACATCATATTCGGAGTCAAAACTAATCACATGGATAGATCAAGAAGATGGATATAGAAAAACATAGATGGTTTTGATGTTTATTAAGTGAACGGCGTTTCCCATATCTGTCTGAAGGCCTCCGCTAAAATGAACCTATCCTAATGGATTGAGATACTAGTCTGACTAATATCAACATACTGGCATATACAAGGGTACCAATGGTCGATAAGCTAACTCTAGGTCAACACAACTGGCATATACAAGGGTACCAGTGGTCGACTTTATTGAATTTGTTCCTTTTGGTCAAATGGTCTGGTCTCAATTTTTTTCTTTATTTCTTTTTTTTCAACTTTTCGGTAACTACCATTTTTTTATCTCTTTTTTTTTTTTTTCTTTTTCAACTTTTTTTTTTGCATGGTATCTCAATCACTCTAATTCACCCTAGCATTGGTAACAACTTGAATCGTGGGCCCCACCTATCACTTAGAGAAACATAGTTTAAAAACAAAATAAAATAAAAATAGAAGTGAAAAGGACTCAACGAGATATGGTGAAACTATCATGTTATTTCTAACACCTGAGCTATGTGCTTTTATGAATAGACTCTTCTAGATGTTGCCATCTAATCAGATTGGTTCCTCAACTCCTACAACCAAAATGCTTCCATCCACCTAGATTAGTTAGTGCAATCCTTAATAGGCATAAATTTCTAGGTTCTGGAGTTTATTTATTCATAGTGCAACTAAAAAGTTTCTCCCATACCCCCAAACTTAAATCTAACATTATCCTCAATGTTCTAAAGATGAAATTAAAAGCATGAACAAGGAGAAACTGTTACCATTTGAAGCAAAAGAGATAAGAAAAGATATTATCGTGTCGCATGGATGTTGGGTTACCTCCCAAGAAATTCTAAGTTTAAAGTCTTCAGCCAGACTAAGAAAGGATTAGTCACCTCGAATCATATAGTAACAGTCGAAATAACTGTGGGTCTTCAAAACCAAATAGAGATGACCAAAGGAAACTGCAATAAACCAAGAAAATGAACAAGACTAGCAACCCCTGACCTAGTTTCCTGATTAAGATATCTATATCTAATTGTGGTTCAGGTTCTATAAAATGGTATAAATATATTTCTTTAGGCTGCAACTCCTCAAAATTGATATCTGAATTATTAGGTCCTAGAGTCTGTAAATACTCAAATAAGAACTTAGAAGCACATAATAATAACCTAAATAATTGAGGATCCTCTAAGTCAATCAGGTTTGACTTACATAATTGACCACAGTGAGAGTAGTGGTCATTCTTAAGAAAATGTGTCGATTCTAATATCCTAAAGTAATTAGGTTTAGTCTCAGAACTTAATAATTGACACATTTGAAATTTATACGTTCCCACAATTGGTTGAAAAATATTTGGTGGGAAAACAAAGTCGATCTTAGTATCATAGCCTGGTCTAACCTCATCAACCAGAGGATGGGTTTCTAACAACTGAACTTCCTTACGGACATCACTAGGTTCAGGAAAACGTGTGTGAAGATAATCTTGTAAAATGGTTGAGGCACATATGTCAAGTCCGAAGTGAGGGACCTTTCTAAGAGTTAAGGCACATGGAGAATGATAGTCACCCCCAAACTTAGAGTTTTCAGTGTCTCTAGTTAGATTAGTCACAATCTCCCTAATTTATAGGTCATCAGATTCCTGAAAATGGGAAATTGATTCTTCTAAGTCAGGTTCATCCTCATTAATCACTTCGAGTTCATCTAAGACTATTGTTTCTAAATCGTACGACTCTAAAACAGTATTCTCAGGATAAAACCGTTCCTCGAAACCATCATCGATTACAGTTTCTTAATCGTTCGACTCGAAAACAGTAGTCTCAAGATAAACCGGTTCCTCTAAACCTTTATCGGATTCGTAAACATGACATACTACATCGTCTAAAAACGGGGGTATCTCTAGTCAAATCCTCGTCCTTTTGAATAGGTGAATAATTGTTAAAATTATTAGGATCTGAACCAGAAATAATATAATCATTATAAGGCTCAATTGGGGTAACAAATTCCTGATCACTATTCCCACATATTTCAGATTCTTCATCAGCACTATCCTCATCATCATCATCATTGTAACATGAAAATGGTTGAACCTCATCTAAAAAAGTAGTGTTACAAATTCTAACCTCGGCATCTTGATTATGCAAATAACTATCCTCATTTTCAAGGGTACTATTGGAAACACTATATTGGAAATTAAGACTATCTTGAGCAGTTCTGTTCTGGGCCTCTACTAAAAGTTGTTGAATCGACTCACATGACTTCCTTATGGTATCGTGTATAGAAGGTTCACTCATGGGTGCATTTTGTTTATTCATTTCTCACACAAACCTATTTGTATTCTCAGTTAATTGTTTGAGAGACTCTTCTAGAGGAAGAACAGGTTCAGAAGGATCATAATAGGGACTAGTTTTCAATATTTTCATTATATTGTCCAAAGACGAGGAACTAGTACTATAATAATCCTTATTTTCTTGCTCGTATGAACAATTCACGTGTGGATAGTAATTGGGCTCACCATGGTATGAACCATAACCTTGAAAAGGTTGGCGTTCCCAACTACTATTCCCACCATGGTCATAAAAATGATGTCGATATTCAAATTCAGATCGATACTCATTGTATTGGCTTCTATCATACCAGTTCGACATTCTTAATTGCACGGGAATTCTACACAATCACAAACAAGGCTGACTCGACCAAATCAAACCTATAGAATCTAGCAAACAAAAATCATGATGGATCCACTTAGATTGTTTTCTAGACCAGCTTCTATTCCTTCGAAAAGGAATTCGTTAAAATTTTAGCACACCCCTCTGGAATCAATCCGAGCTAATGTAAGTTGAATCGAGGCGAGGGAAGCTCAGTGGAGCTTTGATACCCAAGGCCTCACCTCTATCACAAGGCGCCGCAGTCACACATTCAACTCACAGAAACCATCATGACCTTTGAAGTGTGCTTAAAGAGAAACCAATATTTTTCGAACGAGTTTCCTATTAAGCTCGTTACCCTATCGGTCTCGTCCTATTCCAAATTTTAAGCTTGGGTTCGCGTTAGGTTTCGTTTTCCTAAGGCGGGCAAGAAGGGAGTGGTGCTGAAATCCGAACCCTTATCTTGTATTGGCCAGGCCTTGCCCTTTACTAGGAATTTAAAAACAGTCCAAATTCGTCCTCAATCAATGAATCACCTTAAGGAATACAGTAACTCGCTTACAGGAGATTCGCGAGTGTTTCGATGGACTTACCTCCCGTACCAGACGGGGGATGAACCTTTGAAGTCGGTTCGGGCCACGACTCCTATGTCATGTACGAACCCGAGGGGCCGAGACGATATTGTAATCGTCGTCCTTCTCTGCAAACAGTTTAATTTTTTTTTTTAATAATAATACCCTTCCGTAGGGTTAAAAAAAATAAAGTCCAATTGTTTAAAGTCCAAAGTCCAAAATAAATAAAAAATTATAGTTTTACTCACACACTCTAAAAAAAATTAAAAATTAAATCCTAAAATTGTCCTCTTTTCTTCTCTTTTCGCTTTTCGCTTTAAGCTTTTTACTCTCCAAGTCCTTAGTGCTCCACTTCGAACCTGTAAATCAAAGAAAAAAAGACAAAGTAGAAAGGAACAAATAATAAAAAAATAAAATAAACCTAAAAATAAAATAAAAATAAATCTATATACAAGTCCGCGTCGGTGGCGCCAAAAATTGATGTAGTTTTGAAAGTGGTAGTAAAGTTCGTTCAACTCGGACTCGATAAGATTGGGTTCTAGACTTAAAATAAAAATAGAAAATATATATACAAAAGGTTTGTCACAATGTCGAGAGAGACTGAGACTCAAGATTCCACCAAATTCCATTCATGTGATTCAAATAATAATTCCAATCAATTATAGATCAAATATTAAAAATATGGACTCTTGTTCTTTGCCAAAAATAGATTTTTGAAAAGCAATGAATGTAAATCACAAGCATGATGTATCAAAAATACATAGACCAAGCATACACCATCAAACGAAATCACACCCATTCAATAAAAATCAATGCAAATAGTCATAAAAGAATTATTAGAATTACCACATGCGTGAAATAGGGCTTCCTCCGTCATCCCAGTGTTAGGGTTTAACTTCTCATATCAAAAACAGGCTCAAAAGAATAAATCATGGCTCAAAAGTTGTTTTTATTGAAGAGATGATATGATTCAGTGAATATGCAACGATGTAGTGGCGTTACAGAATTCACTGTTACATGAGGTGTGGTTAACTGAAGATAAACGTGGCTGTTCAGCTGTTACAGAGAGAATATTGTAGCACTGTTGCGAATATGAGACGTTGTTGTCGTTGCAACGCTTGTTCTTCAGCAGCAGCAGCAGCAGAGACAGGCTTCCTGTAATCTCCGATTCTCGCCTCCTGAGCTCTCCTTTCGACCCCAAACTCTCTACAATCCTTCTTCAGACCCTAGGAAACCTATTTATACACCACAGGGCGATTAAATCTCTCCCAAATCGCTTCGAAAATCTCTTCTTTCCTTCCTTGGCAGTCACGTCAATAATTCCTTCCCTAATTCGTTTCACGCGTTTCTGAGCTTTCCCACTTATCTCAAAGTCTTCGTTAGATGGATACAAATCTTTGGGAAGTTTTGTAGCACTTTAATCTCCCTAGAATTCCAAAAATAGCTCCAAACAGGGATCCGTGTGTAACTTAACCTTGATTTCCTTTTTCCGGCTATTCTAGCCAAATTCATCCCATGAAATCACCCATATTAGCATTTTATATCCATATCACGTCCATACCATGAAAATATGCCATTGAATCTCATTAAAACACGTCCAATAATCCAACCCTAAATTCGCCAGGCGTGAAAGCTAGTTTTCCCTCCAATTTTCTTCTTTTGAATTTGGGAAGGAAAGTGACCTCCCCTTTATCCAGTCCCGGTCTCCCTTTAGTATATGCATGGAAATGGGTCACCCCTTAGTAATTAGGTTACCCCTTATCCAAAGTGAGAGTCCGTATAGTAATTTTCTCCCACGAGCGCAAAAACCACTTTTTTAGCCAATTTCGCCGCAAAATCTTATTTCTCCAAAAATACCTACAGGGACATAAAAAGCCATAATAAATATAAAATCGAGCACTAACAATATATACAATTGAGATTATATAAGACACAAAAATGTGCCTATCATAACACTTCCTTGTTTTTAGCATTGTTGATAGGATTTAAGTGTTATTATTTATATTAGGACGTTGCCACGCTATAATAAGCTGTAACATGTAAGAATTAGTGTGAAAATGGACGAAAATTCTAAGAAATGTCGTATCAAAATTGTGGTTTTCAATAAAAAGGAACACCTTTTGATTTTGTTTTATAAAAATTGATTCCATAAATCAAGAGCACGTTCCAAAACAGAGTAAAAATACATAGTTTATCAGTAGAAATTTGGTCGCCATCATTTTTTGTAAAAATAGAATGTTGTTGGATTAAGAAAAAAAATAAAAATGGAAATACCGAAGGGAGGAAAGTAATTATCTGTAATTGTCCTTGTTTTACATGAGACTGAGCAAAATTTGTATTTGGTGTCGGATAATACACTTACCGTCGACTATACATTTCCTATTGCGAAAGTGGTTGAAGAAAGAATTCGATACAAGCCCAATAGCGCAATGGGCCTGCGTCTGAAAGAAGAGTGGGTCAATGAGAAGATTGTTACATGTGATGACTTCATTATTGCTCTTGCGGGTGATTATAACATTGCTTATAAAATATGCACCGATCTCAGAGATACTTGGAAGGGTAAAAACGTGACACATTATATATTGGTGGATAAATTAAAAAAACATGTGCATTCCAAATAGCCCGACACCGATACGGAATTCGTTGTAATAACACCCGGTAATGGGCCAGAAAGGTGTTTTGAGATTACACATGTGACTGATGAGGAATACGCCCAATGATACTCCATGGTTCTGTTTCGGGTCTAGTGGTACTTTAGCAGATGAATTCATACAAAATAAGATCCATGAAATCAAACCGAAGTGTTAAAGTGAGATTTTGCGATTTCTCTTAAAGACCGCCTACTATGTTTGTTCGGAAAAACCGTGCTCGCGGGGGAACAATAGTGATTGAATCAACTCAAGTCGAAGATAGTTGTATGGGAAAGAAGCTGAGAACCGAACACTTCTTGGAGTTTCCCTCTGAGAAACCATGCGCGTCAAGGCATAAAACTTCTCCAAGATAGCTTTTCACAGATTAGAAAGGAGATTGATAGCTTGTCTTTTGTCTTTTATGGGTATCATATAAAGACAAAAGATGTTACACTTTATTTCACTTTCCTGGGTTGCACATTTCGGCTTTCCTGGTTGGTTCAAAAAAGTTTAAAAACCACCCTCTTTCCATGTAGCGGTTTTGAAATTTTCCTTCCAATTATTTTTTTTGTTGGGAATTAAAAACCAATAGTAGCACGACTTCTCTGGTACAACAACTTTCATTGAAGAAAAAAGACAAAAGCTTCTCTATATTAAATCAAGGTCATCATTCCTAAATGTTTCTTCGTCACAACAGTAAAAAATATATCTGCTTCAAAAAAAAAAAAAAATCCATCCATAAAACCCAAAATACAAATACATCGAAATCTGATAACAAAATGGAAGTAAATCTGATTGTTCTGATTGTAAATCTTAGGTTTTCATCTATTTTTGAGGTTTTTGGATTTGTTGGATTGAATTTTATCTCTGATGGAAAATTCAGTAGTTAGATGTTCAAATCGAAATCTCAAACGGATCCACCAAAAACATCAGTTATTTGTATGGGTTATGATTAGGGTGCCAATAATCCTTGTTTCGTTCTTTAACTTTTATTGATTTAAAGAATAAATTAGTGTACAACGATCATACTAGGACTTGGAAATCTTGTTTGATTATCCAGTACTGAGGAGATATAAGCTTCAATTATAGTTTGCATATCGATCAGAGGCTATGAGCTACGAAAGAGTTTATTTTTTAATGATTTCAGAAGTTTAATTTTGGACCTATTTCAGAAAACATCGTCTATTAGTCCTTTTAGTTTGATGGCTGAATGTAGTATGGATTATCAAATAAGTTTGATTTGTTATGCAGAATGCAGAAAAATGGCATAACAGAAGAAAGAAATGCTATTTAGAAGATGTAGTCTTTATTATTTCTCATTTTTGACGTAATTTCAGGAAAGAAAAAAGAAAAATAAAAAACTATAAAGTCAAAGCAAAAATGAGGTGGTTTTGAAGATTTTTTCAGCCAACCAGGATAGCCGGAATATGCACCTCGTTTTAGAGGGGTGCACAAATTTGGACTCTACAAATGCTGTAATGTTTGAAATAACATTGTGTTATGATTTTTTAGGGATTGTATTCAGTCGCTGAATTAAATGGGATAAGAATTTTATGCAGTTGGTATTATGGCTTTAATGTATTTATTGTTTACGTTACCTGCAAACTTATAACAGTGTGTGGTATCTATTAACACATTATTTTTGTATAATATGAATTGTTTTTTGACATATGATTTTTTTATGAGTTTTGACGAATTATTATGCATTTTAAAAATAACTTTTTTCAAACCTTAAATAAATTTCCCAATCGTAAAGGATCAATAATTCATTAAAATGTAATTCTTTTTCAATAACTTATGAACTAATTTTATAAAAAATTGAATTATTATTTGAAATTTTAAAAAAATTCGCAACACCAACAGAGTTCCAACTTTTTGAAACCAGTACTAAAACAAAACGAGAGAAAAATTTGTGACCAACACATACCATTTACTTCCATGTGCCGCTCGCGACCTTGTCCACATAGGATTGAACGATGAAAGACAAAGATTGATAGCTTGTATTCATTAGGTTATTGAGATGGAAAATATTGAATAACACTTTCATATTTTTAGCATTGTTAATCGGATTTAAATGTTATTATTTATATTAGGTCGTTTCTACACTATAGTAAGCTGTAACATGTAAGCATTAGTGCGAATGGACACGAAGATCCTAAGAAATGTCATACCAAAATTGTGGGTTTCAGTAAAGAGGAACATCTTCTAATTTTTTTTTATAAAATTGGGTCCGTAATTGGAGAGCACGTTCCAAAACAGAGTAAAAAAATAGTTTATCAGTAAAAATTTGTGACCACCACATACCATTTACTGCCATATGTCGCTCACGACCTTGTCCACATAGGATTGAACGATGAAAGACAAAGATTGATATCTTGTATTCATTAGGTTATTGAGATGGAAAATCTTGAATAACACTTTCATATTTTTAGCATTGTTAATCAGATTTAAATGTTATTTTTTATATTAGGTCGTTTCTACACTATAGTAAGCTGTAACATGTAAGCATTAGTGTGAATGGACACGAAGATCCTAAGAAATGTCATACCAAAATTGTGGGTTTCAGTAAAGAGGAACATCTTCTAATTTTTTTTTATAAAATTGGGTCCGTAATTGGAGAGCACGTTCCAAAACAGAGTAGAAAAACATAGTTTATCAGTAAAAATTTGTGACCAACACATACCATTAACTGCCATGTGTCGCTCGCGACCTTGTCCACATAGGATTGAACGATGAAAGACAAAGATTGATATCTTGTATTCATTAGGTTATTGAGATGAAAAATCTTGAATAACACTTTCATATTTTTAGCATTGTTAATCGGATTTAAATGTTATTATTTATATTAGGTCGTTTCTACACTATAGTAAATTGTAACATGTAAGCATTAGTGCGAATGGACACGAAGATCCTAAGAAATGTCATACCAAAATTGTGGGTTTCAGTAAAGAGGAACATCTTCTAATTTTGTTTTATAAAATTGGGTCCGTAATTGGAGAGCACGTTCCAAAACAGAGTAAAAAACATAGTTTATCAGTAAAAATTTGTTTGCCATTGTTTGTGCGAAAAATAAAATGTTGGAAATAAATAAAATGGAAATATTGAATAAAGAAAAGTAAGATTCATTCAAGAACGGTCTCATCATATCCCTATGCTTATAAATCAGCTTTCTTATATCCAATATTTCTTGCACCAAGAGAATTAAGCAGAGTATTCTGTTTTCTTCTTCTTTACTCGTATTTTCGGATCAATATAAAAATCGATGTAGAGTTGATCCATTTTACTGAAGATTTGGTTAATTCTAGTTTTTGAGTTTTTTAGGATTTAACTAAAGAATCTCACAGCTATATAATATTCGATTAATATGACAAAATTTATTAGGACTTGATTTGGTATGATGTATACAATGAAAACGATAATGTAGAAAATGTTTCTGTTCTTCTGAGTAACTAATTTGAGTAACATTTCGGTTGAAAGTGAACATAATAACAAGCTCTTTTCTTATTATCATGAGAAAAATATGGGATCGGTAATTGTTAGTGCGTCGCTCGGTCGAATTCGCGAGTTTTCCACGTCAAGCTTGTTGTCAATGTTAGATATACAAAACTATAGCTTGATTTTTGGCCTATTAAAGTAAAGTCTTGTACTAGGATTAGAATATGTTAGTTGAGTATCGGACATTACTGAATAACCATCGAAGACTGAATAACATACAAATACATCATCAACACAGAGGTATGTGAAGACTGGCCTATTCTATTTACTCACGTCATTACCATTCTATCTTATGAGACTATATCGTATAATTTCAGTAAATTTAATATTACAAAGAAAAAATTCCACGACCAATCTTTTCTTGTTTAAACTCTCGAATTATGATTCAAGCAATCGATGTTTATATCCTTAACAATCTTAATTAAAAACAATTTATTGTTCAAAAATTATTTTTGTTTCAAGTTGATCATCAGGAAATTTCCTAAGCAAAAGTGCATATTGCATATGGCTATTGCGAAAGTTCCAAATCAATTATGTGAGAAAAATAATTTCTTGGAGACAGATAAACATACTTATATGTATTACTAAACTTAGTATGAATTCGCGGGTTGTATAAATTTGCAAGCACGGCTTACAAACCCTTGTGGCATGATTTCGTTAACTGTCAAAGGTTTGCAAACCTGCTCAGTTTCAGTATAGCAGAACTACATGAACAATTATATATATATATATATATTTATTTATTTATTTATGTTCACCTTTTCTACAATTTTCATAAACACTTCTAAAAAAATATTATTCATATGTGTTTATGGTAATTCATTAAGCCTTGTGTGTTACTCCGCACCACTATATATTTTTGTAAGTTTGAAAGGCTACTGAGACGCTTTAAACCATTATTGTGCACGGTTCTAGAACCCTGGACTATAAGGCATATTCTTCTGTAATTTCAAGGAAGACATCTCACATGCTTACATGAATTCCTAATAAAATTTCTAAAAATGCTGGGTACCAAAATACACCACCAACTTTTTTTAAGGAAACTTGTATGGACTAAACCCAAATATAATTCTGAGAGTTACAGTCTAATGAATCTCACTCAGGAATTATATTATGAGTTTATATCTCTTTCTCTCATAATCAATATGTAAACGGAAACAAGTCTGTGAACCTGATTATGCCGTGAGAGTTCTTGGAAGATTCCAAAAATCAATCAAGTTGTATCCAACAATTACGATAGACACATCTATTTTGATTGATTTACATACAATTTATGATATTTCAATTATAAAGATAAATAATATAATACAGAAGAAGAAATAATGCAGACACCATAAATTTTGTTAACGAGGAAACACAAGTACAGAAAAACCCCGGGACCTTGTCTAGATTTGAATACCAAACTGTATTAAGCAACTCTAACCTACTATCAAAACCTCGGACTGGAATGTAGTTGAGACCGATTACACCATCACAGTAATTCAGTTACAGTCGAGCTCCTTACGCCTCTTGAATCCGGCAAAACTATGCGCAATTGATTCCCCCTGACAACAAAAGAGTTGCTTCAATTCAATTGAAAACGTTAAACCTGTTTGCCTCCGACAATTAAATTTATATGTGATTTCCGTTTACAATAGACAAAAACATATAACAGAAAATTACGGGAAAATCGAAGTTCCAAATTTGTTGATTACAACAAAAGCTGCTTCATTCTTTTGTCATAGCGTCTCCTGGCCCATTTTTTCATGTTCAGCGAAATACACTTATAAGTTATTATAACCCTTGAAAAAGCAGATAAGCAAGAGCAATTAGTAGGAAAATAACGTGGCCCGAATCACGATTTAAATTCTTACTTAGCTAGGAACAGAAACAAAAATGAGACTTCTGCCAGCTTAAAGAGAGATCGAATCTTGGCTCTTTAGGGTTTATTGTACTGTACGTGAATGATTTAGACAGTTGACCATCAAGGAGGGAGGGCCTAGCTAGTTATAATGATCCCCAAATATTTGGGCAACCTTATTACTATTTGAAAAATTGAAATTCAAAAAAAAAAAAATTCTGATGAGTTCAGTAAGGTTCTAGTTTTCGAGGGACATCACATCAAATCATGTATGATATAGACAAAGAGTCACAATTATTTCAAATAAGCAGCCACAATTATGGACAGCTTCTTATGTACAACACGATTTTAAGTAAGCAGCCACAATTATTTTTCAACATCGCCAAAACTTGCAATTTTCATTGACAGTGTTGCAATATAACTATTTACGTATGGCTACCCCACTCTGATTTGCCATTTTCTTAGTATATCAACAATCTGACAAATTACGTGTCTATTAGTAATAATCAGAAGTCCAATCTATAACCCCATTACAGTGACACCTTATAATCAGTTGATAGTACTATTGATAATTATTAATGAGCAGGACTAATTCCATAAATCTTTCTAATCTCTACCTTATCGATTGATAAAACACTGAAAACATGGCAAACGCAATGGATTACAAAACAGCATTGATGGTCTTTACTGCCTTGCTTCTATTTCTTGTTTTTTATTTTTCTCCTTCTAACAAACAACATTTCAGCATCAACAATGGCTTCTTGTCTTCTAATGACAACACTTCTCCTTACATTTGAAGGCCACAAAATTTCTCCACTGGTGATTCATTAGCTTCGAAAACTACTACTAATGAAACTAATATTGGAAGTCTTGCAATAACTTCCGGATCCTCAGCATCATCCAGTGGCGGAGCCAAGAAATATTGATTGTGGGGACGTTTTTCTTACTAAATTTCCGATATTCATCATATATCATCACTAAATTTGATACCTATAAGCAAATTTTAATACCAATCACATCTATCACTACTCTTGTTTGAGACATTTTGTAAGACTTGTGTTTGTAAATTTACAATCTAGGCTTATATTACTTCATTTTGCTTAAACCTAGGGGGACAAATCTTAAAAACACCTAAAAACCAAAGGCTGATTATATGATTTTGGGATTCTAGGGAGGACAATTGTCCTCCCTGGTCCTAAGGTGGCTCTGCCACTGGCATCATCTAAGCATACTCATGATAGAGTGAGTTTGAAAGTTACAATTTTCTTTTTGTGCATGAATCATATGTTTGGTGAGTTAATGGATAATTCTCGTGTGTATAGAGAAAAAGCATACTAGTGCGGAAAGAATTGAAGATGACCTTGCGAGAGCTAGGAGTGCGATTCAGAAAGCAGTTCGGATGCGTAATTACACATCCAATAGTGATACGTAATCGATCAGTGGTACCTAGAATCAGTACTGATGTGAAGAAAGGTTGTAAGAATGAAATGAAAAAAAGAATAAGAACAAAAGGAAATAGAATACGATTGATTCTGCTAACTTCTTCTTTATATTCTTAGAAAGAAAAACTATGTTACAATCCATAAGAATCGCTACCCTCTCTCTCGTTTTTCCTCCCCTTTTGTAGTCTAGACTTCTACTCTTTATATCGCTTTAATCTTACCAAAAACAAATAAAACTATGAGTTTTTGAACTCATCTAAACTAGGAATCCAATCTAATTGAGGAAACCTCAAATTTCTAGGCCAAGTTATAAACACGAGAACCTCCTCTAGTACCTTCTAGCTACTCTCTAGCCATAATTGGCTCAACTAATCAAAGTGTCACAAAGGGGAGTTTTGTTTTAGATTGTGAACAAAATAAATAATCAAAGCAAATAAAGTTGTATTGTAATCAATAGAGAGAGATATGATCGAGGAATCCTTCTTCGTTAATAAACCGTAAATGAGTTATTATAATTGCCTACTCGTTGTTAATCATAGATTAACACTAACCGTGAAATAACAGCTAGCTCAGTGTTGTTCCCTAAATTCCTTTTATCACTGAGTACGGAAGCTCTCCAATACCAGATTCTATTCGCCTAACCACCTAGTAGTATCTCACTCAAGGTGTAATTTGGTTGAATGCTTTATCTTTTATGAATTTATAGGCTGATCCTAATAGTTAGACTCTTAGCTCAAGGTCCACTTTTTAGTGTTGTTTATACCCACAATCGCTCCACAGAATCCCTCTGCAAGGTTTTGTGTTCTCTACTTGTGTAAAGGTTATTCGACGATTACCTATCTCCTTACTCAATACTAGAAATAGATTGAATCAACAAATTAATTTAGTTGGCCACCTAAACAATCTATCAATCAATCATAAATATTCGTTATAATATAAACAAACGATAATCATATGAAGAACTTCAAAGTAGATTAATATAATAACTCAAATCTTGTTTACAACTTAGAATCCTTCCTCAATCAATAGGTGTTTAGATACTCATGGATATAGAAACATCCATGATATA
The DNA here is from genome assembly GCF_003573695.1 of Papaver somniferum. Lineage (NCBI taxonomy): Eukaryota > Viridiplantae > Streptophyta > Magnoliopsida > Ranunculales > Papaveraceae > Papaver > Papaver somniferum. Next base: position 202,707,803 of record NC_039358.1, read on the forward strand.
CATATAAGAAAACTTTAGAGATATCATTACGATTAAAGGACCGTTCTGAAACCGTAGCTTTTGATCTGTGTGTATTTCTCCTCTCCAAGCTTACAATTTCGTGACCTCTCAATGATGTGTTCATATTTTACATAACCTAATACCTTTTTATAGGTTTACATTGCTTGACCTTCACGTATTTAGCTCGGTTTAAGAACCCGACCCAAAAATACGAAATAACAATCCTAAACGTGACCTTAGGCCTTCCAAGGTATGAATTCACGTTTTCCTACTTGCTAAGTACGCGTACTTGGTCCGCAAACTTCAAATTCCAGCAGAAATTTTCGGAATTAAGTATACGTACCCGGTATGCGAATATGGTATGTGAACCTTACTATCTTCGTTATTGATAAAAACTTGTTTTGGCCACAACTTCTTCATCCGAACTCGGAATGACCCATTCCTTTTTTGCATTCTTTTATATTTCAATTCTTCAAGATGATGATGAGAAATCCTTAATTTGAATGAGTTAAGATCGGTCTTTGGTCCTTCTCTTGATTTTGAGCGTTTTTCTCCTTTTCGTCGCACTTCTTCCACTTCTCTTGGACTTGGGCACTTGGATACTTGGAATACTTATCTTCCTAGATCTTTTCAGGACTTTGTAGCTCCTATTTGGATGATTCACCTAATAGAGGCAAATAAGAGCAAACAAGAGTAATAGTACGAAAATATGCAATAATAATAGCTAAAACAAGTATGGAATGGACACTAAAATCATATGAATTATGCACATATCAAATGTCCCCACACTTACCTTTTGCTAGTCCTCGAGCAAACTAAATGAAACTAATCCTAAATACAACAACTCCATGTCGTTTAGAAAAAGGTTACACTTAGCATGTATAACAAGCCTCTAAACCCCTAGGTGTCCCTAATGGACGAGTTATAGTCTCGTGAGGGCTTACAAGAGGTATACCCACAAAACCTACTCCAATCTCTCGCCTTGGAAGAACCACTAAGGATAGACACAAAGTATAATGCCAAATAATTAGCTTGCATATGTTTTTTAGATGAAAACATCCCACATACATTCCAATCATCACACACAAGCAATTACTTACGTGTGACATTCAACCTGACTGCAAAACTCTACTAAGATAGTCATCGTACTTGTTGCAATGTTTGCCACAACACTCGCATATTGAAATCACATGGATAGATAAGAAAATGGAAATAGAAAAGTGAAGTGTGCAAATGTTGACTTAAGTGAAAGATGTTACCCACAATACTTGTATGAATGTCGTCAAAGGATCTTTGTTTATAGCGCAATAGTTGAGAGAAGCACCCATTTCACTTGACCACATGATAAGATATTCTAAGCGCATGTTTCCTTTCAGCAAGTATGTGATAGTTGCCTTGGATCTTGCGTTCCACGCTTGTTTAGGCGACGGAGACAGGGACAACGTTTCACACATACTGCTATCTAAGCGTCAAGAACCTCAGAAATAGTGTTTTCACTTGCTATATAATGATGATATGGTTTTTATTTTTATCGACTACATGATTAGATACTTTAATAGCATGTTCCATTTCAGCAAATACATGATAGTTGCCTTGGATCCTACATTCCATGCTTGTTTAGGCGACGAAGATAAGGACAACGTTCACACATATTGCTATCCAAGTGTTGATAAATGAACAAGAGCCTTATATATATGTTTTTTTTTCTTTTTGGCTCACCCTTTATGAGTAAGACAATTGTCTTATGGGGCTTTTATAAACTCAACCAATGATTACTTTGCTACAACATCCACGGCAGTATCAGGATCCCACCAAATCACTATAGAGAAACATATAACTGCAAAAATAAAAAGAAAGTGATTCAGTAATGATTAATTGCGAGGATGAATCTTTCAAACGACTACGATAGTTTAGTTTCGCATTCAATTATGAATCTATATATTTAAGGATTTTAGAACGATAAAGTGGAACTCAATCTACAGCCGTACGAACTGTTTCAACCTGAAAAAGTTTAGAGTGTCATCCTAAATAACTCATAATTAACTCCAAAAGATGAAGTCTCAAGAATGCAAGAAATCAAAGAGTTTTTTTTTTTATGTGTATATGCATAAAGTATGATACTAAATGTTTCCCCACACTTAAACTCATCATTGTCCTCAATGTTCAAAACCGAAAATTCTGGTTTCTGACATAACAGCCTTGAAAAACTAGAAAAAAGTACCAATGGGTAGGAAAGTAGGGAAAACATCCTAAACGAAAGTTGTTCGTCTACGTCTTTTCTATATGGTGTCAAAATTTCACAGTGTTTCAATAAACAGTCTGATTTTATGGCCTCCGAATTGACTGACATGCAATCTGAAAAAGTTCTGGAAAAATACCGAAACTCAAATATCCAGGCCTCTCGCTCCAACTTAACAGACTCCGAATTCAGATTTTCTTTTTGGAAAAGAAAGGTATGTCTGTCCTCTTTAAAATTTTGGGTCAACCACTCAAATCGGACTTCGTATGAAGTCTCGAGAGATATTTTCGGGACAAGTGCGCAGTCAAAATTTTCTGACGAGAATTCGTTAAAACTTTCATTATAGATATAGGACTTGTAAAATCTAAGATGGGAATGCAAGATATGATATGCAAAACTAAGAAAATTAAAAACAAAAGTAATAGAGATACAAAACCGATGGGTTTCCTCCTATTTAGCGCTTAGTTTAATGTCCTCAGCCCGACTTGGCATTCCAATCATGCTACTCCTCCAGAGGGAGTGAATCACGAAGCTCAATTTCATCCATGTTCACATAGGCAACGTTTTCATAATATGTCTTCAATCTATGGCCATTTACTTTTGAAGTTGTCCCATCTCTATGACTATAAATTCAACTGCACCATAAGCGAAAACATTAGTAAGAACAAACGGTCCAATCCATCTGGACCATAGCATCCCAGGAAATAGTTTAAGACGAGAATTAAATAAAAGAACTTTTTGACCCACAACAGAACTTTTTAGAGAAATCATCTTGTCATGGAAAAGTTTCGTCTTTTCCTTGTATATATGAGAACTCTCGTAAGCATCATTACGTATCTCCTCTAGCTCGTTAAGTTGTAACTTCCTTTGGTTTCCCCCATTGTCATAATCCATGTTGCACATCTTTATTTCCCAATAAGCCTTATGCTCAAGTTCAACCGGAAGATGACAAGCTTTGCCATAAACCAATCGATATGGAGACATACCAATCGGTGTTTTGTACGCCGTTCTATATGCCCACAATGCATCATTAAGCCTATAACTTCAATCTTTTCGTGTAGTATACACGGCTTTCTCAAGAATGGATTTAATCTCACGGTTTGAGATTTCAGCTTGCCCGCTAGTTTGTGGGTAATATGGCGTACCAACCTTGTGTGTTACGTTGTACTTCTTGGGTAGAGCATGGAAGGATTTCTGAAAATGCGAACCTCCGTCACTGATAACCACCCTTGGTGTACCATGTCTAGAGAAAATATATTCCTACACAAAATCACAAACAATTTGAGAATCATTAGTAAGGGTGGCTTTAGCTTCCACCTATTTTGAACCATAATCCACAACAAGAAGTATATAAAATTTTCCATTAGAATTGACAAAAGGACCCATAAAATCTATGCCCCACATATCAAAAAAAATTTTACAGTGAGAATAGGATTGAGTGTCATTTGATTTCGAGCACCTAGATTGCCAGTTCTTTGACATCTATCACAAGATTTGCAAAAAATATATGCATCCTCAAATAGGGTAGGCCAATAAAATCCCCTTTCAAGTACTTTGAAAGCGGTACGTTTAGAACCAAAGTGGATACCACATGCATAAGTATGACAAAAAGTAAGAATAGATTGAAATTCAGAATTAGGTACGCACTTGTGGATGATTTGATCAGAACCGTATTTCCATAAATATGGCTCATCCCACACATACTGCTTGGCTATTTTCTTAAGCTTAAGCTTTTGAAAATTAGACATCGTACTAGGTACTTGTCTCGTAACCAAGTAGTTCACTATATCCGCGTACCAAGGTGTTGAATCTTCAATTGAGAAAAGTTGTTCGTCTGGAAAACGATCTTGTAATGGAAGTTCTTCTTCGGAAACAACAAGTCTATTAAGGTGATCAGCAACAATATTTTCAACGCCTCTTTTATCCTTGATTTCATAATCAAATTCTTGCAATAGTGGTATCTACCATATAAGTCTTGGCTTAGCTTCTTTCTTCTTTAGTAGGTACCTAAGTGCTGCGTGATCAGAATACACAACCAATTTTGAAGCAACCAAATACGATCTAAATTTTTCTAGTGCAAACATTATAGCCAAAAATTCTTTTTCGGTGGTAGAATAGTTGATTTGTGCATCGTTTAGGGTCCTAGACGCATAATAAATCACATGAGACAGCTTGTCTACTCTTTGACCCAAAACGGCTCCAACTGCATAGTCACTTGCATCACACATTAATTCAAATGGTAAACTCCAATCCAGTGACTTAATAATTGGTGCAATTGTCAACAATTCTTTAAATTTATCAAAGGCATCCTTACACTCCTTGTTGAAGTCAAAAATAACCTTTTTTTTTTTGCAATAATTTGCACATCGGCATTGAGATTTTCGAGAAATCCTTGATAAACCGCCTGTAAAAACCTGCATGGCCAAGAAAAGAACGAATTTCCCTCACCGAAGTGGGATATTGTAAGTTTCTTATTAAATCTATCTTTGCTTTGTCATCTTCGAGCCCTCGAGAGGACACAATGTGACCAAGCACTATGCCATGGTTTACCATAAAATGGCATTTATCCCAATTAAGAAAAAGGTTAGTGTCTATGCATCTTTTAAGCACAAGTTCAAGATTTTGTGAACAACTATCAAATGAATCACCATAAACACTAAAATCATCCATAAATACCTCAATTATGTGTTCCACGTAGTCAGAAAATATACTGACCATATATATCTGAAAAGTGGAAGGCGCATTGCAAAGACCAAACGACATTAGTCTATAGGAAAACGTACCAAAAGGGCAAGTGAAAGTAGTCTTATCTTGATCCTCCGGTGCAATAACAATCTGATTGTAGCCCGAAACCGTCCAAAAATCAATAATGTGAGTGTCCCGCTAACCTCTCTAACATCTGATCAATGAAAGGCAAAGGAAAATGATCCTTTCGGGTTGCGGCATTAAGCTTTCTGTAGTCTATGCACACTCTCCATCCAGTTTGAACTCTTGCAGGAACAAGTTCATCATCTTGATTTCTAACAACAGTGACACCTGCTTTCTTAGGTACCACTTGTACCGGGCTAACCCATTTGCTGTCAGAAATTGGGTAAATCACCCCCCACACTTAGCAATTTGAAGATCTCTTTCTTCACGACCTCCATCATTGGGGGGGGGGGGGGGGGGGTTTAAGCCTACGTTGAGCATCACGTACTATCTTGAAATCATCTTCCATTAGGATTCTATGCATGCACATGGATGGACTAATGCCTTTAATATCAGCAATTGTCCAACCAATAGCCGTTTTGTGCTCTTTCAGAACCCTAAGTAGACGTTCTTCTTGTACTGGGGTGAGGTTCTTTGCAATAATCACCGGAAGTTCTTATTTATCACCCAAGTACGCGTACTTTAGGTGGTTTGGAAGCGGCTTCAATTCTAGTTTCGGTGCCTGCACAATAGAAGGTAATGGAACCTCATTAGTTACGGGTAAAGAAATATAAGAAATATTACCCGGTTTAGCTTCTTGTAGTAATGTTAAAGCACCACACATCTCCACTAGATATTTGGATAAGTCAACGTCCAGGTTCGGCTTCCCGTAAACATCCAAATCAATGCTATTGTGTAGCACAACTCTAAGTTCATCTTCACTATTCAAATCAAACATTTGTTGCGCTAATGAACCAATAACATCAATGGAGAAAGATGAGTGAACATCACTAGGATAGCGCATGGTTTCAAAAATATTGAACCGTATGAACTCCTTATCAAATTTCATAGTCAGTGCACCACTATCAACATCAATCTTCGTCTTTGCAGTTTTCATGAACGGTCTCCCAAGAAGTAATGAGGTAGATGAACAATTATCTCCATTGTGCATATCCACAATGTAGAAATCAACCGGAAAGATTAATTGATTCACTTGAACTAACACGTCCTCCATGACTCCCGTAGGATATATATTGGACTTGTTAGCCAACTGAATAGTGATCTTTGCCTCTTTTAAAGGTCCGAGATTCAAAGAATCATAAACATCGGCTGACATAACACTTATGGAAGCTCCTAAATCAAGCAAAGCACGCTCAAATCGTCGGTTAACAATGGTAACGAGACCTGTGAACCCATCAGGATCTTCACACTTTGTAGCCATCTTCTTAAGTAACATAGTTGTAGCACTTTCGCCCACTTGAGTTATCTCATTCGCAATCAACCTATCCTTCCTTGTACACAAATCCTTCAAAACCTTGGCATACCTGGGTATGGTTCTGATGGCCTCAATAAATGGAATGTTGATGTGTATCTTGCTGAAAATATCCATGATCTCCTTGCCTTGAGCTTGCTTCTTTGACTTGGAAAAACGACTAGGGAAAGGAGGTGGTATGGTAAAAGTGGGAACCGTGTCCTTAGGTTGGCCGGTTGAGGTAGGATTTTCCTTTGGGACGGTTTCCTCTTCTACTTCCTTTTCGATGTCGCTACTAACCTCTTTTTGTTGATGTGGCTCTTCAGTTTGTCTCTCACTTCTTAGAGTTACTGCATTAACGTACTCTCTTGGATTTACAAAAGGTTGTGATGGAAACTTTGTTGATGTTTGTGTTTTTAGAAAATTCATATCAGTCGCCATTTGCCCCATTTGTATTTGTAAGTGTCTAACAACAACATCATTCTTTTGTTGGTATTGTAGGTTTTGTTGCAAAATAGCGTCTTGTTTCTGAGATATTCCCTTTTGCTCTTGCATCATAACCTTCATCATCTCCTCTAAACTGGAACTCTGAGTCTGTTGCTGAGTTTGAGGCTGGAGTTGTGATTGTTGAAAACCACCTTTTCTTGCATATGGATTAGGAGCTGCAACTTGCTTATTCACATAACTAAAATTTGGGTGATCTTTCCAACCAGGATTATAAGTATTTGAGTACGGATCATACCTTTGCCTTTGATTAGGAAATATAACATTCACCTCAGCATCATCTTCATATGTAGGAATGACTGCAGAAGTTATCCGTTGAACCATCTTTTCCACATTACCTATTTGTTGCTCAATATGTGAAGAATCTCCCATCTCACTAACTCTTCTAACCACCGATGAATCTCTAGTATAAAATTGTTGCACATTTGCAGCCATGCTCTCGATCAAACTAGTAGCTTCCTCGATGGTTTTATTAGCCAGTGCACCACTACTAGACGCATCAATCAAGTGTCTCTCATGCGGTAGTAACCCTTTATAGAAGTGTGTGATAATAAGTTGTGGTGGTATCTGATGGTGTGGAAAACTAGCCAACAATCTCTTGTACCTCTCCCAATAGTCATACAAAGATTCTCCAAGGATTTGTACAGTGCCACTGATTTCCTTACGAATAGATGTAGCTTTAGAAGCAGGAAAATACTTCTCTAAAAATAGCTTTTTCATTCTGGTCCATGTAGTAATACTTCCAGAAGGGAGATAATATAGCCATGATTCTGCTTGATCCGTTAATGAAAACGGAAAGGCTTGTAGAAAAGTTGTATCATCATTATCATCGCTCTTTTTCATACATCTTATTGTATTCTGAAACTGCTGCAGGTGTCGATTGGGATCTTCACCCAGTAGTCCCTTGAACTTTGGAACCCAATGAAGAAGATTTGACTTAAGTTCCACTGTGGCATTCAGAGTAATACACAGGGGTTGAGAATCCAAACATGGGGATGTTAGATCTCTCAACGTTTTCCTCTCCGAAGGAGGAGGTGGAGGTGGTGCTCCGTCTTTCACCATTGTTGATGTAGAAGGTTCTTCTTGTTGCATTTGATGACGTGCTTGAAGTACCGTTCCTTTACGGGTTTGAATACCGCACCTCTGGTATTCCCAGTCTTTCGGTGCCAGGGATTAAGTACCTGAAAATAAAAATCTAGAAAACCAAATTAAAAACTAACAAGAAATTCTAAAAACAATAATAAAACTAAAAGAAATAACAACTAAAGCTACCGACTGCTCCCCGGCAGCGGCGCCGTTTGATGGGTTGTCATAGGCTCAACAAATTAATAATATTATTTCCAAACAATTAACTGGTAATATAATGGAAGTAAGGATCGTTCCCACGAAGAGCAATGAGTTTTAGTTGTCAAAGTGTCACAAAGGGGGATTTTGTCTTAGATTGTTAACAAAATAAATAATCAAAGCAAATAAAGTTGTATTGTAATCAATAGAGAGAGATATGATCGAGGAATCCTTCTACGTTAATAAAACGTCAATGAGTTATTACAATAGCCTACTCGTTGTTAATCATAGATTAACACCAACCGTGGGATAACAACTAGCTCAGTGTTGTTCCCTAAATTCCTTTTATCACTGAGTACGGAAGCTCTCCAATACCAGATTTTATTCGCCTAACCACCTAGTAGTAGCTCACTCAAGGTGTAATTTGGTCGAATGCTTTATCTTTTGGGAATTTATAGGTTGATCCTAATAGTTAGACTCTTAGCTCAAGGTCCATTTTTTAGTGTTGTTTATACCCACAATCGCTCCACAGAATCCCTCTGTAAGGTTTTGTGTTATCTACTTGTGTAAAGGTTATTCGGCGACTACTTATCTCCTAACTCAATACTAGAAATAGATTGAATTAAAAAATGAATTTAGTTGGCCACCTAAACAATCTATCAAGAAATCATAAATATTTGTTATATAATATAAACAAACGATAATCATATGAAGAACTTCAAAGTAGATTAATATAATAACTCAAATCTTGTTTACAACTTAGAATTCATTCTCAATGAATAGGTGTCTAGCTACTCATGGATGTAGAAACATCCATGATATACATATAAGAAAAGTTTAGAGATATCGTTACGATTAAATGACCGCTCTGAAACCTTAGCTTTCGATCTGTGTGATATTTCTCCTCTCCAAGCTTACAATTTCGTGACCTCTCAATGACGTGTTCATATTTTACATAACCTAATACCTTTTTATAGGTTTACATTGCTTGGCCTTCACGTATTTAGTTCGGTTTAAGAACCCGACCCAAAAATACGAAATAACAATCCCAAACGTGACCTTAGGCCTTCCAAGGTATGAATACACGTTTTCCTACTTGCTAAGTACGCGTACCTGGTCCGCAAACTTCAAATTCCAGCAGAAAGTTTCAGAATTAAGTATGCATACCCGGTATGCGAACCTGGTATGTGAACCTTACTGTCTTCGGTATTGATAAAAACGTGTTTTGGCCATAACTTCTTCATCCGAACTCGGAATGACCTCATTCTTTTTGATTCTTTTTATATTTCAATTCTCTTCAAGATGATGATGACAAATCCTTAATTCGAATGATCTAAGATCGGTCTTTGGCGCTTCTCTTGATTTTGAGCGTTTTGTTCCTTTTCGTCGCACTTCTTCCACTTCTCTTGGACATGGGCACTTGGATACTTGGAGTACTTCTCTTCCTAGCTCTTTTCAGCACTTCATAACTCCTTTTTTGATGATTCACCTAATAGAGGAAAATAAGAGCAAACAAGAGTAATAATACGAAAATATAAAATAATAATAGCTAAAACAAGTATGGAATGGACACTAAAATCATATGAATTATGCACTTATCAGTTTCCTCTTCTGGTATGTGTCACTTTTGTCTCTACAATGCAATCTTCTTTGAGAACTTCTTCTCGCTCTATCCACAAGTCTTCTATATGTGGAAGTTTTAACTCTTGATCATCCTCTTCATTAAGTAATAGAGGTTCAAACAACTTCAGATATTCTACATTAATGACAGAATACATCTGCATATATGGTTGTAAATCTAGCTGAAAAGTATTATCTCCAAACTGCTTCAATATCTTGAACGGTCCATAACGTATAGGTTTAAGTTTCTTCCCTTCACCCTTAAGTCGTTCTTTCCCTATGCGTAGCCATACTAAATTTCCCTTAGAAAAATTGCAAGGAACAAGATGTTTATCATGTTTAGCCTTGTACTTAGATTGAGATTTTTGGAGTTGATCTTCTACTAAAGCATGTATCTTGATTATCTTCTCAATAAACTTTTGAGCTCTAGTGTCTTCTTCCCCTGTTGATACAATACCTTGAGAGGTGAAGAATCCCATATCAAATGGACTTTGAGGTAAATATCCTAGACAAACTTCAAAAGGAGACTTCAAGGTAGATCCATGAAAGGATCGATTAAAAGAGAACTGTATGCAAGGTAAACTCTCATCCCAAGTCTTAGGATTTTTAGAATGATAACCCCATAGAAGATGAACTAAAGTCCTATTCACCACTTTTGTTTGCCCGTCTGTTTGAGGATGAAAAGCGGTGCTATGTTTGAGTCTTGTGTCCATCAGACTCCATAATTTGGTCCAAAATTGACCTAGAAAACAAATATCTCTATCATAGTTTATGGAAGTAGGTAATCCAAAATGTTTCCAGACATGATGAAAGAATAACTTAGCTGCGCCTTCCCTGTTATTGTCTTCTTACAGAGAATCAAGTTGATCATCTTGTTGAACCTATCAACTACAACAAATATGTAGTCATTACCTGATTTAGTATTGGTAAACCTCCTAGAAAATACATTGAAATGCTTTCCCATAGTCTGGTAGGAACCGGTAATGGCATGTATAATCCTCTCTTCCTGTTAGATGGTTTTGATGTATTGCATAGAACACACCCTCGAATATACTTTGAGACATCGAGATGCATCTTTGGCCAATACATATACCGCTTCAAATTTAGTAATGTCTTCTCCATACCAAAATGTCCAGCTATACGAGAAGTATGTGCTTCTCTTATCCGATGAATTTTATCTTCACCATATGGTATACATAAGGCAGTACCATTGTACATTAACCCAGCCACTAAGCGGCGCTCACTTGAATGTCCTTGACCTAATCTCTTGTACTCTTCTCCAAAATCTGCATCTCCCTCATATTTTTGAGCATAATCACTTGGTAATAATGGTTGAGACTTCATTTCCACAAACAAATCCATACTAGGAGGTGGTCTGGATAACATATCAGCCTACTTATTTGTTACTCCTTGTTTGTACTTGATGTGAATACCAAATTGTTCCAAGTACTTGTTACTGCTGTAACTTAGATTGAGTCTAAAGATACTGAAAAGGTTTGTGATCAGTATGAACCACAACTTGTTTTCCCAGCAGGTATAGTCTCCAGTGTTTCATAGCTTGATGCATGGCATACAACTCTTTGTCATATGTAGGATAATTTTGAACTGGTCCTGTGAACATCTTTGAGTGATATGCGACTAGTTTTCCATCTTGTAACAATACTGCCCCTAAAGCATAATTAGATGCATCAGTCTCCACTTCAAAAGGCCTCTGCAAGTTAGGTAACGTCAACACTGGTGCCTCTGAAATCTTCTTCTTCAGTAATTGATAGGTATCTTCATGTTTAGGTTCCAATTTAAATACTGTATTGATCTTGGTTAAACCATGTACGGGAGCTGCAATTTGAGAAAAATGTCGTATGAACTTACGTAAATACTGACAAGCCCCCAGAAAACTCCGAACTTCAGTAATATTCCTAGGTGTTGGCCATGAAGAAATAACATCAACCTTCCCTGCATCAAACTTAAACTTCTCTTTTCCAATCACAATTCCAAGAAAAACTAATTCTTGTCTACCAAACTCACATTTTTTTCTCATTTAAACCTTAAGAATTTTCTCTTAATACTGACAATACCTTGGGTACATGTATCAAATGCTCCTCCCATGTTTTGCTAAAAATCAAGATATCATCCAAGTATACGATGACAAAATCGTCAATGAAGTTTTGCAGTACCTCATTCATGAGCCGCATGAAAGTAGCCGGTGACATTACTCAAAGGGCATAACGAGCCACTCAAACAGTCCTTGTCGAGTCTTGAATGCAGTTTTCCATGTGTCTTCTTCTTTAATCCGCACCTGATGATATCCATATTTGAGATCAAGTTTACTGAAAAATATTGCATCCCCTAGTCGATCAAGAAGATCGTCAATTCTTGGTAACGAGTATCTATTCTTGATTGTGATCTTACTTAGATCCCGGTAATCCACACACATTCTCCATCCTCCATCCTTCTTTGGTACAAGTAGAACTGGAGAACCACAGGGAGAGCAACTTGGTACTGTTACTCTGTGTTCAAGTAATTCTTGTACTTGTTTCTTAATTTCCTCCGACTCAGTTATAGAAGTCTTGTATAACCCTAAGTTTGGTAAGGAGGCGTCTCCAATAAGTGTAATCTCATGCTCAACACTTCTCTTAGGTGGTATGGTAACTTCTTCTTGGACTAAATCCACAAACTTCCTTTTTAGTGAACTTATCTCATTTTCTTGTATGGTGGAAAGTGTAGTATGCAATACTATCTTCTTTTCTCCTGTAGAAACAGGTATGATTATCAATAAAGAAAACTTACCACAAGCATTGATCAATCTGTTGACTTGATTTGTGGTAACCAATTTTATGGTTAAATGGGTTTTGCTAGCCAGAATTCGAAATTCTCTTCCATCTTTCTTGAACGAGTAAGCACGCTCTCGATGGTAGAGAACAACATCTCGTACCCATAAATATGGATTTCCAAAAATAACATGTGCTACATCCAATGGCACCACATCACATATAATCTCATCAATAAACTTGTCAGTGATAGCAAACTTAAATCGACATTGCGTTGATACCTGAAGTTCAACATCCTTTTGTATCCATCCCAATGGGTAAGGTTTTGGATGTGGAGTCGTTGACAATCCCATCTGTTCCACCAGCTTCTCAGAAATTAAGTTCTTTTGACTACCAGAGTCAATGATAGCTTCGACGATGCTTTTTTTACTTGTATCTTGACATGGAATAATTCTTCATGAAGATTCACTGGTTCTGTGTCTGTCAGCTTCGTCATCAACATAAATTTTGGATCTGGTTGATTTATTTCAAAGATCGTTTCAGTATCTACAACCTCTGCTAACATGGTGTATTTCTTAAAAAATTTTTGTCCTTCAAACTCACGCATTTTCTTCGGTTTAAGATGTGGATAAAGAATCCAGCAAGTGTCCTTTATGTGACCTTTCTCCTTGCAATGTTCACACACCTTTTCTTCTCTTTCAGCTGGTAGAGACTTGTTCTTACTTGTCTCAACCCTTCTTTGAGTCTTATCTTCTCCTCTTGTAGCAACTCTCCTGTTGTCTCGTCCTGCAGCACCTTTAGACTGCTGCTCAATGGTCGCAGCTTTGCTTATAACATCTTCAATACTTGTACACTAAAAATTTTCAACTCCCCTCGTATATAATCTACAAGTCCACCCTTATACTTCCAGGAAGTCTCATCACTAATAATATCCACATCTAAAGCTAAAGCTTGATTGTAGAATTTTGTAGTGTAATCTTGAACACCTTGTTGGTACCGCTGTCGAAGGTGCTGCCAGTTATACTGATGTGATTTTCAATTGAGTTGTAGTAAGATGATTCATTCACTCAGACTTGTTGAAATTGTTTTTAGGATTAATAAAGAAAAAAAACACTAAAAATATACAAATTATGTCACAAGATGAAGAGACGCTGAGACGCGGGATTCCACTACTTTTCATATTGTTATGGTTCAGTCATTAACTCTAGACAATATAGCTAAAACGAAAGAAGTTGTGACTCTATTTCTTTCCCAAAAATAGATTTCGTAAAATATTATTTGTAAGTTAAAAGCATGATGCATCTAAAGTATTTAGAACTAAGCATGCGGCATCTAACAAAATAACAAATAATTAATAGAAATCATAAAGAAATTAAATCTATGCAAAAAGTCAATAAAAGAATTAATTCATTTACCACCATCATGAAAAGTTGCTTCCTCCGTTGTCCCGGTGGTGGGGTTTAGCTTCTCATGGTGAAAACACACTCAAAGGAATTTTTCATTGCTCAAAAAGGTGCTTACAAGGATGAAAAGGGAGGAACAACAATTAAAACCGGGTTTGTAACAATTATATTTGTTACAAACCAGAACGACCCGCAGTATGTGTCTCTGATACTGTTGCTCTAAGACCCTCGTTTCTGTGTCGCAAAATCTGTAGCAAATAAGTCTTCCATGTTATGTCGCATTCACTGTAACATAAACGACTGCTCTCCGTGGGTCTTATGTTCTTCATCTTCTAGGGTTTCTGCAGCAGCAGAAACAAATCTGCAACTTGATCAAACTCCTCTATTTTCTTACCCTCACTCTCCATCCTCCTCTCTCTGACATCCCATCATCTTATTTATACTCGACAACCTCCAAATCTCCTTGTTTAATGCAGAATATTCTCTCTTTAATTCGTTATTCTCCACTGTCACCACACGAAGAAAACTTCCCTTTTTCTTCTCTGTTTTTGATTCTCACGCATCTTTTTCAGCTCAACACACTCCATGTTATTGAAAACATGTCTCAGAAGAGGTGGGACACGCTGTCAACACGCCAGATAGAGTTAACTCTCGAGTATTTTTATCCGTGAATACACTCTCCCTGTTTTGTATTAAACTCCAATCATCTAGACATATTTGGTCGATTCTAAGGACCTTACCAGTCCTGTTTAACTCCATAAAGACCAATCCAACTAAATCCAACGATTAAATCTCACAAGAAGCTCTCCAAATGAAATCCAGAAAATCCCATGTAATATTTTTCCCGTGAACCTCTGTTTCCTTCCAACGGAAATTACAACCAATTTTAATCGATTTCAAACTCGTTACCAGGCCTGTTAAGCTGAATCAACTCTTCTCGTGCAAATTCAACCATTGAGTCTCACTGCAGCTCCTCCAAATCCGAAGCAGAATATGTTGCAGGTGAGAAATCAGTTTCCCGCCAAAATAAAACTTCAAATTGTAGAAGATGAGTGCCCCTTATCCAGTCCGGGGGTGCGATTAGCAGATGCCTAGAAATGGGGTTCCCCTTAGTAATTAGGTTACCCCTTATCCAAAGTGAGGGTCTGTATAGCAAATGTCCTCCGGGGTACCCCGAGCAACTTTTCGAGCCGAATTTTCCAACAATATTTATTTCCAAAAAAATACCTACTAACACACAAAAGACCATAATAAAGACAAAAATGAGCACTAACAATACGAAACATTAAGGACAAATTAGACACATAAATGCGTCTATCAATTACCCTCAAACTTATTATTTGCTAGTCCTCGAGCAAAACTAATAAAAAAATAAAACCGAGTTAATCTCGGGAGGGTTTACCAGAGGTGTACCCACAAAACCATGACTTCTACTTGCTCACAAGTATCCAAAGATCTATGAGGACATACATATTCTCAACCTATCTCCAAGCAACTAGAATGCTAGAGAAATTAAAGGTGCCAGCTCTAAAGCTGACTAAAGAAAAGGGGAGACACATCCGCAACACTGCTAGATAAAGAGATATCCGCTACACAGCTAGATAAACATTGTAAGATGCGTCCGCTGATTTACAGCTGGATAAGATTAGGAGAGAGATAAAGATGAGAGGGACATCTGCTACACAGCTGGACTAATTACGTGTGATGAGTTAAACCAGTGCTAGAAAGATCTTGTGCCAGATTGAAAGCGGACTAACAAAGCAACCAAATGTATCTTTCTTCGACTCTCTCATAGTGCTCAATAGAAACAACGTCTTCTTCGGTCTTCAACTGTTGATGATAAACTATCGAACCTCATAGAACCTTGACAATTAACTCTTCTCTTCGATTTCTTGCATGACTTATAAATTTCTACTTCCCTTTGGCCTTATTGAACAAAACGTAACGATGATTTTTTTTCATTTTTCATTTCATTTTTTTTTTCAACACAAAAATAACAAGAAAAAAATTTAAATGGCCATGATAAAAGGACTTTAGAACTTGGATCTTCGCAACTTGTGATATCTTGGTATCATGAACTTCAACAACTTATATCATTTGCTCTTATAACCTTTTGTAACTAAGTCTTCAACTTTTATTTTTTTTTGAATTATTCTTTTCTATTGTTGCTTCTAAACCTTAAACGTCTTCAACAATCTTCATAAATTTTGATGTCGCTCTGCTTGTTGATGATGGTAAGTTTCTACTGAGAGAGAATCGTAATCCAGTAACTAAGACTACATTGTGAGGTTGCTTTGTCTTTCGGCATTTCCTGACCTACTTGCCTTTCCATCATGGATGGTTAGGTCCATCACGGTTACCCTCTAAAAGGAACAAGTTCTCTCCTGAATTTCAAGGATCTCAATGTCTTTTTCTCTAATGTCTCAATAGATTGTTATCTCTAGCATTCCAATTTTTATCTTTTCGGTGAGATACAATATGTAAACTTAGCTAACCGGATACCATGTGACGCTAGAAGTTTCAAAAATGCGACTAAAATACCCCCAAACTTAAATCTAATATTGTCCTCAATGTTCTAAAGATAAAATTAAAAGCATGAACAAGGAGAATTTGTTACCACTTGAAGCAAAAGAGATAAGGAAACATATTACCGTGTCGCAAGAATATTGGGTTACCTCCCAAGAAGTGCTAAGTTTAAAGTCTTCAGCCAGACATTGGAAGAATTAGTCACCTCATAGAATCATATAGAAGTAGCCGGAATAACTGTGGGTCATCTGGATCAAAAAGTGTTACCCACAAGAAGAGGAAAGTGCAACAGACCAAGAAAATACCGAACATACCCTTGCTTAAGACAACTATATCTAGCTTTGGTTCAGGTTCAGGCTCTATAAAAGGGTCTAAAAAAAAGGTTTTCATCGGTTGGATTTCCTCAAAGCTAAGATCCGGTTCAGGTATTAGAGTCTGGAAAAACTCAACTAAGAACTTAGAAGCACATAACAACAACCTGAATAATTGGGGATCCTCTAAGTCAATTAGATTTGACTCACAAAGTTTACCATAATAATGGTCATTCTTAAGAAAATGTGTCGACCCTAATATCCTAAAGTAATTAGGTTTAGTCTCAAAACTTAATAACCGACACATCTGAAAATCATATGTTCCCACAATTCGAAGAAAAGTTTTTGGTGGGAAAACAAAGTCAATTTTGGTATCATAGCCTGGGTTAACCACATCAACCAGAGGATGGGTTTCTAACGACCGAGCTTCTTTCTGGACATCATTAGGTTCGGGAAAACATGTATGAAGATAATCTTGTAAGATGGTTGAGGCATAAATGTCAAGTCCTACACGAGGGAACTTTCTAAGAGTTAAAGCACATGGAGAATGATAATCACCCCCAAACTTAGAGTTTTCTGTGTCTTTAGAAAGACTAGTCACAACTTCCCTAATTTCTAGGTCATCAGATTCTTGGAAATGGTCAATTGATTCTTCTAAGTTGGGTTCATCCTCACTCATTTCTACGAGTTTATCATCTTCTAAGACTAGTGTTTCTAAATCGCTAGATTCTAAAACAGTATTCTCAGGGTAAACTCTTTCCTCTAAACCATCATCACAATCATATAAAGGATTATCAGCGGAATTTTCTAGTAAAGGTTCATTAACTAAGGTGTTAATCATAATAACTTCCTCTGATTCACTGATAGGCACATCAAATAATGGATTATCCAACACACAACAGGCTAAAGGATCATGAACTGCATCGTCTAAAACGGTGGTATCTCTAGTCAAATCCTCATCCTTTTGAATAGGTGAATAATTATTAAAATTATTTGGATTTTAACTAGAAACAACACTATCATTATAAAGCTCAATTGGAGTAACAAATTCTTGATCACTATGCCTACATATTTCATGTTCTTCATCAATACTATCCTCATCATAGTCATCATTATTATAACATGAAAATGATCGAACCTCATCTAAACAAGTTGTGTCACCAATTCTAACCTCTTCATCTTCATTATTATAAAAATTATCCTCATTTTCACGGGTGAGATATGAAAGAATATATTGGCAATCACGAGTAATTCGAGCAGTTCTTTCTTCCGTCTCTAATTTATGCATACGTGTTAACTCAGAAAACTCACGTGTTGACTCAGTTAACTTACATGTTGACTCAGCTAACTTCCTGAGGTTATCTTCTAAAGAAGGTTCACTCACCGTTAAAGTTATTTCGTCCATAACTAAGTCATCTGTGTCCGCTAACTTATGTGTCGACTCAAGTAACTTAAGTGTTGACTCAAGTATCTTACGTGCTTCATCTAGAGGAGAGGAATTATAAGAATCTTACTCGCATGACTGGTATGCATGTGGATAGTAATTTGGCTCACCATGGTATGACCCATATCCTTCAAAAGAATGGCGTTCCCAACCACTATTCACACTCTGGTCATAATAGGAATAATGTTCATACTGCTCAGTCAGATACTCATTGTATTGGCTATTATAATACCAGTTCGACATCCTAACTGCAAGGGAATTATAAACAAACACAAACAAGGCTGACTCGACCACAACAAGCCTAATTTATCTAGCAAACAAAAAGCATGATGGATCCACTTAGATTGTTTCTAGACCAGCTTCTAATCCTTCGAAAGGGAATTCGTTACAATTTAAGAAAACCCTTCTGGAATCAATCCGAGTCAAAGTAAGTTGAATAGAGGCGAGGGAAGCTGCGTAGAGCTTTGATACCCAAGGCCTCACCGCATTACAAGGCGGCGCAGTCACGCATTCAACTCACAGAAACCATCATGAACTTCGAAGTATGCTTAAAAGAGTAACAAATATTTTTCGAATGACTTTCCTATTAAGCTCGTTACCCTATCGGTCTCGTTCTAGTCCAAATTTTAAGGTTTAGGTTCGCGTAGGTTACGTGTTCCTAAGGAGGGCAAGAAGGAAACGGTGATGAAATCCGAGTCCTTATCTTGATTTGGCCAGGCCTTGCCCTTTACTAGAAAATTAAATCCGATTTCAGGTCCTCAACATATAAGCATACAAAATCATCCAGTAAACCTGCTGACAGGGAATTCGCGGGTGTTTAGAATTCTTACCTCCCGTTCCAGACGGGGGATGAACCGTTGAAGTCGACTCGGGCCACGACTCCTATGTCATGTACGAACCCGAGGGGACGAGGAGACATCGTAATCGTCGTCCTTCTCTGCAAACAGTTTATTTAAAAGTACCCTTCCGTAGGGTTTTAAAATAAATAAATAAATAAAAATGTCCAATGTCCAAAAATAAAAATGTCCAAAAATAAAACTTTACAAAAATAAAAAAAAACTTAATTACAGTTTCTAAAAAAAATAAAATAAAAATTATTTACAAAATCTTATTCTTCACTCCTTTTGGATTTCTCTTTTCTTTCCTTTTTGGGCTTCGCCTTTCTTTTCAGCACATCTCTTTTTCTTTAGCTTAGCTCCAAATCTGAAAGCAAATAAAAGTACCAAAACGCGTAAAAAAGAACAAATAAAAACAAATCTATAAACAAATCCGCGTCGGCGGCGCCAAAAATTGATGTGATTTTCAATTGAGTTGTAGTAAGATGATTCATTCACTCAGACTTGTTGAAATTGTTTTTAGGATTAATAAAGGAAAAAAACGCTAAAAATATACAAATTATGTCACAATATGAAGAGATGCTGAGACGCGGGATTCCACTACTTTTCATATTGTTATGGTTCAGTCATTAACTCTAGACAATATAGCTAAAACAAAAGAAGTTGTGACTCTAGTTCTTTGCCAAAAATAGATTTCGTAAAATATTATTTGTAAGTTAAAAGCATGACGCATCTAAAGTATTTAGAACTAAGCATGCGGCATCTAACAAAATAACAAATAATTAATAGAAATCATAAAGCAATTAAATCTATGCAAAAAGTCAATAAAAGAATTAATTCATTTACCACAATCATGAAAAGTTGCTTCCTCCGTTGTCCCGATGGTGGGGTTTAGCTTCTCATGGTGAAAACACACTCAAAAGAATTTTTCATTGCTCAAAAAGGTGCTTACAAGGATGAAAAGGGAGGAACAACAATTAAAACCGGGTTTGTAACAATTATATTTGTTACAAACAAGAACGACCCACAATACGTGTCTCTGATAGCGTTGCTCTAAGACACTCGTTTATGTGTCGCAAAATCTGTATCAAATAAGTCTGCCTTGTTGTGTCGCATTCACTGTAACATAAACGACTGCTCTCCGTGGGTCTTATGTTCTTCGTCTTCTAGGGTTTCTGCAGCAGCAGAAACAACTCTGCAACTTGATCAAACTCCTATATTTTCTTCCCCTCATTGTCCATCCTCCTCTCTCTGACATCCCGTCATCTTATTTATACTCGACAGCCTCCAAATCTCCTTGTTTAATGCAGAATATTCTCTCTTTAATTCGTTATTCTCCACTTTCATCACACGGAGAAAACTTCCCTTTTTCTTCTCTGTTTTTGATTCTCACGCATCTTTTGCAGCTCAGCACACTCCATGTTATTGAAAACATGTCTCAGAACAAGTGGGACACGCTGTAAACACGCCAGATAGAGTTAACTCTCGAGTATTTTTATTCGTGAATACTCTCTCCATGTTTTGGATTAAACTACAATCATCTAGCCATATCTGGTCGATTCTAAGGACCTTACCAGTCATGTTTAACTCCATAAAGCCGAATCCAACTAAATCCAACGATTAAATCTCACAAGAAGCTCTCCAAACGAAATCCAGAAAATCCCGTGTAATATTTTTCCCGTGAACCTCTGTTTCCTTCCAACGGACATTACAACCAATTTTAATCGATTCCAAACTCGTTACCAGGCCTGTTAAGCTCAATCAACTCTTCCCGTGCAAATTCAGCCATTGAGTCTCACTGCAGCTCCTCCAAATCCGAAGAAGAATATGTTGCAGGTGAGAAATCAGTTTCCCGCCAAAACAAAAATTCAAATTGTAGAAGATGAGTGCCCCTTATCCAGTCCGGGGGTGCGATTAGCAGATGCCTAGAAATGGGGTGCCCCTTAGTAATTAGGTTACCCCTTATCCAAAGTGAGGGTCCGTATAGCAAATGTCCTCCGAGGGTGCACCGAGCAACTTTTCGACCGAATTTTCCAACAATATTTATTTCCAAAAAAATACCTACAAACACACAAAAGATCATAATAAGGACAAAAACGAGCACTAACAATACGAAACATTAAGGACAAATTAGACACATAAATGCGTCTATCATATACCAACTCTCATCCAAGTAACCCACAGGATAAAAGTGTTTCTTCATGAGCTCCTTAAATTGTTGCCATGTCATATGTTATGTTTGATACCTCTTCTTGTAAGCCTTCCACCAGGTTGAAGCATGATTCGACAATTTCAAACTGGAAAAACTGATCTTCTGAGACTCCACTAATTAGTGTATTGTGAAATATGTCTCCAACATATCTAACCAACCATTAAGTTTTTTAGCTTCCATGTCTCCATCATAATCAGAAATCTCAAGTTTAAACTCCACTTTCAGGCCTCCATATGGATTTTTTGTTTATTACTTCGTCTTCTCCTTCTTCTGATGAACTTTATGTTTCGTCTTCTTTTGGACCCATTTCTTCATGCTTGGTTTTATGAGTACTTGCTTTCATGAAGTCTGCGAAGGTATTTGCTAAAGCTTGTATCTGAAGCTCAATCTTTGCAAATTTATCTTCGTATGTTAGTTTGGAATTCTTGTCATCTTCACTTCCCATCTTGACTTTAGTACTTCCTCTAGGTTTCCTTGTATCTGGTAAAACAACAGTATCTTCTCCTGATCGTGTATACTGGTTTCATGTTGAGACCATGCACCATAACTAACCCTAAGAGTCAGAACGTGGCTCTGATACCACTTAATACGTAATCGAACAGTGGTAGCTAGAGTCAGTACTGATGTGAAGAAAGGTTGTAAGAATGAAACGAAAAAAAGAATAAGAACAACAGGAAATAGAATACGATTGATTCTCCTCTTTATTGCTTAGAAAGAAAAACTCTGTTACAATCCATAAGAATAGATGCGCTCTCTCTCGTTTTTCCTCCCTTTTTCTAATCTAGACTTCTACTCTTTATATCAGTTTAATCTTACCGAAAACAAATAAAACTCTGAGTTTTAGAACACATCTAAACTAGTAATCCTATCTAAGTTAGGAAACATCAAACTTCTAGGCCAAGTTATAAAAACGAGAACCTCCTCTAGTACCTTCTAGATACTCTCTAGCCATAATATGGCTCAACTAATCCTAGGTATACAGTTAGCCTCATATGGCAGCTTTAGTTGTCCTTAGATACGATCCTGTATCAAATAGAGTGCCAGATTTCATTCCTAGAGGACCAATATACAGAAGTCCGTATGCCTTTCATCAGTTAAGATCTTTGTCATCTTTTAATAATTTGGTTTTTCGCATTTCCAATCTTGGAAGGACTACTTTCTTAGATATAACATGCACATAGCTATTTTTCTGAAATATAATTTGATTTTATTTTCCTCTTTTTCTCTTAATATGTAAAATGAAAGGCATGCTAATAGACGTATTAGTTAGCATAATTTCAGAATTTGTATGGTATAGTTTGTAAATTTGGGTGGTGGAAATTCTCTGTTAAAAAAATAGCAACAGTCGCCATGGATAGCATATTTTAAATTTATATCCTATGCCGACTGACAGCTAAACTCTCAGACTAAATTTACAAAGCAGTGTGGTAGTTACAAATGATTGTGCAGTCTCTTATTTTCGCGTAAAAATAAGAAATATCTCGACAAATGTGTCGCTCGAGGTTAAGGTTTTGGCACTCTGGCCTTTTCTACGTTTGGTGAACTTGGGAATGACACAGCTGAATTTTTGAAGCACAATCATTTGTTTAGGTTTGATATTAGTGCAAGGAAATGTAATTTCTTTTCTCATAGGTTAGGGATTATTATACAGAAAGGGGTTGGAGCCCAGATTGTCGGCAGGATTCCAACTAGTTTCTTACAGTCTTCCCTTATTGTCGATGAATAAATCGATTATTTCCAATTTTCAATATACGTTTATTTTCTTATATTTATAAAATTATTTTTAATATAAACTCAATCAATATCTTAAATAATATCACCATATATAAGGGAAAAAATTTATTCAATTCTATAAAATTGCTAACTAAGGTTCCAATATAATAATATCTTTTTTTTGCATAATTTGTCGTAATAATAGACGAAGAGAGTACCATTAATTTTCTTTCTTCGAACATATTAGTAGAGAAACTCTAGCTTTGAGTCTAAGGATTTTGCAGGAATACCAATATTATTCTTGTACAAGGAAAAATAGTGTACCACAAAGAATCGTTGAGGCAATAGGATACTCTCTTTATCTATCTCATCCCAACTCATATCGTGAAACTCAGCATTTACAATTCCCCCTCCATTTTAAGACCACTGATGTTTTGTGCATCATCGGGACTGATTGTCATCTCGCAAAGGGGAGATGAAATGTATAAGTCCCCGGACAAGATCTCGCACAAAAGGTTGGGTTTGTAACCGCATCAAAATCCTTTTTCCATAAAAAAATAGGTGGCCATAAACCAAAGCTTTATACTAAAGCCACCACCTCAAGAACCTCGTTGAATATATCCCGATGTGTGACACTCAGGTGTCTAACTATACGTACTACATATTGTGACCCAGAATCTCATAATTCTCTTCGCCCATGACTCTTTGTATCCAATAAACTTTCTTACATCATCTTTCGGAAGACCATGGGGCAAACCCTTCTCGCGAGCACATATAACATTATCATATATTACTAGGAATGTGCTTACCTGTCACCCTAGGTATACAAAGCTTCTTCTTTTCTTTCACTTGTTTTTTGTTGTGGTTCTTCTTCTTCTTCTTCTTCTTCTTTTTCTTCTTCTTCTTCTTCTTCTTCTTCTATTTCTTTCTATTTACCATTATCACTACCATCTCCATCATCCCATCCCCCCTCCTACTCCATATCCATCTTCATCATTAGCATCCTCTTGTTCTACGGCCAAAGACCCATTCGTGTCAGTTCTCCTTTTCCCTGCCCCCTGAGTTTTTGGTTCCACCACCTCGGGGTTCGGGAGTTTTAGAAGTATAAGGAGTTACTTGCATTGTTCTCCTTTTAATCTTCCATCTGAATTTCTCCGGGAGAGTCCTAAAACAAATCAAACACTTTAATTAATTCTCTAAAAAATATATGATTCGACTAAAAAATATCATAATTTAATTATAATTGTACAAGTTTGGCTTATATAAATGTATTTCGGCTAAAATAGCAAGCTACTACCTATACACATGAAGAAGTTCGGCTCACCCGATATATCTCATAATGAGTCGAACTTTGGAAGGTGACTCCAATGAATTGGAAGAAAGTTAACAATAAAAACTGAGGAAGTTTACAGTAAAAACTAAAGTTATTACTCGTACACGAGAAGAAGTTCGGCTCACCCAACATCTTCAACTATGGTAAAATGCTGGCCTATTAGTCAAATTCATAATGACTCATTAGTCACATTCGTTACAATGACTCCAAACGTTAAAGTTCGGCTCACTACCAACATTAAATACCATAATCATTTTGTCGTCAGATGACTCCAAGTACTCATTTTATGTCACATATTGTATATAAAACCATCTATATGAAAGTATTTTCTATTTCTACTAAGAAAATTAATTTCTCACCTGCACAATAGCCATCTTCTTAAGGGGATATTGTTTTAATCTGACACATGCATAAAATTTGTGTTTCTTAGTAGTTTGGTCGTATCCGAATGAAAACATATAGTTGACAGACATGATTTCCTTAGCATCCGATTCATCTTCAAGTTCTAGTCCTAGTTCTTGCTCGTCAGACATGTCTGGTGCTAAGTGAGAGATGAGGGAAATACCCTATGGATATCCTATTGTTGTGTTTTGGGTCTGGATGTAGTTTAGAAGATAAGTTCATACAAGGAGGGAGAGAGATGGAATGAAATCGAATTCTAAAGGTGAAATATTAAAAATTCTCTTAAAGGTTATATATCATGCATGTTTATAAGAAAAAACTCATGTGTCGCGGGAACGGTGGAGATTGAACTAACTGAAGGAGAAAACCGTGGTATGGGTAAAAAGTTGAGAACTGCATTTTTCAGGTTTCCCTCTGAGAAAATACCCTGGCCTATCACCATTACGCCTTACGACATAATTATTACTAGGATATCTTTTTATAGATTGAAAGAAAAATGTGTAACGCAGGATTTGGTTCATGTTTGGAATTATTCGGGGATAACATGTCCTTCTTTCTATCAATCGTCTGACTGAATATATATAAAAGACTTCACCGAAAGCGTTTTATGTTTGGCTCACAATCAAGATCGTCAAGAATTATTAATAAATTCGAAATCCGAATGATGAATTCAAAATAAATATTGAGAACTTTACGATTCCATGGGTAGAGTACGAAATGTGCTTTGGGACGATGAAATGACCGATATGTATTGGGATAATGAAAAGACAATATTTGATATTTTTTAGTTTGCTGGTCAAACATTTGTAGCGATCTATTGACAAAATGAACATTTTTTAAAATTAGATTTTGGTTGTTTCAATGGTTTCTTTATGGAATTTCATGAAAAACAAAAGATGCTACAATTTATGTTACTTTTACAAATGTTGTTATGTTTAAAAGAATAATACGTTATGATCTTTTAGGGATTGTATTAAGTAACTGCATTAAATGGGATAAGAATTTTATGCAACTGATAATATGGATTTAATATATTTAGTATTTGCATTACTAGCAAACTTATAAAAAATGTATCGTATCTGTTAACACATTATTTTTCTATAATATGAATTGGTTTTTGACATATGATTTGTTATGAGTTTTGACATCTTGTTATGCATTTTACAAATAATTTTTCAAACCTTAAATAAATTTCCCAATCATAAAGGATTAATATTTCATCAAAATGTAATTTTTCTATAGCTTACGGACTAATTTTATGAACAATTGAGTTATTACTTAAAATTTGAATATATTTCATAATACTTACAGGTTCTTAAGTTTCTGAAACCAGTACCGAAACAAAATGAGAGAAAAATTTGTAACCAGCACATACCGTCTACTATCATGTGTCATTCGTGACCTTGTACGGGCAAGAAGGTGAGAACCGAACAATTCAAGTTTCCCTCCGAGAAGAAACCATGGCTTATCACCATTACGCGTCAAGGCATAAAACTTCCCGAAGATAGCTTTTCAAATATTAGAGAATAAACTTTTGATTTCCCTGACATACGAAACATTAAATCAGGGGAAAAATATTTATTTGTAAGGGATGTGGTTTTTGTCAGGTATTATTTGGGGACCAAAGGTTCTTCCTACTATCAACTACCTGGTTACATAGAAAGCAAAGGCTTCAAAGAATGCAATCTATGTTTGTCTTACATGGGTAAAGAAGGGAAAAAATTTCTAATGAGCCCGCAAGAATCAAGTGATAAATCCAAATGTTGATAGAAGATGTTACACCTTATTTTATGGGTTTCATGTAAATACAAAAGATGTGTTTTATGGGTTTCACGTAAAGACAAAAGATTTTACACTTTAGTTTACTTTTACAAATGTTGTAATGTTTAAAATAATATTGTGTTATGAGTTTTTAGGGATTGTAATCGGTCACTACATTAAATCGGATAAGATTTTTATGAAATTGGTAGTATGGCTTTAGTGTATTTATTATTTACATTACTAGCAAACTTATAACAACTATGTCGTATCTGTTAACACAATATTTTATTATAATATGAATTGTTTTTTTGAAGAATGATTTTTTATGAGTTTTGAAATACTGTTATGCATTTTAAAAATAACTCAAACCTTAAAAAAAAACTCTCGATCGTAAAGGATCAATAATTCATTAAAATGTAATTCTTTTTCTATAGTTCTTATGAACTAATTTTATGAACAATCGAATTATTACTTGAAATTTGAATAGATTTCACAACACCAACAGGGTCTCAAGTTTCTGAAACCAGTAACAAAGCAAAACGAGAAAAAAAATTGTCGCTCGCGACCTTGTCCACATATGATTGAACGATGAAAGATAAGGATGGATAGCTTGTCTTCATTAGGATGTTGAGATGGAAAATCTTGAATAAAACTTTCTTATTTTTAGTATTGTTAATCGGATTTAAGTGCTATCATTTATATTAAGTCGTTGCTACACTATAATAAGCTGTAACATGTAAGAATTAGTGTGAACGGACACGAAGATCCTAAGACATGTCATATCAAAATTGCGGGTTACAATAAAGAGGAACACCTTCTCATTTTGCTTTATAAAATTGGATCCGTAAATGGCGAGCACGTTCCAAAACAGAGTAAAAAAAACATAGTTTATTAGTAGAAATTTGTTTGCCATTATTAGTGCTAAAATAAAATGTTGTTGGTCTAAGAAAATAAAGAAAAATGGAAATACTGAAGAAAGAAAAGTAAGATTGATTCAAGAATGGTCTCATCGTATCCCTCTGCTTATAAATCAGCTTTCTTACATCCAATATTTCTTGCACCATGAGAATGAAGCAGAGTATTCTCTTTTCTTCTTCTTTACTTATATTTTTTTTCTGATCGATATAAAAATCGATGTGGAGTTGAACGATTTTATTGAAGAATTGAATAATTCTAGTTTTTGAGTTTTTTAGGATTTTATTAAAGAATCTTACAACTACATAATAGCCAATTAATATGACAAAATTGATTAGGACTCGATTCAGTACGATGTATACGGTGAAAACGATAATGTAGAAAATGTTTTTTTTCGTCAGATTGCAACGAAGTCAAAGTTTCCGATGATGATGCAACAACTAATTTGAGTAAAATTTCGGTTGAAAGTGAACATAATAACAAGCTCTTTTCTTATTATCATGAGAAACATATCGGATCAGAAATTGTTAGTGTATCGCTCGGTTGAATTCACGAGTTTTTCCATGTCAAGCTTGTTGTCAATGTTAGATATACAAAACTATATCTTGATTTTTGGCCTATTAAAGTAAAGTCTTGTATTAGGATTACAGTATGTTAGTTGAGTATCAAACATTACTGAATAACCCTTGAAGATTGAAGACTGAAGAACATACAAATACATCATCAACAAAGAGGTATGTGAAGACTGACCTATCCTATTTACTCACGTCATTATCATTCTATCTTATGAGACTATGTCGTATACTTTTCTAGATTTAATATTACAAAGAAGAAATTTCAAGGCCAATCTTTTCTTTTTTAAACTCTCGAAACATGATTCAAGCAATAGATGTTTAGATCCTTAACAATCTTAATTAAAAACAATTTATCGTTCAATAATTATTTTTGTTTCAAGTTGATCATTAGGAAATTTCCCAAGCAAAAGTGCATATTGTATATGGCTATTACGAAAGTTCCAAATCAATTATGTGAGAAAAATAATTGCTTGGAGACAGGTAAACATACTTGTGTGCATTACTAAACTTAGTATGAATTTCACTAGCTGTATAAGTTAGCAAGCCCGATTTGCAAACCCTGTACATTTGAGTTCAGGAATTAGGTAGGTTCACAAAACCCCTACCATCTGACTTTCGCGAACTGACAAGGCTTACAAACCCTTGTGGCATGATTTCGTTAACTGTCAAAGGTTTGCAAACCTGCTCGGTTTCAGTATAGCAGAACTACTTGAACTATTACATATATTTATGTTCACATTTGCTACAATTCTCATAAACACTTCTAAAAAAATATTATTCATTTTTGTTTATGCATAATTGATTAAATCTTGAGTGTTACTACGCACAACTACATATTTTTGTAAGTTGAAAGGCTACTGAGACGCTTTGAACCATTATTGTGCACGGTTCGAAAACCTTGGATCAGAAGGCCTATTCTTCTGTAATTTCAAGGGAGAGATCTCACATGCTTACATGAATTCTTAATAAGAATTTTGAAAATGTGGGGTACCAAAATACACAGCCAACCTTTTCCCAGGCAACCTGTATGAACTAAAGCCAAATATAATTCCGAGAGTTACAACCGAATGAATCTCAATCAGGAATTATATTATGAGTTTATATCTCTTTCTCTCATAATCAATACTAGATTTTGTGCCCGTGCTACGCACCGGGCGGATTCGGAAACCATTTTGCCTCACCCCAATGCATGCTTATGATTTTATGATTTTGCATCTTTTTCTTTTAACTATATTTTCGATTTGGTACCGCGGGATTTCGTGCAGCCCGTAGTGATTCATTTTTGATTTGGTATGGCTCAGATTCGCCTCGCCCGACGTAGTTTTGATTCGATGTGGCTGGACTTCACCTTCGCCCCGACACATTTTTGATACGGTGTGGCTGGGGTTCACCTCGCCACAATACATTTTTGATTCGTATCCTTCAAATAGTTTCTTCGTAATAGGTTTGGACAAAATACCAGATTGTTAATTTGATTGACAAATTGATCATTTATCTTTGTCCAACACTAAATGTCAGGCCCCACCGATTTAAGTAACCATAATGCACAACTGTCGATAGAAATGATCAAGAGTCAAAGGCTTAGCCTTAATCACACAACACAATACTTAGAATACACCAAATCCTTAGGACACTTCCTTTATCTCACTTGCGTAAATATGAAAGAAACGACGACTGTAGGACTTTCTTGATTGATTTTATAGTCTAAATTCGTCCCACTTCAAGAATCAAACAAAGCTTAGTAAAATATCAAAAGAAAATTACAACTTGGCAACTTATACCGTAAGCAGTATCTTCAGAAGAAAAGTCATGAGCAGCCTTTTCCCTTCAGAACAACGTTCCTGTTTCAATGTTCTGATAATCTCTGAGAATGAATGCTGTTACCGACTAAAATCCCTTTGCTGAACACACGATCCATTCATGATTGTAAAAAATAAGAACTCTCTGAGAATCTATAATGAATGAATACTGCAGTCGACTAAGTACTAAGTACATGAATGTCTTGGCACATCAGGTACGCAAGTAATAAGGCTCACACATATTGTGCTATATTGGTACGTACCGACACTAAGCTTCCCATGCGCATTTTGTGTCTATAATGCCTAGCTTTTTCATAAATCAACAAAATGAGTACAGCTATTTCAATTAGTCTTGTTACTCGAATGCACATATGAAGGCAGTTCAAAGTACATAAGAAAAAGGGGGGGGGGAAAAAAAGACTAAAAGACTATACCTAAAACCCCGTAAAGAGCCTTGGAGAGGAAAACTCCAATATTTCCCTTAACTCGCCATGCTATACGAACCCAATAAACCTGTAAAAAGAAATTAATGCTCAAACATGAAATCCCAATTAATTTACAAAAATTCATTTGAAACAATATGGACTTTGGCTCTTTGCAAATAAGAAAGTTACTTCCGTAATGGTGACATTCGGTTCAGAGATTTAAACTATTAACGGTATGGAAAGCTTACAGTCACACCTTTATTTAAATAACACCATACACTACATGAGTATGATCAAAAATATCCCAACTATAACACCGAAATGGCAGAAACTTCAAATTTAACAAAGCACGTGTAATAAATCTCTACATCAAAAATGATTGACCGTCCTTTAGTTCCACATTCTTTCTTATTAATAATATTTACAGTTTTGTTAATAAAAAGAATAAATGATTGACTCCATGCTTATAAATCAGGTATAGGGAGCTCTGGTAAGCTAACTAATTGTGTATCTTGGACCAATCATATCCCGTGCATATATTTTTACAGCAACCATAACAAAAAAGGAGACAGTACAATGCTTAATCAGATAAATAACCATTCGAGTGAACGGCCAAAAAATGATGATGCACTAAAAGCAAATGCTTGAGCTGACATGTATCTAATAGCCTACATCCTCAATATTACATGATTAACTTACCTCAACAGACTTAATCCAACCAAACACAAATCTTGTTCCTAGAATCCCAGCTAAATCATCAATTGACACATACAACCTGAAAAAGTGTCGACAATTGTTTAGAATGAAAATAAACCAATTTCCTGTGGATTGCAATTCAAAGAGTACATCTCAAGTTCTGAATACATCTAATAAAATCTCTCAAAGTAGATCATAATGGTTCTTACCACGGCATATTAGTCTCACTGCTTACCTAGAGTAGAGTTAATAGGCTTGTATTCCTTGTACATTCAGTTTTTAGGTTAGTAAAACCATGTGTATATGGACTCAGTCACCTTTTTTGTTGGTGGAGATTCAAGCAAACCGGTTAAACAACCTGGTGGCATTACAAAAGAGAGAGCTCGGTTCAGTGAACAATAGGAGCAGCTAAACTGGTCATTCACTCAGGCCTTTTTACAAACAGATGGATAGCAGTAGTCATGGCAACCATTGTTAAAGAGATTAAGACCCAAGATAACTACAACTATTTAAGCCCTATTTAATCTATCAGTAAGAGAAATCTCAGTAAGCCTACATACCTTGATCAAGCTTGTTTTTTGTGATTCTAATTTGCTTCCTAAATATAAAAATAAAAAAACCTGCCAATTCCCCTGTAAAACAAATCACAGTAGAGTTTAGAAGGGTTTCTGTAATCACCTCTAAAAATAGCAAATCAACTTCATCCTCTCCATTCGAAACCCTAACTTTCTTCAACTTTCATCTCAGAAGCATAAAACCCTAATCATCCACTGATAACGCTTTTTGTCTCATAAGGTTAAGATGAATGAATCAGACGGGATTAAATATATTAAGGGTTCACATGATGATGATGGATATACGTGGGATTGTCAAATAGAGGAAGAAGAAGACGTGAGAGCAGAAAGTTAAAGAGGGCACCATTAAAGAGAGTTTATTGTTTTTTTCTTATCTGCTGAAAGTTTTTTTTTCTTCTTATTTTTGGGAAGAAACGTGCGAAGTTTTATCCTGGGCGTGTTTCTTTACGGGTGTATTGTACACCTAACGTACGTGAGTAACGTCCAGTTAAGTATTTGGTGTAAACCAAGTATAAGTAATTAGTTAGCTGAAAATCCCCACATAAATGTTGTATATCCACGTTTTGCTAACAGTGTTATTAACGGCCAGTTAAATACAGGGTGTAAACGAAGTATACGTCAAATTTTAATACCCCGACCAATAGAATCCCGCAACTTGTCCTCTCCAGAATTTCTCTGTGTGAAAGCTTTTATCTAATTTAATCTGAGAAGGGTGTCACACTCACCGTGCAACGTGAGAGCTCATATGACTTAGTGTTTTAAAGGAGAGGAGATGTAAACGGAAATAAGTCCTTGAACTTGAATATGCCGTGAGAGTTTTTGGACGATTCCGAAGATCAATCAAGTCGTATCCAACAATTATGATAGACAAATCTAATTTGTTTGATTTACGTACAATCTGTGATATTTCAATTATAAATATGAACAATATAATACAGAAGAAGAAATAACGCAAACACCATAAATTTTGTTAACGAGGAAACACAAGTACAGAAAAATCCCGAGACCTTGTCTAGATTTGAACACCAAACTGTATTTTAAGCAGCTACATACTCTAACCTACTATCAAAACCTCGGACTGGAATGTAGTTGAAACCGATTACACCATCATAGTAATTCAGTTACAGTCGCGCTCCTTACAGCTCTTGAATCAGGAAAGGCTCTTGAATTCGGCAAGACTCTGCGCAATTGATTCCCCCTGACATCATTTACAACATAAGAGTTGCTTCAATTCAATTGAAAACTTTAAACCAGTCTGTCTCCTACAAATACGTCTATGTGTGATTTCCTTTCGCAATAGACAAAAACAGATAAACACAAAAATACCGTAAAATCTAAGTTCCAAAATTTGTTGATTACAACAAAAGCTGCTTCCTTCTTTTATCATAGCGTCTCTTGACCCATTTTTTCATGTTCAGCGAATACACTTATAAGTTATTATAACCCTCAAAAAAGAAGTGCACTCAGCTATAACTTGAGTTGTATATTTCGTGGGAAGATAAGCAAGAGCAATTAGTAGGAAAATAACGTGGCCCGAAGCGCGGTCTAAATTCTTACTTAGCTAGGAACCGAAACAAAAATGAGACTTGTGTCTGCTTTAAGAGAGATAGAGTCTTAACTCTTTCGGATTTATTGTACATGGATGATTTAGAGAGTTGACCAGCAAGGAGGGAGGGCCTAGCTAGTTTATGATGATCCCCAAATATTTGGGCAACCTTATTACTATTTAGAAAGTTGAACTTAAAAAGAATATTCTGATGAGTTCAGTAAGGTTCTAATGTGCAGATAATTTTTTCCGGTCGCTAAAGAATCCAGTGCTAAAGAGTTTGGAGTTCAGGTCACTTGTATGGAAATTGGTTATCTGATTACTCCTAGCAGTTACCAAGTGCAAATACATATATGATACATATATAGACAAAGTGTCGGCAGAAAAGATTCTTCTTATGTACAACATGATTTTAAGTAAGCAGCCACAATTATTTTTCAACATCGCCAAAACTTGCAATTTTCATCGACAGTGTTGCAATATAATTATTTACGTATGGCTACCCCACTCAGATTTGCCATTTTCACAGTATATTAACAATCTGACAAATTACGTGTTTGATTAGTAATAATCAGAAGTCCAATCTATAGCCCCATTACAATGACACCTTATAATCAGTTGACAGTACTATTGATAATTATTAAGAAGCAGGCCTAATGCCATAAATTTTGCTAATCTCTAGCTTATTGATTAATGAAACACTGAAAACATGGCAAACACAATGGATTACAAAACATCATTGATGGTCTTTACTGGTTTGCTTCTACTTATTGTTTTTTATTTTTCTCCCTCTAACAAACAACATTTCAGCATCAACACTGGCTTCTTCTCTTCTAATAACAGCACTTCTCCTTACATTCGAAGACCACAAAATTTCTCTGCTGATGATTCATTAGCTTCGAATACTACTACTAATGAAACTAATAATGGAAGTCTTGCAATAACTTCCGGATCCACAGCATCATCTGAGCATACTCATGCTAGAGTGAGTTTGGAAGTTACAATTTTCTTTTTGCGCATGAATCATATTTTTGATGGTCTCAGTTAATGGATAATTCTTGTGTGTGTACAGAAAACGCATACTAGTGCGGAAAGAATTGAAGATGACCTTGCGAGAGCTAGGAGTGCGATTCAGAAAGCAGTTCGGACGCGTAACTACACATCTAATAGAGTGCAAGATTTCATTCCTAGGGGACCAATATACAGAAATCCGCATGCCTTTCATCAGTTAAGATCTTTGTCATCTTTTAATAATTTGGTTTTCCGCATTTCCAATCTTGGTTTTTCGCATTTCCAATCTTGGTTGGACTACTTTCGGAAAAAATTGAAAATGAGCTTGCAAGAGCTAGAAGTGCGATTCTAAAGGCAGTTCGGACGCGTAATTATACGTCTGACAGAGCGCAACATTTCATTCCAAGAGGAACTGTATACAGAAATCCATATGCCTTGCATCAGTTGAGATCTTTTATTGTCACATTGAAATTATAACTTGGTTTTTGTTTTTTCCAATATTTGGTTTCTTTCATTCATGTGCTTCCTTTGGCTTTAGTTGCTAGTTGTTTAAGGCTTTAAGCCTATCAATATTATTTGTTCGATTCAAGTTTCTTTCAATCAATTCTGATATTTCAAGTTCCAGAGATGTAATTCTAACTGAAATATGTACTCATCCTGGATTAGGAGTTACATTGAGATGGAGAAAACGTTCAAAATTTGGACCTATAAAGAAGGCGAGTTACCTATGGTACATAGTGGACCACATAGTTACTTATATTCAATCGGAGGCCATTTCATTGATGAAATGGAGGAGGAGACAAACCCATTTGCAGCATCCAACATGGAGGAAGCTCACACGTTCTTCCTTCCCTTCAGTGTAACCAATATGGTCGCCGTTCTATATGAACCTGATGCTGGTTATGCTCCCTATATTCGTGTCGTAGAAGATTATGTCCGTGTTATATCAGAAAAATACCACTACTGGAATAGAAGTAGCGGTGGAGATCATTTTATGGTTTCATGTCATGATTGGGTAAGTTCCATCAATTCTCATCTGCGTCTTTTTTTTGTTGTTGCATAATTAATACTAAATGGTTCATATTCCGCTGTGTGTGGTGCAGGCACCCATAGTAACAAAACAAGCACTATTCAAGAACGTTATTAGGGTTGTTTGCAATGCTAATTCATCAGAAAGTTTTAATCCTAAATGGGATGTATCCTTGCCAGAATTTAACCTGGTAACAAGAACACTTCTCATCTCAACGCAGTCCCGTGAAACTAGTCCAAACCGTTCAATACTTGGTTTCTTTGCCGGCGGGGCTCATGGAAACATAAGAAAGATTCTAATTGAGCAATGGAAAGACAAAGACAGTGAATTACAAGTTAACGAATATCTTCCTAAGGGAACAGATTACGGGGCATTGATGGTTAAAAGCAAATTTTGCTTGTGCCCAAGCGGGTCCGAAGTTGCAAGTCCTAGAATTGTCGAGGCAATCCATGCAGGCTGTATTCCTGTGATTATTTCGGATCACTATGTTCTCCCATTTAGTGATATACTTGATTGGAGCCAGTTTTCAATACAGGTTCCAGTCGATAAAATACCAGAACTGAAAACCATATTACTAGGGGTACCAAATGAAAAGTACCGCAAACTTCAGAAGAGAGTTAAACAAGTTCAACTGCATTTTACTTTAAATCGTCCAGCAAAAAGGTTTGACGTTACACATATGATCCTTCATTCAGTTTGGCTAAGGCGATTGAATTTTCATCTACCAGCTTGAATAATTACTTGAGTATAATTACTTTTAGCTTGAATAACTACTTGAGTATAATTCTTCTTGATTTTTCATTATGATCCAAAAATCTGATAAAATTTATACCTCAACGCTGTACATTCACACTTGACCCAGAAACCTATACATCTTTTTCTTTTTTGAGTATGAACAAGAACTTGTATCGAGTGCGGCTGTAGGGGCGAAATATCGCACAAGGCAAAGAAGGCGAAGAGCAATCAGGCGACGATAATAAAGAGCGTGAAAGAGCAGTCACGCGATGATTAAAAAGGACGTGAACGTCAATTATGCAATAAGGCAAACAGAGTCAGAAGATAGTAATACAACATGTGAGTCTTGGTTGTCTTCTACTAGGAAAACTATCTATATTAAGAACTAGAAGACATTGTAAAGAGGGAGAGATCAATTTAGAGAGAGAGATATCAATTTTAGGATGAGAGAAATCAGTAAAGAGAGATAGACAAAAGCCACACAAAATATCTCATACTTCTTCTTCATTCATCCACCGCCATCACTTAGATCCATAACTCAAACACAAAACTCTTCAATGGATTCTTATGTAACATCAATGTAATCTCATACTCATAGTGAAGAATCATGGATGTAAATCACATTGATCGAACCATGTAAAAAATCATTGTCTCTCTTTACATTTCAAGCACTTTAACATTTCATTTTCATGGTTTATGATGTTAGATCTAGGAATTATCTACATAATCTCATAAGGGGTGTATTGTGGGATTTTCCGCAACTACAGGGGCAGATCCACTAGAGAGTGCCTTTGACAAATGTCGCAAAGCTAATTCCTCTGAGCTTGCCCCCATCTCTTTCCCTCTGAAAATTACGGCAGCGGTAGAATTTTCTAGTGGTCAGCATTAGACAACAGATAAACGGAAAAATACAGGAAAATCTAAGTTCCATTTTTTCATGTTCAGCGAATACACTTATAAGTTATAACCCTTAAAAAAGCAGTGCACTCAGCTATAATTTGAGTTGTGTATTTCGTGGGCAGATAAGCAAGAGCAATTAGTAGGCAAATTCTTACTTGGTAGGCAAGTTCTGAATTTGTTGGAACAGAAACAAAAATGAGACTTGTGCTTAAAGAGAGATAGAGTCTTGACTCTTTAGGATTGTACATTGTACTGTACATAAATGATTTAGACAGTTGGCCAGAAAGGAGGGAGGGCCTAGCTAGTGTATAATTATCCCTAAATATTTGGGCAACCTTGTTTCTATTTGGAAAGTTGAAATTCAAAAAAAATATTCTGCTGCGTTCAATAAGGTTTAGTTTTCTGGGGTCGTCACATCTAATCATATTATGTGCACATAATTTCTTTTGATCGTTAAAGAATCCCGTGCTAAAGAGTTTGGAGTTCAGGTCACTTGTATGGAAATTGGTTATCTGATTACTCGAAAACAGGGGCGGAGCCAAAAAATATTGGATGGCTTGCAAAATTCTTCTATAGGGTGCCAACATTTTTTTAGGGGTGCAAAAATGTAAAATTAGGCTTAGATATTTAGGAAGTTCGTCCCAAAACTCGTGGTAAACAAGGAGGTGGCAAGAGGAGTCGTAAAAGTGACCGTTAGTGACTTCGTATGATTTTAGTTTAAAAAAACATCTTAGTTATGGATTTCGTATGGTTTAATTTGGTGTGTTTGTATTTTTTAAACAATTACTTGAGGATTTCGTAGTTTGGTATGTATAACACTTTTATATTTGCTTTAGAAACTTGTTTCTGTTTTCAATTTTTATTGGGTTTGTGTTTTCAGTGTTATAAGAATGAAATGTTGAAATACAGATACAAGTTCGGTAACCTGCGATAAAATATAGTTCGGTGACCTGATAAAATAACACCAGCTTACCGAAGTCCCAGTTCGGTTACCTCGTTGTATTTTTACTGGTTACCGAACTTATATGTAGGATGAAGCAGTTAGCTTTGATCCAATAGATATTAGTTCGGTTAGCAGATCATTATAGCTTAGATCACCGAACTCTTATCTGGAGACTCAATTTTTTGTTATTGGACATGTTGGAAAAGGCATTCTCTTGAATCATAAATCACATGGACCAGCTCTTAGGTTTGTTTTGGAGTGTTTTTGGAATCATATATGTGTTCAGTTTGACTGTGAGCCTTCATTATAAAGTTCGGTTATATCCACTTTTTATGCTAAAACCGAACAAAAAGTTCGGTTGGAAGATCAAATTCCTATAGGTCACCGAACACTACTCTGGAGACTCAAATTTTTGGTGTTTTCCATGTCTGAAAAGGGATTCCAGTGAAGCAGAAATCCTATACACCAGCTCTTAGGTTTGTTTTGGAGTGTTTTTGGAATCGTATATATGATCACTTTGGCTGTGAGCCTCCACAAATAAGTTCGGTGACGACATGTGTTTATCTGTCAACCGAACTTATTGTTCGGTTTGATCGCAAGTTTTTCACTCCTCACCGAACTAGTTATTATGAAATTTAAATGTCTTTTATTTGACACAAATATAGTACATAATTTTAAAATTATGTACTATATATCAAGTAACGGCTAATTTTATAGCCGTTATACACCCAAGTGGTATATATATGTATTTCATGGTTAACATTTTGTTTCAAAATATCCTAAAAATGGCAGCTACTACTCCTAAATTTATTCTAGTAGAAGATCTTTCTCTTTGCATGAACTTCATATTATACTATCCAAAGAGGGGTGAAGAACGAAGAATGAATGGAAGAATGAGTCAAAGTTATTGGGGAAAAATTCATGAGGAATTCACCATAGACACAACAAACCCCTATAACCGTGATCAATTAGCTTTGTTCATTCGATTTGAAAAGATTAGAGAACGAGTTGTGGAATTTATGGCTTTATTTCGTATTGTAAGGCGGTATCGACTTAGGGGTGAAGGATTCAGCGAAATCGTTTTAACATCAAAAAACGAATGGCGGAGATGGAAGAGAAAGGATTTCAAATATGAATATCATTTCCGCCTCCTTAAAGACTTTTCCGTAACGCGTTTCGGATATTAGATGGTATGTAATTTGATTTTGGAAAATCCTGTAAGTGTTCGGCATTGTCCTGTAATTTCACTTCCAAACCGAACTTTTGTGTATTAAAGTTCGGCAATGTCTTGTAATTTCATATCCTAACCGAACGTCAATGTCAAATTCTTAGTTAAAATGTTAAGCTACTGAACTGCAGTTCGGTAGCCTGTTAATATTTATCTTCGTAACCGAACCTATTGTTCGGTTACCTGGTGAATTTTGTGACATCACCGAACTTTGATTCGGCAAACTCGATATTTGAATCCGCCAACCGAACTCTCTTCTGGCAACTACATAAATTACAAATTTACTCAAAAATTAATAAAACTTTTCAAAAAAACATATCCATTGATAAGGGTACTTAGTTCCATTACATATGTTATTTAATCATCCTCAAGTGAAATTTGACCTTCATGCACAATTTCTTCTGACTTATTCAAAGAATTCCACATCTCCATGTTAGGCTCGTGCATGATACACCAACCCAACATTCTATCCGCATTAAATGCAGGCGAATAAGAGGTTGCACATATTGGAGGCAATGGACAATCGGGTTTTAACCGGAGGCCTATAAAGTGGTTGTTTTTAGCCAATGCCATCACACATCTCCTTAGTTTGAGTTCCTCGACACATAAGGTTGTTTTTGGCATGAAGGTGAAACTTGCATGTTTTGAGAAATAATGAACCACACAATTGAATGCATCGGCGATTAAGTGTCCACATATAGGCAATGCTCATCCAATAATCCGATGTAATCGGATGGACCCCATGAAGACGATGTTGATACCTAACAAATTCCTCATTGATACTACATTCACGATCCCACAACATTGTCTTATAAAAGGCCGGATTCTCCTTTAGTTTGGACAACAACCTTTGCCTTATATGAGTGATTGCACACCCATTATATCGCTTCGCACCTTCGATGAAAGGCCCAAATTGTTGATTCACAACATGAAAACCACAATTACCATCCGGAGGAACGTCGTCGATGGAAATAACATAGTCTCTAATGTATAGAGGTAGCTCATTCAAATAGTCTTTATTTGGAGCCTCAACCTTCACGTACAGGGAAGATGGTTGGATGCGGCACATTGGATACTTAAGCTTCACGTGGAAGGAAGACGTTTGGCTTGGTTGTGATGGACACATCAGACCTTTTTTCTTCAAATCTCGCTCACTTGTTTCGCCTTTCTCCTCAATACTCCTACCCCGTTTCTTGGTTTTCTCCAAGTACATTGCCGCGGTATATTCATGGCCACAAGGATCTCTAGTATTTTTTTTTTGCTCACTTTTCTTCTTACGTAACACCTTTGCATATTCTCGTAGTTGCTTTTTAGTTTCTTTTTTGCTTGGTCTACCTTTCGGTTTTCCTTTTGCCGGTTCATATACATTCTATTGCGTTTGTGGATATATGATTTTTCTCATGTCATCCCAAAAGATTTGTTTTTGGAGCTTGTTCATGCCGCGATACATCTCTAGTACGGTTCTACCTATTTCATTATCACCAAACTCTTCTTCGGCTTCTTCTTTCTTTGGAGGAGGGATGAAACTTAGATGCTTCCAAAATGGATCAATGTCGCTTAAAGGGATTACACCATGCTCATAGTTGATTATCATATGGCGACAAGGTAGTCCCATAGACTTTTTCATGTTACATACACACACCTCATCCGCCTTGGTTTCCCACTTATCAATCAACTCGACTTCTATAATCAACAACTTCATACATTAACGAGATACGTTGTAATGGATCCCCTTGAATAATGGGTTGTCGGCATATTTTCCTTTCATTTTAAATATACGGCTTTTTTGGAACTTCTCTTTGATTCTATCCATGTCGCGCTTGAAGTAATTTTCCATAGCATTCCACACGGTTATGAAGTTATCAACACATCTAAAGAGATTCTTCTTCAACCAGTGGTGAGACGACTCAACTAAACTTGTCGCTTGATTCCCCAAATATTTATATTGGTTGATATAGGCATAAACGAACCTCTCTTTGTATGGTTCCAACCATTGGCGAAGAACATACGATACAACACCGGGGTAATCGGGAGTATCCCAATGGGCATTAAAACCCTCAAGATTTAGATAATACTCTTCCTCGGTAAGCGACCAACACAATGCTTCCCATTCACCGTTCAATGCAACCCATTTAGCGTAATTTTCATCGTATTGTTTTTCAAGTTTCTCTATTGCATCCGCTCTTTCTTTTTCCGGTAGCATCTTAATTTCTTCAAATCCTATTTTCTTGGGTGGACAAATTATTGGCTTGCACCTATTCATCAAATTACACCATATATGGAACGTACAAAACATATTATGTGCTAGTGGGAACACTTCCTCTATTGCTTTCATCAATGCGACATCATTATCCGTCACTATAACCCCTGGGATATCATCACCTCGGAAGATTGCCTTAATTTGTTGTAGTGCCCAAATGTAACTAGATTCTTGCTCATCTCTTAAGAAACAAAACGCCAGGGTAAACGGTGACTTTGTCGAAGTACGCCCAACAATATTCAACAATGGCATCTCGTACTTGTTCGTCTTATAAGTGCAATCCATTATTAGAACTTGATGAAAGATTTGAGCCAATTGGACACTCGTCGGATGCGCAATAAGAAGTTGTGTTATCTCTCCTTCCGAATCTACATCCTTTTGAACCGCGTAGTTTTTCTCTTGGTCCAAAAGAAACAATTGTTGCATTACTTTTCTATCTCTCCATTCCTTCCTTTTAATTGTCTCAATTGAATTGTTAATGGTGGACAAAGATGAGTGGTTATCCTTGTTATCCTCCTTTAGAATTTGAAGCATTTGAAGCGGTGAAATATTCATTTTCCTCATTTTAGCTACCTTGTCCATCTCTTTAGGAGTTAGCTTTGCCTCCATGAAATGTCCTTCAAGATGCTCCGGACGAGGATGATTATGACAACCATTCATACCCTTGTAGAGTACCCATCCACCCTTTTCTTCGTTTAACCTAAATGATAGCTTGAATGGGCAATTAATCTTCTTTGAGAAAGTTTTATTCTTCCTATTTGTCTTTCCATTATAAACATAACCCTTCCTCTTGTGGCTTTTATCGGGATCACCCCTTCTCTCACAAACCATTTCAAAGCGAGTTTTGCTTTCTCTCCCATTCAATACTAATACACACATGTCTTTTTGTGCATGTTGTCTAGCTCAAACCTTTGCATCTCCCGGAGTTGTGAATACCAAGTCATTCATGTAGTGACGGGATGTGTCATCGTACAAAATACCAACCAGGGAAGGTTGGTTTTCCATTGATTCAATTGGATCACATGGAACCTACATGTAATAGCACAACGTCAATACCATAAACATTTAACACTTAAAGTTCGGTAATCTAGTTTTTTTGCGACCCTACCGAACTCAAAGTTCGGTTAACTAGTTTCCAGAAATAAATTTTGGCCTTACCGAACTATGTATTTAGATTTTCTATGTGAAAGTTCGGTTAGGAATGAATATACATATATTCTACGACATTACCGAACGGAAAGTTCGGTAACAAAGGTATTGATATTCACTTAACCGAACAATGCTATGTAAACTGTATAAAAAGAGTTCGGTATAATGTTCTGGGGATTACATAACCGAACTCTAAAAAACCACCATTAACATGCATTTCGGTTACCTGCGTGTGCTCAAGTTAGTAATCGAACTGCACATTCAGAACAGTTCGGTTTCCTCGCAAAAAAAAAATTGGTAACCGAACTAGGTTTACGTAAACGAATTTTTCCAGAGATTTTGAGTTTGGCCAAATTTTTGCACAATTCAAGCTACATTAACTAAATATGAGGCATACCTGAGTACCCATAGCTTCATCTTCAGGTTGTGGCTGATGAAATCCATCATTTGTTTGGTTATCTTGAGATTGGGGAAAAAAAATTTCATCATCTAACAAATAACTCATATTTGTATCATTAGAAGTATTGACAAATACACAATGAGGTGAAGGGGGTTCTGATTCTGATTTTGATTCTGAAGTATCATCACATGAATCACTCAAATCATAATTACTAAACTCAAAAAAAAAATTTTGGGTTCACCCATCTTCTTCTTCCTATTTCCTTCTTCTTCTTTCTTATCTCTCAATAATAATGTTATAACAAAACAATCCTACTAATATAACTCACTAGTCACTAATTAATCAGTTACTAATCATAACACTAATACTAATTAATCATCACACTAACTAAGTTAATCATTAACCATAAAGTAGGTATTTTAAAATAAATCAGATAAGGAGTGATTGGAAATTACTACCAATAACCACCCCAAAAACTTGAGAGTAGTCCCCCCATTTTTTGAGTAGTCCCAAAAAAATCGTTCTAAAAAAAATCTCTTGTTGGACTTAAAATGGGCTTTGGAGCCAGCTGGCAGGGGTTGCACCGCCCCTGCTCCAAAAGCAGTTTCCAAGCGAAAATACATGTATGATTTTAAGAGTCGGCAGAAAAGATCTTTCTTATGTACAACACGATATTAAGTATTAATATAAAATGCGTATGGACTCATTTAGAGTAAGCAGCCACAATTATTTTTTCAACATCACCAAATTAAACTTGCAATTTTCATTGACAGTGTTGCAATATAATTATTTGCGTATGGCTACCCCACTCTGATTTGCCATTTTCATAGTATATCAACAATCTGACAAACTACGTGTCTATTAGTGATAATCAGAAGTCCAATCTATAACCCCATTACAGTGACACCTTATAATCAGTTGATAGTATTGATAAGTATTAAGAACAAGGACTAATGCCATAAATCTTGCTAATCTCTCCCTTATTTGACGATAACACTGAAAACATGGCAAACAGAATAGATTACAAAACGCCATTGATGGTCTTTACTGCTTTGCTTCTACTTCTTGTTTTTTATTTTTCTCCTTCTAACAAACAACATTTCATCATCAACACTGGGTTCTTCTCTTCTAATAACAGCACTTCTCCTTACATTCAAAGACCACAAAATTTCTCCGCTGATGATTCATTAGCTTCGAAAAGTGCTACTAATGAAACTAATAATGGAAGTCTTGCAATAACTTCCGGATCCAC
This sequence comes from Papaver somniferum, assembly GCF_003573695.1. Lineage (NCBI taxonomy): Eukaryota > Viridiplantae > Streptophyta > Magnoliopsida > Ranunculales > Papaveraceae > Papaver > Papaver somniferum. The sequence continues at coordinate 202,751,757 of NC_039358.1, forward strand.
AGCATCATCTGAGCATACTCACGATAGAGTGAGTTTGGAAGTTCCAATTTTCTTTTTGGTGCATGGATCATATTTTTAATGGTCTCGGTTAATGGATAGTTCTTGTGTGTATACAGAAAACGCGTACTAGTGCGGAAAGGATTGAAGATGATCTTGCGAGCGCTAGGAGTGCGATTCAGAAGGCAGTTCGGACGGGTAACTACACGTCTAATAGAGTGCAAGATTTCATTCCTAGAGGACCAATATACAGAAATCCAAACGCCTTTCATCAGTTAAGATCTTTGTCAACTTTTTAATTTGGTTTTCGCGTTTCCAATCTTGGAAGAACTTTTTTATAAATAGCATGCACATAGCTATTTTTCTGAAATATAATTTGATCTTTTTCTCTTTTTTATGAATAATGGAAGGCATGCTAATAGACGTATTTAAGCAATTTTTTCCTATGCGACCAAATTTCTAATTGAAATTCGTACTCATCATGAATCAGGAGTTACATTGAGATGGAGAAAACATTCAAAATTTGGACATATAAAGAAGGCGAACTACCTTTGGTACATAATGGACCACACAGCTACCTGTATTCAATTGAAGGCCATTTCATTGACGAAATGGAGGAGGATACAAACCCATTTGCAGCATCAAACATGGAAGAAGCTCATACATTCTTCCTTCCCTTTAGTGTAACCAATATGGTTAGCGCTCTATATGTACCTGGTTCTCGTGCTGGTCTAGCTCCCTATATTCATGTCGTTGCAGATTATGTTCGTGTTATATCAGAGAAATACCAATACTGGAATAGGAGTAGCGGGGGAGATCATTTTATGGTTTCTTGTCATGATTGGGTAAGTACGCAAATTTTTCTTTTTTTGCGTCTTTTTTGTTGTTGCATAATTTATACTAAATGGTTCATTTCTTTTGTGAGTTATGCAGGCAGCCAAAGTTACAAATCAAGCACCCGATGAACTATTCAAGAACGTTATTAGGGCCGTTTGCAATGCGAATTCATCAGAAAGTTTTAATCCTAAATTGGATGTATCCCTGCCAGAACTCAGCCTGGTAACAAGAACACTTCTTATTTCCACGCAGTCTCGTAAAACTAGTCCAAATCGTCCAATACTTGCGTTCTTTGCTGGTGGTGCTCATGGAAACATAAGAAAGATGCTAATTGAGCAATGGAAAGACAAAGATAGTGAGTTACAAGTTAATGAATATCTCCCTAAGGGGACAGATTACGGTGCATTGATGGTTAGAAGCAGATTTTGCTTGTGCCCAAGCGGGTATGAAGTTGCAAGTCCTAGGATCGTCGAGGCAATCCACGCAAGTTGTGTTCCAGTGATTATTTCTGATCACTATGATCTTCCATTCAGTGATATACTTGATTGGAGTCAATTTTCAATACAGGTTCCAATCGACAAGATACCGGAACTGAAAACTATATTACTAGCGGTACCCGATAAGAGGTACCGCCAACTTCAGAAGAGAGTTAAACAAGTTCAAAGACATTTTACTTTAAATCGTCCTGCAAAAAGGTTTGATGTTACTCATATGATACTTCACTCAGTTTGGCTAAGGCGACTAAATTTTCATCTACGCGCTTGAACGACTGCTTGAGTATCTAGCTTACTTTTCTTATTCAGTCTTATCTGTAATTTAGTTTAAACTATGTAATTTTCGGTTTCAGATTTATGGAGTTGAATTTGGGCACAAGTGCCACATTGCAGAAAAATCATAAAAAAAATTGATATTCGAAAAGCATGAGCTACTAAAATCATTGTGTCCCAAACTGCCGAAGAAATTAGGATATTACAAAAAATTTATTAAAAAGACCAAAATCAATAATTCCTGGGTGAAATGGACAGTTAGATTTTGATACTGTTTAAATGGACAAAAATGTAAAAATAGGCAGGATGTAACCAGTTTCATCGTGCCCATTTTCAAATATTTTTTCTTATTTTTAATTTACACAGGATGTATCCAGTTTCATCCTTGCTATTTTTTAAATTTAAGCCAGTTTCATCCTTATTATTATTTTTTTGGCCATTTCACCTAAACTAATTTTTACTCGTCCATTTGAACCGTGATTTAAAAATATTTGGACAAATGACTCATTTTCCGTTAAGATACGGTGCAATAGCTTGTTTATAATTTTAGGTTTCTTTGGGGTTTAGCTGTATATTAAAGATTTTAAAGCTAGAGAGGTTACTAGGAAACAGATTTTTACCCTTAATCTGGAATCATGTGAGCCTTGTCCAACTTTTGATTCTTCTTCATCATGTGGGGCCCACTAGAAATTACACTCCCAACTAACAGTTGACTTCCGTTATCAAAACCGATTCTGTCATGATGGGTGATCATTTGAGCCATTGATATACATCATCAGATTTCGTTTTGAGTTTTAAGAAAATCTTCAAGAGAAGGTGCAAAAAATCTTATGTGGATTTTTTTATTTAGTCCTTTTATTTATGAAGTCCACACATAAAGTAAATATAGGACCTCATATCTAAAAAATCATCTCCAATAGTGAGAATTTCATCCCTTAGAATTAGAAGAAAAATAGTTAAAAAACATGATGTGAAGGTGCAACCCGAGGTGTAGATAACACTTTCTTGAACACCTTCTTGGTCCCTCATAACTTGTAGGACCCTACTGTTGGAGATGGATTTATACCAACGGGAGTCTAAAATTCTATGTGGCACAAAAAAATAAATAAATCTACCCTCTGTTGGAGATGCTCCAAAAGTGAGAAAAATAACACTTTGTGGGGGCTCTTGGTCTTACTACCCTTAATCGATCATAACCTTTAACAGACCGACATGTGTATTTAGTTTAGACGACTAAGAGCAAGTATTTTATGGAGTCCAACCTATTCCTGATGTGAAAAAAATGTTGAATGTCAAGTCTAATGGCTTCCAGATTGTTTCTCTTGAATATCTTCTAAGATTCTTCTTAGCCATACAACATGAGATGTAGCTATTGATGCCGAAATGTATTATGCTTTCGTCGTGGATAGAGCTACGGTTTGTTGCTTCTTCGATGCCCAAGAAAATATACCCGAACCCATAGAAAAGGCATACCCCGATGTACTCTTCATGTCATCAATACAACCTCCCAAGTCGCTATCACAATGGCCAACTAATTTGACATCCAAATTTTCAGAATACATGATTCCAAAATTCATTGTTCCTTGAATATACCTTAACAACCTCTTTGTCGCGCCAATATGTGGATGACTAGATGAACTCATGAACCTAGAAAGCATACTTGAAGCAGATATAATATGGGTCTTGCATGTGTAATATACAACAAGTTTCCAGTAAGTCCTTTATAATAAGTCTCATCAACTTTTCTTCCTCCATCATCTTTTTTGTGTTTCTCATTAACTATACAAGTGGTGTTGATGTGGGGTTACAACCAAGCATACCAAATTTCTTCAATACCTTTTCGGCATACTTTCTTTAAGAAATGAACACTTCATCTTCACTTTGATGAACTTATATACCAAGGAAGTACTTGATCAAACCCATGTAACTCATCTCATATTTCATCATCATTTCTCTTTTGAATTTTTCAATCATATGAACATCATTACCCATAAAAATAAGGTCATCAACATATAAGAAAACGATGAGAATAGACGTACCTTGTAGGTTCACTCCTGCTTTTTTTGAAGTTTTGCCTTTTGAAGTATCCATCTATCTCACTATACCAAGCTCTTGGTGATATCTTAAGGCCATACCAAGGTTTCTTCAACTTGTATACCTTGTCTTGTTCTCCTTTAATCACAAATCCTTGTGGTTATTCGTCATAGATCTCATCTTGGAGTTCTCCATCCAAAAACGTTGATTTCACATCAAGTTGATGAATTAAACAACCTCTTACGGAAGCTATAGCAATCATGGATCTAATGGTGTCAAGATGACCAGCCGGTGGAAAAGTCTCATTATAGTCGATGTCTGGTTGTTGCGAGTATCTCTTTTCCACCAACCATGTTTTGTTCCTTTGAACAGATCCATCCGCATTGTACTTCACCTTATAGATCCACTTCACACGAATAATCTTTTTCTCCCATGTGTCTTTATCATTGATGACTACAACTTCTTCTTTCACGACTCTTATCCATATCGGTTCTTTTGATACTTCTTCAAAATTTTCCGGTTCAACCGTACAATAGTTAGATCTTTCATACACTTCACTCAACCTATGAATCTTTTTTGGTGTCGTTGGTGGTGATGTTGATGCACTAGTACTTGGAGACATACTTAGAGATGCTCCTTGTCTTGTATTTGGTGGTGTTTAAGGTAGTTCTTCCTCATTTTCTTCACCTTCTTCAACTTCATTTATTTCTAAATTTTCTTGATCTTCATCAACAATAATGGTTCTCTTATAAATTTTTCCTTCTTCCCAATTCCATGAAGCACATTCATCAAACAAGACACCACGGCTTGTGATCGTTGTGTTGTTTTTCAAGATAAACAACCTATGACCTTTTGATTGGAGGTTATAACCAAGTAATATACATTTATCACTTGATTCATCAAGATTTTTTATCTCCACCTTGGGAATTTGAGAGTACCACACTACCAAAAAATTTGAGATGTCTTACCGATGGTTTTCTCCCACTTCATGCTTCAAAAGGAGTTTTGTCCCATACGGCTTTGTTGGACGCCTATTCATCAAATATATAGCGGTGTTAACGGCCTTGGCCTAAAACTCTTTAGGCATACTCTTCCCATGCAGCATAGGCTTCACCATCTCCATCACAGTTTGGTTCTTTCTCTCGAAAACACCATTTTGTTAAGGAGTATAACCCGTGGTTAATTTCCTTTCCAATCCTTCATCTTCGCAAAATTTGTCAAACTCTTTTTTGTTGTACTCTTTGCCTCTATCACTTCTCAAAACTTTGATGTAGTGACCACTTTTATTTTCAACAAGGATTTTGAACTTCTTGAAAATGCTAAAAACTTCGGACTTTTGTCTCATGAAGTACACCCACGTCATACGATTAAAATGATAAATGAATAAGATAAAATATTTATTACCTCCATGAGGTGGTATCTTCATTGGTCCACCCACATCGGATGTACCAAACCAAGAAAATCTTTTGTTCTTCATGCTACACCTTTTCGAAATGGTTGACGATGTTGTTTCCCAAGTGCACAAACTTCACACACTCCATCCTTGTGGTTGATATGTTGTGTAAGTCCTTGCACCATGCTCTTGTTGGAAACCACCTTGAGACTATTGTAATTCAAATTCCCAAGTCTTTTATGCCATAACCAAATTTCATCAACGATTTTCATCCTCAATGCAACATTCTTCTCTTTTCAAACACAACTGAAAAACTTTTTATTCTTCTCCATATTTATACTCTTCATGACTTGTCTCTTGTTCTTGTGTTTCATGTCATAAATGGTGCAATATCAATCTGCATAGTGGATATCGTACCCAAGCTCCACAAGTTTCCCAACACTAAGAAAATTTTATGCGAAGTCCAGATTATATAACACATATCTAATGTATTTTTCTCCAATGATAGTTCGCACGAAAATTATACCTCTTCCGTTAGCTTGAACCATGTTTCCATCCACCCTCTTCACTAGAGAATTTATGGAAGTATCCATATCAACAAACAATCTCTTCTACCAGAAATATGAGTTGTAACACCACTATCCACAAACCACACTTCACTTTTGGAAGTCATCATAGCACTTTGACAAGTATAAAACAAGTTTTTTTTTCCGCTAAACTTGCGCGCTTTTCATCTCTTTTGTATCTGCAATCTTTCTTCAAATGTCCATACTTTTTACAATGATGACATTGGGGTTTTCCTTTATTCCAAACAATTCTTCTCTTAGTGACCATTTTTTTTTGCAAAAGTTGTATCTTGGTACTTTTTGAGAATCGCTCTTTATCTAGTTGTTGGAGTTTTCTCCTCCTTTATTCCATTTTACCTTTCCTTTGAAACTCGATGAAGCATTACCCTTGTACTAATTCTTCTTCATTTCTGAATTTTTTTAGATCAAGTTCATTTTTGATTGAAAAGCACTTTCAATTGACTTTTCGAAGTGTCTTAACAACCTTTGTTCATACATCTTCAAAGAAGCCCATAATTCTTGCGACTTCAATGTAGAGAAATCTTTAGTCTCTTCCAAAATCTCCAATGGGTTCAAAATTTTCCAGTAAGCATATCAAAATCTTCTCACATACTCTTCTTTTTTCCATCTTTTGACCACACATCATTATATTATTAACAACTTAAACAACTCTACATGAAAACTCATTCAAACTTTCATTATCATTCATTTTAAGATTTTCAAATTCTCTTCTATATGAATCAAATTTGAATTATCTTACCTTATTATTACCTCCTTACTCTTGTTCTAAATGATCTGAAGCTTCTTTAGCTTTAGGTGAATCGATTACTCTTGGTAGACTAGTGTCATCAACTTCTTGTTGAATGTACATGGATGATTTAGCATTCTTCTTCCTACTCTTCTTAAGTAAATCTTTTTGGGATTGTTCTAGATTTGATGTATCTTCAATTTCATCATACCTATTTTGAACAATTTTCCACACATCTTGAGACATGAACAAGGTCTTCATTTTGATGGCCCAAAAATCATAATTTTCTCCATTAAAAAGTGGTGTTGAAGGTATAGATTTGAGTTATTACTACTTTCCATTGATTTGATTGAATATTGATTGAAAAAATTGGCTTTTTTCTTTTTTTAGATAATAACCCATATGACTAATGAGGGAACACACCATGTAGACGGTCCACTGTTATGTTTTGGGTCTGGGGGTATTTTCGCAGATGAGTTCATATGAAAGAAGATACATGAAATCAACCCAAAGTCTAAAGGTGAAATGTTGAAAATTCGCTTAAAGACCATCTATCAAGTTTTTGCGGAAAAACAAAATGTTGTGGAAAACAATTGTGATTAAATCAACTGAAGTCGAATATCGTGGTATGGGTAAGAAGTTAAGAACCGAAGTCTTTAGGCATCCCGCTGAGAAAAACCATGGCCTACCACCATTAAGCTTAGTGACATAATTCTTCCCAAAGAGAGTTTTTCACGGATTAATGAGGAGATTTTGGACTTCCCAGAGAGAGCATATAGTACAACTACATTTAATATAAAGTTAGGACAATAATTAATCGATTATGAATGTTAGATTCAATTGAATGGAAATAAAAATAGTAGAGTAAAAAAACTAGCTACAAAGAAAAAATATTGTTATGTTTAAGAACGTATTGTGTTTCAATTCACGACGATTGTATTAGTCACTGCATTAAAAAATGGAATAAGAGTTTTATGCGTTGTAATGTGGCAGTAATGTATTTATTATTTGCGTTAATAACAAACTTATACTCATCTGTTAACACATTTTTCTTATAATAATTTGAATATTCTATGAGCATGGACATGTGAAAATTCTCATGGAGGCTGCGCATCATGTTTCTAAAAAGAAACCATGTGTCGGTCGAACAGTGGTATAAATTAACGGGAGACAAAAGCTGCACAATGACTAAAGAGTTGTATAATATAAGTTTTTATATTTACTTCTGAGAAAACACCATTTCCTGTCACAATTATTCCTTTGGCGTAAATTTTTCCAAAGATAGCTTTATACAAATTGATAAGGAGATTTTTGACTTCAATAATAAAGAAAACATTATGAGGAATCGGGAAAAAAAATTGTAAGGTAAGTTTTGGTTTATGTTCGAAATTTTTCAGGGATATGTCATTTTTTCAATTAAACACCTATAACTATATAGATAGAAAAGACTTCGTCAAGTGAAATTTTTACCTGCTATAGATCGACAGGAATTTATAATGAGCCCGGAATTCGATGATGATCGACAATTTTGCAAGTCGATGGGTAATGAAAAGGTCGAATTTGTTATCTATTAATTTGATTATCATAAAACAGTTCTTTAAGACAATTTTCTGTTATTAAAAACATTTAAAAAATAAAATAAAAAAAAACGATAAACTTGTTTGGTTGATATGTTTTGTGAAAACATTTTTTACTTGTTTTTTGTTATAGAAAAGAGAAAGAATGAAAATGATAAAAATCGTTTTCGCTGTTTCTTTTCGTTTTGTTTAATTCTTTCACAACCCTTACTTCGATTTTTAACTCTATATTGCGACCAATTACACTCTCCTTAGTCTTCTTTTCATATCTCTCATATCTAACCCAACATTGATGCCTATTGCCACTCTAATAATTGTACAATTTTATTATTATTATTTATTTATTTTTGAAGGAAATATAGGTTTAACAACCCATAATTTATTAAATTACCTCATTAAAATTGAGGTTTGAAAGATAAAATATGGTGGAGAATTGTCATTCCACCGATTGGAATCATGATATCATGATAGTTCCATTACATCATAATGATGGAACATAAAAAATACAAAATATAATGTATCCCAATTTTGAAATACAAGAATTGTAAAAAATAGTTGATCAAAGAGATAGATGATGTAATCCAAATAATGGTCTTCTCATTAAACTGTAACCATTTAAAAACTTCTTCTTCATTAAGATATAATCCTTCATAAAAGGAATAATCTGCTCCAAATATCATAATAATTACAACCCATTCTAGTAGCCATTGATCAACTTCATAAGAATCTTGATCATCGTCACGTTGGATTTGGTCATCTCTGAAAATATACTTGAATCTATCATCAGATTCAATAAGAAAACCCAAAGGGCAATATTAAATCGCTGCAACAGCGAATTGAAACATCATATGACAAAGAATTGTCATAGAAATTTTATTTATTGAAAACATAAAGGATTACAAAAAACAGAACCTAATTTCGCAAAAAGTTGCGATTTTATTTATTAAAACCATATCTAATGAATAAAACTATCTAGATTTGCTCGGAAGATATGAAATCCATATCTAAACCCGAGTAAATCTAGATTTAGGGTGAAGAAGGGAGAAAAAAATATGATTAGTTTTTTTTTGAAAAAAACGGTTTGGGTTTTGGCAGAAAGAAGAGAGGATTTTTAAGCTCATCAATTTGGGTTGGATTACTTTAACCACACATGTTGCACAATTTTATTATTAATCAATCATTAATGCATGATATAAATGTAATTCAATCACAACTCAACCTATATCAAACGGAAATGTTATTTCAAGCACTCTTCACCACACTAATCACCACTCAAATGCTAGGTGTTGCACAGATAGTGATCCAATTTATTCAGCCAGGACCCACAGTTAGAAAAAAGGATACACCATTTGAGAAATGTAGGGTTTAGATGTTGTGAGCTGTGCGTAGAGTGGTGTTTTGTGCTGTGAATAACACCACCGATATCAAACAACTAATCAAATAAAAACTAGCAGAAACAGATGATTTATTATGGATTTTGGTTGATCGTAGGAACGGAGGTATATGCTACCATGAACTATACAGCTGAAAGTACGAAGAGGCCTATTTAATGTCTGATTTCTTTCATCTGATGGAATATATGCTATTAATGAAAATCTGCTATTTATCCACTAATTCATAGCTTCACGTAAAACTACTAATAGAGATAATGAAAGTCCTTCAATAACATCATCTGAACAAACCCATCATACAGTGAGTTTTATGTTCATATTCCTTCATGGTAACTTTGTTTTCAAGTTTCAACATCTTTTGTAGATTTTTTTGTTTTTATTTTTCACTTTGTGTGTGTGTATGGATGATGTAAGAAAAGTTCACTGGTCCGGCAAGAGTGGAAGCTCTTGAATTCTAGATCTCCTGGCCCCCTACCAATAAGAATCGAGGGTTTCCATTTCTTTTTTAACTATTTTAGCTAACCTTCGAACACATAACGTGATGTTTACCCACGATTGCTCCAACATATATCAAAGTTAGACATCTCGGCCTAGTGAAAAAAAGAAAGCTAATCCCCAAAACCTAATTCTCCTCTCTTCGCTCTTAAGTCTCTGAAGAAAATGGTGAAAAAGCTTCAAACTGTAGTATGAAGAGAATCAACGAGATACGCACGTCACAACCGATACTTAGGTACAAAGAGAATCAGGAATACAAATCCACTTATTTTTACCTTTAAATTCCTGATTTGAGTTATTGATTTATTACCTTCGCATCAAATTCCCCTTCCTAAAAGTGATATATTACATGCATTCTAAGAACAAAAAGAATTAATATACTCTGCTGTGTTGGAGCTCTTCGTTTTTATTATTTTGAGGTAACCTTAGCTACCATATTTTTTGTTGTTGGGTTTAAAAAATGTTGTGTTAGAATGAAGCTATGATGTTTATTATTTGTGTTGAACATGATTACATCTTTCATGAAGAATTTTGAAATTAAGCCACTGAAAATACTTATGATTTTTTTTTAATAAATGTTTGGATTGTAGAAATATATAGGTTAGTGTTTGCTAATATGTCTCGCGAAATATGTAAAAAAAATGGTTTCTCTCCCCTCTGTCCATAGGCTGTACGAAGCCATAATGAAGAAAAAGCATTTTGCTAAGATAATGCAGTGTAATCGGTTCGGGTAAAATTGCATCTTACGATGAGGCCAGGCTGGTGAAATGTTTACCATGTTATTATCCATTTTCGATGTTTATGTAATAAGTAGTACCCATCTCAATCAAACATCATCTGCTGCAGATTTTCATGGGAAAGTACTTAATTAATTTGTCATGATGGCTTAATTATTCTTAGGTTGCTAGACTGAACATGCTAGCATCTGTTTCCTTTTAGATTCAAAAACTAGCGCATCACAACCATATTTTCACATTATCCAATTGCAGGTGAAGTAGATTTGCATTATATTTATAGACTTATAAAGAATACTAATGAATGTTCAGATAAAAATTGGATTGAACTTACATTGTTGACATTGGTGTGCTCATTTTGTACATGGAATCTTGGAATGGTAAATAAATTCGGAAAATGTCTAGCATCTGAACAACTCATTTCTTTTCTTATAGGTTTCAGGGGTAACAAATAGGAGGCGCAGAATTACAAGAGAAAAATAAATTGCGTCCGTACGAGGTATGATACACTAAATGTTGTAAATTTGTAAAAGCAATATGTTTCCATCTTTCAACTACCTAAAGCACAATGGCGTGCTTCTTTTCTAGATATTGAGCTCGATGGCTAGACCTATGGATAGTGAAAACATATGGTGTGAGAACCCCATGGTACACCATAATGGATGGATGCAACAAAGATGGTGTTGTAGCAAGCAAAGGTACCATCGCCTTGTTACTATTTTATTGTGATAATGGCCGTGGCACAGTATCAATGAACTCAATTTTGTTTGCGAGTCCTTAGACAACATTGTGAATTTAATTAATACACAGAACAGATCGATGGTAAGTTGAACTGCATCATTTGTAAATACACGCAACAACTCGACAATTGAGAGGACATGATGACAAGCACAAGGTAAAAGCTCTGTTGGTTAACTTTATTGTTATGAACTGTGTTCTTTATATACCAGTATGTGGAAATAACTTATCACAAGATATTTAAGGTGTCCACTGAGTCTTAGTTGTAAGTCGGTTACACAGCTTTTGCTTAGTTGTTGCTACTTATTTGGATATGACAGAGTCCATAATATTAACATTTGCTTGGATACAAGGTGTGTCAATGGTTGAATCAACTGTTAGGAGTTTTACACTATAATTTTGTCAAAGGAGGAAGGCTATTCATGACTTTGTTTCTGAAGATAAGCAAGGTGAAGCCAAATTCTCTGCTTGGTAACCCTTTAAGCCCGTGAATAATTTGCGATCAAATATCCTACTATCATTATCTTAAACACATTATAATAATTCCCACGTACATTAAGAAATGGTATTTGCTGTCTTGGCTAAAATGGCAGAGCATATGGTTTTCAACCATGTAGTTGTGGGTTCGCTGTACAGATGGAACATTTCTTAGAGTATGCCTAAAAACCAAATGGCACATTTATTAGAGTAGGCCTAAAAACCTTAAATTGGTCTTCACAGAGAGAGTTGTTAGTCTCATTTTTCACAGAACAGGAATTCAGTGTGTACTAGATGGATAGCAAACTGAAATTCAATGTGTTAACAGAGCAGGACATCCTGGGTAATTAACACTGCCTCAGTTCACGGGGAGAATAAATATGAACGGACTGGAGTTAGAGATACCGTTGGAAGTGCATGGCAATGAGTGGCCAGGCTGAGGAGAGTCAGATTGGTGGTTCAGCTGCTTCTCTTGGCGCCTCTTGCTATTAGAACATGTTTGAGATAGGAGTGTTATGCTCTAAATGAGATGGCCCAAATTGTAGCTCCTGAATTTAGCAAAAATATTTCCAATAGTGGTGTTATTGGTTCAAGTCTACAAAGGGAACGGGTGACCCTGAAAAGATAAATAATCATGACAGTTAAACTAATGTAGACGCATGAGTGACGATCACGGTGAAACTATGTTATCTTTCAACATCAACTTATGTTCTTTCTTCATGTATATAAAAAAAAATATAAGCTAGCCAATTTATATGTTGTTTGATTATTGCTTCTGAAGGAATACACTGACATGGTTAATTCGATCCGTCAAGCAAAATTGGTATATCATATCATGTTGAGAAACATTTTGAGAAACTTAATAATTTTTACTTTCAGTTGAACATCAAGTAACTGTTTCTTAGAAGTTATTTCTTAGTGTGAGTTGTGAACTTTTTTAGTACTTTCAAAATGCTTACTGGAGGCTGGCCATTAACTGGGAAAAAATTGTCGCCATAGTTGTTTCAGTGACGGCTACAACTATCACTAGGAAAGTAGATAATGCATTTTGACACGAACAGAGAGACCCGTCTCTACATTTTCATCACAAATAATAATTCTTAACTTAACCCCGTGCAACGCACGGGAAAGACACTAGTAGTAATTAAAAAGCTCCACAACACTCAAGGCACTCGAAGCGCCATTTACCTTCTCCTCCAAGATATCTCGACTATAAAACCTATATCCCTTGAATACCTCGTCGTAAAGTGTATCCACCAGTTCCTCGGAAAACTTGTCAGGCTTCAGCACCATTTCATAAAGTTCCTCATCCTTGCCATCCAGCAAATTATATTCTTTCATCTCCTGAGTTGTCGGCTGATGCATTTCCAAATAACCCGAGTATCTGAGATCATCGTAACCAATAAACCCGAAATAATCTAACTTCTTACACAACTCAAGAATCTCCTTGACGATTGGAAACAACAAGTCAAAATGACCATCCAAGACACGGAGTAGTGACCACCCCAAACAAGCTATGTTGGAAGTTAAACCAAGATATGGATTTGGGTCGTGGATCAACATATGATGTTGATCCAGTCCGAGTGGATCAACTGCTGCAGTTGACGCGGTCAAGATGGATCAACAGGAGTTGTTGACACACTGTGCGATATTTAGAAGTTTGGGTTAACTAGAAGAGCAAGTTGTGTCGGTTCTAGAGTGTTCTAGAAGAGTTCTATTTAGAGTTTGTGTTATGTTAGGAATGTGTGCTTTATTAAGAGTTTGTTATTATTAGGAAAGTCGTTTGAGTGATCGTCAAGTTTCTGAGACTAAAAGTAGGCTTTTAAGCCATGAGACAATGTACACCAAACTGATTATCAATGTAATCGTTTTATTGCTCCCGCGTGTGCGCTTCTCTCTCTTGCTCGATCCTACATTTGGTATCAGAGCAAGGTGAGAGGAAGGGAGAGGAGAAGGAGAAAGTGTTAAGATTTTTCTTTGTTCTTTGGTTGCTGAGTTTTGGTAAAAAGTAATTGTCGTGAAAACAAGAAGAGAAGGTTGCAGTAAAAAAAAAGGAGAGACAAGAGAAGTGCTGAATTTCGTTGAACCTCTAAGTCGCTGCCCTAGATTTTGTTGGAGTGTTGGATTTTGGAGAATAAGGTTAACAAGGAACTACAGGACCACGTTCAAGTCTGTTTTGATTTGGGCTCTGGTTCGTTGGGTTTTAGGGTTCAGTTTGAACTAAATCTTCTCGAGATGTTCTTGGGTTGGTGATGCTGAGAGATTTGTTCGAGAAACGAAGAAAGTACCGCTGTTATGGCGTGATATAGAATATGTTGCTGCTCGAGTTGAACAAAGGCTGAGAAAGAAGAAGTTTGCTGCTGCCATGAACACAGACGATTTCTGTGTCGTTTGAGCTGAGGCTGTTTGAATTACTATGAGCTGTCAAGATGTATCTCAGACTTGAGATGGTGAACTAGCTGTGAGGGGGCGATGCTGGATGATATTTCCGTGAGAAAGATGGAGGTTGATTGAGCTGGTTTCCATGGTTTAATGGCTGGAAGGAAGACGAATTGATAAATCTAGAAGCTCGAGATTGATGAAGTTGGTGTTGTAGTCTGTAATACTCGGTGATCAAAACCAGAGAGATGTAAATGCTGCTGCGAACATTGGTAGTGAGGAAGCATTCTTCTGAGTTTGTTTTTGATGGGAAGATGGTTCTGATGCTGTTGCTGGGATGATAGCTCGAGAAGATGAGAAAGTTTCTGTTGTGCGATGGTTAAGAAGTTTTGGGTGAGTGGTTGATTCGAAGGGTTAGGTTATGGATTTGAAATAGACGCAAGAGAAGATCAAAGTTGGCATTGCATTCAAGGAGTACTGGTACAGTTTGATGAAGTTGATCGAATTCAGAAACTTAGAATGACAAAGAAACTTGGGTGGTGATGTTTGAGCTTAAGGGAGGATGGTATCTTATTAAGCTCAAACATGGTGATTGAAGAGTTTGTGGCAGAAACTTGGAAGTCTTACAAAGTGTGGCAGACATTGTGTTAGTTATTCCTTGTGGCAGAAGCATAACAAGAGAAAGATTGTGAGAGAATCTTGTAAAAACAAAGAAGGGTGAAGGTTTCGACTCTAACAAGCGTGACTGGAACTAAAGAAGAAAAGAGAAGAAGAAACAACATGAAGGTTGTGAAGAAAGAGAAGTTAATCACCAGGTGGTGATGAGAGAGTGTTGAGTTTGAGACGTCACAAGGTTGTGAGCGTGAAACAAGATTGTAGATGAGTAAAGTCTACAAGTTGAGTGAAGCAATCCTAGTGGGGATTTGTCTAGAGTTGTGTGAAGCAATCCCAGTGGGGATTTGGCTAGAGAAGTGAAGATATTCTAGTGTGGAATTTGTGTTTGGTTTTGTTGCAGTTGGTGCTGCAAATTTGAGAAGAGAGTGATCAAGAAAATGAGGTTAATACCTATGAGTTGAGGAGAACATCACAACAATTAACAAGGTTGTGATCATGAAGATTGGAAACATGTGTACTTGAGAAGAGAAGAAATATTTGTGAATTGTGAAAAGATCAGTTCTAGCAGACATCATTAACTTACGGTTGTGACTCTTGTTGAATTAACATGTGAAGAGAAGATTAAGAGTTGAAGATGAGCTACAATGCTCGTGATGAGTTGTTGTGTTTGGTTAGCAAGTTGTATAGAGCACAATGAGGTGTTTTCTAGCTTGTTAAGGTTTGTGTTCCGCTGCGATGAAGATGAACAAGAAAGAATTTTATGATGGTTGTTATGGTAGGGCGGCATTATGGAATGTGTTTGAAGATTGTTGTTAAGCAAAATTAGAAGATTGCTTCGTTTGATTTGGTTTGCAGTTTGAGTTTCGTTTTTTAGTTAGTTTGTTGTTTTTGCTTTGTTTTTATTTGAGTTTGAGTTTGTTGACGGAATTCCGAAGTGATCATGAAATTGGGATAAGCTATAATCGAGTATCAAGGAGTAAGGGTTTGATTGGTGGTTTCTTTGAAGAAGAATGAGAAAAGACAAGAACATTTTAACGTTTATCTATGGAAGAAGAGGTTTGTGGAAATGAGAAAAGACAAGGACGTGTAAATGTCGATAAATGGAAGAAGATGAGGAGTAGAAGAGGGTTACGGAATTTTCGTTGAATGATATCTTGGTTTAAGGGAGGATGTTGGAAGTTAAACCAAGATATGGATTTGGGTCGTGGATCAACATATGATGTTGATCCAGTCCGAGTGGATCAACTGCTGCAGTTGACGCAGTCAAATTGGATCAACAGGAGCTGTTGACACACTTTGCGATATTTAGAAGTTTGGGTTAACTAGAAGAGCAAGTTGTGTCGGTTCTAGAGTGTTCTAGAAGAGTTCTATTTAGAGTTTGTGTTATGTTAGGAATGTGTGCTTTATTTAGAGTTTGTTATTATTAGGAAAATCGTCTGAGTGATCGTCAAGTTTGTGAGACTATAAGTAGGCTTGTAAGCCATGAGACAGTGTACACCAAACTAATTATCAATGTAATCGTTTTATTGCTTTCGCGTGTGCTCTCCTCTCTCTTGCTCGATCCTACAAGCAACACAAACATTTTTGCCAGAGTAGTCGTTGGGGTTATCACAAGAATCAGCATGATGGCGACAACCAGATATTGATAAAATAAATTCATCAAATACCTTGTGAGCATCCAAACGAGCGTGATATTACGGCCAAATCCATTATCTACTGCCAGTTGCATGGCACTTTTAATGCCTTGTAAATCATAATAAACAAGTGGAAAATCTGTTCCTTAGGAGAAACCCCAATGGATGCAACCTTTGGCTTAACATAATTGTCAAGAAAAATAACTCCATATCCCCCTTTTCCTCCTCCCTCTTCTACGTAACTATTTATAGTTGCTATGTACGACACTCCATCATCTGCGACAGTAGAAATATCTCCCAACCAGCTAGGTTTTCCATCCTGACACCAAGAAGCTCTCAAATCCTCCTTAATTGGAACGGGTGTTGGGTTATAATATACACCAAGATCGTTCACCTGTTCAGATGTCAACAACTTCCATAACTCAGCATCATAATATATGGTATCGGAATCTTTAGAAGTTTCGGCATTCCACTCCGGTAGCTTCTTGAAGAAATCGCTTAATACAGCTTTGACCGCCATCTCATTTTGTTCCTTCCTCATATTGTATGGTACACTTTGATTAGGAGCCCAAAGAGAAGATAGATTCTTTTTCATCTCCATTTTATCTGCAGCAGACTGAGTTGCGGCAGTTCTAAATGATGTTTTCCTATCAGATGAGAAAGTGCTTCCAGGATACGGCGACACTGTGATAACTGAAGATAATCCGGATTGGCGGCATCTCAGGGAAGCAAGTGCTTTGGATAATCGAGAAATGGAAAAACTCATAACTGCTGAACTTGTACAATCCTGCAAATACTCGATCCAGCAAATTTTTTGATCTTGTAGATTTGAGCGACAATTTTGAAATTCTCCTTTGCTAGGTGCATAAGAACCGGCCTTGCAGATTTTATGTTATTTTTCTGTATCCAGGGCCTCTTAGCAGATTATTTTGAACGGGCCGAATTTCCCGGGCCTCTTACCACGTGTCCTTTTTTTTCTTTTTTTTTCTTCCTTTGTTAATTGATATATTTGCTTTGTTAATTGATAATAAAAATCGCATAATAAATCATTATTTTATTTGGGTATAAAAGAAAAGTTTTAGGAGAATCAGGAGGCTAAAAGCCTAAAACTGAAAGACCGGAAAAAATGTCAATAATTTGTTATAAAGTACCATTGCAGAAAAAATGAAATCCCAAATGCATCAGCTACAAAATCATTCTGTACCACACTGCAGAAGGAACTGGGAATTGGTGCAAGAGCTTGTTTATAAATGCAGGGACCTGCAAAGAAGTTATTGCTTTTCCATAAGAGGTAAGCTTTAGAACAAGGCAAACTAAGAACCTGCAAGAGGAAAATAGTTCGGACATACAAAATTGGATAATTTACAACCTGATCATCGATTTATTCTCTGATCTCAATTATAGAACAATCATTAAAAAATAAACAATGTTCATCAATTCAGCTATCTATGGTATAGAATTTTGGGCTTCATCTCTGAGACGATGATTACCCAATAATGCCCCCACTCATGTTTCTAGCAATACCTAAACTAATATCTGACAAAAACGAAAAAGAAAAACAATCCACTCTTTTTTTTATTTTCTATTTTCAACATTAAGTACCATCTAAACTAATCCTTCCTACTATAACCATCTAATGGGTCTGAAACTTGTTAACTTCTGATGCGAAAACCTGATCTTCTTGCAACCACTAAAGAATGACAAGTTAGACGAAGATCAGACCTTTGTAACCAATGGTTTAATCATCTTCAAAATTCTCCATGTACTGCCGAGAACTGTAAGAAGCTTAAGATGATTTCTCGGCTGAAGCATTCTTGTTTTTATCAGATGAATTACGAGAATGAGTTTTGTTATTTTGTGAGGCCTCACTCTGTTGGTTATCGTCAGTCTTGGCATTCAGAAACTGACCACCGCATCCCCGAACTCTTCTCAAAGCATGCAAGTGTCGAGATTCATGAAGATATGGCTGCAAGAAAAATGCAATTAACAACTGCAAGCAAGGATTTGTGCCAACACTACAACAGAACACAAGAATATATATGCCATTGAAATTAGGGTCTGAAGCCTCAAATGCCAAGTCTTGAAAAGAATATAGACCGTACTATCCTAGAATGCAATCGCCTTGATAACAAGGATTAGACAATAATACAGAACCTACTATCCAGATTGCAATCAACTCATTACATAAGAGGGCCACACAAGCCAGGGTTCTAATGACTAAAAATGGTGGAGTGCAACGGGTCTTAAGTGAATGGGAGAAATAAAAAGTCAAATTACCTTTTTTTCCAAGGGTAAGAAACGAAATCTATGAAAACGAGCAGATAGGCATGAAATGAAGGTGGATCAGAAAATGCCATGTTGGAAGTTCTTATACACCCTTTATAGTGGAGTCTTTCCTTCATAATTTAGTGACAAGCCTTAGATTGTCTTTGCATATGAATCATTGCTTCAAAAGTTACAACTATCAGCTCTAAGCAACAACACCTGCTATTGCCACTTGACAGGCTTTAAGGAGCTTGAGCTACTAACTAACGCATATGCTAACAGAGAAAGAGAAAAATAATTCAAGAAAGCCTTAATAAGAAAGATACCTTCCGGGACTTGATCAATTTGTTTGCTGACTCAGCTTTGGCGCGAGATTGGCGGCGTCTCAGGATAGCATGATACTGCTTAGCATTAACATATACAGGCTCTTCAACTGCATCAGACGGCAATGCAACCGGATCAGAAGGCAATGGAACTGTAGCTGGTTGAGCCCCCATTGGAACCCCAGCCTGGTGGGGACCCATCATTTGAGGATGCATCTGAAACCCATTGTGACAGATGAACAAAAGATTCACATACTTGAAACTCCCAAAACAGTATGAAATACACATGAAGTAATTTGATGGGGATTTTGGAAGGGGAATAAGTCGGGAACAGGGATTTTATACAGAAAAGGTTTTTCAATTCTGTTTGACCATCACGAAACAAGGATGTTTATGTCATTGAGATTACAGATTCCCATGAATCCCCTCTTATTAAATCAATGTCTCCTCCCAACAATTTTGAACCCCTGGGATTCTTGGCAGGGGATTGAAACCTCAAATTTTATACAGACTGAAACACACCAGGAATGTGCCAAGGGTTCATAATCACCTATACAAACTACGGAAGTGTATTTATAACTAACTACAGTACTTGTGACAACGCCAATAGTACTACAGAATAAAATATGCTCTTAAGAAAGGAAAGTCGTATGGCATCAGACAAGCTTAACATACCATGGGTTGAGCGCCATATGCAAAAATACTTCTGTAGTACGGATCTGGGTAAGGATAAGCTTGTCCCTGCAAGAGATATCTAGCAATACGTTAACAGCATGTTCAATAGTCCAATCAACATCAGAGATGTATTGTCTGGTAACCCGAAAAATTCACAAGGATAAAAGCAAAACTATCTAACACATTCAATCGATCTGCAATTCTTCCAAAAAGTAGGGAAAGATGGTTAAACTCTTCAATGATTGGTTACACACAGTCGCCAAAATTCTTCTAAGCAATCACACATCTCCACATAGATCAGTTTTACTTTCTGATATATATGTTTCAAATTTGTCTACACTGAGAACATCATTACCACAGCATGTCCAACTTCATAGTGAGGTGGCATCATATACTCCACCGAGGATGATGCCACGCCAGGATGTAAGATTCCAGGTGCCGGGGGCTGATGTTGGTAATGAATTTCAGACTGCTGTTGCTGCTCATCAGCTCCACTGTCATCTATGGATGAAAACACAGATAGACAATCACTAAGAATAATTCGAGACGGTCAAAGTAAAAAAGCGCAAGAATACTAATAGATACTCAAAAGAATAGAAGTGAGACAAGAATATGAGCCACGTACCAGACTGAGATGACTGATCACGTCCCGAAGAAGTCATGATTCTAGCTTCTGAATGCGACTTTCTTACTAAAATATTCCTTATTGATTAGGCAACTTTACTAGCTGATAACAAAACTAACAATAGACTGTACACCACCAAGATCTAATCGAACAAAATAACTCTGGCTAGGAAACCAAAACCCTGGTTAATCGTATCATCTTAACAGAACCTCCAATCTTAAAACTGATAACAGATACTGCCCAAACCTGTAAAAACCACAAAACAAAATCAGAGAAGGTGCAATTTACATATAAAAACAACATTAAGAACTTCAATCACCAATTTCAACCACTAAGAATCCTAATCGCCTAATTATTCACAGCATGCGATGTAATTAGGGTTTTATCAGCTACTTAAAATCCTCCTAATTAACAAATAATCAGTGACCTAAAAAAAACTAGTCTGTTCAAATTCAAAGAAAGAACCCTAAACTAATGTTAACACATATTTCTTGATTCTACAGTTCCTTTAAGCATATTCAATTCATACACTTAATTCTCCAAAATTAATCTCAGAAATTGAAATTGAAACAAATATTAGGGTTTAATTTCACAGACACAGACATGAGAAACTAAACAGAACCCACATTAATTCGATCAAATAAAAACCCTAAAATCAACTCAAATTCAAAATTGAAGTTACAGACAAATTAAGAAAAAAAAAAAAAGAACTTGTTAACCAATGAATTGGATTTGGAATAAAGACGAAAAGAGACAAGATTAGGTTTGGTTACCTGGAGTGGGGAATAGGAGGAACCAATAATCTATGTCTTCTCCAAGTGTCTTCTTCTTCGTTTTCTGGTGTTACTGCGAATAGAGAAGAAGAGGAAATCGAAAAGGATTAAATCGTACAACACAGGAAAAGAGGAGAACACCTATATTCTACACACGTGTCCTTTCGCTTTCATGAATATATAGTTCTAAAATGATCAGGGGCACCCAAGCCACTGGTGCCCAACATTAGACGTTCATTCCAATGGGTTGTTGAATTCAGATTGATTCAGATAAGTCAGTTGAGTCAGAACTAATAAACCATTTGCACCCACCTAATTCGCTTCAACATTAACTTCAAATTATTTAAAGAATAAAGTTTTGAAAACTTTTCAAATCTAATTAGATATGCATGACATCCCTAATGATTCATGCGTAAAATTGAATCTCGCTCAAAATACAAGTTTGTTTGCAATTAACTCAGTGTCTGGATCTGAGTCAATTTTTGACTTGGATCAAGTTAGATATTTGACTATTTGTTTACTGAATTGAGTCGAATCTGACTCGCTACCTGACTCAAACTTAATCCCTGACTCGGACCCATCTGAGCTAGGTAACATTGTACTCCTGACTCATGGGAACAAATCACTGATGCACATATTTTTGAGTCAGCTGAGTTAATCTGATTCAAAAGACAAATACATTGAGTCATATCCAGATGAGTCAGGTGATTTCACTCAGTTCCAGATGACTCATATCCAGAAACACAATCATGGTGCAAATCTGACCTCGATTCAGACTCAGGGTAATATAGATCCTAATTAACAATGTGTTTGGAGTAATCTGATTTATCATGATCGCGGTACAGGTGGTTCAGGTATTCATAGCAGACGCTGAGCTAGTTGAGAGCATGGATGTACAATTGCACACCTAGTTTAGCAGGCTTCCAAGCCTAAATGTTTTCGGCTTCCAAACCCATTTTTCTTTTATTAGACTCCTAAAAAAAAATTGTTTGCTCTTAGTTAAGTTTCTGGCTCTGCCCCTATTCGTAGGAATTATTCATGTAAGAATGATATTAGTTTCATCAATAAAAGTTATTAATGTCTATGTTCTCAATACAGAAAATTACATACAACATTGAATCACCGTGATTTATATGGGCCGATACCATCTCTACTAGGGGCTTATACCAGTCCATCGATCCAACGGTCAGGGTTGTCGGGATTTTTTTGTCCTACATGGACTGGTATCAGCCCAAGTTAGAACTACTTAGGTTTTGGGTTAACTAAAGAATTAACAGAGAGACTAAATAGGTAAAGTAGATGATGAGTTTATTAATTGTATTGGTTCATACGAACCGTGAATATACATAAAACATATATATACAAAGTTAGCTTGATCTACTGGCTAACATATTTCCTAAAATACAAGGATTTCCAAAATAAAGAAACTCTGACTTTGGTCACGTTATTTGTGTACGTGACATAGTGTTAACACCCTCCCGCAAGCATAACGGGTTATCTGGAACCGTTAGCTTGAACCGTAAAAGAGAAAACTGATCCCTGGATAATGGTTTTGTGAATATATCCGCAATTTGATCCTTAGAGGAAATAAACCTGAACATCAAGAAGTTTCGAAGCAACTTGATCACGAACAAAATGATAGTCAATCTCAATGTGCCTGGTTCTTGCATGAAATATAGGATTGACAGTGAGATAAGTTGCACCAAGATTATCACACCAAAGAATAGGAGGTGATTGAGTGGAAACACATAGAGTTCTGAAAGAAGTTATCGTATCCACATAATTTCAGCAGTAGCAATTGCAAGTCCTCTATATTCTGCTTCAGTACTAGAACGAGATACTGTTTTCTGCTTACGAGCACTCCAAGAAATAATATTACCACCCAAGTAAATACAATAACCACTAGTAGAGCGACGATCTTCAAGAGAACCAGCCCAATCTGAATCAGTATATATGCAGCGAACGATAACTGTATAGAAGGAGATGGTTGAAGAAATATACCAAATGTGGACGTATTTTTAAGATAACGAAGTTACATTTTACCAGACCCCAGTGAAAAACAGTTGGTGCATGCATAAATTGACATACTTTATTAACAACATACGCCAAATCAGGACGAGTAAATGTCAAATATTGTAAGGCTCCAACAATACTACGATATTCAGTAGCATCAGATAATAAGGTACTACGATCAAAAGAAATTTCACCAGAAGTACTTAGTGGTGTTTGAATAGGTTTAACACCATCCATTTTTGCTCGAATAAGAAGATCATGAGCATACCTTTGTTGAGAAAGAAACAAGCCTGAAGAAGTACGAATTGCTTCATTTCCGAGAAAATAAGACAATTGTCCAAGATCTTTAATTGCAAATTCTTGTTGCAGACGATCAAGAATGGATTTAATACCAGCAGAGTTGGAACCTGTAACAATAATATCGTCCACATACACCAACAGATAAATAGTACCATACGAACCATTGTAGATAAATAAAGATGAGTCACATTTGGAAGTGACAAACCCAACGTATAATAAAAAAGTACTAAGTCGATGGTACCATGCACGAGGAGCTTGTTTAAGACCATAGAGAGATCGATGTAACTTGCAAACATGCGTAGGAAATCGAGAATCAACATATCTTGGAGGTTGTTTCACGTATACCTCTTCTTGAAGTTCACAGTGTAAGAAAGCATTTTGCACGTCAAGTTGATGAATAGGCCAATTGGAATATAGAGCCAATGTAAGAATAAGACCAATAGTGCAAGGTTTAACAACCGGACTAAACGTTTCCGAAAAATCTATCCCTTCTTGTTGATTGTATCCTTTGGAAACCAAGCGAGACTTACGACGTTCAATTTCACCATTAGACTTGCGTTTGAGACGAAACACCCATTTACATCCAATAACGTTCATAGAAGGATGATAAGGTACTAATGTCCAAGTACCATTATGAAGCAATGCATTGATCTCATCATCTGAGGAGACGCACCAATATGGATCTTTATGAGCTTCGGAAATACAAGTGGGTTCGCGAAGAGAATCACATACCAGGGCATATTTGGAGTTGGGTTTAAAAATGCCATCCTTGGCTCTAGTTATCATTGGATGCGACTGAAGAGAAGGATCGGCAACTGTTACAATGGAATCTGGAACTGAGCAAGGTTGGCCAGTGGAGTCTAACGGTGCAGAGTGAGACACAGAAGCAGGCGTTGGAGACGCAGTAGTAGGTGCAGAGGCTGATGTAATAGCAGGTGCAGTAACCAACGTAGGAGCAGGCGTTGGAGACGTAGTGGTAGGTGTAGAGGCTGACGTAGTAACAGGTGTAGTAGCCAACGTAGGAGCAGGTGCAGACAAAATACGTTCTGTAGTATCAGAAGCACTATCATAAGACTGTCGGTGACTCACAAGCGGACGGACAGATGAGAAGGTTGAATTCAAATCTGATGAAAACTGGTTCACAGTTGCAGACTACATGGCAGTATTTGAACCAATAGGAGTTGCGCTAACTGGCAGGAGTTGAGATGTAGTGGAGCTAGAAGTCAAGACAGGTGATGATGAAACATACATGGGTGAATTAGAATTTACCTGAGAAGGATCCGATGTCGGTGAAGGTAATGCAAAGGGAAAGGTAGTCTAATCAAACACAACATGACGACTTACATAAACACGACCCATAGGAATATGAAGACACTTATAGCCCTTTTGAGATGGACCATAACCAATAAACACACATGGAGAGGAAAGAGGCTCCATTTTATGAGACCTATACGGACGTAGGTGAGGATAACATAAACAACCAAAAACACGAAGAGAAGTGTAATCTGGCGGACAACCAAATAGAGCGGCATATGGGGATGAATTATTAATAGAAGTGGAAGGAACACGATTCATCAAGTAGCAAACAGTGTAAAAAGAATCATACCAATACGAGGATGGTACATAAGCCATGTTTAAAATTGTAAGCCCTGTTTCACGAATATGACGATGACGACGTTCTACTAAACCATTTTGTTCAGAAGTGTGTGGACATGAAAATTTATGAAAAATACCAAGTTTTTGAAGATGCGGAGTAACTTTACGATACTCAAGTGCATTATCAGATTGAAATTTTTTAATTTTTCGGTTAAAAAGATTTTCAACATGCTTTTGAAACAAAAAGAATATAGAGAAGACATCAGACTTTTGAGACATAGGAAACATCCAAGTAAAACGACTAAATGCATCAATAAAAATTATATAATATTTGTATCCTTCATTAAATAAAATATGAGAGGGTCCCCATACATCTGAGACAATTAAATCTAATGGATTCAAATAAATAGTTTTACTGGAATGGAAAGGTAACTTATGACTCCTATGTTCATGAAAAGATGAACAAAACTTAATAGTCTGACTGGAAACCGGAAGTGAAAACTGAGAGACGACTTTACGAACTGTACGCATCATTGGATGTCCCAACCTAGAGTGACAGTCTTGTAAGCTAGCACGTTCACCTATGCAAACTTTAGGAGACTTAGACAAAGCATAAAGTTGATAAAGACCACCCCTCCTACTACCACGAAGAAGGACCTTCCCGGTGCATCGATCCTTCACAAGACAAAAATTCGGATGAAATTCAAATAAGACATTGTTATCTGTAGTAAGACGAGAGACTGACAAGAGATTATGAGAGATTTGTGGTGTACACAGAACATTACGAAGTTGTAACTTACGATTGGGAGTACCCAAAACAGAGGATCCAACATTAGAAATTGGAATAAAAGAACCATTACCCATCTTAATTTGATCAGGACCAGTGTACTCGTTCGAAAACTGAAGACGAGAAAGATCATTTGTTATATGATCTGTAGCACCACTATCAGGAGTCCACGGAGGAGTTGGCAACAATCCAGTATGAGCGGTATAGGAACGCGGTGCGGAAGCTGGTGGTTGACGAAGACACGGAGGACGAAAACCACGATCAAATCGGTTCCAACAATTCGGAGCTTCATGATTGGGACGGTCACAAAGTTGACAGCGCTATGATTGAGCTGGTGAAGAAGCAGCGCTGTTATTTTTTAGACGAAAGTTGCGGTTGCTGTTAGATTGGAACCTGGACGAAGACGCTGTATTGTTGGGCCGAGGAAATGCAGTAGAAAAGTGGGTTGGGCCTGAGCTGGAACTTCCAGAGAACCGATAGGAATTGGAATAAGCAATATGGGTTGGGCCTGAGCTATAACTTCCAGAGAACCGAGATGGTGCAGCAATATTAGCCACGGGCTGTGTGTTCAGTGCTTTGTTCTGATTCTCAATGCGCAGTTCAAAAGTGAGAAGAAAGGTAAGAATATCTTCTACAGTAAGGGAGCTCATCGTGGTAGTCAAGGATGTAACGATGTCATCATACGAGCTGTCAAGACCAGCGAGAAGGCAGTGACGAAATTCTTTGTCCGTAACTGTTGTATTTGCAGCAGCAAGATTATCCACTAAATTTCTAGCATGATTAATATACTCACACATGGTTTTTGATCCTTTTTGAAGAGATCGCAGTGCACAGTGAAGATGGTGAATCTGAGCGTCAGATTTGGAGGCATATTGAGCTTCGAGAGAGTCACAAATTGTTTTGGAAGTTGTGAGATGATGAACATGACGAAAAACAGCAGGTGTAAGAGACGAAAATAACCAACTTACCAGGATTTTATCCTGTTTATCCAAGAAAGAAACGCCGGTGTAGGGGCTGCATCAGCAGCAGGAGGTGCTGGACAGGGTTTTACACCAGTAATATGACCATCGAGATCGTAACCTTGAAGATATGCCAAAAATTGAGCACGCCACAAAGAATAATTGGTTTCATCTAATTTAACAGTAATTATATAATGAAGTTGAGAGTATTGGACAGACGACATTGTTGAAGTAGAGAGAGAGAAGATGATTCAATGACTGCATAGGTTGTAGAAGCTTCAGTAGACATGGTTTTGGGTAAAAAATAATTAAAGAGAAGGAGTAAAAGGACCTAATACTAGCTGATACCAAGTTAGAACTACTTAGGTTTTGGATTAACTAAAGAATTAACAGAGAAACAGAATAGGTAAAGTAGAAGATGAGTTTATTAACTGTGTTGGTTCATACAAACCGTGAATATACATAAAACATATATATACAAAGTTAGCTTGATTTACAGACTAACATATTTGCTAAAATACAAGGATTTCCAAAATAAAGAAACTCTAACTTTGGTCACGTTATTTATGTACCTGACATAGTGTTAATAGCCCATAATAGAGCTGATATCAACCCATATAAATCATATGAATCACCATGATAGATACAAATTTTGGCTTTCGTGCAGACAGTTTATCCACTAAGAGCAACCACAGTCATGAAACGGGCCAAATACCAAAAGCCAGACTAAAAGCCAAAAAAATTTGGTATTCTGTGTGTTCAAGCACAATGGGAGTAGACCAAAATTTGGTGAAGCGTAACTTATACCCACGCTTGATGCGGGACGGAACTTATATCCACGTTTCTTGATGAAGCGTGTTTATAATATGCGTCTGAATGAAACGGAGGTATAATGCGCGCTTGATTGAGACGTAGGTATAATTTACGCCGGACAAGGAACGGAGATGGAAAGTGCGTTTGGTGGGACGGAGATAGAAATTGCGTCTGGATGGGACGGAGATATAAAGTGCGTCTGGGTGAGACGGAGATACAAAATGCACCTGGTGAGATGTGTTTAATTAATGGGTTTGATTAGTAATTGCTAAAATGTTATTAGGTATAATCATGTAATGCCCCACAGTTCATTGACTAAAGTGTTTAGAACAATATGTTAAAGTGTTTAGAAAAAATTGCTAAAGTGTTTAGAACAGACGCACATTAAAACAGCGTCCCAACTAGGCGCACATTAAAACAGCGCCCCAACCAGGCGCACATTAAAACAGCGCCCCAACCAGGCGCACATAATACAATTACGCTCGGTCTGGGGCGTATGTATTACATCCGTTTGGTCCGGCGGTGTTTATAAATACGCCTCATTCATACGCTCTTTATACATCCGTCCCAATATCATGCGTTCTTTATACATACGCCCGGTGTGAAGCGCTCACTATACTCCCGTCTGGATTCATACGCTCATAATAACCCCGTCCCACTATAACTGATTTTAGTCTGGGTCGGCGACCAGATTTGGTCCCAAACCCTAATTATCTCGACTAAATATAGTTTTAGTCCGTTCCATTACGGCTGGTTTTGAGACCAAATTTGGATATAGTCCCCAAATTTGGTCGTGACTGTGGATGCTCTAAGTGAATACAAAACAATTCACTTTGCCTTGGTTCACATTATTTGAATGATTATTATTTAACTTGGTTCATTGAATTTGGCATCCGTATTTATTTTTAAATAAGAAAATAAAATAATATTAATTGTACTTTTTAGATTGAATATATTAGTTGTACTAAAAATCAGTGAAACATGCCATCTTTATACTATTCTTCAAGATTATGATCAAATTATCCAAAGAAATCAGCTTCTTGTCGAAGTGGGGTGCCAACAAAAGGCAAATGATCCTCATGGATAAGACCAACATCAGTGCAAGAGGATGTCTCAATGCCTCATTAGAAGTAACTTTTAGACTGAATATCAAAAATCAGTTTGGAAACCAAATTTCAGAAGGGGAAAAAAGAAACTGGTTATCAATTAGGCTCTAAACTTCATAAGCTTTATTAAGATAGCTCCCGAAATAAAACAAAGTTAATTATTAATTGGTTTTGCTGTTTTTGTGGGCAAAAAGAGCAACATGAAGAAACTATGGACAATACTCTTTGTCTTTCTTGGTTACACTCTTCTCTCAAGTCTCAACCACTCAAAATATCAATGGATTATATGTTGGAGAAAAACAGGTCCAACAATTTTCAGACCATTTTTAGTCAACAACAAACATAGACCTGGTCAACAACATCTCCATCTCATTCATTGGGTATTTATACAGTAGTTCCCCACAATCTGAAAATGAAATAGATATTATCATCTTTTTTAATATCAACATCACAAAGAACGAAATAGAGTAAGCAAAATGAATCAACAACTACATAGGCCAGATGAAAATCAAGTTATGCAAGATATTGCTCAGGATCCAGCTCAGGTGAACACACATTTTCATCCTTTTTTTGTTGTTGTTGTTGTTGACAATGGCAGCATTTCTTTTAATACCGTTTTTGTAATGTGCAGCTATTTGGACGTGTGAGCCATGACGAATTTTGTGAAGCTATAAATGAGAAGCTGCAGGTGCAAGGAGAAGAGGCAGATGATGATCTCTTCTCTATTTCTATTTCAGACCTCGACATCTCTGAACCTCTTAGCCATCGCTCCAAATAATTTGGCAAAACCAATACTATTTTTTGTAATACTTGTTCATGGTGAAAAGGATAGATTTCACCATCAACCCAATGTAACCTAATTAGGTACTCTAATTCTCCTTTTTCGGTTTTTGTCGATATGCATCGACATTTTGTATTTATGTCACCTGTATTAAATCCGTTAAATTAAACAAAGCTCAATGTTCCAGCACTACATTATTGCCTAGCGACTATACTCGATTGAATCGGTACGGCAAAGATTAAAAATAATTAAAGATAAAATTAAGATAATCATCGCATTTAGTTTCTACTGGAGTCATAACGTGTAGAACGTCATCACATTAAAAGAATGAAATTAGGTGAAAAGAACTCGTAACTGGTCCCCAACCTTAATGACTATGTTTTGAGACTGGGTCGAACATCTTAACGGCTCTACGTGAGAATGCTAAGTGGGTCTGAGAAGTTAAGCCAGGCCCGTGCATGGATGGCGTTATCTCTAGGAGTTATCATTGCCAGCATCGGGTTGAGCTTTTGACTAGTAAGAGTGCCTGTATTTACATCGTCTTCCTCACCTTCTTGAAGCCTCCGTGTTAACACAACGTGACTTAACCCTCAAGTTAACTCAACCTGTATATTTGGAAGTCTCTGTATATTAGGGAATTGTGTTTATTTGGGAAAGATAGTATCTTAACCCTCAAGTTAGTTATGCATATGTATGCATTGAGTCTCTGTATATTCTGTGTATTCAAAATCAATTGAAACTGTCTTGTTTAACCTCTTCATCTTGTCTCTCTTCTCTTTAGTTAAAACCTAGTAGTTAACCCTTTAACCTAGGAGTTCTATCTTGGTATCAGTAGGTTAGTCGATCCTATTTTAGTCATGACAGAATCATCAACCACCTCTTCTACAGCCTCTTCTACAGTTTCTGCTATAATCAACTCTACCTTGTCTTCCCTGCAGTCCTCTACGATGTCTTCCTTTCAGTTCTCTCAGCCACATCACATGATCACCGTAAAGCTAGACGACACCAATTACTCCCTGTGGCGTGCTCAATTTCTTCCTTACCTTCAGGGACATGACTTGGATGGTTATGTCACTGGTGCAACCCCATGCCCTACAGAAACTCTTACTGCTGATCTTCCAAATCCTGCATATCTTTCCTGGAGAAAACAGGATAAACTCTTAGTTAGTTGGCTGTTTTCTTCTCTTACCCCGGCTACTTTTCGTCATGTCCATCGATTAACAACGTCTAAAGAAATATGGTCATCTCTGGAATCTCTTTATGGCTCTAAATCTGATGCTCAAGTTCATCATCTTCACTGTGAACTGCGAGCATTACGTAAAGGTTCTCAAACTATGCGTCAGTACATAGACCGTGCTCGTGATCTTGTGGATAGCTTGGCAGCAGCAGATACCATTGTCACAGACAAAGAGTTTCGTCATTGTCTCTTAGCCGGCTTGGACAGTACCTATGATGCTATTGTCACATCATTAACCACCACGATGAGTTCGTTGTCTGTTGAAGATTTTCTCACTTTTTTCCTGACATTTGAACTACGTATTGATCAACAGACAAAGCTTTCCAACTCTCAACCAGTTGCTAATCTCGCTGCCCAGAATCGACAATCTTCGTATCATTCTTCTTCATCATCTGGATCATCTTCAACACCCAACTCTCAGTTCTCTTCCTTTCGCTCTACTGGTAACAACAGAAATCAAAATCACCATGGGCCTGGTTCATCTCAGCCTGCTCGTTTTCAGAATCAACGTGGGCCTGCTTCACCTGACAATCAACGTGGGCCTATGACCTCTGATTCTTCTTCTCCTCGTTGTCAACTTTGTGGGCGTAAAAATCATGAAGCCCAAGACTGCTGGAATCGTTATGACAAGAATCTTCGACCACCTAGGCGTCAACCACCATCCTCTGCACCTCGGGCTTATGCTGCTTATGGACCTGGGTTTTCATCATCACCTTCTTGGACGCCTGATAGTGGTGCTACAGATCACATTACCAATGATTTCTCTCGTCTTCAATTTCCTACTGAGTATACTGGCCCTGATCAAATTCAGATGGGTAATGGTTCTTCTATACCAATCTCTAATGTTGGGTCCTCAATTTTAGGGACTCCCAACCGTAAGTTTCAGCTTCGTAATGTCCTCTTTACACCCAAAATCTCTCATAATCTCTTATTTGTTTCTCGTTTCACTACTGATAACAATGTCTTATTTGAATTTCATCCAAATTTTTGTCTTGTGAAGGATCGATGTACCGGGAAGGTTCTTCTTCGCGGCATTAGGAAGGGTGGTCTCTATCAACTTGATGTTTCATCTCCAGTTCCTCAGGCTTACATAGGAGAACGTGCTAGTTTACAAGCCTGGCATGCTAGAATGGGTCATCCAATGATGCGCACAGTTCGCAAAGTTATTTCTCAGTTTTCTCTTCCAGTTTCAAATCAAACTATCAGTTTTTGTTCTTTTTGTCATGAGCATAGAAGTCATAAATTACCTTTTCAATCCAGTACAACAGTTTATTTGAATCCATTAGATTTAATTCTCTCCGATGTATGGGGACCCTCTCATGTTTTATCTAATGAAGGATATAAATATTATATTATATTCATTGATGCGTATAGTCGTTTTACTTGGATGTTTCCTATGTCTCAAAAATCTGATGTTTTCTCTATATTTTTCTTATTTCAAAAGCATGTTGAAAATCTTTTTGGTCGAAAGATAAAAATATTTCAATCTGATAATGCTGCTGAATATCGCAAACTCACTCCACATCTTCAAGAACTTGGAATTTTTCATCGTTTTTCATGTCCACATACTTCTGAACAAAATGGTTTGGTTGAACGTCGTCATCGTCATATTCGTGAAACTGGTCCTACTATTCTTAACATGGCCTCTGTGCCGTCTTCCTATTGGTATGATTCCTTTTACACTGCCTGTTATTTGATGAATCGTGTCCCTTCGACTTCTGTTAATAATTCTTCTCCATATGAAGCTCTTTTTGGTATTTCACCTGATTACACTTCTCTTCGTGTATTTGGCTGTCTATGTTATCCTCACTTGCGTCCGTATAGGTCTCATAAGATGGATGCTTTGTCTTCTCCATGTGTTTTTATTGGCTATAGCCCCTCTCATAAGGGTTATAAGTGTCTTCATATTCCTACGGGTCGAATATACATCAGTCGACATGTTGTTTTTGATGATACTACCTTTCCTTTTGCATCCGCGTCGTCACCTTCGCCGTCGTCGACTCCTTCACATGTAATTCTTCCCTTGTCTGCTCTTCATAATTTTGTGCCATCATCAGTGCCTATTAATCATCAGCCTCCAGTCTCCAATCATCAGCCGCCAGTCTCCAATCATCAGCCGCCAAATTCTGTTTCCAATCATCAGCCGCCAAACCCTGTCTCCAATCATCAGCCGCCAACTCTGTCTCCAATCATCAGCCGCCAAACTCTGTCTCCAATCATCAGCCGCCAAACTCTGTCTCCAATCATCAGCCGTCTGTCTCTGTCTCCAATCATCAGCCGTCACCTGTGTTACTTCTCAGCCGACAGCATCCTTTCTAATCATCGCTGCCGGTTTCTGTCTCTCATTCTCAGCCGTCACCTGTGTTACTCTTCCGCTGTCGCCAACACCTGATGCTGTCGATTCATTGTCTCCTGTTCCTGATTCGTCCGACTCTCAGTTATTGTTGCCGTCTTCTTCTGCTGCTCAATCTGTAACTTCAACAGATGCTTCCCCTGTTACACACCCGATGACTACAAGAGCTAGAGATGGTATTTTCAAACCAAATTCACGATATGCTCTCATCTGTGATTCCGTTCTTGAACCGTCTGTATTTCTCAAGCTCATAAGGACCCTGACTGGCGTACATCCTCCGACGATGAGGTCAATGCATTACTTCGAAATGGTACTTGGTCCTTAGTCCCGTATCATCCTTCTATGAATGTTATTGGTTGTAAGTGGGTTTTTCGAATCAAGCGTAATCCAGATGGTACCATTGCACGTCGTAAGTCTGCCTAGTTGCCAAAGGATACAATCAACAAGAAGGAATTGATTACTCTGAAACGTTTAGTCCGGTTGTTAAACCATGCACTATACGTATTATTCTTACATTGGCTTTATCCTCCAATTGGCCCATTCATCAACTTGATGTGCAGAATGCTTTTCTTCATGGAGAACTTCAAGAGGAAGTCTATATGAAACAACCTCCAGGTTATGTTGATTCTCGTTTTCCTACACATGTTTGCAAATTACATCGTTCTCTTTATGGACTTAAACAGGCTCCTCGTGCGTGGTATCACAGACTTAGCAATTTTTTGTTGCAAATTGGTTTTGTCACTTCCAAGTGTGATTCGTCCTTGTTTATTCATACTGGGACTCATGGTGTGATCTATTTGTTGGTGTATGTGGATATATCATTGTCACTGGCTCTAGTACTACAGGTATTTCCTCTATTCTCTCTCGTTTGCAGCAAGAATTTGCAATTAAAGATCTTGGTCAATTATCCTATTTTCTTGGGATTGAGGCAATTCGTACTTCTTCGGGGCTCTTTCTCTCGCAACATCGTTATGCTCAAGATCTTCTTATTCGAGTAAAAATGGATGGCGTTAAACCAATTACTACTCCGCTAAGCACTTCTGGTGATGTTTCCTCTGATCGTAGCACTTTATTAACAGATGCTACTGAATATCGTAGCATTGTTGGATTTGCAATATTTAACTTTTACTCGTCCGGATCTTGCGTTTGCTGTCAATAAGGTTTGTCAATTTATGCATGCTCCTACAGAGTTTCACTGGGGATTAGTTAAACGTATTCTTCGTTACCTCAAGCATACAAGTACGTTTGGTATACTCCTTAAGCCATCCCCTTCTCTACAATTATCTTTCAGTGCATATACTGATTCTGATTGGGCTGGTTCTCTTGATGATCGTCGTTCTACAAGTGGATATTGTGTTTATTTGGGTGGTAACATTATTTCTTGGAGTGCTCGTAAACAAAAGACTGTTTCTCGTTCTAGTACTGAAGCTGAATATCGAGGACTTGCTATTGCTACTGCCGAAATTATGTGGATTCAGTCGCTTATTTCTGAGCTTCGTATATCCACACGCTCTCCTCCCATATTATGGTGTGATAATCTTGGTGCAACTTATCTCACAGTTAATCCTATATTTCATGCTCGGACGAAACATATAGAAATTGATTATCACTTTGTTCGTGATCAAGTAGCTTCCAAGCTTCTTGATGTCCGTTTTATATCCTCTAAAGATCAAATTGCGGACATATTCACCAAACCACTTTCTAGTGATCGGTTTTCTCTGTTAAGGTTCAAGCTTACAGTTCAAGATAACCCGTTACGCTTGCGGGAGGGTGTTAACACAACGTGACTTAACCCTCAAGTTAACTCAACCTGTATATTTGGAAGTCTCTGTATATTAGGGAATTGTGTTTATTTGGGAAAGATAGTATCTTAACCCTCAAGTTAGTTATGCATATATATGCATTGAGTCTCTGTATATTCTGTGTATTCAAAATCAATTGAAACTGTCTTGTTTAACCTCTTCATCTTGTCTCTCTTCTCTTTAGTTAAAACCTAGTAGTTAACCCTTTAACCTAGGAGTTCTATCTCTCCACTCAAAATCTTGAACTAATCTACCAACAACAGTGCAAAATATCGTCTTCGCCTGCAAAGCTCCAGCACAGGCTCTTTTTCCGCTTCCAAATGCCATTGTGTTGAAAAGGCCTGCTGGGTCATACTTGTCGTCTAGGAATCTCTCCGGTCTCCATTCTTCAGGCAAGTCATATTGTTCTTTATCCATGTGACACCCGTAGATGTTGATGGCAATCTTTATGCATGTTTCGATAGTTAGATCAGCGCGTGGATAATAGCAACACTGAGTTAATATTCAATTAAGTTGAGTGTGATTCTATGTAGAGATTACCTCGCTTCCAGCAGGAATGTCATGTCCTCCTAGTTGAGTGTCTTCATGTACATATCTTAGAGGAACGACTGGAGCAGGTGAATGCTTTCTCAGAGTTTCATGAAAGATAGCGCTCAAGTACGCAAGCGGCTCCTCCGCATACTTACAGTTTCCACAAACCCTTTGAATTTCGCGGTAGAGGTGATCCTAATGGATACAAACGAAAATCAGCAACCATCATTATGTGTATGATGACATGAACTCTTTAGTTAGGTGGGAAAAAGCACCTGATATTTTGAATTTTTGGCAAGTTCATACATAGCCCATTCTATTGCGACTAAAGTTGTGTCAGTACCGGCAATAATTGTTTCCCAAATCAACCTAATCAGCTGTGTCTCCGTGAGATTTGTCCCTTCGGATAATAGTAACCCTACAAAGGCTGTTACTTCCTGTTCGAGATATGTGGATTTATCAACGAAATGTGTCACATTGATAAATTTACAGTACATATAGGCAGTGAAGTTGGTATGAAGCCGTACCTTCCCCATAGAGATCCTTTTCTTTTGTTCCTGAAGAAGGGTTTTCATCACTTCTTGGACGCGCATCGTAACATGTTGGACCTTCATTTCGAAGCTTTTATTAGGAACCCAGCTCAGATAAGGGAAGAAGTCTCTCCAGTCCATATCAATTGCTACAACTATTGGATCAATCACTAGAATATTGAAGATCTCATCTCTTGTGAAAGTTTTCCCAAGACCCTTCACGTACAATGAAGATTCTATATCCTTTCCAAAAGCCTGGAAAACAAGGAGTTAATCTTCTAATCTATTACGTGGAAAATTAAGACTTTATTATGAACTATATGACAGATCGACTGCATTGATCAGTAGGAAAATAACCTAGTAGCTTACTTCTTTCAAAGTTAAACCAAAGATCTCAAGCTTGCATCTTTCTCTGAGGTTTACAGGTTCAAGAGGATTTTCCATGGCATGGGCGTGTAAGCAGCGGAGTATGTTATCTGTCATAGTGTCTCTGTGTATGCGATGCCGCTTCTGAATTAAACAAGCCAAATAAAATGTAACAGAGGCAGTATGCAAGAGTAGAATGGCATATTTGTTTGAAGGGTTCTAACCAGAGCATTGGCTCCCAACATGCCGGTGACCATATATCCTTTTGCCATCTTGAAGAATTCGTTGTACTGACTTGAGGCAATCATTGATTTAGCTGTAAGTATTTCCCAAGCACGCGGAAACTTCTTTGCTGTAATGGACGAGTATTTATTCACCATTGCCTGTAATAACCAAAACATTATATACCGGAATCATCTTAATGATAAGATGAGGTAGAAACAAAGACCTCTTTGGCTAGACTGGTAGTGTTGAGGACGAAAACTGTAGAATGGCCAAGTCGAATGGAGTATATTAGGTCCATATTCTTCAGCCCACCTAGTAAAAGTGCGGTGAGGTTTCTTATCCTTGAATTGCAGCAGATTTCCGATCAATGGTAATCCAGGAACCACTGTAGAAATTTTCATTACCAAATATATATTACAACAAACACCACTAACATCAAACAAAAACTTCAGTATGCAAAATTTTTAACATATATACCAGGAATCGAAGATCTGGACAACTTGCTGCTCTTCCTCTGTTTATGAAAAAATGTAGTCAAGATGGCAATCAAAACAACACCAAGAGCTATGGTGGTGATCACAAGTGAAGGCTTATCCAGGAAATGTTTTTGGTGGTAATGACTTAAGGAATCCATGAATATTCCCAGAAGAGGTTTACAGTTAAAAGAGCTCTTTCTTTTGGTTGACCGCTTATGTTAAGTTTTCTTCACGGTTCCGAGGGTCCAGTTCCAACGGATCTTTCCACGATCGAAACTCTTTTAATTAATACTCGATTATTTAATAAATTCTCTTAAATAATATTTTTGGCCGGTCCCGAACTGGAGACAACGTGTCAAATTAATAATTCGCTAAAATTATAAGACAATGTATTTTTGATTATCTATGTAGACCTCATATGAAATATAAATTAATAATGCATTATATATACTCAATACATTAATGATTTACGAAGACTTTTTGAAAAATGATTTAATTGTCTTCGGTTTTTTGCTAAAATCAATATCGCATTGAATTTTATCTCTAATTTTTCTAATCATTGTAAGAATTTTTGGTGTTGTTTTCTCATACCACAATAATGACGAAAGCAGTTTGCAAGTGTACTTGTACGAACATCGATAGTCCATGCTGAAATTGCAAAATTCATTGCATCTAACACATTTATTTTTATAGATTTGACGGCCCTAATTCATAGCCTTTCAAAGGACCTGTATAAAATTGACGACGATAATGCATTTTAAAAGCTCGTATAATCCCTACGTCACAAGGTTGAATTTTTAAAGTTGTATTTGGTGGCAAAAAAATAATTCAACATTTTGCGGTCCTTCAATAGTTTTTGGATGAGCAGGGCAATTATCCACAATCAGAATATCTTTTCTTGCAGCCATTAATATATAAATCAATAATTATTAATTTATCCATTAATTAATATCTCGCTTAATTAATAAATTTTGATGGTCCAGACAACATTAATTTATAGAGTTTCTACTGTACAATCGCCGAGGTCGGGTCTTGTAGATAGTCCCTTAAATAATCCCCCACCAAACCAGTGGACTAACTGGGTATCTATGTATTGGGTCTGGTCCTAAGTGACATCTCATCAACTCCAGTAAGAAGGAAGTCAGGAGTTTAATCCCCACCGTAAAAATTTATATAAGTTCGTACTTAATTAGTTGTATACAGGGGTTTGGCGGGATTGTGTCTCGCAGTGGGATCAATTCAACTGTCTGGATATGGTAGGAATTTAACCTAACAAAATAAATGTATCATTTCAGGAATTTTATAGCCGACCAATTCCTTACCTTATTTATTTATTTACTTGCTAGATTAGATTTAACCATCTCTGTATTATTAAGCAAACAGGTTTAACATACAAATATATTAGTGTTGAGATTATTAGTCTCACATTGTTGGGCAATCTAACATCCTGCGATTTATAATTTCTAAGGACCTCTCCACTCATTGCCAATTAGTTTTGAGTTGGATGTCCTTATTCTAAAAATTAGGCAAAGGAGTAAGCGTCTAACTATGGGTTGCAGTAAGGTCCACTACATAGTTAACCAATAATGTGGAATCAGAGTAATGGTCATTAAAAAAGTTTCATTACGAGCAACTAATAAGGGCTAACCAGTTGGGCAGGAATATGATTCTCATACGTGAAGATCGAGTTCCCACTCTAAAGAATTTGAGGATCCACCTTATGTTTTTTAAGAGAAAAAAATAAAAAACAATACTCCTCTTTGGAGTAGTAATTGAGAGGCCTTATAGGTAACTTGGCTCCTTCCTTCTCTTTGGACGTTAAAATATCCCGTTTCCTCAGCTGAAACAAAATTTTATCTTTTCCTCGTATTTTTTCCGTTTCTACATTAGTTGATGCGATCGTGTTGATCAATTATCGTCACCTTGATAAGGCATGCATCAAAAGGCTTTGTAGATCTTGTTTCTTTCAACAAACTCTCATTGGATATGATCTTCATTAACGCCAGCTGCATACTTTATACATGCGATGTGGCTACGGCTTTCCCTCCGGTAGCTTGGTCAATATACGTGAGTAAGGCAGGTAAGTGATTTAATATGGATCAAACTAATGAATTCTAGGTAAGTTTAGCTGCAGTAGGTAAGGATAATATCCATCAAGGATTAAGGATATATATATTTTTCACCATTGAAATACAGAATTGTAGAATTATAGTTGATGGGGTGTAATAATTTTAAAAATAATTCATCTTTCTTTTATGATTTTGTGTACCATTGAAATAATTCACCGTATACAGGAACGGTTGAGTTAGGTCGATATGAATGTGAACAATCTCCAGAAACGCAGACTGTATTCTGAACCCTAATTTATGGCCAACCAACCATATTTACAGGCTGCTGTTTTAAACTCCTCTGGGCTACAACTACAATTTACAGGCTGTTGTTTTAAACTCCTCTAACCTAGCTAAAAAAAATGTTTTAAACTCTTCTAAAACTGGCTTCGTACGTCGTACAGTTTTAGTTAGTAGCCTGCTGCCACAACCAGAAGCACGTACACTTCAAGTTGTTAGCCAGCTGCCCTGCCACAACCAGAAGGACGTACAGTTTCCAAATTACCAATTGGATAACTACATGCTCCACCGTTTTAGAATAATAGGCTGGTTTTGTTCATATATTACATATGAAATCAACCTATTTTTTTGAAACGGAGGTAGTACTAGATTTAGGTAGCATAAAGAGCTTTTTTATTTTTATTTTTTTCTTGTTATGGCATGTTTTTTACTCCTTTCTCCCACATAAATGGGTCTTTTATCACTTTTCTAAGAAATCATAATTTTATATCCAAAGTCTGTGCTCCTGTATTTCCTTTTTATTGTTTTAGTTTCCTTTTTATCAATTATTATACGGTGAAAGTATGTACTCTAAAGGAGAAAACTCGGCCTTGAACAAAACTTCCAACTATCAAAATATTCAAAGATGCCTTCGAACAACATCAGCACTGCACTACCGGCGGGAAGCATCTTTTTTCATGAGATACCATGAAAATGATTATCTATTTTAGTCGGCTTCTCACCTAATTAAAAAACACAAATTAACAAACAAAAACATAATAATAATATAGGCTTTGGTAAAATTTATGATTATCTATAATCATAAATAAATAAATGATTTTAGTATAATTATTTTTATAATAAATTTTTAAAAACATCTTTCTCAAATAATTGATTTTCTTTGAAAAATGCTTTCAAAAAGAAGAGGAAAAAATAATGATTTAGGATTTTTTTCCAAGTTCCCAATTGTTCTTTTAGCTCTCTCTTGAAAATATAGAGTAAATAAGAAGAAAAAACCAAACTCAATTTTATTGAAAAAATAATTGATTATAATAATTTTAAAAACAACTTTTTTCTGTTTCTTAAAATAATAGATTTTTTTAGTTATGATTAAAATAATTAATTATCATAATGATAACTAAACACATACATAATCCATTATAAGCTATATAATGGATTATGGACTGATAATCCATTATAACATAATAATGGTTACCAATAATGTGGTTTCTCACCTTAAAATATAAGGACGTTAAAGGAACCTCTTATGGTGAATCATTTATATATACTTGACATACATACGAGAGATAAAACAAAATGATGTGCCAATCCATCCTCTCATCACCGGTGGTTATAAAGAAAATGACATGTCGATCCATTCTTCTTCCAGAACCGGTGGTCTCCGTCCCCTCAACGTCTGTGAGTAGGGAACAATTTGTGGCAACGATCAAATCTAAGTTGAATTCAGTGAAGGATGGAGACTTAAGCATATCAGCTTATGATACTGCATGGATTGCTCTAGTTAAAGATATTCATGGTAATGGTACTACTCCACAATTCCCTTCCAGTCTCCGATGGATAACTGAAAATCAGCTCCCTGATGGTTCTTGGGGTGATCATGAAGTATTCTCTGCTCATGATAGAATATTCAACACTTTAGCCTGTGTTGTTGCGCTGGAGACGTGGAATACTT
Organism: Papaver somniferum; assembly: GCF_003573695.1. Lineage (NCBI taxonomy): Eukaryota > Viridiplantae > Streptophyta > Magnoliopsida > Ranunculales > Papaveraceae > Papaver > Papaver somniferum. Next base: position 202,792,695 of record NC_039358.1, read on the forward strand.
CTCCTGGAAATGTACACAAAGGTATACATAATGATTTTTCTTTTGAGGGAAACGCGATATGCCCCAGTTCTTTATCCTACTATCTGTGTAAATAACTCTGAGTATCTTACAGGTTTGTCGTTCATTCTAGAGAATTTGTGTAAAATCCAAGATGAAAACATTGCACATATTCCGGTAGGATTCGAGGTTGTCTTCCCATCCCTTATCGAAACTGCTAGAATGTTGGAGTTAGATGTTGCTAATGACCGGTCGGGTTGTACTACCTTGCATGATATGTATGCCAAGAGAAACCAAAAGCTTACAAGGTATACATACTTTTCCTTTTTAATTTTTCCACGCAGTTTATGATTTTGAATCTGTTAGAAAACGATTAATAAAAAAATAATTTTTTAAAGTTTTAATAAAAAATTATAATTTATTGTTTTATTTTGTGAATGAAACTTTTTAGCCCCACATCGTGGAGTTTCCAATTTTTAGTAGTTTTAAGAAACTATATAAAGCTTTTAGTCCCACATCGGGGAGTTTTTCTTCTTAAGTTGTATTTGTCAATTATATAAAGAAATTCACTACTTTTGTAAAATCTAGGGGAAAGGGGTTGCTCTATATTTTAGAGGGATCCCTAAGGGAAAATATTTTATAGCGGTTTTTAAGCATTCGCGATTTTCCTTAACGGTTTTTTCGGAGTTGCCAAGCTCAAGTTGAGCATCTACTACATATGCTAGTAGTAGGTGTATTAGGGTGTTTTATCCTGGAGATATCCGTCCTGTGAGGGCTATAGCATCACTCTTGAGTGTAGCCGGGCGCTAATGTCTTAAGGACAGCGTGTTGAACACGTGACTCACTCTATTTTCCAAAGTTTTGCCTTGTTGCTGTTGCGGAGATACGGGGAGCTTGTTCGTTTCGTCAAAGCAATCACTTCCATTATAAAGGAGCTAAGTATCAATAACTTTTGCTTATTTGATTTTTCTTTGTTTTTGATTATTGCACCCAACAATCTTAAGACATTAGTATTTGTAATAATCGAAAACGATTGATTGGTTTGTGAATCATGGATGTTAATTGTGGAGTGAAAAACAAAAACGAATTTCTGGTCAGCTGTAGAGTTTCAATTTTATCTTTTAATCTAGAAGGAATTTCGATGAACCCTTTTGACACAACGTAGTAGACATCCTATAGTTACCCGCGTAAAATTTCAGAATTTTTGGAGTTGTAAAAGTATTTTTTTGATATTTTACAAAACAGAAAAACGTTTCTGAAAAATTCTGACGAGCAGAAAATTGTTGTTAACTAAATTAATTTTTGTGGGGTAACCATGAGTTTTTTGAAACGCTGATTCAAACGAAGTTTGTATATATAGATGTTATCTTCAAAACTCATATTTTACTTTCTGATTTGGAATTGTGATTTGTGAATAAAGGTGTCATCTCCGAGGGACATGGCTAATAGCCGCATGTGGTTGGAAACAAATCTTCCAAAGATGGCAAAGGTGAGAACATCGAACGCAACTCTAAGCATGGTCTTCATGATAAAGGTATATTTCGTAAACCTGAATCCGGAATTACTTTAGTTAAGGGTGAGTGTTATGTTTGTAAAATTTCTGGCCACGCGGCAGTAAATTGTAGACAACATAAAAACCTTAATAAGTAGAAAGTTAATGCTAATTTAGTTGAAACAAACTAGAACGAGTTTGGTGGCATGATGTCGGAAGTTATTTTAATAACCAATGTGAGAGACCAGTAGGTGGACTCTGGAGCCACCAAGAATGTTTGTTGAAACAGAGACCTGTTCACCTCCTATCATAGGATAGGGGATGTCGAGAAACTCTTATTGAGTAACTCATATGCAATAGAGGTTGCATAAAAGGAAAAGGTCGAGCAGAAGCTCATATCTGTAATATTCTCACATTGAATGAAGTTTTCATGTTCCGAGCATATGCGAAAATCTTGTATCTTGTTCTGTTGTAGATGGAAAAATATTTAAGATCTTAATTGAATCTGGAAAACTTGTTGTAACTAGGCAGTGATTTTTTAAGCAAGAGTTATAGGACTTTGGGTCTATATAAGCTTAACGGAAAAACTGATGATGTGAACGTAGTTGATTCTTGTGATATCTTTGTGTGATTGATTGTTTTACGTGGTAGACTTGGAACCGTAAACTTATAAGTCAATGCTTAACTGGCTAGCATAGGCTTCGTACCCAAATTTAGTTTGGATTTTGAACACAAAAGTGAAATCTGTGAAGAATCAAAATATGCTATAAAATCTTTTAGCACAAATGTTCAGAGTAATTCTAAGCCTTTAGAATTAATTCAGTTAGGCCTAGTTGACATGAGTTCAACCCAAAACCACTGTGGTAAAAGATGGTTATAACTTCCGTAGATGATTGTACGAGGTACTATCTTGTATACTTGCTTAGGATAAGGATGACGCCTTAGAAGCCTTAAGATGTATAAACTTGAAGTTGGAAACCAATTAGAAGCCTTGAACATAACAACCGTATCCTTAAGGAGATGATAATTTCCATGTTGATTAGTTCAGGATTACCTGCGGCCTTGTGGGGGGAGGCAGTCCTCTTAACTAGTATATCCTGAATAAAGTACCCTTTTAAGAATCAGATGAAACTCCATATTTTATGGAACGGTAGATGACCTTCTTATGAATGTGTCAAAGTGTGGGGGCGTTTGACTAAGATTGTAATTCCTCTTCCTAAAAGAACTAGATTGAAACCAAAAATGTTGATTGTGTTTTCGTATAGGGTATATTGAGTATACTTCTACAAATAGATTTTTGGTTGTGTGTTCTGATTTTTCTGACATTGGTGTGAATATTATTACGGAATCTAGGGATGCTGAGTTCTTTGAACATGTTTATTCTAAACCTGTACCTCATTAGAGATGTGTTGTTGATCCCCTAGATTTATCTTCAAATAGTCAGAACTTATTTTAAAGGAAGATGAAGTTGATGTTGAGCCTAAGAGAAGTAAAATAATTAGACTTGAGACTTCTTATGAAACCGACTTCATAACATGCCTAGCTTAGTCTGAGCCACAGACTTGTAAAGAAGCCTTAATATCTACTGAAACCCCATTCTGGTAAGAAGCTTCATTTAGTGAAATGGACTCAGTCCGTTGGAACCAGACTTGGGAGCTTTCTAGTTTACCTCCAGGTTGTAAGACCATGGGATGTAAATGAGTCTTTAAGAGGAAACGATAGGTAGATGAAACTGTGGAAAAATATTAAGCTAAGTTGGTAGCTAAAGGCTATAAACTAAAAGAAGGTGTAGATTTCCTTGATTCTAATTCAATTGTGACGGAAATTACTTCCGTTGAGATACTAATTGTTATTGCTGCCATAAAGAACGTAGAGATACATCAGATGGATGTTAAGACAGCTTTTTCTAAAACCGTGAATTAGGTAAAGAAATTTACAAGAAACCTGAAGACTTTGTAGTGAAAGGTTGTGAATACAAAGTTTGTAATTTGAAAAATCTTTGTATGGTTTTCAAATAAGCACGTAAACAGTGACATGGAAAATTTAATCATGTGATAATGGATAGTGGATTTAAATTAATGAATCTGACAAGTATGTCTACAAGTAACTTGTTAAGGATGTCTGTGTAATTGTATGCTTGTATGTTGATGATATGCTTGATACAAACATAGATGTGATCAATTCCACTAAAAACATGCACTGAATGAGAACATTGACTTGAAAGACTTGGGCCCTTTTGATGTAATCTTAGGGATGAGGATTAGAAGATAATCAAACATTTATAAGTCTTAGTCGTTCTCATTATGTTGAGTTGTGCTTAAGAGATACAATCAGTCTGCTTGTAAACCTGCTTGTACTTCGTTGATTATCTGTAGTCTCAGAAAAATAAGGGTAGTGGAGTATCTTAACTTGAATACTCAAAAGTTATAGGATGTCTGATGAATTTAATGAACTGTAAGAGTCCAGACATTGCCTATATTGTGAGTAAGTTAAGTGGATATAATTGTAGTCCAGAGCAAGAGAATTCAGATGCACTGAGTAGAGTTATGGTACCTAAAATACTCTTTTGATTTATGAAAGGTATCTTGTTGTCCTTGGGACTTTATGATGCAAACTGGATAGTTGACTCAGAGGAGTCTAAGTCTACGAGTGGATATGGTTTCACTCTAACATGTGGGTTTGTTGTTGGAAGATTTCCAAACAAACATATCGCTCAATTCATTATGGAATCTGAGAGTATTGCGTTAGATAAAGCATGAGAGGGGCCGAGTGCCTAAGATGATTTTTAGAAGACATTCCTCTTTGGCATAGGCCTGTGCCAGCTATATCTATACATTGTGTTAGCCAAGCTATAATAGTTAAAGCTAAGAAATAACTAATCTCAATCGGCGTTATTTCCATTGATTGGATAAAGTCCAAGGAGAATATCGCGCAATCTTTGACGAAAGGTTTGTACAAAGAGATAGTTAAAAATGCATCGGGGGGTGGGGGGGGGTAAGCTCATATATTAAACTTGCCATGAAGGATACTCAACCTTGCTGACTGGAGATCCCATGATCAAGGTTTCGAATGAGACAACTAATTTGTGGTGGGTAAAGGTAAACACTATCAGAGATTTTCATTCTCTGTCCCTTCCCTATGGTGTAGACGTGATAGTGTGACTGCATGTGGAGGATGACTTTTTAATAAGTCTTAATGAGTTCTATAGTTTCAATTTAAGATTGAAGTGGGGTGTAGCAGTAACACTCTTTATGGAAACTCACCTATCTGAATGAGGAAGTGGGTCGCTTCCTGTGAGAATATGAGCTGATTCTCTAGAGCATTCTGAGAAACAGGATACGTCCAGGGCCAAAACGGACAAAACGGCACGAGCTTGGCAGCAATCTTGGAGATATCACCCGTGGTTGTTATCACGAATTACATCAAATGCTAGCAGTTCAAGACATAGTTCACTGTCTCTAGCAAGTAATTCTGGTAATATCTCACTAAGCAAAGGTTCAAGACCTCATGGACACCTCTGCCTAAAATGGTATTTCCTGCGTTTTTTATGTGATTTTCATTTTGATGGTTTTGGTATTACTGGAACTTAGGACCTAAAGGTCACTAAGGGTTCACTAGTTCATGCTTTTTCACTTTGGTGAAAGATACCTATAGTCTCACCATGTGAGAATTAAAGATGAAAGCTCTCAATACTATTATGATTTATGCAATCCATAGTATGACCCTGGGGTCAACACACTTTTGTGTGAGGGAGAGGACGTAGAAATGACTAGTATGATTTCAACACTTGCACGATCAGTCTGTTTGGATCGTGAGGTTGGGATGTTTATTTACCAAGATCTATCTGTTTTTCATGTTTTATTGAGTTATCATTCATGTGGGGGATTGTTGGAAAACGATTAATAAAAAAATAATTTTTAAAGTTTTAATAAAAAATTATAATTTATTGTTTTATTTTGTGAATGAAACTTTTTAGTCCCACATCGTGGAGTTTCCAATTTTTAGTAGTTTTAAGAAACTATATAAAGCTTTTAGTCCCACATCGGGGAGTTTTTCTTCTTAAGTTGTATTTGTCAATTATATAAAGAAATTCACTACTTTTGTAAAATCTAGGGGAAAGGGGTTGCTCTATATTTTAGAGGGATCCCTAAGGGAAAATATTTTATAGCGGTTTTTAAGCATTCGCGATTTTCCTTAACGGTTTTTTCGGAGTTGCCAAGCTCAAGTTGAGCATCTACTACATATGCTAGTAGTAGGTGTATTAGGGTGTTTTATCCTGGAGATATCCGTCCTGTGAGGGCTATAGCATCACTCTTGAGTGTAGCCGGGCGCTAATGTCTTAAGGACAGCGTGTTGAACACGTGACTCACTCTATTTTCCAAAGTTTTGCCTTGTTGCTGTTGCGGAGATACGGGGAGCTTGTTCGTTTCGTCAAAGCAATCACTTCCATTATAAAGAAGCTAAGTATCAATAACTTTTGCTTATTTGATTTTTCTTTGTTTTTGATTATTGCACCCAACAGAATCCATGGAAACATATACAGTACTAAAATTGTATGGTTGTGTGAGATTCCATCTATAGGATCCCCAAAGAACTGATGCATGACATACCCACGCCACTACTCCATAGCCTGGCCTTGACTGGAAAAAACTTCTCAAGCTGCAGAGCAAAGATGGATCATTCTTGTTTTCCCCATCATCCACGGCATTTGCACTTATGCAAACCAAAGATGAAAAATGTCTAGAATATCTTCAAACCGTCGTCAAAAGATTCAATGGAGGAGGTAATAGCACATTACGTACATCTTCATTACGCTTTATGTGTTGTCACTGCAGCTAACATGTACGCGTCGTTCTTCCATTCGCTGTATCTCTTAGTTTGATATGTCTCCATCATCCTCTTGCCATGGTATGCTACGTTTGCATCATTAAGACAATTGTAAATATCAATTCATGACAATTAAAGATCCACGAAATTAGGAATTTAATGTGCGCACTTATTAACATTACAGCTCCAATCTCATATCCTATGGACTTGTGTGAACGTCTTTGGGTTGTTGATCGCTTGGAAAGGCTTGGAATATCTCATTATTTTCAGTCTGAAATTGAAGAATATATGAATTATGTTTACAGGTATAGTTATTTGAATAATAGACTGTATGAGGTTAATTAAGCCGGTTTCGGTAGCACGTAATAGTAATCAAAAGTTTCATTGGATCATCAAGACATTGGACTGAAAATGGCATTGGTTGGGCACGCAACTCGGAAGTTCCTGATCTGGATGATACTGCCATGGCATTTAGGATTCTAAGGTTACGTGGACGCGATGTCTCTTCGGGTAACTATATAACACAAGATAATAAGAATCTGCAAACAATTCAATTGATTAACTAGCAGATTATTCTTAAACAAATTATTCTGTAATTTAACAGAAGTTTTTCGGCATTTTGAGAAAAATGGCGAGTTTTCATGTTTCTATGGACAATCAAACGAAGGAGTTACCGTTATGTTTAACCTACTTAGAGCATCCCAAGTATCATTCTCTGGAGAAACCATTTTAAAACAAGCTAAACAGTTTTCGTCCAAATTTCTACGCAATAAACAAGCTGTCAACCAACTTGCTGACAAATGGGTAATTGCCAAGGACTTGCCTAGTGAGGTACGTCCAACCAAAAGTGGTTCTCATTTGAAATTTTATTTTTGAAAAAAGTTACTACAACAAAAATACGAACTTATTTTCGTTGAAATTATCGTTCTTAGGTTGGATATGCACTAGACATTCCATGGTATGCTAGTTTACCTCGTATTGAAACAAGATTATACTTGGAACAATATGGAGGGGAAAACGATGTTTGGATTGGAAAAACACTCTACAGGATGCCAAATGTGAGTAATAACACTTACTTAGAGCTTGCAAAATTGGACTATAACAAATGCCAGGAATTGCACCAGATCGAGTGGCTTAATGTTCAGAAGTAATTGACCAAATATTTTTTTTGCAAAGCGCTGTAAATTCGCGAAAGGCAAATTTTGTTCCCTGACAACATAATTTTGTTTTATTTTTCATGTGCAGGTGGTATGCAGAGTGTAACCTTGGATTACTAAGTGTGGATAACGAAAAAGGGCTGCTCCAGGCATATTTTCTGGCTACATCTTGCATATTTGAGCCAGATAGGTCAGCGGAGCGCCTTGCATGGACGAAAAGCGCTGTCCTAATCGGGGCAATTACAACGTGTTTTGAGGGGATCTCAAACGAGCACCACAAAACATTTGTCCAGGATTTTATCAACAAGATTGATCCAAACACATCAAGCATTTCGCAAGAAAATGGGGATCATCATTTACTAGTTCTGATGGAAGCTCTAGTCTGTACTCTAGACCACATGTCATTAGAAGTACTTGTTAATCACGGAAGAGACATCCACCACCAGTTATGGCACGCTGTAAGTTACCGAAATTGATCAATTGATTTATCAATCAGACGATTATTCTAAAATATAACCCTTTTGTCTTTGGGGTGGATACTGCGTGCAGTGGGAGAAATTCTTACTACTAGATAGCAAAGAAGAGAGCCAACACTATGAAGCATACCTTTTAGTACAGACGATAACGCTGTGCACCAGCCACTCACTTCTATACCTGGAGGAAGATCGGATCTTATTGTCTAATCCTAAGTATGAATGCCTTGTCTCCCTCGCCAACTCTGTCTGTTACCGCTTGCTGCGGAGATGTAGTCAGCAGAGTCTCACCCATGAAAAAGGTACCAACGGCACAATTGTCTATGAAGAAGAGGAAGATGAGTTAGATGCAATAGAATCTGGAACGCAGGAACTCGTAAAGTACGCCTTCCAAAATTCCGAGTCTGACAGCATCACTGACCGTGAAATCAAACAAACATTCCTTAAAGTCGTCAAGAGCTACTTTTATGTTACACACTGCTTGCCTGAGACTATTGATCTTCACATTGCCAAAGTGCTCTTTGAGAAAGTAATTTGATGCATGCGTCTACAATATTGGTTGCGAGTCTTGTGACCATGGTGATGTAACTTTAATGGCTTGTTTCATTGAAAACATAGTCTGTCTGCAGTTTGCACTACTTATGTTGAACTATGAAAGAAAAGGTGAATGAGATTTTTATTAATTTTTCATTAAAAAAACAAATACAGCCAGACTCTGTAAATATGCAGACATGACAGTCTGTTATTACAGCTGAGCTGTTATTGTCAGTTACGGGACTTGTGTGTTTCACACACTTACAAGACTGACTCAAACTATAGATGACTTTGTTGATGTTGTGACTCTATTGATGTTGCTGATTCAGTAGCTGAATCCTTACAATCCCCCTCAAGCTGATACTGGTGTAAGCATAGAAGCTTGCTTGTCAATAATAGAAAAATAGAGTGAATTAAACCCTTTGTGAATAAATCAGCCAGCTGTTGTGAAGAACTAACATAGCTAACCTTCAAGAAACAAGAACTAACAAGCTCTCTGATGAAGTGATAATCTATTTCTATATGTTTAGTTCTAGCATAAAAGACTGGATTTGTGGACAAACAATTTACAGAAATATTATCACAGTTCAGAGTAAATGGAGTTTCAAGAGGAATACCAAGCTCATCCAGAAGAAATAATATCCAAACTACCTTTGATGCAGTAACTGCCAATGATTTATACTCAGCTTCAGCTGAGGACTTTGAGATTGTAGGTTGCTTCTTTGAGGACCAGGAAACAAGAGAATAGCCCAAAAATACACACATACCTGAAGTTGATCTTCTTGTATCAGGGCACCCATCCCAATCAGAGTCTGAGTATGCACATATAGAAGAAATATCTCCTGCAGAAAGCAATACTCCTGAGCTAAGAGTACCCTTCAAGTACCTTAAAATCCTCTTTGCCAGTAATAAATGTTCATCTGTAGGAGCCTGCATAAAATGTGCCACATAGTTAACATTGTAACTAATATCAGGCCTTGTCATTGTAAGATACTGCAGTCCACCAACTAAGCTTTTGTACATTGTGACATCTGATAAAGGGATTCCAGTAGAAACTGACAATCTTGGTCCCTTAACAACATGAGCCTTTGAAGGCTTGCAGTCAGCCAAATCATACTTCTGCAACATTTATATTGTATACTTTTGCTGAGTCAGTAATAGTTGGTTAGAATTATTCTTAAATGCTGCTTCTATTCCAAGAAAGTAGCTCAAAGTCCAAGATCCTTGACTGGATAAATCTGCATAAGATACTGTATAATCTTCTCAGATAAATCCTTTGATGAACAAGCTAATTAAGATAATATCATCCACATAGAGTAAGAGAACTTCCATTATATCTCCATGTTGATAAATGAACAAACAATAATCAAATGTGGATCTGAAAATCCAAAGTCCAATAAAGAGCCACAAAATCTCTCAAACCAAGCTCTAGGAGCTTATTTGAGTCCATACAAACTTCTTTTAAGCTTGCACACATAGTCTGGATGTTGTTCATATTCAAATCCCTTTGGTTGTACCATATAGACATCTTCCTCCAGAAATCCATGAAGAAAGGCATTACTTATATCCAGCTGTTTAATAGACCATTGTCTTGTAGGAGCTATAGTCAAAACAACTCTAACAGTTGTAGCTTTAACTACATGACTGAATGTCTCTGTATAATCAACTCCATCCAGTTGGTTGTACGCTTTTGCCACAAGTCTGGCCTTAAATCTATCTATAGAACCATCAGCCTTTAACTTGACCTTATATACCCGCTTATTTCCAAGAACATTATAACTTGGATCATTAGGTACTAGATCCCATGTATCATTCTCCTTTAAAGCTATATTCTCATTCTTCATAGCAACTTGCCAGTTTGGATTCTTGATAGCTGTCTTGTAAGATTTTGTCTCAATAAAAGAAGTATCCATAGCAGCAAAAGCAGAATATACTGGATACTTGACAGCACAATGAGCAACAAAATCAGATGACAAGTGCTTAACTTTTGAATTACCAGTCTTGTATCTTGTAGTCATAAAAGTATTAGAAGGACCAGATGCTGAAGTAGATGAAGTATTCAATGAAGAATCAATTAAAGACACATTCTCAGAACCAGAATTATCCTAAATAACTAGTGAGGACTGAGAATTAGAATTATCCTCAATAACTAGTGAATACTGAGAATTCTCATCAAAGGGAAAATAACGTGCATCAAAGTTCACATGAACAGATATGTATGTCTTTCTACTTTTCAAGTCATAACATTTATACCCTTTATGAATTAGGTTATACCTTAAAAATACACATTTCACACTCTTAGGACTGAGTTTATCTACTCTATAAGGTTCCAAATTTGGATAACAACAGCATCCAAAAACTTTGAAAAAAGAATAGTCTGGCAGAGTGTTAAAAAGTACTTCATAAGGAGATTGAAAATGCAGTACCTTTGTTGGTAGTCTGTTGATAATATATGATGTTGTTAAGAAGGGGTCATACCAAAAGTGTTTTGGTAGAGAAGCTTGAAAAGATAAAGTATTTCCCATCTCTGTGATACGTATATGCTTGCGTTCAGCTATACCATTTTTTTGATGCAGATGAGGACAAGAAACTCTATAAACTATCCCTAACATATCAAGAAATTCTCTGAACTTTCCTTTTACCAACTCCAAAGCACCATCACATTGAAAAAATTTGATTGAAGCTGATAATATATTCTCAGCAGTAGCTTTGAAGTGTTGGAAACAAGCCGAACATTCTGTTCTATCCTTCAATGGATAAATCCAGTTAAATCTTGAGAAGTCATCAATGAAGAGAATATAGTATTTAAAACCCAAATTGGAAGGTGTTGGAGATGGACCCTAGATATCACAATGTATCAAGCTTAATGGATTTATTGTTATTCTTTTAGATAATGAGAAAGGGAGTTTATGATTCTTACCCATCTGACAAGCTTCACATAAACATTCCTCAGTTTTGTAAGTTGAATTGATGAAGTAGAAGCAATTTTGTTATGGATCATCTCAGAAGTATGTCCCAATCTCCTGTGCCAAAGTGAATTATTTGTAGAAGCTGAAGTAGTAGCAGTAAGAGCAAAAGAAGTAAGGCCTTCCATAGGATACAAATTGTTCTTAATTTTTCCTTCTGCTAAAACCTTTCTAGTTTTGACACACTTAATTTCATATCCCCATTCAAAGAATTCCACAGAAACTTTGTTATCCTTTGTGAACTTAGCTATTAACAACAAATTCTGCTTGATAGTAGGCACATACAAACATCATCAAAATGAAATTAACTGTGATTAGTATCAAGCAGAATATTACATGTTTTCTCAATGGCTAACATAGTGCCATCTCCTACATAATTTTGTCGGTCCCATCATAAACCCTTGCATTGCTCAGTAGATTAATATATTTAGTCAAGTGACTAGTTGCTCCAGATTCAGGTAACCAAACAGAACCAACATTGCAATCTGAGCTAGTTAAGGATATAGAATTCACTTGTATTAAAGCAAAATCTAGTTGAAGAGTATTTGTAGCACCATTACTCTCAGCCTTATCCTTGCCCTTTCCAGAAGAAGCTTTATTAGGAACATACCTAAAATGACATCTATTCCATGTATGACCCTTCTTCCGATAAATCTGGCACTCAACTTCACTGAAGTCATGTATCACATTCTTTCTTTTATTTTCATTGTTAGCGTAGCGCTCCCAAACCTAGCAGCTAACTAATCCAAAAGACTAACTATAAAATGAGGCACAGAGGATCTAAATCATCTATTTAAGAAATAATTCGGAAGTTCTAAAACAAAGATTAACCCAAATCTAAACCCGCTCTGAATTAAATATAAGAACTCCTCTCATATGATACATATTCAATAGTGTGTTGATTTACAAGTAAAATATACACAAGATAAATACAACGGAAGCAAACTAACGTTACTAACTCCTCGAAGCTTTCTTCGCCACGTGCACATCTTGATCTGTATCTGAAACTGAAAGTGGGAACGGGTGAGCACATCATCCCTAAAAGGGGTTCCCAGTAGAAATAACATCCAACTTTTAAGTAATCATTGGCATGATTTAGAAAACAATCCATGTCTTCCCAAATATTAAAAGACAACAAACACACTAAATTAAACAACATGTATATGGAACTAACTCCTTCTTGCAGATAATTATTTATGTGGTGACATTTACACACCGGGGTATCGGTGACAATTACACACAACTCATTATTTATGTGGTGACATTTACACACCGTAATATTGGTGACAATTACACACCTAGATAGTCTGTGGGTGACTGTAAACACCCGTAATATTGGTGACAATTACACACCTAGATAATTTGGGTGACAATTACACACCCAGATGTGCATAAAAGTATAAATGAAGGAGCGTATCATGTATACTACAGACGGAAATTCTTATTTCTCATATCTATTCATAAAGACGAACAAAGCATTAAAGATCCTTTCGAAGCAATGGAAAGATTAAAAGAATCAACAGAATTTTCGGAATTCAAAATTAAACAATGCGCAGAATTTAAAATCAGACAATGCATGAATTTGTTAAACATAAAATTTTGCAAAAGAAAACAACAATAATCATAAAAGAGTTAAATATTAATTTCCACCTCTTTTGATGACAAGCTACACATACCTCGAGATCCATGATCCACTGGTTCATCCTTTGAATCGATCGTTGTTAATAAAGACTAACTGCAATTGCAACTTTAATCCATACTCTGTTCATCTTATCACATTCATCTACATCTTATTCTCAATCAAACTCTCTAGAGCAAACTCAATTTCATATAGTAGTTAAATAACAGCTTCACTACTACTTCCACTTCCAACTCCAGTTCCATACACACTACTCTAATTCATACACACACACTCAGCTCAAAAGTTCTGCACCTCAGCTCAACACAGTCAAACAAAACACAATAATACCATCACCAAAACCCAAAGTAACAGCATAAACTTCTCCACCAGATTAATGCCACCACCATTCTCAATTGAATATCACCACCAGAACATACATTTCCAAGACCTCCACCAATTATCCATGACTCATGTACTTTAGATTATTTAAACACCAGTTCAAAACTCCATTCCTGTAACACTTGAATATCTATATCAGTTCCCTGTAACTTAACATATATCAAGACAACAACCAAAACCTCATCCCATACTCATCTTGCAAACAAAATTCCATCGGCAATCATATAAACCATACAACAACACCTCTTATTCAACACCACCATCACCAACAACAGTTCCCTCGTAACATACCCACTTAGGTAATTGAAGTCAGATTTCTTCCTTCCTTTGACTTCATCACAAAATCATCACCACCCAAATTTACTAGATCAGTTCAATCAATTCTCAATAACCTTTATTACTCTCATCCATCCTCAGAAGAACTCTTCTTAATTTCTGATGCATCACCGAAACCCTAATCTTCTCAAATCGCATCTTCAAAGAATTTCAGAAGAAACCCTAATTGATTCTTCAAATCTTCACTAGATCTTGTAATTCATCCGCCAGTTTCTCATCCATGTCCTCAACATGCAAAACCCATCTTGAAATTCTTGATTTCATCTTCAATTTCACTCGACCCCTAAATCAAGCTTAGAAACCCTAACTTCGACTTACAAAAGCAATTCTATCTTCTCCTTCCCGTGCTCAATCAACCACGAAAACATCACCTACTACTTCCATTCTTCAAGTTACAATCTTCTCATGAATCGTCCATAACAAATTTGAGTTCAATTCTATGAAAGTGAAACCCACAGAGATAAAAGAACAGAGAAGAAGAAAGAAGAGAAGAGAAGAAAAATGAATTCTTCTCTCGATCCATATTTGGGATAAGACCAAAGTTGATTACTGGTACACCCAGCAGAATGGATAAGGGAAGCCCAAAGGTTTATCTGAGAAATGACAATCTCACCCTTCATACTATGATAAAATCTTCTTCATCTGGTATCCGATTGATACGTTCGAGTAATCCATCTCTCATAACTTTTTGAGACATATCTAACGATACTAATTTCGTAGCTAGATCGTTGTTAGATTAATTCATATCAATTAACGTTCTTGTTATACTAATCGAGTCATTAGCGACTAAATCGTATCTTGATCATCGCTAGACCAGTCAAATAACATTGACGAGCTTGAGGGTCTTTATAGTTAGACTTAGACGTTGAAGCATTATGAGAATTATTTTTTTTTGCATAAAAGGCAGAACTTTGATAATCAAGAACTGATGAGGATTCATCATCTCCTACTTTAAGCCACTGCTCGTGATGTAATAGTCTTGAAATAAGATCATGTAATGAAAAAGCATTATCCCTATTATGAGAAGATATAACAAATTGTCTATACACCTTCCCTAATCTCATTAAGGCATACATGACAATATCAGATTCATCTACAATTTCTCCTATTGCAGCAAGAGAATCAGTAATTATTTTTATGTCATCAAAATAAGTAGAAATACTTTTAGTAACTTTCTTGATGGAATGAAGTTGACTACGAAAAAGTGATTTCTTTGCTGTAAACTTTTGAAGAAATTTGCGTTCTAGAAAAACCCAAATGTCTCGTGCTGAAAAAACACCCAATTATCCATCGAGAAATCGCTTCATCAAAGGTAGCATTTAAACAAGACATAATGAACCTATTCATCTTGCGCCAATGAAGATATAAAGGATTTGGCGTAACATCACCATCAACTTCAACTGTTTCATGTGGTTGATTTACACTACCATCAACAAATTCATATAAATCTGTCGTGATGAGAATAGACTCAAACTGATTTTTCCATATTAGGTAATTCGATCCATCATCTCGAAGTTTGACAGAAACAAAATTAGTGATGTTCTTAAAAGGTAAAGCAGAAGACGATGATGAATAAGACATTATTGGAAGGATTGAAACAAGGTAATGTGTAATGAATCAAACAAAATCCAAATCTTGATATCAAGAAATAATAGATCTAGAAATCAGAGTCTGAAAACTTTTGTTGTAAAGATTGATATTAGAAATTTTAAGAGATTGTAGAATTGTGTAATTGCAGCGGAATGAATTTTGAGAGATTTTAGGATCAAAAGAAATGAAAGAATCAAGATCTTCCTTAGAAGACTGATACCATGAAAGAAAAGGTGAATGGGATTTTTATTCATTTTTCATTAAAAAACAAATACAGACAGACTTTGTATATATGCATACATGCAATCTGTTATTACAGCTGAGTTGTTATTGTCAGTTACAGGAGTTGTGTGTTTCACACACTTACAAGACTGACTCAAACTATAGCTGACTTTGTTGACGTTGTTGATTCAGTAGTTGAATCCTTATAAACTAGTTATTTTATGTTTAGTTTTTGCTCGGTTTTGTACTTAGTTTTATGATTTATATATATCTTTCAAGCTTAATAATAAAGTTCACTATTCCAATGAAAATAATAAATATAAATCCAATAAGTCTCAATGGACCGAGCAAAAAAACAAATAAAAAAAACCTGCCACACACGATTCATGTGGATCCCTGCTAAACTCTCGACAGGCGGGGCCCAATGGAGCCCAAAAATCCAAAATCTGTGAGGGGGAAGTTTTTCTCATTGTTTCTTTGAAGGTTTGTCTAGAATTGCTGATATAAATCTGGTAATCCTGTCAGTGATGCATCTCAGATTTTCAAAGAACTTGAAGACTAGAAGTAATTTCATGATGTAACATTATGAGCGATCGAATCGGCAGGGCAACACTCTAAAATAATCAACACATTTTAGTGTTTATTGGAATTATAACATGTAGCACATCATATGATTCATATCATAAGAACGGTTTTTTGGGAACCACTCCATTTTGGAGGCGGACCATGATATTTTTTTAATAGGTCATTTGGAAGTAAAGTGAAAAACTCTTTATCCATATATTTACTTTAATGCCAAAATTACCGTTCTATTTAAATTATACATATATTTACTTTAATGCCAAAATTACCCTTTTCTATTTAAGTTAGATTAGTGAGTTAATTAAGAATGCGCGATTGGGGGATATCAAAAATAATTGGGAGATAGAGGAAAAGGACAAAAACTGGATCCAAATATCAAATCAGGGTCACTCCTTATCTAAGTATTTTACCTAATTTATAATCTAATCCTCATTAATCAGGGATTAGTGTTTAATTATAATTAGGAAAAGTCTTAAGTATTTTTTAAAAGATTAGTGTGTATTTTTATTTGTATTTGGGTGAGTGATGTGAGAGTAGAAGGAGGGAAAAATATTTGAGAGAGAACTTTTTTTGGTGAAAATGGAAGATGATTGTGAGGAGAGAATTGCTGCTAAGAGGTTGAAAATTTGGTTTTTTTTTGTTTGAATCTACCATTTTTGCAGCTGAAAAAGCTCGGTGCCGGAAGCAGCCATACCGGCATGGTATTCATACTACGTCCATGCCGGCCACTCGATATCCGGCATGGTATGCAACCAAAAAATCTACGCTGGTACAAAACTATCCAGGGGGTCCGGGGGGCGTAGCCCCTCCTGGTCGTGTTCGACCATATTCCTTTTTGAAATTTTTTCTGGTTTTAAAATTCAGAACTTATTCCTTTTTGAAATTTTTTTGGTTTTGATCAGTCCACTGCTGGCATTGATAAGATGTTCTCGAGCATGCCAGCACCATTTTCCGGCATAGGATGTTGCTTAAACTTCTTTGCCGGCACATGATGTAAGTTATCCAGAAAATGAAGAAAAAAATCACTTGAGTACCGGCATTGATGGATTTCTACCGAGCATGCCGTCACCATTTTCCGGCATAGTATGTTGCTTAAATTTCTTTGCCGGCACATGATATAAAGTATCTAGAAAATTAAAAATAAAATTTCACTTGACTACCGGCATTGATAGATTTCTATTGCGCATGTCGGCATTTAGTTACGGCATTGAATTTTAGTTACCAAGCATGCCGGCAGCGTTCTCCGGCATGGTCTTCTTCATCATTTTCGACATGGTCTTCATCACTTCCGGCGATGTAAAAAAATATAGTTTCGACATGGTCTTCATGACTACCGGCATGATCATCATCACTTCCGGCATGGTTTTCATCACTATCGGCATGGTCTTTATCTATACCGGCATGGTCTTCATCACTTCCGGCATGGTCTTCATCATTTCCGGCATGGTCTTTATCACTTCCGGTATTTCTCCATCATTACCGGCATGGTCTTCATCACTTCCGAATGTAAAAAAAAAATCGTTTTCAAAGTGAGGAGTCGGCAGAGAAGGAGAAGAGAATTTAAAAGGGAATGGGGAAAATTTAGAATTTGAAAGGGAGTAGGGAATATTTAGGTTTCAAATCCCTAATCCTAAAAGAGATTAATAAGAAGTGAAGATGGAAATGGGGGTATGATTTTGTTTTTTGATGTTAAATTTTTTGATTTTATTTTGAGGGAAGGGTATTTTAGTATTTTCCCCCCAAAATCACCCCTTAGCAGACACTATGGGTTGGGGGAAGTAATTTATATCCTCCAATTAGTTTCAATATCCCCCAATCGCGCGTTCTTAATTAGTGAGTTGATTTTTGTTTGAAAGAAGAATTATTGAGAGGGGGAAGAAGAAGAAAAGGATGAAGAAGAGGGTTTTGGAAAAAAAAAATTGATCTTTTTTTTACGAGGCACAAGAAGAGTATGGTATTTTTTGTACTCACAGATACTTCAAATTTAGTTAATGGTGCTTGAAATGGCCAAAAGATTCCTAAAAATGATCAATTTACAAATCGATCTCGGTTCGGTTAAAAAAAAATCGGCTACGATAGCTGAAGAACAGGTAGCCGAACTTATCTGTATATGTAGTTCGACTAATTTTTCAGTTTATGCAGGTAGCCGAACTTAGCTTTAATTGAATTTTCACCGCCTGAGTATTAAGTTCGGATACCTTTTTCGCGCCGAACTTCAGAAGATATTTGTTCGGTGTGTTCGCAAAGTTGACTATATAGCCGAACTTTCTTTTCGGTTTAGTAACCAAAATATTCAACTTAGGCGAACTCAACATTTTCTTATACAGACAGGAGTTCGGTTAATAAAAAAAATTACGACTCAACTGAACCCAACATTTTCCTATATAGGAAGAGTTCGGTTAAGAAAAAAAGTTTTCAAGTCAACCGAACTCATGAGTTCGGTTAGGAACAATTTTTTTTCTTAACCGAAGTGTTCTTCGTGTACTTCTTATACGAAAATTCGGATAGCAAAACTAGGTTTTTCTAATAAGTCTCTTAACCGAACTACTATCTGTATCTTCCATCTTCACCATATTTTGATGAGTACTACTCGAATTTTACAATCAAAAATGAATTAAAAGTAATGTGTTTGTGGGAAAAGAGAAGAAGATGAAGAAAAAATAATTAAATTCAGGAATTCGGTGACGAATAGTAACAGCTAGAAAATGGCTATGATTTTGATTTTTTTATGTTTTGTTATTGATTTATAATAGGTAAAAGTAACAATGGCCCCCCTTCAAAATGGAGTGGTGCCAAAATTACGGTTCTATCCTAATTGGTCCTAAGCTTAATGGTTCTGGTTTTGACTGGGTGTGACATCTAAAAGGTTGAAACCTGTTTTGAAGCATACCGAATTTTTTTGAGGCATACTAATTCATTATCCCATCTGGGGTGGGTTTATAAGGGGTGTCTAAAGGTAGTGCAATTACCTATATATCCTTAAATAATTTAAATTACTAGAAAGCATCCTCAAAAACCTAAAATCAAAAATCAAAATAACCTTTAAACTTAAACATCTTGGACTCCAATTCAATCAAGCAATTAATCAAGCAAAGGGAACATGAAACGAAGTGAGCGATGTTGGAGTGCGAAATCCAAATTTCAATTGCTCTCAGATGTATTTTAGAATGTAATTTGTAACAAACACTTCTTGTTTTTGATTGATTTTATTTTGTTTGATAGATAAAATATGATTTCAAAGATGAAATTAGGGTTTTCAGAAGATTAGTTCGGCTGATCTTGGAATATCAATTTTGAGACGAACCTAGTATATGATTTAGAGAAACACTATGTTCGGCTAATGTGACTTTGTTATATTGTGTTCGAATCAGCCGAACCTAGCCTTGTTCTTTGTTTTAAATTTTCAGAAGATCAGTTCGGGCGATCTTGGAATATCAATTTTGAGCCGAACCTAGTATATGATTTAGAGAAACATTATTTTCGGCTGATGCGAATTTGCTAGATTTTGTTCGAATCAGCCGAACCTAAATTCGTCAGTTACAGAGTGAAGTTTCGGCTGACAAGTCATTTGGTCAGTAGATCTAGGTTTTAAAAATTCAATTTTTTAACAGATTCAACTTATAAAAAGGACATTAAACCCCGTATAGAAGTCTACCTCTGATTTGAATCAAACATTTTGGTCACTTCTAATCACTAACATCTCAACACTCAAGTTTTTTCCACTTCTTCTTCTTCCTCCTCTCAAAAATCCCAACTCTCTCACATAAATTTGATTTCTCTACTCATTTACCACTAATAATTTAATTTTTAATCAATCCTTAAAATTCCTAACTAAACAAGCCTAATCATAATCGTTAATTATGTAAGGGTAGTTATACCATTATCAAAAAGGATAGATAAAGGATGATGTTATTTTTTATTTAGTGAGCCTATTTTGGCAGTATTTGGTATGCCTCAAAAAATTTCAATATACCTCAAAACAGGTTTCAAAAGGTTCTAACTATGGTGACTGGGCCTCAAGAACTAAGCGAGGGCCGTGTAAAGGTAGACTTGCCGGAGCCAGACCCATATATAAACAATTTTTCTCTGCCAATTTGGGAATTCCAAGTTCTACATACAAGAAGGCACATACATTCAGATAGGATCCTTGAGGTCTGTGTCCAGCAAAACAGTCGAATTCGCAAACAAAACCTAACAAAAGCACGCTACTGCTACTCCAACTACTGGTGCTCTACGTTCCACATGTTTTTATGATTCTTGCACTACAACGATTGGAAAAAAAACAATAATGAAGGCACGAAAAAGGAAAATTAAGTACTCTCTTCTTTCTTTTTCCGGGTTTTATCGACATTTTGTACTGGAGTCATAGAGCGTACAAGACATTATAAAAAAAAATATATATATAGGTGAAAAGAACTCATAATTGGTTCTGTTTTGACTGGGTAAAATAGGCCCGTGTAAAGGTTGCCTCACCAAGGCCTGGCCTGAATACATTATTTGTTACCGGGCCTAAAAATTTAAGATAGGCCCGTAAAGGTAGCCTCATCAAAGCCTGGCCCGAATACAAAACAATTTTACTCTGCCAGTTCCAAGTTCTGCAAGCAAAAAAACAGTACACTATCTGCTACAGGCATATTCTACTACTAGTACAAGGCATATTCTTCAAGCTCTATGTCCAGGAAAGCAGTCTGAATTTCGCGGGTGTTTTACGTTTCACATGTTTCATGACTAAAACACTACCGCGATTCAACAAAAAACATTAATGAAGGCATGCGAAAGTACTCGCTAAACTAAAAAAAGTTTAACTAAGAAAATGAAATTTTTTCTTAAAGAAATGGTTATACCAGTAGACAAGTTTATTGGCAGACAATGGCCATAGTCATTTACATAATTCCAACGGAATCAAAGAGAAATACCAGATTACCTGAATCGAGAACATTGATGTTCCTTTTCTCTTTCCTTTTTTAAGTTGATACTCTTAGGCTCGTCCATTGCAATGGTGGACGACCCCGTTTTCCTGTTTTTCTTTGCGCTTCAAGTTAACGGAATTTAAACCCCATATTCGGATAGTCCTGTCATCACTTGCTGATGCCAACATGTGAGGGTTCCTAGGATTCCAGCTTACACAGTTCACTGATCCAGAATGCCCAGGTAATTTTTCTAGCAGCTCACCAGTGCCTCTGTGCCATATATAAACCTGCAGCCAATGTTTACTCATTAACCTCAAAATACAGAAAATGCTTCTGCTTTAAAGAAATCATAAAAAGAATGCAGAGTGGGAAAAACTAAAAAAAGAATGTAGAATACGGTGAGAGAAACCCGAAATTCAGAAAACCCCTTTGAACTTGGGAAAGAGACATTACCTCATCAAGAGGAATATGATGATGTTGTCATAAACAACTTACAGATAAAATAACAGTACACATAAGGTGACTTTTGAATCATGCATTCGCAAAATAAGTGAAATGGCCAATTTTAACTTTATGTCTCGATCCCTTTTGTTTGATGTTAATCGGGAGTAGTGTCTGAATCTCATGAATCATTTCAATTTGAGCTTACCAACGGACTGCATGAGGCATGACACACTAAAGTGATATTATGAAGAGACATGGTTTAAATCGTCAAAATTACCTATACTAGTCATAATCATCCAAGGACTACAGGGTGTAACTACAGTTGCAAAGATAACCGTCAATACAATCTCTAGTGTTTGATAATCTTTGTTTTAACCATTAGAAATGAAATCATACCTGAGAATCTTCACTTCCACTGGCAATGAAACCTTGCTCAAATCCACCAAAACAAGACCTGATAATAAATCGGCTGCGTTTGTGACCTTTGTACTTGGAGACGAGCTTAAGATCACCCTCAAGGCTCCATAAATGTACCTCTTGGTTAAAAAGATCAACCAACAAGTACTTATTATCCCTAGATAATGAGAATGACGTTATGACTTGATCCTCTTCAATTAGTTTCTCAACTTTAGCTACTCTATCAAGAATCAGTATCGATGTTTCTCTACATATCGTTATAATTTTTTCCCCATCACTCGTCACGGCCATGTCCGAAATTTTAAGAGTTCGCTGCCCTTTCCAACATTCAAGTTCGTTTCCATCCAGATCCCACATGCAAATGCTCTTATCTATTAAACCAGTGAATATTCGGTTTCCATCAGGATGCCATTCACAGGAGACAAAGCTAAGGCCTGATTTTTCGTAAACCTGAAGGCATTCACCCGAATTCACATCCCAAAGTCTGATGACGTCCTCTAATCCGCATGTGAGGATCTGACGGCTGTCAGGGCTCCATGAAATACTCATAACGGGTCTTTGATGCCCAGTTAGTTTGTGCTTCAATGTCACTACACCATCACCATTAACCTGAATTATGCAAAAGATACATTGCTTGGTGTCATATACATTGCCTGATAGACAAAAGATAGATTGCTTGATAGACAAAACATTGCTTGATAGACAAAACATTGCTTCAATGTCATATACATTGCTTGATAGACAAAACATTAGTTTCATGGATGAGTGCAATATACATTGCTTGGTGTCAAGTGATAAAGATGGCTGAATTATGCAAAAGATACAAGGTTCGGTCTGTTTGCGACATTATTTCAAGTTTACAATGGACTAAAGGGACCTAGGGAGTGCTCAAATTGCTAATTTTGTTACATGTAATTGTGACATACCCCAACCTAGAATTACAAGCATTGTTCGCCGGGTTCCACAAGCAGCTTTACATGTGACAGAAGTACTCGGAGGTTAATTCACTAAAATTTTCTATTTTGGTGAAATATGTCAGGAATGAGTTTCCTATGTGATCAGTCAATTACACTATTTCATGAGACTACTTATGTTTAACAGGATTCACAAAGTAGACTCCAAATACTTTAATCAGGGTGAATGACCAAAGAGAAAACAAACAGCAACATGCCATTTCTGACAAGAGATATGTGCTCAAAATAATATTGAAGCATGATGGTTACCTCCCAAATAATTGCTGATCGATCATTGGAAGACGAGGCCAAGTACTTCCCATCATGTGAAAATAGCAAAAACCAGACTTCGTCATTATGAGATTCCAATACCTATGAAATCGTAACAGAAAAGCTCAGAACAATTCTACACAATCTAAATAGAAAATATGAAAAAGATACATAGAAGATAAAGACAGAAGTTCGGTAAAAAGATTATTTCTTCCTCTCCTGATAGTTTTATTCGTATTTACGTAATATATCGTATTAAAAAAAGGAATTTATAGCGTGGCGGTGGTAGCTTAACTTAGAGGCACTGCACAAGAACTCTACAGGCTTTCATTTGATTATTAGACGATAGCTAACTTTAATGACAAAAGGAAAGTGAAACCGGATAACTTCGTGTACGTCAAATGAGTAAAAATCACCAAGTAATCAGTTGCACAAAAAAGACAGGGAGACGAGTGTAAAATGCACTGAAATGCCTGTGAAATATAAACTAAATTCGACCATTACTTAAATGTATGTCTAAATGCAGTTTCCGATCTGACTCTCCAAATGACGGTAACTATTCCTAGATGAAGTGGCAAGTGAAACTGGATGACCTCATGTATGTCAAATGAGTAAAAATGACCAAATAATCAGTTGCACAATAAAGACAGGGAGACATGTGTAGAATGCACTGAAATGCCAGTGAAATACAAAGTAAATTCGACCATTACTTAAATGTATGTGTCAATGCAGTTACCAATCTGACTCTCGAAATGAGAGTAACTATTCCTAGATGAAGGCTTCGTCTTAAACAAAACATGTCACCCCTAGCCTAGAAGCATGCAATTTATAAAACACTTTACTACAAGAAGACATTATCACATGTGCAGAAGGTCGAAGTCATGCTGTAATTGTTCATGGAGCTACAGGAGGTACAATCCCAGTGCTTCCTTATCTAAATAGGGTCTCCTGAAAGTTTATATAGGCTAAACGATGAAATTATTTGAGAAGCATCTGTTACTTCCTTCTATACCTGAAACCGACTCGCTCTGAAATGGATGATTTTTAACTAACAAAGAATATGGCACAAACCATCAACAAGATCCACTCACAAGTTTTCAATTGAGGAAGTATTTACGAACAGAATGTAAAGTAAAATAATCATTTTAGATCATTAAGCATTGGTGACATTTATTTCAAACATTCATAACCATCTAACTTCTCCATAAACACGGAGTAACATTATGCTTACATGTCATTCATGATAAACATTATGTAAGGTTGGAGAACATTAAAAATATCAAATACAAGAACGGCGAATATTAGTTCCCACCTGAGAAGTGCGAGAAGGAATCTGATCTTTTCCACATTGATGATCTGAGAACAATGATAATGCACTATCCAAAGAGTTATGAAACACACAAGATCCGCGTTGCACATTGAGGGCCTGTTCAACCAGATTTTCCAACCTTCTTTCGGGTATCATAACTGCTGGGGGTAGCAATTTCTGTAGTTCCTCTAAAAGTTTTGACCGGGACTTACCACTTACTACCTCCCCATTTGAAGAACCTACTAATTTGGGCTGCGAATAATAGACAACGCATGAAGCAAGTTCATGTACTCGATTTACGTTGATGTTAAGAGGTGTAATTTCAGTCCTCAGAGTCTGCAGAGCCTCTATTACTCTTTCTTTACCAAGAAGTTCAAAAAACTTCTGCTCCAATATCAAGAATGACGCGGACTTTAAAGTACTTTCTTCTAAAATACCAATCTTACGCAATGTAACCACACTTTCCTCCCAATTTCCATTGAGTACTTGCTTTCTAAGAAGACCCACCAGAGAAGAATGTAATGGTATCCCAGACTCCTCCTCTAGAAGAGATCCACTATCCTCATACCCTAGAGAGTATAATGCTTCAGTTATAATCCTAACAAATTCCATTTTTTTAATAATTCCTTTTGAGCCAACCATCTCTTCGTCTCCCCCATCAGAAGGCAGTGGTCGAGCCATTGAGTTATACAAAGAGCCGGTGGCAGGCTCCAAATGAGATGAATTATTTGCGAGTCCCCTCTTACCTCCTAATGAAACTTTCACGCGTTTCGTAGGTGGTTCATCGTCCTCTACACCTCCCATGAAATGCCCAAATCAGCCCATATATTCCACGAGTGAACGAAATATTGCCTCAACAGAAGTAATGTTTCAACTCAGATGCCTCCCCGTCCGGTGAATAAGAAACAATCAAATCAAAAATGTAGTCCTGCATAAACAGCAAAGCTCACAAATCTCAGCAAGACTACAGTTTCAAATTAAGCAAGATTGTAAACACAAACAACAACGCGAGAGACTGAAACAGTTAAGCATCAACATTATGTTCTCATACAACATATATCCAACTGCGTGTTCAAAGGCAACAAATAAAGTCAGGTCTTATCTTGCAACTACAATCTTATCTTGCAAATACAATCAAGCTGCAACTGGATTAACTAACAAACATCGAACAAGCCCATACATTAGTGCCAAATTCAGTATATGAATTTTATAAACTCAGTGACAATATGGCGGCATCATAAATTTGGGCATCAACTTAACAAAATCCAGATAACCCCATTTCATTACAGTTATTGGATTGACTAATTATTCACTCAACATTTAGGGTTCTTATTAAAGTCCATCAGTCAGACAACAAAACTTGTAGATAACAATCACATCTTTATCCAGTACCACACCAACAAGTAAACAACTCCAATAAGTAAAACAACTCTTCCAGATAATCTCAATATAAATCTCAAAACATCAAATTAAGAAGAACCCATGATTCAAAAACCAGATATCTAATCAATTATAAAGAATCAAAAGAAAAAGAACAACCCCCAAATTAAAGAAAAAGAAAGAAATCAAACCTTGAGCAGATGACTGAACAATAATGGAGAGATTTCTTGGATCTAACCTTGAAAACCCTAGAGAGATTATAAGAAATCGAAGAATTGAAGAATTTTAAGGGGTTGTAGGAACCGACAACGGTAGGTCAAAAAACAAAGAAAGGGATCAATAAAGGATAGGGGAAAAACAAAGAAGACCAAAACCCTTTGGGAAAAAAGCTTGTCTTCTTCTTCTTCTTCTTCTTCTTCTCTTTTTATATTGAAGAGAAGAAGAAAGAATGAAAATTTATTTATTGAGGAATCTTGTTTGAGAAGATGATGATGATGATGAAGTGAAGAAGGTGGTGTTTTTGGGCAGTGAATGAATCTGAGAGAGTAAAAAAAGATAGAAAAATGGGGAAGAAAGGAGATGAAAATGGGTGAGAAAAAGAAGAAAAAGCCCACTTGTTTATTTCTTGTTAGGCTTTTATGCCCATCATCAATTCATCATCATCCAAACCATCACGTTACTTGGGGGCAAGTAAGTTAAGTCACGTTTGTTATTCATTTTCTCGATTATTCCATAAAAATTCGGGTGTTAACGAGTTTCGAACTGGTCAATCACTAAGTGGTCTAGTGGTTGGCATGCTCCTTCCCATTGCGGAGATAAAAGTTCGAACCCTATAATTGCCAAAATCCACTCCAATTTAAGGAGTTTGGATGTAGTTTAGGGACCACTAGTCTACGGTATCAAAAAAAGAAAAACGAGTTGCGAACTCCCATGGATGAAAATGTAATTATTATTTTGAGCTGGAAGTTTTATAGAAGTAACAAAGCGACAAATATTCTGCTATTACATTATTGACGAGTTTCGAAATCGTTGGAAATGTAATTTTTACTTTAAGCTGGAAATTTTCTAGAAGTCAAACCATCGGTTTTGGTGCAAGTAAATCTGTTAAGTCACGTTTATTATTAACTTTTCTCGATCATTTGATAACATTTCCGTGTTTCGAACTCAGATAAGTCAATCATTTAACATAAATCGTCGGAAAAACAACTCAAAACCATATTATTCTCACGTTAACTATAAAAGGAAAATGATGAACCCTTTTATAAAACTGCAGGCAGGGACGGAGCTTAGTGTAGTTCAGGGGTGGTCCCCGCTTCCCCTGTTTCCCGTTAATTCATTATAAACCCTTTGGAACTTTTGTTATTTAGAAGAAAAAATTGTTAGTTAGCCCCCTTGAATTTATGTTTTGCCTAATTTACCTCCCCTGAAAAACATTTATGGCTCCGTCCCTGACTGCGAGTCCAAAATACCACCAGATCCAACGAGTTTCGAACTCACATGAATGAAAATATAATTGTTATTTTGGGATGGAAATTTTATAGAAGTAAAAAAGCGACAAATATTTCGTTATTTCATTATTGACGAGTTTCGAAATCGCTGAAAATGTAATTCTTACTTTGAGCTGGAGATTTTCTATAAGCCAAACATCACTTTTGGTGCAAGTAAATTTGTTAAGTCACGTTTATTATTAGTTTTTCTTGATCATTTTGATAAAATTTCGGTGTTAGTGAGTTTCGAACTCAGATAAGTCAATCATTTAACATAAATCGTCGGAAAAATAGCTCAAAACTACAAAACCATCTTATTCTCAAACTAACTCTAAAAGGAAAATGGTGAATCATTTTATAAAACTGTGGGTCGAAAATAAAAGTCATCAGATACAGTAGAAAACTTGGAGTCATAACTTGTTAAGTTTTTATGCCCATCATCATTATCTAACCCATCACGTTTGGTGCAAATAAGTTTGTTAAGTCACGTTTATTTTTTATTTTTTCAATTATTCGACAAAGATTTCGATATCGTTGAAAATGTAATTTTTATACTTAGCTGGAAATTTTGTAGAAGTAGAAACGATAAATATTTCGGCATTAGCGATTTTCAAACTTGGATTGTATTTTACTTTGTGCTGATAATTTTGTAGAACTCAAAAAATCATAAAGATTTCAGTGTTGACGAGTTTTGAACTTGGATCGTTGAAAATGTAATTTTTACACTGAGTTGGAAATTTTGTAGAAATCGAGAAACAATAAATATTTCAGCATTGTCGAATATCGAACTTGGGTCGTTGAAAATGTAATTCTTAATCTAAGCTAGAAATTTTGCAGAAATGGAAAAATGATAAAGATTTCGGTGTTGACGAGTTTCGTACTTAGAACATTGAAAATGTAATTTTTACTCGGAACTAGAAATTTTGTATAAAAGAAAATCCGATAAAGATTCCGGTGTTGACGAGTTTGGAACTTAGGTAGTTAAAAGTGTAAATTTTACTATGAGCTGGAAATTTTACAGAAGTGAAAAAATGATAAAGATTCCGGTGTTGACGAGTTTCGAACTTAGATCGTTGTTAAAAAAAATTATAATTTTTACTCTGAGGTGGAATTTTGTGGAAGTAAAGAAAATGATAAAGATTTCAGTGTTGACAAGTTTCGAACTTAAAGCGTTGAAAATGCAATTTTTACTCGGAGCCAAAAAAAATTGTATAAGTAAAAAAAAATTACCGGTCGATAAGAATCGTAACACTAGCAGGATTTTATGTACATTCAGTATTGATGCTAATGAGGTAGGTTTAAGTCATATTTTCGACTGTTAAAATCAATGAGGTAGGCTTAGGTTGTTAATAAGTATATTTTAGGTTGGGATGAGATCTAAATATAAATTTTAAAGCATTAAACATTTTTTGGGTTGGATGCAGAAGTCACGAGGCAACTTTGGGTGGGTTCAGATACAGACGCTATATCACGAGGTAATGATGGGTCACAAGCCTTTTAATTTACCCAACAAGTAAATATGTGTCTTAGAATGAATTATGTCATAGTGAAGAATTGTAGTAGGTCACAATTAATATTTGGTTGATTATTTATTTCATTAATTACCTCCATTTTATAAGTTCTCCTTTGTTCAAATAATAGAATAAACTAATTTGGTTGATTATTTATCTCATTAATTAACTATTGTCTAGTTATTTCAATTGAAAGCTTTCGCTTCTTATCATTTGGTATCAAGAGCTTTGGTTTGATTCTCAAGGGAAAGTGGTGGTGAAGATACTTATTCTTGAGGTGAACACTATTAATCTCGTTATCAAGTATTTTGGGTTGATTATCATGTTCTTTGGTAGTATTTTCATTAGGTTTTTCGATCCTGCATTAAATTTCACTATGGTTTACAAAGGAGAAGTTAATTTGGGTAAGATTCATTCAAAGGATGTGTTAATGAATATTGTACATGAAGTGTTTGATAATATGTATCAAAGAATGAGAGAAATTTGTGAAGAATATTATTGGAAACTTATAAGTCTCCATAATCAAGTAAGGATTCTACCTAATGATTGTGATGATGTAAACGAACTAGATGTATCAATTTTGGTTGGTGGATATAAGGATGAACAAATTTCCCACAAGGTGTTTGATAAAATGTCTCCACCAAAATTTCATAGTTATTTGAGTCATGGAGAAAATGAAATTTGAGGTGTTATTCTAATATATCAAAATAGCATGAATGGGGATCAAATATTTGATTATTTTACTATCATGGACCAAATGTTATCATGTAGAAGTCAAGAGAAAGAAGAAAATAAATCAGTATTGTGTCCCACATTTGGAAAGGTACTTAGTGACAAAATAAAAGATGGGGAACCATTGTATGATATCGAATTGGAAGATATTATATCGAGGAGATCTCGAGGAAAATTTCAAGTATGTGATGAACCGACAATTACCAGAAGCCAGCCTTCACTCAAGCTACAACAAAATGGGGAGTCAATATATATTGATCCAATTTGGGCTTTCATCGAAGATAAGTTCCATCGATTTAGTCACCGTGCAATGTTGAGAAAAATACTTGGTGTTTCTTTACTACTTGGGGATCCTCTTAACTATGTCCACAAGAAGCTAGTTTGGTGAGTAACGACAATGGAAGGTGTAGAGGTAGAATTTTCTTCAAGCAAGGAAGAATACCAAACACAAATGGAGAATATGCTTTGAAGAATTCGAGGAAAAATTTGTTCAAAGAAGAGGAGGAGGATGTATTGTGGATGTCCCATATCAATACGGAAGCACCATTTATATCTCATCTTTAAAATACTTTGAATATGTTGCATACGCCCTTAGTCATCTAGAATACATAACCAGTTTGTCTAACTTAGCCTGTGTAAGTGGCGGTCTAGATTTATCCTCAGAATAGATAAATTTATGGCTAATCCACAAAACACACCTTTACATACGTTTCAACCGTGTCAAAATGTTACCTTCAGAAGAAAAATAACGTGTCAAAATGTATTCGTGGACGGTTAAGAAAGATAACGTCCAGCTCTTTGATTCTTTTTCCTTCGTAGATTCATTACTCATTTCCCCTTAGCGGCTCATAACAAATTCACAAAATTCAGGGAATAGGGAGAGATAGAAAGAGATGAGGTAAATGGAAAAAAACTTGCGCTCAAACCTCAAAGAATAATTCCATAATGTTAATTATAATGTAGCTTCAAAGAAGGGAGAAAAAAAATACGAAATTTGTTTAACTTATATTGTAAATATGGGGTGTAAATACTAACTTAGCGTTAATGTTCAAAACATTCTTTATGTTTTTTTTCCAAAAAGAGTACCACATTCGTATATTTTATGATTTTAACATATGAAATGCATTTCGTAAGTTATTTGATTAATATGATAATAAATTAAATTAAGATGATGATATGAATATTTTATCGGGTTTTGTTATGATAAATTTTTAAAATACAATGACATGGTTGGAATGCCATTTTTTCGAAATTTTAGCGTCATTTTTCCTTGTCAAACTCAAATGACATCACGGTTTCCTACAAACTATCATATCTATGCTAGATCATTATTTTATCTTTTGTGATTATTGTGACTTTGATGTACCAATTTATTATATTTTGACTAACTTCATAGGGAATCACACCAATTTCCTCATTAATTTTGTAGAAAATTTCAAATAAAAATCTTAGTTTTCAGTGCCTACTCAAGTTAGATTAACAAGAAAGGATCCATTGACCACTAATGGATTAGATGGTTTCAGATCATTGTAAAATTCCATCAACAACAACTAGTTTGTCGATATAGGAGATATCATGTGAAATGTAATAGTCTTGGAAAGTGCTTGAACTCGCTTAATTATTCTTATATTTAGAAGTTCGAGTACTTTTGTATGGAAATTGGAATTGCATGCAAGGTTTATTATCATTGTAAAAATTGATTGATTTACTCTGTATAACAAAAGATGACAACAATCCAGAGGAGACGTCAATGAGACAGTTGGCTGGCGAGATTGGACTTACCATTAAACAGGTTAGGAAGTGGTTCTACAATAGACGCCACAGGGAAAAGAAGCGCCTAGAGAGGCAACAACTTAAATTAGGTACTTAAACCACCTTTAAGTTTCAGTGTAAGTGTCTTTAGTTCAGTAAACTAGTATATCTTTTACTTTAATAACCGGCGTATTAGATCATATCCAATGCAAGGGGTCCAGGTCATCCTATGTGGAGGTATTATTTTCACCTTTTTAATTGTGAGTCATTATTAAATGACAAAAGATGATGAAGGTAAAACTTTTTAGCTAAAGTTCATCTCCAATCCTCAAGGTATCATCTAACACTTATTGTTTAAATTTACTTGCGGGTCATTACTAATCTAGACTTTTTCCTTTACCCCACTTAGCCATGTCATATTTTTTCATGACCTTCACCTTTGCATTAGAGATGAAAATCTGGTGGAAAAAGTTTTAAATCCTATGTGATATGAAATTTATGATCTTTACCCTTTGCGGAGATACTCTTAGGAGTGTAAGCCTTTATCTTTATCTTTGAGTCACTAGGTTAAGTCTTATCTTTTACTTGAGTTGTTCCTATAAGTACAACAAACATGTATTGTTTCCTAATTTTACAGTCTAAAGGATAGGAAAAATAAAGAAGACCAAACCATTAGACAATAAAGCTTGTCGTTTTCTTCTCTTTTTTATTGAGAAGAAAAAAGAATGAAAATTTATTTATTAAGTAATAATTAAGTAACCTTATTTGACAAGATGATGATGAAGAAAGAAGTGGAGAAGGTGGTGTTTTTGGGAAGTGGATGAATCTGAGAGAAAAAGTAAAAAAACAAAAGATAGAAAAATGGGGGAAAAGTGATGAAAATGAGTGAGAAAAATAAAAATCAAAATCCCACTTGTTTATTTCTTGTTAGGCTTTAATGCACATAATCAACCAAACCATCACGTTTGGTGCAAGTAGGTTTGTTAAGTCACATTTATTTTTCTTTTTCTCGATTATTATTCGATAAAGGTTCCGGTTTTAACGAGTTTCGAACTCATATCATTGAAAATGTAATTTTTATTATGAGATGGAAATTTTATAGAAGTAAAAAAAATGATAAAGATCTCGCCACTTTGGTGTTGACGAGTTTCGAACTTTGGTCGTTGAAAATGTAAATTTTACTCTTAGTTGAAAAATTTGTAGAAGTAAAAAAAATTGATAAAGATTTCGGTGTTGTTGAGTATCGAACTTAGGTTGTTGAAAATGTAAATTTTACTCTGATCTGGAAATTTTGTAGCAGTGAAAAAAAACGATAAATATTCGGTGTTGACGAGTTTCAAACTTAGATCATTGAAAGTGTAATTCTTACTCTTAGATGGAAATCTTGTAGAAATTAAAAAAATGATAAACATTCCGGTGTCAACGACTTTCCTACTTGGAACGTAGAAAATGTAATTTTACTCTAAACTGGAATTTTTATAGAAAAGAAAATTCGATAAAGATTTCGGTGTTGACGAGTTTCGAACTTAGGTCATTTACAATGCAAATTTTACTCTGAGCTAGAAATTCTGCAGATAATGATTTTGGTGTTGACGAGTTTCGAACTTCGATCATTGTTAAAAAAAAAAAGGTAATTTTTACTTTGAGCCGAAATATTTATGGAAGTATAAAAAACGATAAATAATTCAGTGTTTACGAGTTTCGAACTTCAAGCGTTGAAAATATAATTTTTACCCAGAGCCAGAAATTTCATATAAGTCGAACCAAATTACCGGTTGACATAAATCGTAAAATTTTAGATTCGTATTTTTGTACAATTAGTGTTGATACCAATAAGGTGGGCTTAGGTCGTTAATAAGTAAATTTTGGAGTGTTGATATCAATGAGGAAGGTTTAGGTTGTTAATTAATAAGTGTAATTTAGGTCTTAAGTTTCAGATCTAAATATATATTTTGAATAATTAAGCATCTTTTTGGGTTCAGGTGCAGACGTGAAATCATAAGCCAACTTTGGGTCACAAGCCTTTTAATTTACCCAACAAGTAAATATGTGCCTTAGAATGAATTATGTCATAGCGAAGAATTGTAGGTCACGATTTGGTGATGCTCTTACACAAATACTAATAAAACCACCTCTAAGAATGACTGACCCTCAATCCTTGGTGGGTATCTAATGTTGGATATTTTCAATACATATGCATTATGTTTGCCGCAAAATCAAGAGAAAATAAATCGTTAGTATAAATAAATTACAAAATTTTATAACTCATTTAAAATAACACACATGTATCATATATATGAACACAACTTGCAAAAATTCGGGTAAATGAAAGAAAAAAAACATCATGAGATAAATCATATTCAGGTTGTTAACAAGAAAAATCAACACATATTGTTAATTCCAACCTTAGAGTCAATATTTAAGGACTTCGACATCATCAAAGATCAAACTTGTTGTTGGTTTAATTATTTTTTCAAATCTCATAGAACAATGGCTTACTCATGTTTAATGCTACCTAATAAAACTACACCAAGAATGAGCATGCATCAATAAAAAAAATGTAATTAGAGAAATTAACAATTCCTTTAACAATATATAAACCACGAAGAGAAACTAGAAAAGAATAAAAAATATGGAAAGCAAATCTCTTAGAAAGCAAGAATTTTGAAAGATCAATTTTATTTAGTTTCCTTATTCCTTTGGCGGAATCCCTACAATTTCTCACTCTAGTTTAGTTATTTATGGACTTAATGATGCAAAAAAGATGGTTTCCACAAAGTTTATTGGATTTCATATTCGAACATAACCCTCTGTAGATAATAAAAACAAAGTTGTGAGGTAACAACGGATTCTACTACAAAATTGTTGGGTTTTATCCTTCTATAACACCTGAAGAATAAATATTATAATACCATAATGGAGTTCCGGAGAAGGAAGAAAAAAAGAAATATCTATAACTTCGTTTCTAAATATGGGAGGCAAAAATTAATACTAACTTAACACTAATGTTTAAATCGGTTTTTTATTTTTTTTCTCAAAAATAAAAGTATTTTGTTAATAAATGAAATGCATATTCATAAGTTAGTATTGAATTACTATTGTAATAAAATACATTAAGATGTACTTTATCAATTTTGTTATGAAAGTTTTTGAAAATATATTTTGTAATGCTTATGTAATTACACATAAAATTTGAGGTAAGATAACAAATTAAAGATGTTGTTATTGTGTATACATGAGTGGATCGAACTGGAAAGATGTTGTAAGAATTAGGTTAACGATAAAGGATGGTTGTCGATGAAAAAACCTTCACGATTTCCTAAAAACTATCATATATGCGCTGGATCATTCCTTCATTTTTTGTGATCATTCTAACATCAATTTACTTTTTCTTCTTCTGAAACAGAACTAGATTCATGTACAATCACATTAATTTTCGCATCAGTATATATAAGTTCAACAATATAAATTTGAGTTGATTAATTATATTTAAGTATAAAGCACACCATTAAAGTTTTTTTTAGAGTACCTTGTTCTAAATATATACGTGACTGAAGTAAATACAAATAACATACAGTTAAAGATTACCAGGTTTAGTTTAAGGATCAAAGTCTTTATATTCAGAGCGATCTTGAGTAGGTAATCTATTGTTCTAAAGGTACCTCCATGTTACCAGCCTCAAACATTGAGGATTACAAAGCAAGGGAATTGATGACATTTTAATAGGCCGAGTTGTTCCACCTTATCATCTGCCAAAACAAGTTTCATGATTTCATCATCTATTTAGCAGTTTGTATATCACAATATCCAATTCCTAACGTTTCAAGAAGTGGACTGCTTGAAAAGAGTCGAGTGAAAAAATTTACACTGGCAACATAATCCCACAAAAATATAGAGTTTTAAGTTTTGGTAAACTCATTGATTCAGGAACAATATGTACAGAGGTACCTTAAAACATTAGTATCAACTTTTTCAGTAATTTGAAATTAAGTAATCTAAGAAGAATCTTGTATGTATAATTATCACGTGCTTGACTAATTTCTAGTGTTACTTCTTGAACGTTACGCTTAATGGCTTCTTTACTATATCTAGAAAGACTTGGTGATATACTTACACATTCATTAAAGTAATACCATCTGCATCTCAACCTAAACCATTGAATTTGAATGTCACAATCGTCGCGGAGCAGTAATATTCTATCGATTAAACCATCCACCTTATCTAACATATCACCGTCCATCTCAAAGTTTAGATAACGTAGAGATTATCAAATATTATTCCATCCTTTAAGATAAGAGGAGTTTGTACGACATGTTTTGTATTTGTAGATGACATGATGTTGTGAATCGCGATATCGAGTGACTTGTTGATTCTATCAACTTCTTCTTCTTTATTATTATTATCATCAGAAGAAGATGGTAATAATTTTCTTGTGTTTGTAAACTACAGGTAAATTCTACCTCAAACAGATAATTTGTTCTTGTAAACAAATTGAAAGAATGACTGATGTTGATGCAAAAAATCCAAAATAAATAAAGTTGGGTAGCTTAGTAACAGATAGGATTCAAGAGGCATGTTTTCAGTTATAGTAATAATTTAAAAAAAAAAGTAAAGAAAATTCTTAGAAGGTGTGTTTCTTACAAAAAAACGAAAAGAAAATCCTCTGTTTTTTAATATTACAAAGTGACTACTAAAAATTCCTTCATATCCCTCGTTATATTTTAAAATCGTAGATTTATTATTTTGAGAGATATCTAAATATACTTTTTTAGAAGAACATGTCAAAAGTTGCGTCAAAATATGTGATATTTTGGAAGACCTTGGAGCTAAGGTTTTATTTTTATTCTAACAACTGAACGAAAAATATCAGTTACTTCAAAATTTCTTTGTAAATTAATCTGGATAAGTCAAATATTTTCTTCAGAATAAAATTAGGTGATAAAGCTTGTGATGACATTGCTGCAATTTTGAAGATGAAAGAGATGAAGCTGTATGAGGAGACCTGTTCACAAGACAATTATTTCCAGACTTCTGCGGATGATTTTCAAGTTGAATTGGGTTCAAATTAATATTGATGCATCTATATTAAAACAGGTTTAACTAATGCTGGGGTTGCTTTGATTTTGTACAATCATGCATGGAGTTTATTGAGCCCAAGCTGAAGTTATGGTGCTCCAAAGTGGGTGAAGGATTTTGGTCTCTCTTAGGTGATCATTGAAGGATATAATCAAGGAAAGATACATGGTGTTCATCGGGAAGATTTAAGTCTTCTAAAAAAGTTTCAGCTTTAGTTCTCTAAATAGTTAACAAGCTTTCCAAAACAATTCCAATAAGTATTAGAAATCAAGTTTAGTGGGAGTGTCATCTAAATTTTCTTAGTAGTATTCTCACTAAAGACTAAATGTAAATTTCTGGTAGTCTTGTATCTGTTTTTTTATCATTCAATCCTTTCTTGTTTTGCTCGAAGAAAAGAAAATCATTGATAAAAAATGATATTAGTGATAAATTTTTAGAGAAATAATACCAGTGATATGAATACAAAATTCATCATCAATATGTATTAGATTCTTTATCGGTCCAAGACATAAAATTCGTAGCCCGAGACTCAAAGAAGAGGACTTCTTCATGTAACTAAATGAAATAACGGGCCATTCCTATCCTAAGCTCGTTAAAGCTTCTTTAGGGCCATTTCTCAGGGGCCTCAACGAAACCCGGGCCGACATTCTCTTTATATACAACGGCTAGATATCCCCTTCTCCACCTTTTATTCATCATTTTTCTTCTTTCTCATCCAATCGAAGTTCTTAAAAAGCAAGCAAGAATCGTTCTTTCGATCAAATAATTGTTAATTACTGTACAAATAATAAAGGGTTTCTGTCAGAATTAGAGAATTGTACTCCAAATTACTCTATTTTTCTTCAAGAAAATCAGGGTTTCTTCAATTCATCTTCTGAATATGAAGAAAGATTTTAAGGGTTTTAGTCCTATAACACCTCTAAGAGTTAAATCATGTCCATGTACACCATTAAAACCTACTCCTTCATCATCAGAAAAGAAGAAGACAATCTCTTCTTTAACCAATTCATTTCATTCTCCCTGTAACAAAGTTCCTACTGGTGATTCTCCTTACGTTAAAGCTAAACACGTTCAGGTAAATTATTTCGTTAATTTTTGATGGGTTTTGTTTAATTCTTGATTTTAGCCCTTTCTTGTGAAGGTTTTTGTTAGGGTTTTGTAATCTTTTCTTTCAGGCATTTTAACAAACAGTTTGATTTTACAAACCCTTGTTTTTATTGTTGATTTGATTGCAGATAATCGAAAAGGATCCAAGCAAGGCGATACCACTATTTTGGTCTTCCATAAATTGTGGTGATAGAGTTGATAGTGCAGTGTTAGACATGGCTGTTGTAATGAAGCAACTGAATCGTGCCCAAGAAGCGATAGAAGCGATTAAATCGTTTCGTAGTCTGTGCTCTCAGCAAGCTCAGGAATCTCTTGATAATGTGCTCATTGATCTTTACAAGGTATATTATCTTAACTGTCTCGTTTATAATATTGTTTGTATTTTTATTTTTTCGCCTTCAAATTTCTTGGATGTACATGAAACTTAGTAGTAACCCTCAGATTATGTTGTTGCCTCTGGTTAACCAGCTTTCATGAGATGTCTTGTCTGCACTTATTGATTCATGCAAAATGCTTGTGAAAATCCGCCCCCAATATGTAAAACTAGGCTACATTTTGCTGTATCTCTTAACCTTACAATTCTTCTGCGTAGAACGTACTTTCTCAAACAATATCTAGGCCCTCGCTGTATTTCGGCAATGCCAACCTTAAACCATTTAAGGAAATGGGTATATATAAAGTAACTGACTGTTGTATTGAGAATCGATTTCTGTCTACTAGTGTTTCCTTTATACAGAAATTTGTTTTAAGAGTGATATCATGTATAAGTACTGTTTCCATTTATGACATTCGATCTTTTTATAAAAATAGAGAGCTGGTAGGATCGACGAACATATCGAGCTCCTTCAGCATAAACTCCAGCTCGTTGAAGATGGTGCAACATACGGTGGGCAACGAACTAAGGGCAAGAAGTACCTATGCTCCATTGAGCACGAGAAGTCAAGGTAAATGTTACAAACCTCTAACATGTTCGAAATGTAATTTTCTTTGTGTTCTTTCACTTATTGGGGGCTCTGTATACGTAGGTTATTAGGGAACTTGGGATGGGCTTACATGCAACTGGAGAACTTCCAAGTTGCCGAAGAATTGTACAGGTATGTTAACTATAACTCCTGAGCATATCCTAGTGGTTGCTTTTCCTTTTGTAACCTAAACTATTGCGTGTGGTGTCTATGTATTTCTCAATCCAGGAAAGCTTTATCTATCGAGCCAGATAAGAACAAAGAATGCAATCTTGCCATCTGCTTGATGCACAAAGGAAGAATTATGGAAGCGAGGTCTCTGCTTCTAACTGTTAAACCTTCAGCAGCTGAGCGTGAGTTATCTGATTCCTATATTAAATCATTTGACCGTGCTACCGAGATGCTGTCTGAGCTTGATTCAGGTCGACTTCTGAAACCACTTGAGCAGAAGAAAGACGATAATATCAAATTGGAGACTCAGGCATCTTTTACATCTCCAGTCAAAGTGAATTTCAGTTCACCGGTTTCTTCCAGATATGGAGATCAAGAAAATAATGAGCTTGGCGTAGAATGTGTAGAAAATTTAAAGCATCAAAGCCATGTGGTTGGTGTAAGAGGTTTGAAGCATTCAGATTCACGAGTTTCTTCTACTACTAAAGTTCAGCAGACTGGCATCAGAAGATGCTTAGATAACTCACATCCAAGAGTGTCACCAGTTAGTGGGCAGTATCAAAATCATGGGTTCGGAGGAAAATGCAGAGCTCATGATTCACATTTAAGGGTTTCACCCAGTAATGGACACCATCAGAACCATGGGTTTGGAGGAAAATGGAGAGAGGAGAATTCTCATTTAAGGGTTTCACCAAGTAACGGACAGCATCAGAACCATGGGTTCGGCAGAAAATGTAGAGAGGAGGATCCTCATTTCAGGGTTTCACCAAGTAATGGACAGAGGAGAAATCATGGGTTCGGCAGAAAATGGAGAGAGGAGGATTCACATTCACAAAATCATGAGTTTGGTGGAAAATGGAGAGAGGAGGACTTAAACAAAGTTGAAAAACCAACTCTTGTTGAGGAATATTCTGGTAGTGAAACTACTGATAGTCTGATGAGCAGCACCCCCATGAGCCAAGAAGGGATGAATGGCGCAGATTCTGGTTTTGGAAACTGGAAACCTTTCAATTCCGCTAAGGGTGGGAAAAGTTGGGCAGATATGGTTGAAGAAGAGGAGGAGGAGGAACGTTTAAGTAGATTCAGCGACTATTCTGCAAATATGGTTGAATCAGTCAGTGACTGGAGCAGTGAAGATTCGAGTTACATGTCTCAAGAGACTCGTATTACTTCAACACGACTATCAGTTGATAAATGGTATGAAAAGAACGAAGCTGTTTACAGCAGTGACAATTTGAATTCCAAAGCTACTGCCTATCATGAATTATCATCAGCGAAGGATATAGAGGATCATCTACAAAGGAAGTTTGAAGCAGTTGATATTGATGGAGAATTCAGAAAACCAGCAGCTCGACGTTCTCTATATTTTGATCAGAAGCAGGAACAAGAACCCTCTGTGCAGAATTGTGCAGGTAATCCAAGTACTCCAGATTGGAGAAAGAATCAACACTGTTAAGAAAAGATAGGCTTCATGTTTTTGAGGAAATCACTTGTCAGGATAGTATCTGTATCTAACAGGTTTGATATTTCGTTTTGTATAGACATATGCATATATCAGGATAGTGTCTGTATTTAACAGGTTTCATATTTCGTTTTGTATAGACGTATACATAATTTTTCATAGTAATGTTCTACTGTAAAATCTGTAGCAGTCATCTGTTTCAGAGAGTCTTCATGGTTCATCGTTAAGTTCTGTACAGATTAGCAGTCAATAAAAAGTTGGTATATTACTTGAATCACTCAATAATTGAAATACTGATGTTAGTTTCAGATTACTATGTAGTGTAGATGTAGAAATAGCAAATCCGAGCAGCAGCAGCTTTATTCTTGAATTCTGCTGCTTGACCGCTAGAAATCAAAAAAGGAAAGTATGTTTTAATTTTATAGACGTGAAATAAAAAATGTAAAGCGATGCACCAGCCGGGAATCGAACCCGGGTCTGTACCGTGGCAGGGTACTATTCTACCACTAGACCACTGGTTCTTGGTGTCATAAAGTTTCATAATTATTATTCGACTGCTGGGAACAGAAAAACCATAAGTTTCATTGGAAAACAGAATTTGAAATGATTTTTTGAAGAATAACTTTTTGTGAACCTTGCAATTGGATATCATAGAAGCCTGGATAGAGCCCATGGATGTAAGAATTTGCCATTCCATTTCCAACGGATGTAGTGAACGAGAAACAAAGAGCCATCTAAGCAACAGCTTTATTCTGAATTCTGCTTGAGTTAAGCAACCACCAAGTCCCATTCCTTGGAAAGAACAGATGAAAAGTCAAGGCTGCAATAAGAGGCTTGCCTGTGGAAGGATGGTGCAAATGCTTTACATACACTTGTTTACACGGTGTGTACATCAATAACAAAAATCTGACTGCATTTTGAGCGGTACACTAACAGTGACTTTGATGTCAAGTATATTGTAACCAAACATATGTCAGCAGTTTGGGCTACGACAAATCATCTCAAGTGCCAAGCAACTATCAAAATATAAACTATCATCTAGTCTTTGATGTCAAGTATAATGTAATCTATAGAAACCGTGTTTCATTGCATCATTGTTATTTTAAAATTATCATAATTCCGTTTATATTAGCTTGGAATGGCGGGTTAGGTTCCTTCCCTAATTAACAATAATAGGGGGTCTTAAGTTATCTTCACAATCACAAACCATCAAGTAATAAAACTTTGAAGTACTAGTCAATTTTAAAAACACTTGACAACCATTATCATATATCGATCATGGCAGCAGCTCTTAAGAATATCTTCCTCATTGCTGGTTTCTTGTTCTTAGCGTCCATTGTATTTCAGTCAGTGTAAGTATATATTTATCTAATTTGGCTTACTTTAAAAAGACTGAGTATATTTTTTTTCATTTTTCAGTCTTTTTTATGAGGGATCAAATTCAACTGATACATATATATTTTTGGATGACATGTAGTAGTACTGTAAATGCTTTTTATCAATGGGAGGAGATCGACGGTGCAGGTGGCTGGTGGCATTATGACTCTGGAGCTTGTGGTGGGAAAGAGGTTCTTCGTTTCCCTCCCATCAGCTGCAACACCTGTGAAAGTTCTTGTCACGGTCTTGATGGACTACTTGGAGTTAACTGTGCTAGGTGCCAAAATTATGCAGAATCTCCTGACACTTACGAGTGTACGTGCTATGTCCCTGAAAATTGAAGCGTCCCGAATAACTTCGGTTGCTTTCTTACAACAACCATGCTAGGCTTACTAGCTCATGAGCTGGTGGTTGTTGTTTGTTTTGGCGGATCTGCTGGAACATTATATGTGGTGGTGTTTTGTATCCGTGTAACCTAATCAAAGTATGTAGCTAACTGAGAAATTTTGAGACAATAAATTTCTTGCTAGATGCGATTTACTAATAATCTCCATATCTATCAGAGATCAATAAATAATAACAGATCATGTTGGTGTTTGTGTTTAATTTTTTTTTGATCTCTAATCGACAGAAACTGACGACATTGCACGAACATATACAATTTTGTCATCTCTGTTCATGCTAACTTCTCCCATTAATTATATATCTTCGCTGCAGATTTGATTTCTATATTCGGATCTCAAAACGAACTCTCTCAGACTCATTTACTTTTATTTTGGATCCAAATAAGAGATGATTTTATTAAAGAAAGAAATGAACCATGTCACAAGCAAAATGACCACCAAACACCAAATTACAACAAGAGAGAAATGTGGAAATAACAAATTTGATGTTCATCACATGAATTCATGGATATATGGTTCACCGAACCCCAATCTCGATCTTGAAATATCAAACTCTAGGAAACCTATCTGAAGTGCACCGATGACAATGGAAGTCGTAGGCTTTGAACCTCCATCAAGAAATCCCACGCAGTCTACACTATCCTTAACTCTTACTAGATCAAACAAAACGATCTTCCATACACTCTTGGGAAAGATGAAAGATACACTTGGTGTCTCAATTCTGTGAAACATATTCACCATAGGCACGGTGGATGAGTTGAAACATGTGGTAAAAGGCGCAACAAGAGAAACCATAGTAATGTTCAACGAGGTACTCGAATTAGCGTTATAGCGTTCAACCCATTCTGTATAAGTGTTAGTAAATGCCTTGTAAATTGATGTCTCCATCGTAGTATAAGGAATCCGAATGTCGATCTTCGTTCCTCCGATTCCTGTTTTCTTGTTGATAGATAATAACTTTTTGTTTATTGGTACAGATATACCATGTACCTTGATCGATCTTAAATCAAGGAAATATTCTTCCTTGCTTTTTGGGTTAATCAGAAGCGGTGTGTAAGTTAAAACTCTCTCTGTAAAATCTTCAACGTCAGACATATAATGAAGGTAAGGTCCGCCACCAAAATAAATCTTACAATTGATTGTTCCTACTATGTTTAGTTTCTTTGTTTCAAGAACAATTTTTGGTTGCAATCTGTCTTTAGTCTCTTCTTATGTTACCCACTTGCGCAACAAGTGATTGTTCCTATGGTTTATTTGCTGTCAGGGTGCTTGCTTTCTGTTACTGCGATTTATTAAGTCGAGGAATGTATGTCATTTGATTGGCGGTGAAGCTCGTCTTAGTTGTGGCAGAAGCCCGGTGGGTGGTTTTGTAGCTTATTTACCTTCGTTGGCTGTTCTTTCGATATACAACACAGGTGTGTGTTTTTCGTTTATCTAAATTTAAATATAAATCTGATGTATTGCTTTGTGCTCTGGATTTCAGGAAAGCCAAGAGGATTTGAAAAGGGAGCTTATTTTCTGTCATAGTTACTGGGACAACTGAACTTTTAACTTTGCTTTTAAGGGTTTATACCAGATTTTTGTTTCTTTGCTTTAAAAGAATTTTGGTTTGCAATCTCTCTTTCTCCTTCTCTTATGCTTCCTTTTCTCTTTCTTTGCTTTATTATGTTTTTTCTGTCAGGGTGCTCAAGTCCAGTTATTGGGGTTTATTTGTCTGCGGAGGTTGTCTTAGTTGTGGCAGAATCCCGATGGGTTGTTCTTGTATCTTATTTGGCTATTTTTTCGGTATACCACACAGGTGTGTATTTTTCATTTTTATAAATTTGTGCTCTGGATTCCAGGAA
Organism: Papaver somniferum; assembly: GCF_003573695.1. NCBI lineage: Eukaryota > Viridiplantae > Streptophyta > Magnoliopsida > Ranunculales > Papaveraceae > Papaver > Papaver somniferum. Next base: position 202,836,459 of record NC_039358.1, read on the forward strand.
AGCCAAGGGGATTTGGAAAGTGAGCTTATCCCCGTCATAGTTGGATGGATTGGTTCCTTATTGGGATGTGAAACGTCACCATAACTTTTAACTTCGCTTTTAGGGGTTTATCTCGGATTTTAATTTCTTTGCTTCAGCAAGAATTTTTGTTTGCGATCTGTCTTTTGTCTCTTCTTATGATTCCTCCTTGACTAGCAAGTGACTGTTCCTATAATTTATTTACTCTCAGGGTGCTTGCTTAAGATATTACCAGCAGTAGTTGCACAACCGAAATAACACCTGCGAGGCGATGTAACTGGTGTTTCCTGGCTATCAGGATTAGAAGTAACATTCACAAGATCTGAAATGAGCTCACCTTTGACTACTGAACGAGTTACCGGGTTATTTATGTAAAATGCTACAAGTATTTTTAGCAGTGCCATTGCAAAGTTCACGTGTACTCATCACTGGTTTGTTGGCTAGAGTGCATTGGGGCGACCTGCAACTGACTGGTCGGTATGACGATGAACTGTATCCTTTATGGCAACTTAGCCAGGATAATTTTCCCACCAAGATCGACCACTAGTTTTACTTCGGCTAGGGGAGTTCCTTGGTTGATTTTGATCATATATTGGAGAGTTGATGGATCTCTCTCAAGATCAAAGACCATATTGGCATGTTTAGGAATAGTTGATGTAGGTTTCTGAGCATTAGACAAAGAAAAAAAGACAAACAGAAGAAGGAGAAGAAAATGTGTAGAAGAAGAAGAAGAAGAAGCCATGGGATTTAGAAGATGGTGATGAAAACTAACTAGGGATGGGATATATTTATAAAGTAAGTGACCATGGATGCCTTCACCAGCTTCAGAGAAAGAAATACAGCTTTTGGAACATGTGAAAATTGTGTTACTTCGATTATTATACTATAATTAAGTTAATTAACCAAAGTACATACATCGTACTGTATGTATCAGCGAATCTTGTACTTTTGATATTAAATGAGATCTCTTCTTGGTTGCAACGCAGTCAACTTAGGTTGTACCTTATAGCGGAGCACGTTCTTCATTAATTCAATCAAAACTTGTTAGCCGACATCGCGGTACACGCATAGTCATGGACATGGTAACATTTCTACACTATAATCTAAGCAGCAAGCACATGGGTAATTATAATTTTGTATCAGTTTTAAGGTAAAACAATAATACAAGGGGTGAAAGTGAATATTAGAGTTTGCGAGGAATTGATTTCGACAGTGAGATGTATCCTACTACATCTCTAACTTCCGGTTCCGGTTCCAGTTCCGATGCTAAGAGGCGTAGTATAGATATAGCAAATATCCATCCAAGCAGCAGCAGTAGTTTTCTTCTTGAATTCTGCTGCTTGACCGCCAAATCGTAGATTGACTTTACATAGATATGGAAAAACCCCGTCAAAACAAAGAGTAAAAAAAATAAACATGCACCAGCCGGGAATCGAACCCGGGTCTGTACCGTGGCAGGGTACTATTCTACCACTAGACCACTGGTGCTGGATGTTGCAATTCCATTATTTAATTTACTCGATGTAAAAAGAAAACCAATCAGAGCCAGGGAAATCTTTGGAATCTCTTGGGAAAACTGTTTTTCAGAAAAGGCGTAACTTTTGGCTGGGGATAAAACTAGAGATTTCAGCGATCTTACTTCTGGAGAAGCAAAACAACCTCAATGTTTCGCCTGAATACGGGATTTACATGATTATCCAAGGGTGGTTAAAGCGTTGGATTTAAATCATTCTAAATCCAAATGAGATTGCCCATTGGTATTCAAGGGGGGAATAAGCAGTAAACAGAAGAATTAACCTTTTTTTTTTCAACAACCAAACGTAATCTCATTAATTACTTTTTTTTTTTTTTTTTTTCAAAAGCATATAAAAATAGCCGATTGAATATTGCCAGGAAGGCTCGTATGGCCATAAAGATGTCTTCATTAGGAGACTCATGCTAAAGGTATTAGTAGTTAAATTAATTAAATAATTGAGAGTAGTTGTTTAGTCCTCTTAATCACTGAGCTATGCTCATCTGTATTAATCTTATTCAGTTTTATATCTCCATCCTAAGAAGAGTTTAGTTTCTTTGTTACCTACTCCTAATTTCTTCATTTAACTTTCTTCAATTCAGAACCATTTTTCTCTTTTTCATATTCATTCCCTCCTAATTTGATTATGGCTTTGGATGCAGTTCTTGTTAATGGAGTGACCGAAATCATAAAGAAAGTACTACCTATTATTACTGAGCAGATTACTCTGGCATGGGGTGTAAAAGACGATTTGAGAAAGCTCAAGGAAACCTTATAGTCAATTCAAGCTCTAATTACTTCTGCTGAGGAAAAACGAGTAAATGATCCTACTGTTAGACTCTGGTTGAGAAGGCTTAAAGACGTTGTTTATGATGTTGACGATGTTATGGATGATTTCTTGTATGCGCCGCCTTGAAATGGGAAGCCAACTTAAACACAAGGTACGAGACTTTGTTTCCAATCCACTTGTATTTCAATTCAAGATGTCTCGTAAAATTAGCGGTATCAATAAAAGATTAGATGGAATTTACGAAGAAAATATTAGGTACTCGTTGAATGCTAGTGGTTTTCACCCTGACCAAACTAGGGAGCAACCTAATCGTCTAACATCATCGGTGGTAGATGATTCAGTGCTTATAGGGAGGGATGATGCAAAATCAGACATGGTAAAATTTTTGTCTGACAAGTCGTTACCACCATCATTATCCATTGTGGGTATGGGTGGACTTGGCAAGACTTCACTAGCTCAGTTGGTCTACAATGATGAGTCCATAGGAAAATACTTTGAGCTAAAGATGTGGGTTTGCATATCTGATGATTTCAATGTCTATAAGATCTTACAAAATATCTTAGAGTCCATTACTGGAGGCACATGTGGTGATCTATCAAATGTTGATGTCCTGGCGAATAAGGTTAAGGAAAGGTTGGCCGGTAAAAGGTATCTGCTAGTTTTGGACGATTTGTGGAACGAGGATATTGATGATTGGGAAAAACTAAAGAATGTTCTTGGCTTCGGCAGCAAAATCTTAGTCACTACACGTAACCAAAAGGTTGCAGATGTTGTTGGGGGTAAAATTTACAATTTTAAAAAAATTATCAGATGCTGATTGTTGGTCTATTATCGAAAGGAAAGTAATGTCTCAGGGTGGAGCAGTGTTGACTTCAGAAATGATACTTATCGGCAAGGATATAGCTGAAAAATGTGATGGTTTACCACTAGCAGTGAACTCTCTAGGAAGTTTAATGTGTTCGAAACGAAATCAAGGTTATTGGCTATCAATTGCAAATAATGATCATTTGTGGAGGACACCAGAACACAAGAAAGTCATTTCAATATTAAAATTGAGCTATGATAACTTGTCTTCACCTTTAAAACAATGTTTCTCATATTGTTGTATTTTTCCAAAAGACTGGGTAATAAATAAAAGTACATTAATTCGACTATGGATGGCAGAAGGATTCCTGGGTAATATATCTTGTGAAGATCTGGGAAATGAATATTTTGAGTATTTGGTGTGGAGTTCGTTTTTTCAGGATGTCCAGAGAGATGATGAATTGGGTGACATTGCAACATGTAAGATGCATGATTTGGTGCATGATCTTGCAATGAGTGTCCTAGATACCAATGAATTTGGAATTGCAAAGTTAAGAGATGGGATGGAAGAAGTTCAACAAATTCGTCGTTTACAAGTGCTATTTGATAACGGACCATGTTTGGCACCTCCAAAAGTATTATCAAACGTGATGAAGTTGCGAACCATTATTGCTCTTAACCCAAGGAATTTTCTGCACATCAAATATTTCATTAATTATAGGCGTCTACGAATATTATGTGCACTCGGTGGCTCGTCTTATCCATGCTCTCTCTCTTGTGGCCTTGAGTTTTGCAAACTATGTAGTGCTTCTTCGGTTACTAATCTGAAGCATCTTACGTACCTTGACCTCTCAAGCATCAGTTTATCTCCTGAAGTGTCTTTAAATCATTCTTACAATTTGCAAACACTGATATTTCGTGGATGCAAAAACGTTCCCAGCTGGCTTCTTAGTAAAATTGGGTCTTTGAAGTGTTTGAGGCATGTCGACATTTGTCGGTCGAATATTGACCTCATACCCGAAAATATTGGGTTGTTAAAACATCTTAGTTTCCTTAATCTTTCATTTACATCAATCTCAAAATTACCAGATTCAATCACCTGTATCAGTAGTTTAAGAACTTTGCGCTTCAGTTTTTGTTATAAACTAGATACATTACCTAGAGAGTTAGGAGCATTGACTCGATTAAGGTGTCTTGATTTGAGTAGTACTAAGATCAAAATATTGCCTGAATCATGCATTAGCAGCCTCTGCAATTTGGAGATAGTGAAACTAGGTAGTGTGTGTCAACTTCCCAAAGAAGCTCAGAATTGGCCAGAATTGAGAATTTTTACACACAGCAGATATGAGGTATAGAAAGTCTCACTTGCCTTGAAACATTAGATTTTTACATTGTTAGAGAAGAAGCAGATGTCGGTGGAAGTGGCATTGAAGAGTTAGCAGGCTTAAACTACCTTCAGGTGTTAAAGATTAGAAAACTTGAAAATGTGAGAGGTGGAATAGAAGGTGCGAAGGGAGCAAAGTTAAAGGACAAGCAACACCTTCGAGAGTTGGCTATGTCCTGGTGTTGTGATGACTATGATGAGAATAATAGTAGTAGCTTGGTGTTGGAGAGTCTCCAGCCTCACTCAAACTTGAAGAACTTACGTATAGAAGGATTCTCCGGTTTAAAGTTTCCGAAGTGGATGATGTGTTGTTCGTCCCCAAATTACCTCCCGAATATGGTGGAAGTAAGTTTAACATATTGCAACAATTGTGAGAAGCTTCCAGCGCTGGGTATGCTCCCATACCTTAGGGTCCTTTATATTTGGGGAATGGAATCAGTCAAGGGTTTAGGTGAAGAGTTTTATTTCCAGGATGAGAATGAAGAGAAAAGCATAGTAGCAGTAATGCAACAAATCAGAGATACTCATTATTCCCTTCGCTTGTTGAATTGAGTATCTATTTGGAGAACCACACCGATAACTTCGTTTTCTTCCCTTAAAGAATTGAGATTAAATGGTACCTATGATGATGCAGTTAACTCATTGTTCTTTGGAGAATATTAAGGAAAGTGTAATACTTTCCAAGACCGAAGTGGTCAGTCTATGGAAAGTATTGTCCATGTAAGTCATTAATGTGAGACTGATAAGGTAAGTGATATTTTAGGAAAGTGTGGTCATATACTAGGAAAGGATTGTCCATGTAAGTCATGATTTTGAGACTTATAAGGAAAGTCTCAAATCCGTGTCTTAGGAAAGTTTTGAGTCTCAAGTTATCGGTCATGTATAAATATCTATAGAACTACTATGAATAAAATTAAGGAAGGAATTTACCAAAGTTTTAACATGGTATCAGAGCCGGTTGAAAACTGAAAAAAAAAATAAATCGTTGAGAATGGGTGGAGATGGAGAATCAAGCAAAGACAAGAATATAGATTATGATACGCAAAAGAAGAATCCAGTATATCACCTAGGATTTGCGAATGGAAGAGGTGGTAGAGGACAAGGAACGGGCAATCAGGTTCGATCACATAATCTAAATATATCAGAGACAAAGCAGTCAAATGGTCCATATTCCTCAGACGGCTCAGATTTGATGGGAGTAACCGCAACACAACTCAGACAGGTGCTTGAGTTTTTGAATGCAAAGAAAAATACGTCCCAACTTCAAGGTAAGCAAACTAAACCGAATTGGATTATTGACGCGGGAGCTACAAATCATGTCACGTGTAGAAGAGATGACATGATTGATGTGAAAGATATTGTGGAGTGTACTGTTGGACTCCCAGATGGAAAATATGCACAATCTGAGAAAATAGGGACTATTATTCTGCAGGGCGGTTTGAGACTTAATAATGTGCTTTATGTGCCTCAAATAACTTGTAACCTAATTTCAGTCACACAACTTATTGATGAATTAATGTGTACGGTACAATGTACTAACAGTTTATGTCTTATACAGGACCGGTTGACGAGGAAGGTGATTGGAATGGGTGAACGACAAGGTGGACTGTATATTTTCTGTGGTGTGCCTCGAGTTGAAGTTATGGGAGTCAGTGGAGAATCATATGAGCTGTGGCATCGACGAATGGGACATCCATCAGAAAAAGTATTGCAAAGGTTGCCGGGTGTGAGTAGATTGAAGAAGCATAATGAAGTTTGTGATATTTGCCCAAGAGCGAAACAACATAGGAGTAGCTTTACTAGTAGTCTAAGTAAATCCAGTTGTATTTTTGAGTTGATTCATATAGATTTATGGGGTCCTTATAGGGCTACATCGTCTTGTGGAGCACAATATTTTTTAACAATAGTAGATGATTTTTCAAGAGGTGTGTGGATTCATTTACTTCCAAATAAAACGGCAGTTGAACGAACGTTTCTTGATTTCATTGCTCTTGTGAAACGACAATTTGATAAAGATATCAAAGTTGTTAGAAGTGATAATGGTACCGAGTTTAATTCATTACGTGGATATTTTAAGACTAATGGGATAGTTTTTGAAACATCGTGTGTAGGCACTCCGCAACAAAATGGAAGAGTGGAGAGAAAGCATCAACATATATTGAATGTGGCAAGGGCTTTGAGATTTCAAGCCAACTTGCCAATACGGTTTTGGGGATAATGCGCATTGACAGCTGCGTATTTGATTAATCGTACTCCTACACCTATTCTGGAAAATAAAACGCCGTATGAAATATTGTTTGGAAAGCAACCTCCGTATAATCAGTTGAAAGTGTTTGGATGCCTGTGTTATGTGCATGATCAAAGTAATAAAGGTGATAAATTTGCAAGTAGAGGAAGGAGGTGTGTTTTTCTTGGATATCCGTTTGGTAAAAAGGCATGGCAAGTATATGACTTGGATGAAAGAAAATTTCTTGTGTCAAGAGACGTCCAGTTTTGTGAGAATAGTTTCCCATATAAGAATGAAACATCTGTGTTGCAGCAGCCAACAGTTTCGACTCGCAACGAGAGTGTTCAGCCTGGTCATGATTTTGAGACCGAGGTGACTGGTGTATCAGCTGAGACTGATCAGCTGAATCCAAGGTTTGACTGGAGTGATGATGAAGACGTAACAGCGACAACAGGAGAAAGTGTGGCAGTACCAGGCGTAACTGCGACAGCAGGAGACGCTGTAGGCATACCGGGCGTAACTGTGACACAAGGAGAAGGTGTAGCAGTTCAAGATGTGACTGCAACGGAAGAAGAACGTGTAGCAGTTCAAGAGAGATCTGACATTATGAGTCCGGGCAATGATGTTGCAGTAGAAGGTGATATGGGTAAAGGAAAGCGTACGAAAATTCCATCGAGTAGGCTTAAGGGATTTGTGACGCACACCACTCGAGAAAACAGTCCATCTCATCTTCATTCATCACAATCATCCTCCTCAGGTACACCGTATCCTTTGACATATTATGTTAGTTGTGATAAATTTTCTAGACCGTATAAGAAATTTCTTGCAGCTATAACTGCGAGTTCTGCACCTCGCAACTTTAAAGAAGCAATGAAACATCCAGGATGGAGGAAAGCCATGGAGGAAGAAATACGAGCACTAGAAGAACAAGATACCTGGGTTTTGCAAGAATTACCGGAGGGCAAGAGAGCACTAGGAAGTAAATGGATATATACAGAAAAGTATGATGAAAATGGGAATTTGGTTCGTTTAAAAGCAAGATTGGTGATCTTTGGAAATCATCAGGTGGAAGGCTTAGATTACAAAGAGACCTTTGCACCTGTAGCAAAAATGACAACAGTGCGCACTTTTCTAGCTGTTGCAGCTATTAAAAATTAGGAAGTACATCAGATGGATGTGCACAATGCATTTCTACATGGAGATTTGGAGGAAGAGGTGTATATGAAAATACCACCTGGATTTGCGAGAGGTAATCCTAATATGGTATGTAGAATGAAGAAATCATTGTATGGTTTGAAACAGGCTCCACGTTGTTGGTTCGCAAAACTATCAACACCTTTGAAGAATTATGGTTTTTGGCAATCTTATTCAGACTATTCTCTCTTCACTATGATCAAAGGAAAGATGCAGCTTAATGTTTTGGTGTATGTGGATGATTTGATTGTTGCAGGAGATAATATAGTGGAGCTAAATAAATTTAAAACATATTTGGGACAGTGTTTCAAGATGAAAGATTTGGGAAAATTAAAATATTTTATGGGCTTGGAGATAGCTCGCAGTAAGCAAGGCATTTATGTTTGTCAACGGAAATATGCATTGGACATTATTATGGAGACGGGGTTATTGGGAGAAAAACCAGCAGAGTTTCCAATGGAAACTAATCATCGTCTAGCTTTGGTAACAGGGCCGTTGCTGATTGATGCAGAAAGGTATCGACGACTGATTGGAAGATTGATTTATCTGGCTGTGACTAGACCAGATCTAGCTTATTCTGTGCATATTTTTTCACAGTTTATGCAGCATCCAAGACAAGAACATTGGGAAGCTGCACTTCGGGTAGTTAGATATTTGAAAAAGAATCCTGGGCAAGGAATTTTTTTGCGCTCTGATAGTAGTCGAAGTTTAAAAGGCTGGTGTGATTCAGATTGGGAAAGCTGTCCTTTGACTAGACGATCGTTGACAGGATGGTTTGTGCTTCTTGGAGATTCACCAGTGTCTTGGAAGACCAAAAAGCAGTACACAGTTTCTCGGAGTTCAGCTGAAGCAGAATACAGATCTATGGATGCATCTACTTGTGAATTGAAGTGGTTGAAGCAATTACTAGGTGATTTGGGAGTTTGTCATACACAGGGAATGAGTCTTCTTTGTGATAGTCAGTCGGCATTGTATATTGCTCAGAATCCCGTTTTTCACGAAAGAACTAAACATATAGAAGTGGATTGTCATCTCATTAGGGATGCGATAGTACAGAAAATTATTTCTCCCTCTTATACGCCTACGGGGTTGCAGTTGGCGGATATCTTCACCAAATCATTAGGACGAGTTCAGTTTCAAGGTCTTTTGTCCAAGATGGGCATTTGTGACCTGCATGCTCCGTCTTGAGGGGGTATTAAGGAAAGTGTAATACTTTCCAAGACCGTAGTGGTCAGTCTATGGAAAGTATTGTCCATGTAAGTCATTAATGTGAGACTGATAAGGTAAGTGATATTTTAGGAAAGTGTGGTCATATACTAGGAAAGGAGTGTCCATGTAAGTCATTATTTTGAGACTTATAAGGAAAGTCTCAAATCCGTGTCTTAGGAAAGTTTTGAGTCTCAAGTTATCGGTCATGTATAAATATCTATAGAACTACTATGAATAAAATTAAGAAAGGAATTTACCAAAGTTTTAACAGAGTAGGATGTCTGACTTCTCTCACATCCATTCAAATATCTTCTTCCCCGAATCTTATATATTTACCACCTCTGGGCGTACTACTCCAATACAACACTATTCTTCAGTCCTTAGAGATTATGTACTGCGTTAATTTTCAAGGTTCTCGTGATGATGATGATCTAAACAACAACTGCGATAACAGTTGTTTTCAATCGTTGAAGTTAGAATATTGCCCTTTCTTGACGTCTCTACCGGATTTACGATTATGTACTTCTCTGCGAAAATTAGAGATCTCCCGATGCGACAAACTGAATAAAGAGTCGATACCCTATGATCTTACGTTTATTGATACACTGGTTGTTGATTTTATTCAAAGAGACGAGAAACTAGGATATCCAGATGTTATTGGCGATATTAATTTGATGGAGAAGTAGAAGAAGTAGATCTTACGTTTCTTAATTCCTTCCTGCAGCTCATGACTCCATTGCTACCACCAGGTGCGTAGTGCTGTTTTCTCTGTATATTATTCATGTTATTATTAACTTAGCTTTATAAATATTCATGTCATTATTTAATTCATTTAGGTAAATTGGATGTCTAAGATATGTAAATCACCGGGTCTGATGGAACGGAGAGGCTAGTAAAATTGGTGCAGGGGATGCAACACTGTAAAGTGTCTAAATATTTATGAAAACGGATCTTTGTTTGGAGATTTAATTACTGGTGGAGGCTCAGGTGGTTCTCTTTGCATAGTAGGAAGAAACTGGCTGTGTATCATCGAACAGATTTTAGAGGTAACTTCCTGACTCCTCTGTTAAGAACAAAATTGAGCTGACTGAAAGTTCGAGACCTGACTTGTCCCATCCAAATTGCTTCTAACTAGCCAAAATCATGTGTTTTTCTTCTATCAAATTCTTGTATGTTGCCTTCAAATGATGAATAATATCAAATATTGGGAGGTCCATTTTGTTCCTCGTAGACATATTAGATTAACACAGTCCATACAGAAATATGTGCATGCATGGCGTCCAGGCTAAATTCTCTCCCTGATGAGAGATTGTTATATTCCATCTCGTTGTCTGATTAATCTTATTCATGATACTTATAGTGCAGATTCTGCAGAAGTACAAAGCTGCCACAAGATCATGCCATTTGTTTTTGAAGGTTCTTCTCCAGGTGCTGGAGAATTTGTGTAACTGAAAATTCGCCGCGGTTTTGCCACCACCAGTATTCGGCAGTGAATTCCACACCCTCAGTGGCCAATGTATGATGATTTGTAAGAATCTAGTTTGTCATTCGTTTGCTCAATCTTGAAATAGAAAGTTGGCATATCACTTAATCCAATCTTCTGTAAATCTCTATTGGTTCTTCTCAAAATAATTAAAAAAAAAAAACAATAATTAAGCCCACAAGGCAATGACTGACATACAAGCACCCCCTAGAAAAAGTGAAACAAAAGATCCTAGGTGAAGTTTCCAGTTGTCTTGGAGTTTATGGTCCATAACAGGTCCACCAATGCCATATAGTTTATGGTCCATAACAGGTCCACCAATGCATCTTATGGTTCATACTCCCTTGTACAATTAGAGCTGTAGGACTAGTCCCGCTGTAAGATTTTGATACTCCAATTCCAATTCCGATGCCAATAGGTGTAGTTAACGAGTAACAAACAGCCATCCAAGCAACAGCTTTCTTCTTGAATTCTGCTTGAGTTAAGCAACCGCCAAGTCCCATTCCTTCAAATAATTGATGAAATGTCAAGGCTACAATAAGATGCCTGATCGTGGAAGGATCGTGAGAAACACCGAGTGCAGTTCCTATTATCACAGAGTGCACCACAATTCCCAAAATTAGTCTTAACTTTATCACACTCAAAATTGCAGTTTAAGAGACATCGGGAGAAGGCGAGAAGTGATTATGAATTACTTACTCCCCGTTCCTTTTTAATAGGCTGGTTTCCTAAAATAAATGTTTCAAAAAAGTAGGCTGGTTTCCTAATTGGGAAAGTCAAATGTTACTTTCGTTTTTTGGGACCACTTTTCTCTTGACTTCTTTTGATGACAAGTGTGTTGTGGACCATTTCACTATACTTCTTTTGCTGACAAGTGTCATAGGGACCATTTCACTTCACTTATTTTTATTGTCATGAGCACCAATTTCAATGATTAATTCTCTTAATTTCCTTAATTTTCTCTAAAAACAAAACCAGCCTATTAAAAAGGAACGGAAGGAGTACATGAGTAATGATTTTATGGCGTCCTCTGATGATAATGATACATGTGCATGGCCATGTGTTGCATGTGTATGAACTTCCACCTGACCTTCAACTCTGTTTTCTATATCTCCTCCTTTAGATTGTGTCGTTTGGCCATCTGCTTTATTTGGCAACTCATCCTTAGAATCTTTTCTCCTAAAGAAACCCGTTAAAAACGATTCCGCCATCAATGTAACCATGGCAGACGTCATGGCAATGCAAAAGGCAAGCGAAAAATCACCCCATGGCTTTTCATTCAAACAAGGAGATGTTAAATCTTCGACAGAGTCGGGCAAGATATGTATAAACCCCGTTGAAAGTAGAACACCAGCAGCAAACGCTTTTATCAAGAAAAAAATATGTCCATCTGGTCGTAAAGCCGGAATGACTGTTTTACCTATAATTGGAATGCAAACGCCAACTGCACTAGCTAAAAGAATACTGACAACGACAATGATTTTGTATTTTAGAGCTACATGGGTTTGCTTAGGATTAACCTGCTGTTCTTCAGCTTCGCATGTGCATCCTGCCGATGCTAAGACTGGGTTCGCAGAAGTTAATAAGAACAGTATTAGTATAGCTGCTCCTAATGAAAAGAATCTTTCCCCTTAGAGGCCTTGACAAATAAAGCTCTCACGTTAAACGGTGATGAAATCCTCGTTTCCTATTGGCCTAGAAAGGCCTTTTCTAATGCAAAAGCTATGGTGAGGATACTTGGCATAACTCTATTGGTTCTAATAATTAAAATTTGGTTACAATCTGGATACATCAAATATTTAACTGTCTGTTAGTAATCGTGTTGAAAAAAAAGTAGGTGGACAATACTTATGTTAGAATTTAAACTTGAATTATTTAGTTACACCACACCTATACTTAATTGTACTTTAGTAAGGGTGGACAAAACTTACGTCCAAGCCGTTTAATAAATAAAATAATAAAAAAAACGTGAAAAACTTAAAACGTGAAACTCTTGAAAAGGAATTCCTGTAAAAAAGAAAATCCTTAACACACTAAAAAAAGGAAATCAGTTGAAATGAGGAGTTTGTTCCCAAAAAGGAATTGGCCTTTCTTTACATATATATATATATATGTATGCAAGTCGTAATATTAAACCATGCAATTACAGAGCCTTTGATCATTAACTTAAACCTAAATCATGGAAGCCTTCGATCATCATCAGCTCAATCAAGTTTCGGCAGTCTATACACAGAGAATACAAAATTGTTATTATGCACTTACGCAGTGAAGATTTTATTTTAGGAGTTATCCATCCGCCGTATGTGCCTTTGGTGCAAGGTAAATTAGAAGACATAAGGTAAATATTTGCACGATAACTAGCTTTGGGTTATCTATCATCAAAGAATGGCCAAGTTGGATTGATGTATGGTGATTCTCCGTTGAGTTGTAATTTGAGTAAAATCTTGTTGCCCCTCACTTCCAATTTTTCTTGAGGTCTTTCCAAGTTAATATCATATGTTGATGAACCAAAATCTTTTATTTCACCACCATTAAATACCTCAACAAAAATTGGAGATAATGATTTGCATTCTCCTTTCTCTTGATTTCTACATGATAGAACTAATCCATAGTAGTGAAATAATTAAAGATTTGATCCACATTCATGCCATCTTGATAGATTGGAAGATTACCCACTATTAACTTCTTAGATACATATCATCAAATACTTCATGTACAATATTCATTAACACATCCTTTGAATGAATCCTACCCAAATTAACTTCTCTTTTATAAACCATAGTGAAATCAATATAAGATTCAAAAACCTAATTTAAAAACACTATCAAACAACATAACAATCAACCCAAAAATACTTGAGAAAGAGATTAGTAGTGTTCACCTCAAAAGCAAATATCTTCATCAATCACATCTTTTCCCCTTGAGAATCAAACCAAAGCTCTTGATACCAAATGATGAGAAGCGAAAACTTATAATTGAAACAAATTGAAGTTGATTACTTGAAAAGGATAAATAATCAACCAATTTAGTTTCTTCTACCCTTTAAATAAAGGAAGAACCTAATAATGGAGATTCTTCTCAAATAACTTACAATTTCTACCCAATTAAATTGGAAACTATAAGATTATGAGAGGCATCTATTTGATACTCTAAAATTAGATGATCTAATTGCACCTAAAGATAACAATTAGGTTTGAAAGAAGAGAACCTCTCATTCTTCACACAATATTCTAAAACCAAAACCTCCTCCTTTAGCCTTATATCTTCTAATTTATACTAGCACCAAGGGCATACTTGGTGAAAAAGCGGGGGTCTAACAACACCACCCAATATTTCGCTTAGCCATATGTATAGACTAACTCCGAAACACTTTCTAGAGAATCAACTAGACAGTCAGACTTTAAATAATTAAAAGTATCTCAAGGAGTTAATATCTCTCTCTTGTTTTGAGTTACTCAAGCTAATAGAAATCAGCGAGTCTTTAATCAAACACAAGGAATAACTTGGACGGTACCAAAGACCAATTGCCAAGGATCAATCAATGACAATCAACAACCAAAGGTTGGATTATACTAATTGATGATCTAAACACACAACCTGTATTATTTCAATTATAAAGATAAAATAATATAATGCGGAAACTGAAATAACACATACACCAGAAATTTTGTTAACGAGGAAACCACAAATGCAAAAAAACCCCGGGACCTAGTTCAGATTGAATACACACTGTATTAAGCCGCTACATACACTACCCTACTCCAAGCTAACTTCGGACTGGATTATAGTTGAACCCCAATCAGTCTCCCACTGATCCAAGGTACAATTGTACTCCCTACGCCTCTGATCCCAGCAGGATACTGCGCACTTGATTCCCTTAGATGATCTCACCCACAACTCAAAAGTTGCTTCGACTCAAAATCGCAGGCTTTGACAATAAACAAATCTATTCCACACAGACAAGTCTATCAAAGGATCAATCTGTCTTCCACAGAAAAACCCTAAAGTTTGTTGTTCCGTCTTATGATAATAATCAAGGTGAACATGAACCAATTGATAATCCGGTCTAATAGTCCCGAAGAACATCCTAGATTAATCAATCACCTCACAACAATCTTAATCGTATGGTAGCGAAACAAGATGTTGTGGAATCACAAACAATGAGACGAAGATGTTTGTGATTACTTTTTATATCTTGCCTATCAGAGATATCAATCTCAAGCCAATCAATATGATTGTACTCGTACGATAGAAGATGCAAGATCAGATCACACAACTACGATAAAAGTAGTATCGGTCTGGCTTCACAATCCCAATGAAGTCTTTAAGTCGTTTAACTTGGTTTTAGAAGAAGGAAACCAAAGGTTAAAGGAGAACCGACTCTAGCACGCAAACTAGTATCACACGCAAGGTTTGGGTATTAGTTTTGCAGAGTTGTTAGATGTCCCCTTATATAGTCTTTCAAATCAGGCTTTTTCCTCGGTAACAAAGCAATCAATATCCACCATTAGATGAAAACCCGATTTAGATTCAAGCTAATATTTCTCAACCGTTATATCGAAAACTTAGCTTGGGATAAGTAAATTTCATCCTTATGTTGTTGAATTTGTAATCCTAAGAATAATTTCAATTCACCAACATTGCTCATTTCAAATTCTTTAGCAAGAGAGACTTGAAAATCCTAAGCAAGTGGGTGATTTTGGATCTCTGTGCACTCGATTGTATATGGGCATTAATTATTTTTTGATATGTATGACTTTATGTTTTTGTGTAGTTAAAACTAAAAAATTTCATCTTTGAGTAAAGTATGGAACTGTTCTTGGTTATGCAACGATGCATACTAATTTAGAGCTGGTCTGGTGGCCTTATCTCCTTGCTGCAACTTGACTAGAGAGAAGACCCAACACGGAAGAGCAGAATTGGAAAGACAAAAAAAAAAGAGATGAATTATTGTATAGTCCTCATGAACCAAAGGAGCTCCCCTTGTATATGTTGACCATAGAAACCGTATAAAACTAGTGCAAGTGTAATGATATACATGACGTTGTTGTCTTAGTGAGAGCAAGTCCTATCCACAAGTAATGGACAAAGAAAAGATTGTATTCAAGGAAAGGAACGATATTACAACGTTCCAAAGTGGAAACAGAAGAAAAAAAGACACACTGAGAAGGATGTCAAAGGTAGTGCAAGTGTAATACATAAGATATGCATGACATATATGGTTGTCTTAGTGAG
Organism: Papaver somniferum; assembly: GCF_003573695.1. Taxonomy (NCBI): domain Eukaryota; kingdom Viridiplantae; phylum Streptophyta; class Magnoliopsida; order Ranunculales; family Papaveraceae; genus Papaver; species Papaver somniferum. The sequence continues at coordinate 202,852,316 of NC_039358.1, forward strand.
AGCAAATTCTATCCACAAGCAATGGAAAAAGAAAACAAGAAAAGGAACGATATTCCAGCGTTCCAAAATGGGAACAGAAGAAAAAAATGGATGATACCCTTAAAAAAAGAGTGAAACAAAAAGAGAAAAGGTAAAGATACACTTAACAAAATGGATTATTGTACGAGGGAGGTTTATTTCATATCCCTTTAATCCTTAATATTTGGGAGCTCAATAGGACGCCCATCTGGCGTGCACCAGTTACATACTTCGTAATCAATAATATTTGGTTGCTCGAACCCCAATCTCGACCTTGAAATATCAAACTCTAGAAAACCAATCTGACGTGCACCAATGACTATGGAAGTCTTTGGCTTTGAACCTCCATCAACAAATCCCACACAATCAACACCTTTTTTAATTCTTACCAGATCATACAAAGAGATGTTCCATACAGTATGGGGAAAGATGAAAGCCACACCTGGTGGCACTGAATTGAATTCTGTGACAAGTGGCATGGTGGATGAGTTATAACAGGCGGTAAATGGCGCAACCGGAGTAACCATAGTAATATTCGGGGTTGAATCACGCACTTTGGCGTTAGCACTGTTATAGCGTTCAATCCATCTAGTGTAAGCTTTGATAAACGCCTTGTAGATTGATGTCTGCAAAGTAGTATAAGGAATTTGAATGTCGATCTTCGTTCCTCCCATTCCAGTTTTTTTGTTAATGAACAACAACTTTTTGCTTATTGGTACGGTACCTCCATGTACTTTGATCGATTTTACGTCAATGAAATATTCTTCTTTACTTATCGGATTAATAAGCAGTGGTGTATAAGTTAACACTCTGTCTGCCCAATCTTCATAACCATACAAATAATGAATGTAAGGTCCACCTCCAAAATAAATCTTACCTCTCGTTTGGTTTAATTTGTCATCCTGAATGTTGTCGTGTAAATCCAGAGCAAAAATTCCGGAGAATCGAAATCCAACCGCAAATTGTGTAACGAATGAAAGAGCAGATGAACGCCCAAGACCAGCCACTCCATTAGCACCTTTTGCAAGTCCACGTGAGATATTAACAGCAGTGGCACAACCAAAAGCACACCGGCGAAGCGAAGCAACCGGTGTTCCCAAGGTAACGTTGCTATCTTCGTTAGATAAAACAGTCACCAGATCCGACACTAGCTCACCTCTGACCACTGAATTTGTTACCGGATTACTTGTGTAAATGCTGCAAGTATTTTTAGAAATACATGTACTGTTCAGTGGTTTGGTAGCTATAGAGCATAGCGCTGACATGCATTTGACAGGTCGAATCGGTGAAGAGTTGTAGGCACCCTTATTACAAAGAAGCCAGGGTAATTTTCCACCGAGATCGACAACTAGTTTTCCTGCAGTTAAAGGAGTTCCTTGGTTGATTTTGATCATATATTGGAGGGTTGATGAATCTCTTTCAAGTTGAAACACTATACCACGAGAAGAAGAGGAAGGTAATTGCGAAATTAAGAAGAAAAGAAGAAGAAATTGAATAACAGACAAAGAAAAATAATAATAAGAAGCCATGGATGGAATTTGGTGGATCACTATGTATCTAGTTGTGATTATGATAATGAAAACTACATACTACAGGCATTGGTTTTAAATCATTTGTTATAAAGAATTAATGGATCAGAGAGTCAACTTATAAGTTTGGACGCATTCAATTTTCGTGTCTCCTAGTCGTGATCATGGAAATATCAACTTGGCGGTTATCTATAATTTTGGTGAATCGATATTCAAAGAGTGGACCATGACTTCAGAGATATTTAGTGGTTGAGTAAAAATGGTTCTAAGTTGGTAATAAAAATATTCAATCGATAAATGGGATCTGTTCCTCGTCGTGATACAATCTTCAACCTGGTTCTTATCTACAAAGTTGGATAATCGGATATTCAAAGAGTGAACCACACAATTCATTTATATTTGCTTTGTTTCATTATTACTTTCCTCACAATCATATGCTGCAAATTCATTATTTCAAATGTTGCAAATTCATTATTATAAATTCATATGTTGCATTATTATAAAGTTTACCCCTTCTGTTTCAAAAAAAAGAAAGACAATCATATGTTGCAAATTCGATCCACAGTCGATTTGGATCTCAAACAAATTCTCTGACTCTTTTATTTTGGATCCAGAGAGATTTTATTAAACGGAAGGAATGACAACATGGGTAGAGTGCTCTAAACAGCAACAGAAAATTAAAGTAAGCAAACAGAGAACAAATTGAACAAGAGAGAAACAAATACAGTCTTTCCTTAATTAAAATTCTCTAAGATTTGGCTGCTGGAACCCCAATCTTGATCTTGAAATATCGAACTCTAGGAAGCCTATCTGACGTGCACCAATAACAATGGAAGTCTTAGGCTTTGAACCTCCGTCAACAAATCCCACACAGTCGACACCATCATTAACTCTCACCATATCAAACAAAGAGATGTTCCATACACTTTTAGGAAAGATGAAAGCTACACCTGGTGGATCATTATTTTGAAACATTCTGACTAGAGGCACCGTGGAAGAGTTAAAACATGTAGTAAAAGGCGCAACCGGAGTAACCCGAGTAATGTTGAGGAAGTCATTCAATTCAGCATTGGCATTGTTAAAGCTTTCAGCCCATTCAATATACGCCTTAGTAAATGCCTTGTAGATCGATGTTTCCATGCTAGTATAAGGAATGCGGGTGTCGATCTTCGTTCCTCCGATTCCGGTTTTCTTGTTGATGGATAATAACTTTTTGTTTATTGGTACAGTTATACCGTGTACCTTGATCGATTTCACATCAATGAAATATTCCTCCTTACTTTTTGGGTTGATCAGGAGCGGTGTGTAAGTTAAATCTCTATCCTTCAAATCATCAAAGCCAAATAAATAATGAATGTAAGGTCCACCCCCAAAATAAATCTTACCTCCTGTTTCACCTGACTTTACATCGGTATTGATATCGTGTAAATCCAGAGCAAATATCCGGGAGAACCGAAATGCAACTGCAAGTTGTGGAACTAGAGAAAGAGCTGACGAACGTCCAAGACCAGCCACTCCTTTAGAAGTTTTTGCAAGCCCATTTAAGATACTACCAGTTGTTGCACAACCGAATGCACACCGGCGAGGGGAAGAAACTGGTGTATCCTGGCTGTCAGGATTAGAAGCAACAGTAACAAGATCTGAAATGAGCTCACCTTTGCGATGAGACAGAGTTACTGGGTTAATTATGTAAACGCTGCATGCATTATTAGCAGTACCGTTACATAATTCAAGTGTACTGGTTGGTTTGTTAGCTAGAACGCATTGGGGTGACGAGCAACTCACCGGATGGTATGATGATGAGTTGTGTCCTTTATGACAACTTAGCCAGGGTAAGTTCCCACCCAGATCGACTACTAGTTTTACTTCAGATTGTGGAGTTCCTTGCTTGATTTTGATCATATATTGGAGAGTTGATGGATCTCTCTCAAGATCGAAGATTATTCCAGCACGTTTAGGAATAGTTGATGGAGGCAGCAGCTGAGCATCCGATATAGAAAAAGAGACGAACAGAAGAAGAAGAAATTGAATAGTAGAAGAACCCATTGGATTTAGAAGATGCTGATAAAACCTAGTAAGCATAAGTTTTACTTATACAATGTCTGTAAGTCCACTTATGTACAATGCTAATAAAAACCTACTGGCTGCCAATTATGTACAGCAAATGGGGTGTTATTAATTAGATTATACTTAAACAATTTCGTGGGTCAGAATTAAATGCTGCGAAGAAATAAGAAAAGATTGGCACGTTCTTGGTCGATGTAAACTGACATAGTACATCCTGTAAGATACTACCTGTAGTTGCACAACCGAATGCACACCGGCGAGGTGAAGACACTGGTGTCCCCCAGCTGTCAGGATTAGCTGCAACACTCACAAGATCTGAAATGAGCTCACCTTTGGCGACAGATCGAGTTACCGGTTTTCTGATGTAAATTCTACATGAATCGTTATGGGTCTTTGCAGTGCCACTGCACAATACACATCTGCTTACTGGCCCCTCCGCTCGAGAGCATTCTGGCGACTTGCAGCTAACTGGGCGGAGCGATGATGAATTGTATCCTTTATGACAACTAAGCCAAGGTAATCTCCCACCAAGATCGACTACTAGTTTTACTTCGGCTAGCGGAGTTCCTTGGTTGATTTTGATCATATACTGGAGAGTTAATGGATCTCTCTCAAGAGCGAACATTATACCAGCATTTTTAGAAGTAGTTGATGTAGGTGTCTGAGCGTTGGAGAACGAAAACGAGATGAATAGAAGAACAAGAAGAAAATGAATAGAAGAAAAAGAAGAAGCCATAAGATTTAGAAGATGGTGATAATAATTAACTTGGCATGGGTTTCATTTATAGAGTGCATTTCAGTAACATGAAAATCTGCGGAAGCAATCAGTTTATGTATAGCAAATGGGGTGTTGTTGATTGTTTAGTTTATTCTTAATTAAACGTTTTTTTATCCTTTTTGGTTTTGATACTTTTTGTTTCTTAGCTCCAGAGGCGGTTGGACTCCTTAAAAGAATCCAGAAAGTCATACCCAGTAATATCATGATCTCCGGTTCGAGAGAGTTTGTTTTTAAAAAGATAAGCTTTGCAATTCAAAAAGGGCTTGCGGCGCAGTTTGTTGCTCGCTTGCCTACCATGTAAGAACTCTTATATTGAGTTAACTAATTAATAGTGACGTAAAAAAAAAGAAGAATTTTGATTGACATTCAAAATAAAAAAAAAATGCTGAGAAGAAATGCATATGTTTAAATGTTCTTGGTTGATGCAAACACCACTAGTAGACATGAACTTTGTGTTACATATATAGAATACTAATTAATCAGTGAGCATAGTGGATCAGTGAATTTTGTGAACTTATCTTAATTGCGATCTGTTCTTGGTCAAGATGCAATCAACTTGGTTGTTAATTATAAGGTGGTAAACGGAAAATTCAAACAGTGGAGCATGTTCTCCATTAATTCAATCAATGCACTTGTTAGCTTTAGGAACATTGCGCTACTCACAACACTACTTGATGCCAAATTTGCTATTTTCTACCATATAACTCCCAATTTCAAGGGAATAATCTTTTTCCAGAAAAAACTTTGGACCAAGAATCCTGATTGACATTTTTTGAGATCGAAAGATTTTGAGTCGAATGATGAAGTTTGAAATGAAATTATGAAGAACATGTACGTGTAGAAGGTGCGATTTTGGAGTTTAAATCAATTCAATTTTAGGAAAGGAATTCATAGCCGTTGGATGGACTAGCCGTTGCTGGATCAATCTGAACCGCTCGTCTCTGTAGAAAACGATGCTCACCTATGTTGCATTCGAGCCTCGGATTTGTGCCGCTCGGTCCATATTGAACCGATCGTAGAAGCGATGAATAAATCCTTTGATTTAATGGTTTGTTCATCCGTTTTAATGATTTGTCAGCCCCACTATAGGTGTATAATTGGCAAATATACTTATTTGTCGGTCCCGTTGAGTTGTTCTTTGAAACCTTGGAATTATTTATCCCCCTTGTCACCTGAATAATGGAGTATATTGTTATTCCTAATAACCGGGTTTGATTGCTTTATTCTAATTTTTAAATTATCAAAATAGGAAATTTTGTTAGTTAGGTTCCTTCCCTAATTAATAGTACTTCAAGTTTACATTATATTTTCATAAGAAAATTAAGCAAAACAGGGATTTGAATCCGGAGAGGCCGGGTTCAAAACATGAACGAAAGATCTAATTTAGAGGAGCAGTTGGCAAGTGGGGGTTATTGCACATGAAAATGTTTACGAAATGTTGCTCACATACACTTAATTTATAAAAGAAAATACAGTACTCAAAATAAAACAGTGCAGCCAAGGGAAGATCAACACATACAATCATCTTACTAGTACTGGCTGGCATAAAAGATAACCAAAATCTAGAACCCGGACATATAATTTGGTTGCATGAATCCTAATCTTGACCTTGAGATATCAAACTCTAAGAAACCTATTTGCGCAGCACCGATAACAATGGAAGTCAAAGGATTTGAACCTCCATCAACAAAGGCCACACAATGGACAGCATCATTCACTTTAAACAGATCCCACCAAGCAACATTCAATTGATTCTTAGGAAAGACAAAAGAGAGACTTGGTGGTGATATACGAAATCCACTGTAAAGCCAAGAAGGCAGTGTGGATGACATATAACAGGAGGTAAAAGGCGCGACAGCAGCAACCATAGTAATATTCTCGCTTTTAGCCCATTCATTATAAACCTTTATAACGGCTTTGTAGATTGATGTCTCCAAAGTAGTGTATGGAGTTTGAATGTCGATTTTGGTCCCTCCGACTCCAGTTTCCTTGTTGATGGAGATCAACTTTTTGTCTATCGGTACAGTTTTACCGTGTATCTGGATTGATTTAAGATCCACGAAGTACTCATCGGTACTTTTTGGGTTAACCAAAAGTGGAGTGTACTCTAAAATTCTATTTGTATTACTCTCCGAAGAAAAGTCAGGATGAATGTAAGGACCACCCCCAAAGTAAACATTATTACTAAACCCTCCTGATAATTCAAGAGCGAATATGCGAGGCAAACGAAATCCAACAGCAAACTGTGTTACTACAGAAAGAGCAGATGAACGACCAAGACCAGCCACTCCTTTAGCACCTTTAAAAAGTCCACTTAAGAAATTACTTGTAGTTGTACAACCGAAAGCAAACCGGCGAGGCGAAACAACCGGTATCCCCTCGCTGTCATCAGGATTAGATTTAACAGCCACACGATCTGACATGAGCTCTCCTTTGCCAACGGACTTAGTTACTGGGTTACTTGTGTAAATGCTGCAAGTTTTTTTTGGAAGACATGTACTATTGACTGGTTTGCTTGCCAGAGAGCATAGAGTTGTCGTGCATTTGACCGGTCGGATCGATGATGAATTGTAGCCTTTATGGCAACGAAGCCAAGGTAACTTTCCACCGAGATCTAGAACTAGTTTCATTGCAGTTTGAGGAGTTCCTTGGGTGATTTTGATCCAATATTGGAGGGTTGACGAGTCTCTGCCTAGATCAAACATGATATTAGCAGGTCGAGAAAAAGAGGAAGGTAAATGAGAAACAAAGAAGAGAAGAAAAAGAAACTGAACTAAAGACGAAGAAGAAGCCATGGGAATTAGAAGAAGATAATGAATTGTGGTTATGATTATACTAATTAGGCATTGGTTTTATTTATAGAAGTGCCGTTGCATTTTTGATGCTGAGAATGAGTATTGGAGATCGTAGGTGATGCAACCACCACAATTCAGGATGGCGTCACTCACTCTAGTTGTCAACTGTAATTCTAGTGCGGTGCCACTTGCGGATCAAACTCCAATGGCTAATTAATATTACTTAATTAACTAAACAATTAAAGACTGCATTACTAATTAAAGTCAGGTTCTGGGAACCTGAAGCTGACAGCGAGAATTAATTTTTGCTACTACTAGTAATTAAATTGCCCTGAGCTTTATCCTATATAATTTTTGCTATCAGTACTCTATCTGACAACATTAAGATTTGGCATATTTTATTCTATCACTGGATTGTGATCTCTAGTATAATTTTCTAGGTCAACTTAAAAGTCTAGACAAGACAATTAATGGTCGAGTAAAGAATGAATCACTGTTTTTTAATTATTCCCGAAACAACTTGGGGTTATGAACTGACTAAGTTCCACGCATGACCGGAGCCAACCCCCACCCTAAGGCTAACTCCTATGAGTTAGATTGAACTGCTAGATTGGCCAAAAAGTGTTGCAAATGAAGAAAAAAATGTGGGAAAAAAGTTAACGTTACTTCTGGATACTTCTCTCCTAACATTTACTCGTAGTTCAACTATCAGCGAGATAGAAACGCTGAATCATTCAACGCTCAAAAAATGATACAAACGCTCAACTATTCAGGGCTCCGTGATTTTAAAGTAAATGTCTGCGACAAATATACACCCTCTGATGACATTTATCACACATTTGGTACCTAGTCAGATGTTATACAATTAATACATGAAATCCTCACCATCCAAGTTACACGTGTAAACATACCGACTCATCAAGGGAAGTTGTCGCCTAATCAAACAACTTGTGAGCTTTTAAAACTGTTTGACAACAATAAATTCTTGATACTGACAAGGGGAAAGTAATTAATCAACTATGAAATGTGATGGTTATACACTAATGATATCATTCAGTCAACCAATTTATTGGTCAAACGCTTTTTGGTTCAGCGTTAGGCGTTGTTTGGTTCAGCGATCCGCTGTTAGATTAGCAATATCATATGATTTAGGAGGTTGTCCTAGCTGACGTGGATGACCAATCTAACAGCTAGATATCTAGCCCATAGAGGTTAGTCTAAGATTTTAAACTCTCTTAGACTTGTTTAGTGATTCTAGTGATTTTTCCGGCATCTAGTGATGTTTGCCCCCTCTTAGATGTTTATGTTGTTTAGTGATCATTCAAAAGAGAGGATATTTGTGAGCGGACGTATTATAGTTTCTTTATATGCTGGTAAGGGAGGATATCTGTGAAGGAACATATTATCTTGTTGGTCAAATGAGAAGAGAAGATTTATTAAAAGAAAGGAACCGTGGGTACAAAATACCGCACACCTATCAGTTATGCGAAATGATGTCCATGATGATTTAGCGAAGACATCCGCGTGTTAATTATCTAGAATGGCGCATCAGATGACGTCACCTAAATCACAAGTAAAGTGTGAAGAGTCGTGCAATAATAAAGAAACTGTGCGTCAATGATAAAGTATGCGCGACATTGTCGCACGTCAGATCCGAAATTAGGGGCTTTATTAGCTGTCCTCCACTATGTAAACTCCTATATAAGGAGCCGAGCGACCCTGTATTAGGAGAGATCTTTTTGAGAGCTAAGACAAGATATTTAGGAGAGAGAAAGATTATTTGCTTCCCAAGTTAGGCTTTTCTCATAACTTTGTATCTGAATTGAAGATTTTAATGAAATTTCTTATGATTCTTATGATGATTACTTAGATTGTTCTATAGATTTTACTAAGGGTGTGGCTGTAGGATTTCCTGCAACTACATTTTGGCGTTAGAAAAGAGCTCGGAATGATATACCCTGTTGGTTAATTTCTTGAGAATCTTAGAGAGTTTTAGAATTTCAGATCTAATAAATTCAACCAAAAGTTTCAATCTTAGAACAACAAGTTCAGATCATTGGTATAGTTTTCAGTTCATTGAAGAATACTATTTCTGTTGTTGTCAAGAGAAGATTTTATTTTTAAAACAAGAAGAAGGAAAGGTGAAATTGTCATATCTGTACAAATGGGCGAAAGAAAAAATAACTTCCAGCAAATCCACGAGCAGATCCAACAGAAGAACAGATGCAAAAACCAAGCAGGTGCTGAAACAAAAGATAAACAAGCGGAAGAAATAAAGATGGTTAGAGCGAAAGAAGGAGGCAGAAATATACAATGTAATTCAATAACTAAAACGAATATCTCCGATGCAGATTTCCACGCAGGAATAACAAGAAGAATACACAAGCGAGATTATGAAGGAAGGAAAATCATGTCGGGGAATAAAGTGTCTCCCTTAAAGAATGGGAAAAGATGAAGATAACATTGCAACGGATGAGATCCCGGAGGAAAACTTAAGGCGAACAGATTCCTTGGTGGTCACAGTAACTGCAGAGCGAACAAAATGAAGTGAAGGAGCGAAAACATCAGAAGAATGAGTGATAGATTGAACCATGGTACATACAGGAAGTTCAGTAGATATTTTATTCTATCGTGCGTTCAAAGGTATGGGATACAAGGATGCGGAGATGACGCGCTCTACATTCAACATTCATGGTTTTAACAAAACGGTAGCAAAACCAAAAGGTGAGATAACCATGCAAATACTATTGGGAGAAATAGAAAGGCAGGTAACATTGTGCGTAGTTGATGTAGAATCACCATACAACATGCTATTGGGACGACCGTGGGTACATGCGATAAAAGACGTAGCACCAACTCTCCACCAGTGTGTGCGATTCCCAATACCAAGTGGAATAGGAGAGATCAGAGGAGATACTAAGAGTGCAAAAATCTGCGGTCAAATAGATGTAAAAAATTATGAAGGACGCATAAAGAAGCGAAAGGATAGATGGAGAAAAGAAAGAGAAATAAAGAAGGAAGAAGAACTAAGAATATACATGATAAGAGCACAAGAAGGAAAGGGAATACCAAGTGAACTTCCAAAGAAAGAAGGCGAACCGACGCACAAAATAAAAGAACCCACACCATTAGGAGAACCAAAGGCGAATTTCACTGCAGCGGAACCAACAAAAGACATCAACGTGGGGACAGAGGAAGAACCAAAGATATTAAAGATTGGAACAAAAATGGACACAGAAGAAGAAGAAAAAACAATTAATCTCTTGCAAGAATATAAAGATGTCTATGCATGGAGCATGGATGAAATGCCGGGAATAGACCCCAATGTTGCATGTCACAAATTAGACATCAACAAGAACGCAAGGCCATCCAAGAAAAGGATAAGAAAGATAGCAACAACATATCATCCTCAAATAGAAGCGGAGTTGTAAAAATGTTGGATGCGGGAATAATCAGACCAGCAAAGTACCCGGAATGGATAGCAAATATGGTGGTAGTACCAAAGAAAAATAAAGGAATATGAATCTGCATTGACTTCGGTGACCTGAATAAAGCGTGCCCGAAAGACAGCTTTCCACTCCCAGATATACCCCAAATGGTAGAGGCTGTATCAGGAAACGAAAGATTATCATTAATGGATGGATATTCAGGGTACAATCAAATACCGTTGGCGGAAGAATATCAAGAACACACGGATTTATTCACACCAAGAGGTTTATATTGTTATACTCGAATTCCCTTTGGTTTAAAAAATGCAGGTGTGACATATCAAAGAATGGTAGAAAAGTTGTTCGCGAAATGGGTACATACGACATTAGAAGTTTATGTAGATGACATGCTCGTGAAAGTAAAAAGGCGAAAGACCATGTTGAAAACTTGATAGGGATATTTGAACATATGCGGCAATATAAGATGAAGATAAATCCAGCGAAATGTATTTTCAGAGTAGCAACAGGAAAATTCTTAGGTTATATCGTATTTTCGGACCCAGAAAAGGTGCAAGCGGTTCGTGATATGCCATCTCCTTCAACTGCAAAAGACGTACAGAAGTTAAACGGGCTACTAGCCTCATTAGGGAGGTTCATTTCGCGCTCATCTGATAAGTGCAAACACTTTTTGAACATCCTAAAGAAGGGGACCGAATTCGAATGGACGGAGGAGTGTGAGAAAGCACTGCAAAGTATCAAGAACTATTTAATGAATTTATCTATTTTGCATAAAGCGGAACCAGGAGAAGAGATATTGATATACCTAGCGTCAACACAATATGCATTAAGTGTTGTATTGCTTCGCTTAAATCAGGGAGTTGAAAAGCCAATATATTACATAAGCAAAACATACAATGCCATAGAGAAGAATTACTCAAAGATTTAAAATCTTATTCTTGCATTAGTTTATGCAGCTCAAAAGCTCAGAATTTACTTTCAATCCCACAAGATTAAAGTTTTGACAAAAGTGTCAATTGAATCAGTAATGAAGAATTCGGAAAGATCAGGAAGAATAGAAAGATGGAATGCACAAGTAGGCCAATTTGGGATCAAATATGAAACATTATCTTCACCAAAATCAGAAGTTATCATAGATTTTTTGGAAGAATTTCCATTAGAAGAAAATGAACACGTAGAAGAGATGATGGACATAGAAGAAGAACAAGGAAATCCCAAAGACTTGCTCAGACATCATAACTCAAATAAATGGGAGATACTCGTGGATGGATCTTCAAATGGATAAGTAAACGGAATTGGAATAGTATTCATTTCACCTAAAGGAGCAAGAATGGCTTACTCATTCAGTTTGGAGTTCGCATCCACCAATAAGGAAACCGACTATGAAGCAGTGGTACATGCATTACAACTAGCAATTGATATGAAGGTAGAATACACTAGAATAACAAGTGATTCACAATTGGTAATACGTCAAATAGAAGGAGTGTATAGTACAAACGAACCAAATATACAGAAGTACAAAAACCTCATTGAAGAACTTTCGGCAAAAATTCCAAACATAAGTTGGAGACACATAGGAAGGATAGATAACAGATTTGCAGATGCCTTGGAGTTCATCTCTTCAATGTTAACCGATCCAACCGCGAGGTATATAAAGATACAAACGCTCTTTTCACCATCAATAAAAAAAGAAGGAGAAAATGACGCAGACGTAATGATGGTAGATGAAGCGGTAGAAAAACATGCGGATAAAAACGCAGATTGGAGAACACAACTTCATCTATATTTGGAAAAATGAGAAGTCCCAAGGAATAGATTGGAGATGCATAAGTTGAAAAGTCGAGCAACAAATTATGAGCTGAGAGAAGGCGTAAAATCCTTCCTTGGACCATCACTTAGATGTTTAACGCGGAAAGAATGAATGGAAATACTAAAGGTATTACATTATGGAGACGCAAGGAACCATAGCGGAGGAATGTGTTTATCTTACAGAGCGAAGATACAAGGGTATTACTTTCCCTACATGCATGAGGACGCGAAAGAAGTATCAAGCCGATGCGAAGAATGCCAACATCATGGAAAAAAAATACATGCGCCTGGAGCGGCGCTAAACTCAAAACCAAGTGTATGGCCATTTGCGAAATGGGGACTAGACATTGTAGGTCCATTCATACCAGGAACCGGACAGAGGAGATATCTAATAGTTGCAAGAGACTACTTTACAATGTGAGCGGAGGTGAAAGCAGTACAACATATTCGAGATCGCAATGTCTTCACTTTCATATTTGAAAACATCATTTGCAGATTTGGGATCCCTCTACAATTAGTCTCTGATAATGGAAAGCAATTCGAGGGCGAAAACATAGAAATGTTGCTTAACGCGTTCGAAATACAAAGCGGAAAATCAACTCCTTTATATCCGCAGACTAATGGGCAGGCTTAGGCAACTAACAAAACAATTTTTGATATACTGAAGAAAAAACTTGAAGGGAAAAATAAAGGATGGTGTGAACAACACTAGTGGAAAACAGAAGTTTCGCGACCGTCAGGACATGTCATATATACGAGTTATACGACTAGTTTTAACCGTCTCTGATGGGGTCTCTGATAAAGCGTCTTTTTTTTGTACGACCCATAGCCGCAGGTCTCATAATAACGACTTATTTTAAGGGTTGCGAGGTACAGACCCTCGGTCATGGGTCTCAGATTTAAATTATAATATAAAAAAATATAGATTCAGATTTGCTGAAATGTCTGAATAGCTGAATCTGAAATAATCTGACTCATCAAAATCAAGTCAAGTTGAACTCAAGTCAAACAAAGTCAAAGTCAACTCAAACAAAGTCAAATGGAACTCAAATTAAACCCAAACTGAAATTCAAATTTAAACTCAAACTTGAGAATTCCACATTCATTCATTCATTCATTCATTTATTTTATCCATTGGGTTTAAAATTACACAAAAAAGATGAAATTTTGATTCAGAACAATACATGTCAAATCTAGCTAGCTACTAAGTTCTAACAACAAGATGCTAAACTAAGACAATAAGCAACAAATCGATTAGATCCTTCAATGAGGATGAACTTAGCCAATACTTCATAAATGATATCAAGTAGAGCATCCATGTGTTGTGTCCCTGGTTCACATATGACAAAGAACGTCGTTCCTGCAAAGCAAATAAAAAACATTACAATTGCTTCGTTTAGTTCATAATACACGGTAGAACAAAATAAGTTACTAGAGTATACCTCATATTCTTTCTTTTAATGTTGGAAGCACATGTGGGGTAATTTGAGAGATTAAACCTAGATCTAGGTCATGTAAACAGCAGTTGGCTCATCAGTAGCAGGTACGTAATCATGCAACAAGAGTGAAAACATAAATGAAAAAAGCAGGGAATTCAGGAAAAGAAAAGGACTATAACAGAATTACTTTTGTGGAATGCTTTTGGTATGCAAATACTAATATCTCATATTCGGTTTCACCTCTATGATATCACAAGGGCTTTCAGCAGCATTGAAAGAAATTTATGAATGTAATATGTTTGCAACAAAACAGGAGCTTCAGGGAAAGTGAAGGCAGATACAAAGAAATTAGTTGAATCCTTTAGAAACTCATGTTTTTCTTGTAACAACATCATAGGGTAATAATGTTCAAGCTCGTATCAACAACCAACATGTTAGATATATATATAGTGGAAATATGGAATGAAACCTTACCTGAGCTTCTCCATTCCAATACTCATCATCTCCAACAGTTGTCAAAATTGATGAAGCTTCATTCGCATTTGCAGTGAAGACAAATGGATCTTCCAAAGCATTCTTATTGGAGTCTGATCTAGAAATATAACTTGTACAAAAATATTGCTAAATTTAGCTGAAACTAACCTTATTCATTGCTGCAAGAAGTGTTGTTGTGAAAGTTTCTTCTTCACAACACCATTAAGAATTTCTAGACGAAGAGAATCAGAAGATGCCGAGGCTTGAACACTCCCTTGAAATGATTTGTTTTCACCATTGCTCTCATAGTCATTAGTAGAAGAGCGAATCTACAACACCAAAAATTAAAGGCAAGGCTCATTAAATCAAAATATAAAGAAAACAAAACCGAATGTGTTCTGAACAGAACCATTTTCCTGAATACTGTTCTTTAACCATTAGGAGTGAGGCCGTAAAATGGAACATCAAAAAACACAATGCATATATGAACTTCATTAAGGTTGCCCCATTTTCCTGACTACTGTTCTCTTAAGAACAGTGAGGCTCTTTGTGTGCATAGGAGACTTTGGAAATACCCCATTTGTAGGAGCAAGTCCTAACAATCCACATATCAGAAACTGAAATCATGGATTCAAGTTGAGAAAAAGTAAGATAATAGAGTTATGACAATATGGATGAACCAATGAACTAATATGATCGATATCTTAGTAATTAATTATACCATAAAACCAAGCAACAAAATGTCATAGTGGTAAGCATATGGCTTTTTTAGATTGAATTCCTTCTGTTGGGCCATCTGAAGAAACAACAGTGTGGTCGAAAAAGTAAAGAGCAGCTACCATTATATCTGGTATAATGGCAGCAAAAATGTAAGCCGGTGGGACTTTTCCCATATCCTGCAGTTTCGACATAAATTTCAGCCATATACAACAACTAAAAATTTAAATTTGTGCATGTACGTTGATCTAAGTAATTACCTTGATTACTGTCCAATGATATAACGATGCAGATTTCCATGGAAGAGGAGTATAAAGCCTTCGTGGAACTCCATATGAAACTTTGCTTGGAATACTTTATGACATTGATGTCCACACCACAACAATGAAAGGAACCCATAGTCTACAATAAAGCTTCCGAGGAATTCTGTTATAATAAATCAGTTCGAAAATGTTTTCAAGTTCTAAGTACTCTTATATAGAAGTACAAAGTTAGATGAGTTTAAAACGGTTCCAGACATGTGCCATAACGCCAGGACCTGGCCCTCCTGCTTTTTAAAGAAGTAGAGAGAAGTCCAAAGGTGTAGATTAGTCCCAACAGTCCATTTGTATACAGCCACGCACTGAAATTGATATCTTTCTTCATTTGGATTTTCAGACTTCGAAACTGAAAATTCATTAACCATTCCTTTAATGGCCTCTTGAATCAAAAGGACCGCAATCAGCACGCCAAAAAGTTCTCCAACAATCCTTGTAAATCTAGTGATGATAGTACAAGCATTGAATACTGCAAGGAGAAATACTCTACATTATTTCATTAAAAAGGAAAAACTGGTTTCTGTAGAAAAGCAAATGAGCTATTAAAATCAAGCAAACCAAGCACTTTTCCGTTTAACATTCTTTGAATCAAAAATTAAAAATGAGATTCAAATTGAAAGTAAAATTGAGATAAAAACCTTACATATCTGCCATAACCGCCAAAAGTTTAATTAGCCAGATACACAAAATTATGTCGACAAACTAATCATCTATACACTTCACAGCAACAAAGAACATGTTTCTGCCGTAACTCACAAAAATCTCCAAAATCAGATCCAGTGACAAAAATCCTCAAAATCTTAATACAAAAGTCACCCTGAGAGAGAAATGACACACTGAAGAACATCTTGAGTACGAGTAGATCTAATAATAATCTCAGTGCCCATAGGAGTAAATCTGATTTCAACAGCAAACCAAAAATCAGATTTCAACTCATCATTATCATTAAAGAAAAAATGAAAGAAACAAAAACAGAAATAAATGGAGTATTAAAATAAACTAACCTTATGAATCACAGAAAAATAGTTGTAATGAGTAATCTCCTTGGAAAATAAATTTCATTCGAAGAACCCTAAATTTCTTCATGACTCAATTAAGAAGAATCTATACCCTAGTTTCTTCATGAATCAATTGAGAAGAATCTCTACCCCCAATGATTTTGATTGAGAAAAAAATCGAGAGAAAGATAGAGATTTCGATCGGCTGTGAAAGAAGTTGCGAGAGAAAACTAAAATTGTAATGGAATATAGAGATACAGATGAGATTTTAGAATCGATGGAGTTTCTAGTTCGTGGTGTTCGGAGGATAGCAAATTTTCTTCTGCAGAGAAGTGAAGAGAGATAAAAGGCGGGTAAGGATAAGGAAGAACGGTATTTTTTCTTTGATAGGGAAGTGATAAAAACGAGAGAGAATTGTTACCATCCGACCGTTCTTTTCAGGAGCAAATCGTGACCATTGAAGTGTGGGACCCATCAGATCTGAATCGGGGGTTGGGGTCGTTACATCGGTAGTTCTATGATGGCAAAATAGTAATTAAATTTTCTAATTCAGAGACAACTTACTAGTCTCTCGGAATTTTTATGTTTTTTTACCGGATCAGAGACCGCTAACTATGATCAACTTATCGGATAAAGTCAAAGAGGGCCTCTGATGTGGGTCATTTAAATTTCATTTTCCACTAGTGCAAGTTCATAACGCAATATGGGCATACAGAACAATGCGAAGAGAAGCAACAAGATTCTCTCCCTTCTGTTTAACATATGGATTAGAAGCGATGCTATCAACTGAAGTCATCGTACCTACGACGAAAAAAGAAACATGGGAGAAGAATTTAAACACAGATTTGATCTTAACAAAGCTTGATGATTTAGAAGAAAGTAGAGAAATTGCTCTACAACATATGGAGAATTACCACAAAAGACTAGCCAGAGAATATAACAAGCGCGTGTTAAAGAACTAGAATTTCAACCAGGAAAGCTAGCATTGAGAGAAATACCGTTTTATCGAAAAGGAGGGGATGGAAAATTGGAATAAAGATGGGATGGACCATACACAATAAAAAGAATAGTCGGAAATGAAGCATATGAGCTAATGAATCCTGAGAGGAAGAGCACAGGTCGCAAGCTTGAACATCCATGCAACAGTATGTAACGGACGAGAAATTTTCCTTCTAATGAGTTGGTTTTCAACCCAATTAGCAAGGCAAAATCTTCTGGTACGTTACTCGAAAACTAAATAAAAATGTACGTTCATTTCCAAATCCAGTACTAATAAGTATCAAAGTCCAACAAGAAAAAATAAAAACGAAAAAAGTTAAAATGAAAATGAAAATCTCTTGTCGTGGCTCTGACTAGACGAATTAAGAGGTTAATGTACTTTTTGTTTAAGCAGCACTTTACAAGTAAGTAACTATAAAAGAACAAGGTCTCCAAACGTACACTAAAATGTTGACCAAACCATTTAGTCTATAATATAGAAAGTTCATACAGTTGAAATGAGTCAAATACAACAAGAGTTAATAAAATGAATCTCACCGGCTAGCGGGAAAGCTGAAATAAGATTTTCAAGCACTTGTTAAAAGCCAAGACATCACCGGCACATTTTAAAATTGATCAACATATATAATGCTTTTGTATAAAGTTGAGAACTAAAACATATGAAAATTTAATCTACAGACATTAATAGATGTACATGAGATGGTTAGCTCATACAATAGCGGAAAATGTACATGTGCTTGTACTGCATTGAAGACAAAAGTGAAGGAATTTCTTAAACAGTCTACACATCCGAAAATCCGTAAACCCCAGAATGAGTTTGCTGACAGTCTTGTACACAATAAAATATAATCAAAAGCATTGGTCAAGCCAGAAAATTAAACCACCCAGATAACCCCGTGATACACATATTCGACAAGCAAAGTTACCAAGTTTTGCTTAAGCTCCTACCCGTAAGCTCTTCCTAAGCTTACATCCTTAACCTCTCTCCAAAATCTGTTGGGGGAAAACAAAACAAAAACGGGGTGAGCGAATGCCCAGTAGGAGTTTTAACAGTGAAACATAATGCCTGCGAGAAAGATAATTGGATAGACAAGAACGGCAGATAAAATAATGTATAAAATGTAAAGCTTTAAACAATCAGTCAATAAGTAAGATTCAATGCCGCAAATAAAGATAAGTTACTCTACTATTCCTTTGGCAAACGCCATTATCAGGGTAATCCGATACCAGCCACCGTTATCAAACAAACGGTCTTCCGGGTTGCCATCCGTAGATGGGGTGCCAATTAAGGCCTGACGGTCCTATAGTAGAGTCCACTAGTTTCCAAATCAAATCAGTATTCTTCAAGGAAACATCCACAAAATCATCAAGTTATGACAACCTTAGAAATCCATAACTTCCGGAATAGAAATATAATCAATAGAAGCAATTGCGACATTCTTAAGAATCAATGAAGTATACATTCACAAGTACATTCCGGAATAGAAAGGAAGCTGCGAAAACCAAAAGCTTAACCAAACAGGTGTACCTGTGCAGTCTCAATTTCACTAGAAAGTCGATTAATAAAAATAGGATATGAAGCAAATTAAGCTACAACAACCACATATCCAGGGAGCACAAAAATGGATACAAATCTGACATAAGCAGGGGGAAATCTCGCATTGCAGTCCTAATTGCCGAGAGGGTTTTTATTGAAATGAAAAACAAACACTTTATTGGGTATAGATTCAAATAGGTTCAAATAATATGACCAAACTAAAATCAAAGAACTAATTGAGTATAAATAACCCAAGTCTATCAAAAACGTATAAAATGAAATTAATTCATCTGGCAGAACATTTTAAGTAAAATTCCGCAACACGGTTTGTAACACTTTTGGCTAGTGTAATAAGACAAAAATATTAGGTTAGCATGTTTGAGATGAAAGATGATGAAAATAACAAACAATGAAGAACCCATAGAAGAAATTCATACTTTTGGGGCTATCGGTGGAGTAAAAGAAAAATATTAGTTTACTGTATCACTTTATCAAACAAGTGATAGGCTGGTTTATGAAATCAATACAAGGCTTAACTTTTCTGTTTTGGCAGAAATCAAAACTTGGTAGCTGCATGGCATTTTCAATCTTTATAAATTCATTTTCGGCATTCAAAATTATCCATAGTTCAATAAGCAAGAAGTAGAAATAAAAATATAAGATTTCATACTCATATAGCATTGCAAAAACCATCAAATCAGAAAGTGCTCATGGACAAAGTTCGTTAAATTCACGTTTAATAAACATCCCAAATGCAATCACAGATTTGTGTACAGATGGTAAAAATTTCGAAAATATTGTGCATGTACGGGACATTCAAAAGAAAAATACTCATAAACCAAAAATGAGATGCATTAGAAAAATCAAAGAACTAAACCATACTGAAATGATTTGACTTTCCAACCAGATCACATAAAAGGTTAATATAGAGACGGAGGAAAATTTCAAAGTTCACTCCCGGCAACTAGACAAAACGAGTAGAAACTTTTAGGTATTTTTCATGTAATTCAACAAAAATATATTTAAACACAAAATCAGATAAATTTACAATCACCCATCCTTTGATTTAAACCAATCATGAAATATGAAGAGGAGGTTAAATCAAACATGCATTAGCAATATCGATCAGCAATATCGATCAACAATACTGAAAACCCATAGTTGAAAATTAAAAGGGAAGAAACCCCTACCTGCTTGGTAGTGTAAACCTGAAATCCAATCCCATTAGTGGCTGTGTAGAAGAGTTAAAGAAGAGAACTTAGTGATGATTAGAGAGGAACAGTGGTGGTTTCATTTTTATTTTTGAAAAGAAAAATGTCGGAAACAACAAGAGGAAAGATGAGCTTTGTTTCTGTGAATTTAGTTTACAATGAAAAGCATGCTCAAATCCAGTAGCATCTACTAAATTTCCACCTTAGTACTACTAAGGGATAACCTCTTTATTTAAAAATACACGTACCGGTTTCAGGGCGCTACTCACCAAGACTATAAGCATCTGATACTAGGATTATACACCCCCCATTGCCCAATGCTAGCGCTGCCCACGCAAATGGGTTAGGCTCAGGCTCCACGCGGCCCAAAGGAAAAATATTCGTGTTGTTACATATTATATTTGAAGAAATATTATCCCTAAGTCATGCGGTAATCACCGCACATACGAAGAAGACAATTACGCGTGACTCAAATGCAACACGTGCAATAGAAGATGCGAAGTTCTTCTCTTTGACTACTCGGCGAAGATGTACTGATAAAGCACGTAAATATTAAAGGTTTCTCATCTTTATACATGATAAACATTTCAAGAAAAATGCAAAAAATAAGACCTTAATAGACGGCAACAGAAGTAAAGACTCTAACTAGGGAGGCTAGGCATCCAATTGTGGCGTGCAACCTAGTAAGCATGACTTGGGGGAAGCTACAACGACCCCGAAACCTGAGTCATGGAGATTTGGGGTGAAACGAAAGCCTATCCAGGAGAGGGGCCTTAGTCGAAAGATTAAGGTGACAAGGTCTCTCCTAAGGAGTGTAGAAACTCGATCAGGGCGCCGGGGTACACGGTTGAGTCAAGAGTTCCTGGGGCGTCTGGAGCGTACCTGGCCGTTCTTGACAAGTCTTGACTATGATGCACTCGGTCCAAAGAAACCCCACTTAGGCTGCGGTCTCGTAATCACAAGCCATATCGGTGGAGGGATAAGAGGCCGCGAAAACAACTGATTGTTGCATCACTTCATGGGAAGAGCCCACCCTAACCCGGTAGGGGTAAGCTTCCTTGAAGGGGACGTCAGGGGAATATAAGGACGACACCCTTCATTAAGGAGCTGAATTGTGTCAAAAGATGCAAATATCATGAGGCTTTTTACTCATGGGGGTATTAAGACTTGTCGTATTTGTGCGTCAATAAAACCTGCAAAGGAAATAATATGAGAAGATGATAAGGCGAGATCAATGGGTCATTATATGAAAATGTAAAGACCGCCTGCGATCTCTTCGCACAGAAACGAAATCATATCTTAGGAAAAATAAGACCTTTACTTAGGGAGGCTCAATAAGACCTCATGAGAAAAATAGAATCGAAACTAATATTTTTTTGCAGGAAATAAAGAAAGAACAACTGACGCACGGGCATAACAACAAAAAGAGAAGACAAAGGGTATCTCTCAGAAGGAGAATAACAAGACGCAAGTATGGGAATAACAAAAAGAAGGTATTATTTTCCTTGTTCAAGACAATCATGTATAAAAGTAACAAAGATAAAAAGATACATCTAGAATAAATATCCAACGTTAAAATACATCCAGAAGCACAAAAAAGTGAAGAAAGAAATAAGCTAAGCATCATTTGGAGAGATGTTCGCTTCAGAAACAACCTCAGAATCGGGATTAATATTAGAACTTAGGCATTTAGGGTAATCAACACTAGACCCATCCTCTTCAAGATGACCTTTCTCAAGAAGAATTTCTTCGCCTTTATTCTCTCCACTTTCATCATCATCGCTTACATAGTAGTAATCGCTGTCAGGCTCAGGAAGTTCCTCATCTGCATCCATATCGAGAGGTTTCACATCTACTGGAGGAATTGAATTATCGAGGCAAACTCGATTTGCGAGAATCTAAGCCTTAATATGAGCTTCTCGCGCAATAGCCTTCTTGGAATTCTCTAGGGCAACTGCCATAAATTTTCAAGATACGAACATCTCCTATTCGCTCTATCTCGGGAAGAGACAAGTAAGACTGAAAGTTTCCCGCGCTCTTTGTTGGCCTTAGCCAGATCAGACCTCAATTTGGAGATGCTAGACTCGTGCGCTCTTTCAGATTCTGCAAAACAGGAGACATCTAAATTATTATCGGAGCGACAATTTCGCAAACACAAGATGGGAATAATTAGAAAGTGCAAGTAAGCTGGGGCGGTCAGCTTAATGTCACTACCTTCCCTTTGAGAGATGAGGTATTAAGATAGGGCGACACTACTACTTTTCATATTTTCCATAACCGTATCAAAATCATCACCGATCAAACCTTGAAGACGAGAGCGGATTTTCTTTTCATCTTGAGAAAGAGAAAACTTTTCCTTCACAAGAATATCATGAAACCCCTTTAGTTGTGTATATTCTTCTCGAAGTACATTCATCTTCACAGTTAAATTTATCTTGCTCTGAATAATTTTCTCCTTCTCCATAGTTAATTTCTTCGTATGCTCATCATGTTGATTTCTCAACACGCGAAGGGACTCTTCTTGATCATCAGAAATCTTCTGGAGAATAAGATATTGACACGAAAACATCGCCTCTTTATTTAAAAAAGACCGCCTTTCTGTGGCCAAAACTTGATTCTTACCTGATAAAGTTTGATATCTTAAATCAGCACTGTACAACATTCCAAAGAGACAAGATACTTGGGAATCCAGAAATTCATTCTGATTAGATAATCAAAGATTCTTATTTTTCAGATTATCAATCTGATCAAGCGAATAGGAATGGTTATTAACTAATTGATCTATTTTATTATGCAATTTCTCATTGTCCGCACGAGCGTCTTCAGCAGCATATTTATAGTTAAATCTCTCCATAACACGCGTCTGATTTAAGTCTTAACAAACGCACGAAGATACTCAAGATATAAATACATGCATCTCTTAAACAGTCGATAAGGTAGACAAAGAAGGCATAATCACACAAAGTACAAGCTCCTCTTAAGTAATTGACAAGATAGAGGTAAACATACCTCTGAGTTCTTGATTCTTGTTGCGAAGATTTTCGAAATCAAGGGTTGCAGCTAGGAGCTCACATTCTAATTTACCAATCTCCTCCTTTAACTTAGTGTTCTGGTGAGAAAGTTATGGAATAGTATTGCAAGATTTAGAAAATCCTTCAGCTTGGACTATGCGGCGACGAGATTCCTAAAGGAGAAATAGAGTAAGAAGAAAAATATGATAAAATAGAGCGAATAGAAAAGGATAAGCAAAAGGGTACATACCAAGAGGTCGAGAGCTAGATGGACGCTTGGGTCAAGCTGCGAGAAGATCTCATTCCTTGTTGATCTGTCTGGTGGATAATCCCATAACAACTTAGATAAAACATCAGAAATGCGAAGCTTAACAGGATCATTAATAGATAAGTGAGCGGCGCTGAATAACCTTAGAAGAAGAAGAAGGGACGGATGCAGAAGAGGCAATATCCTTTAAAACGTGAGCGGTAACATTCTCCGTGGATGCGAGAATATTCGCTGACAAAAGAATATTCTCAAAGGTAGAAACAGTCTTATCCACTACTGACGTGGATACATTCTCAGAAGAAAAGGTGGTGGCATTGTCAACCACGGTAGCTTCCTTGAGAGCAAGAGTTTCCTTTGGAAGAGTGGAGACAACCAAGGGAACTAGGGCAACAACATCATCATAAGGGTTAGCATTTATTGAAAGCGCGAAAATATTCGCGTCTGCTTGAGTGACGAAATCTCTCACAGGGATATTAACAACATCATCAAAGGGAACCCGCTGTTAAGAATGTGGTTAATAGTCGAGCTCCGGAATGGAAAGAGAAGTGTTGAATGTGGGAGCTTTGCGAACCCTCTTAACTTTCTTCTTTTCGCAAACAACCTCGCACTCGGTATCCTTCACAGAACAACACAGATAAGAAACATAGGCAACAATATTGTTTAAAAGAACAAATGGTATTTCTTACTACATTTTCATGCGAAGGCTTCCTCTTGAGAGCTTCATCACTTTTAGAACTCAAAATAGATCTAGGGTTTGCAACTGTAACACGAAGACTACCAGTGGAGGAGCAACTTTTGCTGCAACATAACCAGTATGGGAATAAGAAGAACAATAACAGATCAACAATGTCAGTTGAAAATTTCAAAGAAAGAAAAACAAAATAGCAATGTTAACAAAGTACACGAACCTTGAATGGGAATCCATATAATCAGAGAAGAAAGAAGACTTCCCGAAGATGAAGATAAGAATTGGCAAGGAAAACGGAGAAGAAAATTTGCAGAGAAGATGAAGATCAAATAAAGAAAAGAAAAATTATCTCTCCTCACTCTAATAATTAAATAGAGAAGAAAGGTAGATGGTTAACTCGAGACGTGCCAGTTAAAAGGGGAAAAGTCAATACGTGTAGACGGTTAAACTTAAATCACAGAAGTTTATCGGATGAAGAAAATACGAAGAGATGAACGAGTGCGGCAGAATAAATTAGAGTTTCTCATACCGCTCTCTTTACCAAAAGAACGATATGAGAAGAGGCAAAATGTGGGTACAAAATACCGCACACCTATCAGTTATGCGAAATGATGTCCATAATGATTGAGCGAAGACAACTGCATGTTACTTATGTAGAACGACACATCAGATGACGTCACCTAAATCACGAGTAAAGTGTGAAGAGTCGTGCGGTAATAAAGAAACAATGTGTCAATGATAAAGTCTTGCGCGACATTGACGCACGTCAGATCCGAAATTAGGGGCTTTATTAGCTCTCTTCCACTATGTAAACTCCTATATAAGGAGACGAGCGACCTTGTATTAGGAGAGATCTTTTTGAGAGCTTAGACAAGATATTTAGGAGAGAGAAAGATTATTTGCTTCCCAAATTAGGGTTTTCTCATAACTTTGTATCTGAATTGACGATTTTAATGAAAGTTCCTATGATTTTTATGATGATTACTTAGATTGTTGTATAGATTTTACTAAGGGTGTGGCTGTATGATTTCCTGCAACTACATGAACCATATTACAAGCGACATGACCACCTGAGTGAACAATCCACCAAATAGCACAGAGAGAGAAATGGAAAATAGGTGGATTAAAATTAATATTCACTTGTACTTGTATTTATTTAATAACAGGTGAATACAAAAAAGGGTGAAAAGATTGTATTAAGAAAGAAAAAAAAACGATATAACAAACAAAAGGACTACAAGGAGTGAATTGAACAGAAAAAAGGACTAGAAGGAGTGAGTTGAACAGAAAAAAAAAAGATACCAAAAATATGGCAAAAAGATAAAAATGGGTATTTGTTCTAATGGTGGGTTCAAAACTCTAAATCTTTAGTACTTGGTTGCTCAAACCCCAATCCGGATCTGGAAATATCAAACTCTAGGAAACCTATCTGACGTGCACCAATGACGATGGAAGTCTTAGGCTTTGAACCTCCATCAACAAATCCCACACAGTCGACACCATCCTTGACTCTTACCAGATCATACAAAGAGATGTTCCATACACTCTTGGCAAAGATGAAAGCTACACCTGGTGGCGCCGAATCAAATGATGTTAAAAGAGGTATGGTGGATGAGTTATAACAGGCGGAAAAAGGCGCCACGGGAGTAACCATGGTAATGTTTGTGAAATCAAGTACTTTGGCGTTAGCATTATTATAGCGTTCAACCCATCCAGTATAAGCTTTGATATATTCCTTGTAGATTGATGTCTGCAAAGTAGTATATGGAATTTGAATGTCGATTTTTGTTCCTCCAGTTCCAGTTTTCTTGTTAATAGACAACAACTTTTTGTTTATTGGTAGGGTTTCCCCGTGTACCTTGATCGATTTTACATCAATGAAATATTCTTCCTTCCGTTTTGGATTAATCAAGAGCGGTGTGTAACTTAAAACCCTATCCGCCCAATCTTCATAGCCATACAAATAATGAATGTAAGATCCACCCCCGAAATAAATCTTACCTCTCGTTTGGTTTAATTTGTCGTCATTAATGTTGTCATGTAAATCCAGAGCAAAAATGCGAGAGAATCGAAATCCAACAGAAAATTGTGTAACGAATGAAAGAGCAGATGAACGCCCAAGACCAGCCACTCCGTTAGCACCTTTTGCAAGTCCACCTGAGATATAAACAGTAGCTGCACAACCAAAAGCACACCGGCGAAGTGAAGCAACCGGTGTTCCCAAGGTGACGTTGCTATCTTCGTTAGATAAAACAGTCACCAGATCCGACACTAGCTCACCTCTGGCGACTGAATTTGTTACCGGATTATTTGTGTAAATGCTGCAAGAATTCTTATAAATACATGTACTATTCAGTGGTTTGGTAGCTAGAGAGCATAGCGCCGACATGCATTTGACAGGTCGAATCGAGGATGAGTTGTAGGTACCCTTAAGACAAAGAAGCCAGGGTAATTTTCCACCGAGATCGACAACTAGTTTTACTGCAGTTGAAGGAGTTCCTTGGTTGATTTTGATCAAATATTGGAGGGTTGATGAATCTCTTTCAAGTTGAAACACTATACCACGAGAAGAAGAGGAAGGTAATTGCGAAAGAGAGAAGAAAAATGCAAGAAACTGAATAACAGACGAAGAAAAATAAGAAGAAGCCATGGGATGATTTGGAAGATCTCTATCCAATCCTAGTTATGATAATCAAGACTGAATAATATATTGTTTTAAATCATTTGCTATAAAGAATTAATGGATCAGAGAGTCGACTAAAAAGTCTGAACGCATTCAATTTTTGTGTCTTCTAGACGTGATGAGTATTCCAACTTGCTCTTATCTATAAAGTGTGTGAATCGGATATTCAAAGATTGGACCATGTTTGAGTGTGCATTGATGCAAACAATGTTGGTTAAACTTCAACATAGAAGTCACTAACAAGCTGGTTAGGACAATATTAGGAAATTGATGTAATCCTAAGGGAATTAGAAGTCATCTAGTTCTAAGAAAAGGAAAGACATGTAATAAGGTAATAGGACTAGGAAAAGGAATTCATAGTTCTATATATATATGATCACCAAAGTTGTGGTTGATCATATGAGCAAGATTAGAGCCTGTGTTTAGTTTTGAGAGATTTTCTAAACATCAATAAAGAGAGTTGTCTTTATATAAGCTAAGTTTCATCTTGCAGTTGCCATTAATTGGTATCAGAGCTTGTTTCTGAGCCATGGAAAACGAAACCACCATTGTGGGTGCAAAACAGTTCACGCCACCATCAATACAAGTTCCAATCCTCAATGCCACAAACTACACAGTATAGGCCATGAGAATGAAGGTACCGATGAAAATCTACAAAGTTGGGGAAACAATTGATACTGGTACATTGGACCCATACAAAAACAATGTTGCCATTGGATTACTCTTTCAAACAATACCAAAATGTCTTGTTCTACAAGTTGGTGAACAGGAAACTTCAAAGAAAATTTGGGATGCAATAAAGGCACGTAATCTCGGAGCTGATCGAGTTAAAGAAGCCCGTCTGCAAACCTTAATGTCTGAATTTGAAAGAATGAAGATGAAAGACACTGATACTATTGATAGCTTTGCAGGAAAGCTATCAGAGATAGCCTCAAAAGCTGCGTCACTTGGACAATCCATTGATGAAGATAAACTGGTAAAGAAGTTTCTCAATAGTTTACCAAGATCCAAGTATATTCATATCATAGCTTCTCTCGAACAAGTCTTAGATTTAAAGAAGACTAGCTATGAATATATAATTGGAAGATTGAAAGCATATGAAGAGATATCCTTGATGAAGAAAACAATGGAGAAACTCAAGGAAAACTCTTGTACACAAACTCTTACCAACAAAACTCTGCGACAAGAGGAAGAGGTCGTGGAAGAGGTGGTAGAGTAAACAGATGCCGAGGAAGGGGAGGAAGGTTTAACCCACAAGATAGAACAACAAGTAAGAATGATCAAAACCAAGGGAAAGAAAAGAAGGATAGATCAAACATTATTTGTTACAGATGTGATAAACCAGGACACTTCTCCTCTATATGCCCTGAAAGAATACAAAAGATGGAAGAAGCAAACAAGAATGAAACAAGGGAAGCAGATACAACTCTTTTCATGCACGGAGTTGTATTCTTAAACGAAGGGAAACTAATACCAAAGAACTACGAATCAAAGGATGGAGAAGAAGGAATCTGGTATTTAGATAATGGAGCCAGCAATCACATGACTGGTAAGAGACACTACTTTTCTGAACTCAATGAGAAAATCCAAGGACAAGTGAAGTTTGAGGATGGATCTTCGGTAGAAATTGAAGGGAAAGGATCAATTCTATTTCAGAGCAAGACCGGAGAACAGAAGCTTGTCACAAACATCTACTTCATCCCAAACTTACAAAGAAACATTCTAAGTTTAAGACAAGCTACAGAAGTTGGATGTGATGTTAGAATGCGACAAGATTATCTAACAGTTCATGACCCAAGTGGAAGACTTTTAGTTAGAGTCTCACGCTCATAGAATAGACTATACAAGATAAGTCTCATGATTGGAAGGCCATTGTCTCTGAATATGAGACTGGAAGATCAGACATGGAAGTGGCACGCAAGGTTAGGACACATAAGTTTCAGAACCTTAAAAACTATGTCTCAGAACAAGATGGTTTGAGGGCTACCACAGATAAACGATGAATCAAGGATCTGTGAATCATGTTTAGTTGGGAAACAAACGCGTCAAGGTTTTCCAAAAGCAACAACATTCAGAGCCTCAAAGCCATTAGAGATTCTTCATGCTGATTTATGTGGTCCTATTACACCATATACACCACAAGAAAACGGAGTGGTGGAGAGGAGAAACATGACTCTAATGGAGATGACAAGAAGTTCTTTAAAGGCTATGAAGGTACCTAATTATCTATGGGGAGAAGCTGTACGACACTCCACATACCTAATAAACAGGATACCTACGAAAGCTCTGAAAGACATGACTCCATATGAAAGTTTGCGAAAGAGAAAACCAAACATAGATCATTTAAGAGTGTTTGGTTGCAAAGCATACGCAAAAGTTGATTCTGCAACTCTTAAGAATCTGGATGATCGATCTCAGACTCTTGTGCATCTAGGAATTGAGCCTGGATCCAAATCTTACAGATTATTCAATCCAACAAAGAAAAGAGTAATAGTGATTCGAGATGTGATATTCGATGAAAAAGCAACCTGGAACTGGAAAGAAACTAATGATGGACCAAGTAGGGATCCAGGAATGTTTCACATGAGATGGGGTCAAGTAATTGATGAAGGCGAATGACCCATAATCATCAATACCAATGGAAACAATGATGTTAATCAAGAAGAAGAAGAGAATAATGAAAACACTGAGAATAACGAAGAAGTAGAAGAAGAAGAAGAATAAGAAGAAGAAGAGGAGATTGATGAAATAACTCAACCCATTCCACTGCGAAAATCAACAAGACAGATATAAAAGCCACAATATCTGGAGGATTATGTTCTTCAAGATGCAGAAGAATGTGAGATTATGCTACTTTCTGTTAATGATGAACCAAGAAATTTTCAGGAAGCAAAGGTCTCGACTAAATGGACACAAGTATGTAGAGAAGAAATTATTTCAATCAACAGAAACAAGACTTGGTTTCTAGTTGATAAGCCAGGTGGGGTAAAAGTGATTGGCCTCAAGTGGATCTTCAAGGTTAAAAGAAATGCTGATGGTAATGTCAACAAATATAAGGCAAGACTTGTAGCTAAGGGATACGTTCAAGAATCAGGCATAGATTTTGATGAAGTTTTTGCACCAGTTGCTAGAATTGAAACATTACGCTTATTAATTGCAGAGGCAACATCAAACTCATGGGAAATTCACCACTTAGACGTTAAGACAACATTCTTACATGGTGAATTGCGAGAAGATGTGTATGTTGAACAACCAGAAGGTTTTGAAGTAAAAGGACAAGAACATAAGGTTTATAAGTTATCAAAAGCTCTATATGGTCTAAGACAAGCTCCTCGAGCCTGGAATACAAAGTTAGATCAAATCTTAAGAGAAATCAGATTTTGTAAGTGCTCTAAAGAAACATCAGTATAGAGAAGAAAAGAAAAGGGAACGCTTCTTGTAATTGCAGTCTATATAGATGATCTATTTTTGACTGGCAACTCCCTTAAGGTGATCAATGAGTTTAAGAGAGAAATGTCATCAAAGTTTGAGATGTCAGACCTCGGAAAACTCACTTATTACCTTTCCATAGAAGTCCATCAAGGAGTAGATGGGATTCAGATTAAACAAGAAGCTTATGCAAAGAGAATTCTGAAAGAAGCAGGACTTGAAACTTGTAATCCAACTAAGATACCAGTGGAGTTTGGACTTAAAGTTTCAAAGGCACAAGAAGAAGCTGAGATTGATCCAACGAGTTATAAAAGAAATGTTGGATGCCTTAGATACTTGTTACACACAAGACCAGACTTGGCTTTCTCTGTGGGAGTAGCAAGCCGTTATATGCAAAGTCCACGCAAGTCTCATGGTGATGTAATAAAGCAGATATTGAGATATCTAAGAGGAACAATCAGTTGTGGATTGAAGTATGGTCGAGGAGGATCAAAAGGAATTGTTGGGTATAGTGACAACAGTCATAATATTGACCAAGATGATGAAAAAGGTACAACTGGTCATATATTTTATCTAGGTGAAGCACCTATTACATGGTGTTCACAGAAGCAAGACACTGTAGCCCTCTCATCCTGTGAAGCTGAGTTTATGGCTGCAACAGAAGCAGCTAAACAATCAATATGGCTTCAAGAACTGTTGGGTGAAATCAAAGGAAGAGAACCTGAAAAAGTTCTCATCAAGATTGATAATAAGTCTGCAATTGCACTTACTAAAAATCCAGTGTTTCATGGGAAAACGAAACACATTCACAAAAGGTATCATTTCATACGAGAATGCATCGAGAAGGAGGTCATTAACGTAGAACACATACCTGGAACTGAGCAGAAAGAAGATATATTGACAAAGGCATTAGCTCGGATCAAGTTTGAAGAAATGAGACAACTGATTGGAGTACAAGATATGTCACGGGTAAGGTTGAAGCTTAACGGGGAGAATGTTGGTTAAACTTCAACATAGAAGTCACTAACAAGATGGTTAGGACAAGATTAGGAAATTGATGTAATCCTAAGGGAATTAGAAGTCATCTAGTTCTAAGAAAAGGAAAGACATGTAATAAGGTAATAGGACTAGGAAAAGGAATTCATAGTTCTATATATATATGATCACCAAAATTGTGGTTGATCATATGAGCAAGATTAGAGCTTGTGTTTAGTTTTGAGAGATTTTCTAAACATCAATAAAGAGAGTTGTCTTTATATAAGCTAAGTTTCATCTTGCGGTTGCCATTAGACAACACATGTTCGCTTTGGAAAATTGTAGTATACTTTTTTCCAGCAAGGAGATAAGACCGGTTCTCAGTGTGTAAACGATAGTGCACGCTAAATGTTCTATTAAGTACGCTCATTATTTGTTGCAAATTCGATCCGTAGTTGATCTGGATTACAAAAAAATTCTCTCGTATAGCTTTTTATTTTTGTTTTCGACCAGAATAATATAAGAATTTATTAAGAGAAATTAACGAACCATATTACTAGCAGAATGATCACAAGAATGAACCAAACAGAAATCGAAATTACTAACTTTTAACGAATTTGATTCCGATAACTAATAATTTTATTCATTATTCATCACTAAGATTTGGTTCCTGGAACCCCAATCTGGATCTTGAAATATCAAACTCTAGGAAACCTATCTGATGTGCACCGATAACAATGGAAGTCTTAGGCTCTGAACCTCCGTCAACAAATCCCACG
Source organism: Papaver somniferum (assembly GCF_003573695.1). NCBI lineage: Eukaryota > Viridiplantae > Streptophyta > Magnoliopsida > Ranunculales > Papaveraceae > Papaver > Papaver somniferum. The sequence goes on from NC_039358.1 coordinate 202,884,283, forward strand.
CAGTCGACACCATCGTTGACGCTTACCATGTCAAACAAAGAGATGTTCCATACACTCTTTCACAGGAGGCAAGGTGGATGAGTTATAACATGTGGTAAAAGGCGCAACTGGAGTAACCTGTGTAATGTTCCCATCGGTGGATTGAGCATTATCATCATTATAGCCTTGAACCCATACATTATAAGCCTGAGTAAATGCCTTGTAAATTGATGTCTCCATAGTAGTATAAGGAATTCGAATGTCGATTTTTGTTCCGCCAACTCCAGTTTTCTTGTTTATGGACAACAACTCTTTCTTTATTGGTACAGTTTCTCCATGAACCCTAATCGATCTTAAATCAACGAAATATTCTTCCTTACTCTTTGGATTAATCAGGAGCGGTGTGTAAGTCAAACTCAAAACTCTACTTGAAATTCATCTAAGCCGTACAAATAATGACCGTAAGGTCCAACCCCAAAATAAATCTTACCTCCTGTTTCGCCCGCATTTTGCGTCCATATTAGTATCGTGTAGATCCACAGCAAATATCCGGGGGAATCCAAATTCAACTGTCAATTGCGAAACTAGAGAAAGAGCAGATTAGCGTCCAAGACCAGCCACTCCTTTAGATGTGTTCGCAAGTCCACTTAAGAAATTACCAGCCGTATTCGGACAACCGAATGCAAACCAGCGACGGGAAGCAAAAATTGGTGTGCACTCCCAGTCAGTTTTAGATATTGCAACATTCACAAGATCCGTAACGAGCACACCTTTGTCGACAGACCGGGTTACTGGGTTACTAATGTAAACTAATAAATTATGGGTATCATAGAGACGGATCATCGATTAGACAAAACTAAATCAAAGATAAAAGAGACAGGAGAATTAAATTGGTTCGGCACTAACGCCTACGTCCACTGACAGAACCCCGTAGGGTGGATTGGATTATTGATCTCCAGAGTTTTATGATTCTGGGATACTTTACATTTACATTGTAATTCCTATTTATAGGAGTAATAGGATAAACAAGGATGAATAAACCTAGAACAAACCAACTGTATTGACTAGGTGAAACTTATCTAGAGATTTACTAGCTAACTTTGTTACCGACTTGGTCTTCTTTTGTTACCAACTTGGTCTTCTTATGTGCACATACCTTGAGTGCACGTATGACTTGCCATATATTCCAACACCCCCCCTCAAGTTGGACATGGAGAGAATTGAAATGTGCAACTTGAACAATTTCTTAACACCAAAAAACTTGTAACACACACCGTGTATTTAAACTTCGAACACTAGACTTGAAATGGAACTTGATCTTCAAATCTTTTTATTGACTTGGTTTATTGTTACCGATTTGCCAGATATTCTCGGTACCAAAACGTCTTGATCTTCAACCAGGACACTTGAAACAAAGTGTAATCATATAGTAACTGAACAAAGTAGTCTTCAAAGTAGCAATAGTGTTTTGACTTGCCAGATATTCTCGGTACCTAAACGTCTTGATCTTCTTTTCAGTATCCTTGTATGTCATTTGGATTGGCTTGACTTGTATTTAATGGGCTCTGAAATAAGTAGGAATAACTTAAGGACCGTAAATAACTTTTCTCTGGGACTTCTTGGCCGAGATTGAACGAGAAAAAGATGTCATCAGAGCCAGAAGGTGATGACTTCGGATGAAATATTGATATATTGTGTTGACATTTTTCACACAAATAAAGCAACAAAGAAGACGGGAATACACGTCATTTATCTTTGTGATGAACTGACAATAGTTGAGCGCCACTTTCGCGTTGAGAATATGACAGCATAAGGTCCATAATGCTAAACGGTGGAGCTGATTTGTATGCATAAATAGTGGGAAATGAAAGTGATGCAAATATATCGTAATATTTGTTCATTGATAAAGTTTCTCTTTTGAAAGAAAATGAAGCAATATTCCGGATAAAGAATATATTGGATATATTCAAAGTATACATTGAACGGATATTATTGTCGGGAAAGATATCGGTTTCCATTTTTGAGTGAATGTGATATTTGATATTGGAAAGGATAATCTTCCAAGAAGAATTAGTCATTTAAACTAATTAAATTAATTTGATTGAAAAATGAATATGCCGGATGAACAAGACATAAGCAAGAAAACGATCAGAGTTTCTTTAACAACTGACAACAAATATAGGCTAAAATGTTGAGTTGGGTTGCTCAGAAAACAGATCCAAACATGAACAGAGATATGAGCACATGGGGATATAGTTCCATGTGGGATTAGAGGATATATTTAAGCCGGAAAATCAACGGGATTTCGTTGAATAAAATCATCCTCTTTATTGTTGATGGCTTGAGAACAGAACGAGTATTAATTCCACCGAACATAAGGAATCATCTGTAGAGCAAAACAGGCTAATACTGAAGATTAGCTTGAAGAAAACTGATTTGAAAATAATCAGTTTGACAATGATCTTGAGAACACAAATTAGTTTGACAGAAAATATAACAAAGATAATTGTTGTATAATGACGAAGAGAAGATTGAAGATACTCCCCGTATAGTGTTGATCAATGATTCCTTGACATTGCAAAGAAAATCATGTTAGTGTTAAGGAACGATGATAGTAGAAAAATGATCCTGCAGTGAAGAGCAGAAATAAACAAAGATGCTTTTAACTTTGTTCCAATTGAATTTCATACAGTATAGTCCGCAATGAGTAAGCTGTACTGTGTTGATAAAAAAAATGCAGTTCAATAAATGGCTTTAATGAGCTTGGTTAGTTGATTACTGACCAAGAAAAGACGTGATAGACAAACCAACAACTTTGAATGAATAATGGTTGTCTAAGAAAGTGTTTTCCTAAGTGAAAACAAATGTACGAAATAAAACTGGAATGATAGCATTGATAGCTCCAGTCTCAGCTCAAATAACGGATGATTATAAATTTAAAATGATATGGAAACAATTGTTGAGAATAACAATTATGACCAGAACTTCTAAGTAAAGTTTGATTGGAACTGATGCTGGAAAAGCATAAATTAATTAAAAATAATGAGGGATCGATTTGATCGATCAAAACCAATCTTCTGATCTTAAGAATAAAGGACACAATTGTGGAACAGTACCAACTGAATTCAGTGGTCTTAGCAAAGGATAATAGATGCCTGTAATTACCCTAACCATAAGAGTCATTAGGCATTCTGATAAAGGTGTTAGATGATGACACCCATTGCAAAAAGAAAAGATGATGATTAGAACCTGTGATATGAAAACAAGGATCTAAAAAAATGATTTTAGTCTTGGGCTGGACTAAAAAAAATGGAATAATCACAAACTTTATATTGGTTTGAGAATATAAGACAACACAGTCATAGACTATGTGAATTGAAAATGAGAATAGAAGTCGCACAACTTACGACCCTTAGATAATATTATGGATATATTTTTAGAAGTTTTAAGATATCCGAAAATGGATGATATATTCGGATAAATTAAATATTGAAACACGATAAAAACCTCTTTGATCAGTTATTAACCTTTCTTAGTAGAATCATAAAAGAAGGGTAATAATATCAATAGATGTTACTTCAGAGATTGAATTTGACTTCATGTTCTGATACATGAATAATCAACAATTACGTAAATCACTTTAGCTTTGTACTAGCAATGATTCGAGCAGTTCGGAATTGAACTTGCATGTACTGGGAAGCTTTACACTTAATGAATATTGCTAAACATGAAACATCTACTAATAACTCCGAACAGTACATATGAGAATATTAGCAACACGCCACTAATGAATTGAAAACCTCATTTAGAGGAAGTAAACCCTGATTTAGGTTTTGATAGAAAACGGGACAAACTTAGGTTATGGTCGATACCAAAAAACTCAGATAATGAGTTTGATTAGAAGAAAGTCACTGAGATATAGTGATAGACGTGTAACTGTTTAAGAAAGTTTTCTTGAATGAAAAATGATTTCGGAAAGGTTCCGAGAATATCCATAAAGAATGGATTGTGATTGTGATGAATATATCCCAAAAAATATGGGACATGAGCAGGACTGAATTGTATAGATAACAACGGTGACCCTTAACAAAAGTTTAAAAAAAATTGACTTCGAAACAACCCCCGAAAAGGTTTGTATGACTCATCTGGCTTAGTGAGTTAATGAATTCCCATTAGCCATGGAAATAGATGAAAACCAATAAATCAATTGATTTAGATATTATTGCATAGGCTTGAAAGCATATATTGATGCAGTCAATAGTTTTGTAAGTAAGACAGCACCAAAAAGTAAACTTGATGAAAAATACTTTAGTGCTTAGAACCCACGAACTTATATGCAAGATCGTGACCAACTCTCACTATTGATTGCTTGAGAGAAGAAAAAACATCGACTATTTTAGATTTGACAAGGAAAAAAAAAAAAAAAAAGTTTGTTGATGCGAAAACGAAAACTTTAACTTTGATGCGGAAGCGATTTGAGCGGATCTCCACGCTCTGATACCATAATAAATTATGGGTATCATAGAGACGGATCATCGATTAGACAAAACTAAATCAAAGATAAAAGAGACAGGAGAATTAAAGTGGTTCGGCACTAACGCCTACGTCCACTGACAGAACCCCGTAGGGTGGATTGGATTATTGATCTCCTGAGTTTTATGATTCTGGGATACTTTACATTTACATTGTAATTCCTATTTATAGGAGTAATAGGATAAACAAGGATGAATAAACCTAGAACAAACCAACTGTATTGACTAGGTGAAACTTATCTAGAGATTTACTAGCTAACTTTGTTACCGACTTGGTCTTCTTTTGTTACCAACTTGGTCTTCTTATGTGCACATACCTTGAGTGCACGTATGACTTGCCATATATTCCAACACCCCCCCTCAAGTTGGACATGGAGAGAATTGAAATGTGCAACTTGAACAATTTCTTAACACCAAAAAACTTGTAACACACACCGTGTATTTAAACTTCGAACACTAGACTTGAAATTGAACTTGATCTTCAAATCTTTTTATTGACTTGGTTTATTGTTACCGATTTGCCAGATATTCTCGGTACCAAAACGTCTTGATCTTCAACCAGAACACTTGAAACAAAGTGTAATCATATAGTAACTGAACAAAGTAGTCTTCAAAGTAGCAATAGTGTTTTGACTTGCCAGATATTCTCGGTACCTAAACGTCTTGATCTTCTCTTCAGTATCCTTGTATGTCATTTGGATTGGCTTGACTTGTATTTAATGGGCTCTGAAATAAGTAGGAATAACTTAAGGACCGTAAATAACTCTATTTTCTCTGGGACTTCTTGGCCGAGATTGAACGAGAAAAAGATGTCATCAGAGCCAGAAGGTGATGACTTCGGATGAAATATTGATATATTGTGTTGACATATTTTCACACAAATAAAGCAACAAAGAAGACGGGAATACACGTCATTTATCTTTGTGATGAACTGACAATAGTTGAGCGCCACTTTCGCGTTGAGAATATGACAGCATAAGGTCCATAATGCTAAACGGTGGAGCTGATTTGTATGCATAAATAGTGGGAAATGAAAGTGATGCAAATATATCGTAATATTTGTTCATTGATAAAGTTTCTCTTTTGAAAGAAAATGAAGCAATATATTCCGGATAAAGAATATATTGGATATATTCAAAGTATACATTGAACGGATATTGTTGTCGGGAAAGATATCGGTTTCCATTTTTGAGTGAATGTGATATTTGATATTGGAAAGGATAATCTTCCAAGAAGAATTAGTCATTTAAACTAATTAAATTAATTTGATTGAAAAATGAATATGCCGGATGAACAAGACATAAGCAAGAAAACGATCAGAGTTTTCTTTAACAACTGACAACAAATATAGGCTAAAATGTTGAGTTGGGTTGCTCAGAAAACAGATCCAAACATGAACAGAGATATGAGCACATGGGGATATATAGTTCCATGTGGGATTAGAGGATATATTTAAGCCGGAAAATCAACGGGATTTCGTTGAATAAAATCATCCTCTTTATTGTTGATGGCTTGAGAACAGAACGAGTATTAATTCCACCGAACATAAGGAATCATCTGTAGAGCAAAACAGGCTAATACTGAAGATTAGCTTGAAGAAAACTGATTTGAAAATAATCAGTTTGACAATGATCTTGAGAACAACAAATTAGTTTGACAGAAAATATAACAAAGATAATTGTTGTATAATGACGAAGAGAAGATTGAAGATACTCCCCGTATAGTGTTGATCAATGATTCCTTGACATTGCAAAGAAAATCATGTTAGTGTTAAGGAACGATGATAGTAGAAAAATGATCCTGCAGTGAAGAGCAGAAATAAACAAAGATGCTTTTAACTTTGTTCCAATTGAATTTCATACAGTATAGTCCGCAATGAGTAAGCTGTACTGTGTTGATAAAAAAAATGCAGTTCAATAAATGGCTTTAATGAGCTTGGTTAGTTGATTACTGACCAAGAAAAGACGTGATAGACAAACCAACAACTTTGAATGAATAATGGTTGTCTAAGAAAGTGTTTTCCTAAGTGAAAACAAATGTACAAAATAAAACTGGAATGATAGCATTGATAGCTCCAGTCTCAGCTCAAATAACGGATGATTATAAATTTAAAATGATATGGAAACAATTGTTGAGAATAACAATTATGACCAGAACTTCTAAGTAAAGTTTGATTGGAACTGATGCTGGAAAAGCATAAATTAATTAAAAATAATGAGGTATCGATTTGATCGATCAAAACCAATCTTCTGATCTTAAGAATAAAGGCCACAATTGTGGAACAGTACCAACTGAATTCAGTGGTCTTAGCAAAGGATAATAGATGCTTGTAATTACCCTAACCATAAGAGTCATTAGGCATTCTGATAAAGGTGTTAGATGATGACACCCATTGCAAAAAGAAAAGATGATGATTAGAACCTGTGATATGAAAACAAGGATCTAAAAACAATGATTTTAGTCTTGGGCTGGACTAAAAAAAAAATGGAATAATCACAAACTTTATATTGGTTTGAGAATATAAGACAACACAGTCATAGACTATGTGAATTGAAAATGAGAATAGAAGTCGCACAACTTACGACCCTTAGATAATATTATGGATATATTTTTAGAAGTTTTAAGATATCCGAAAATGGATGATATATTCGGATAAATTAAAATATTGAAACACGATAATAAACCTCTTTGATCAGTTATTAACCTTTCTTAGTAGAATCATAAAAGAAGGGTAATAATATCAATAGATGTTACTTCAGAGATTGAATTTGACTTCATGTTCTGATACATGAATAATCAACAATTACGTAAATCACTTTAGCTTTGTACTAGCAATGATTCGAGCAGTTCGGAATTGAACTTGCATGTACTGGGAAGCTTTACACTTAATGAATATTGCTAAACATGAAACATCTACTAATAACTCCGAACAGTACATATGAGAATATTAGCAACACGCCACTAATGAATTGAAAACCTCATTTAGAGGAAGTAAACCCTGATTTAGGTTTTGATAGAAAACGGGACAAACTTAGGTTATGGTCGATACCAAAAAACTCAGATAATGAGTTTGATTAGAAGAAAGTCACTGAGATATAGTGATAGACGTGTAACTGTTTAAGAAAGTTTTCTTGAATGAAAAATGATTTCGGAAAGGTTCCGAGAATATCCATAAAGAATGGATTGTGATTGTGATGAATATATCCCAAAAAATATGGGACATGAGCAGGACTGAATTGTATAGATAACAACGGTGACCCTTAACAAAAGTTTAAAAAAAATTGACTTCGAAACAACCCCCGAAAAGGTTTGTATGACTCATCTGGCTTAGTGAGTTAATGAATTCCCATTAGCCATGGAAATAGATGAAAACCAATAAATCAATTGATTTAGATATTATTGCATAGGCTTGAAAGCATATATTGATGCAGTCAATAGTTTTGTAAGTAAGACAGCACCAAAAAGTAAACTTGATGAAAAATACTTTAGTGCTTAGAACCCACGAACTTATATGCAAGATCGTGACCAACTCTCACTATTGATTGCTTGAGAGAAGAAAAAACATCGACTATTTTAGATTTGACAAGGAAAAAAAAAAAAAAAAAGTTTGTTGATGCGAAAACGAAAACTTTAACTTTGATGCGGAAGCGATTTGAGCGGATCTCCACGCTCTGATACCATAATAAATTATGGGTATCATAGAGACGGATCATCGATTAGACAAAACTAAATCAAAGATAAAAGAGACAGGAGAATTAAAGTGGTTCGGCACTAACGCCTACGTCCACTGACAGAACCCCGTAGGGTGGATTGGATTATTGATCTCCTGAGTTTTATGATTCTGGGATACTTTACATTTACATTGTAATTCCTATTTATAGGAGTAATAGGATAAACAAGGATGAATAAACCTAGAACAAACCAACTGTATTGACTAGGTGAAACTTATCTAGAGATTTACTAGCTAACTTTGTTACCGACTTGGTCTTCTTTTGTTACCAACTTGGTCTTCTTATGTGCACATACCTTGAGTGCACGTATGACTTGCCATATATTCCAACACCCCCCCTCAAGTTGGACATGGAGAGAATTGAAATGTGCAACTTGAACAATTTCTTAACACCAAAAAACTTGTAACACACACCGTGTATTTAAACTTCGAACACTAGACTTGAAATTGAACTTGATCTTCAAATCTTTTTATTGACTTGGTTTATTGTTACCGATTTGCCAGATATTCTCGGTACCAAAACGTCTTGATCTTCAACCAGAACACTTGAAACAAAGTGTAATCATATAGTAACTGAACAAAGTAGTCTTCAAAGTAGCAATAGTGTTTTGACTTGCCAGATATTCTCGGTACCTAAACGTCTTGATCTTCTCTTCAGTATCCTTGTATGTCATTTGGATTGGCTTGACTTGTATTTAATGGGCTCTGAAATAAGTAGGAATAACTTAAGGACCGTAAATAACTCTATTTTCTCTGGGACTTCTTGGCCGAGATTGAACGAGAAAAAGATGTCATCAGAGCCAGAAGGTGATGACTTCGGATGAAATATTGATATATTGTGTTGACATATTTTCACACAAATAAAGCAACAAAGAAGACGGGAATACACGTCATTTATCTTTGTGATGAACTGACAATAGTTGAGCGCCACTTTCGCGTTGAGAATATGACAGCATAAGGTCCATAATGCTAAACGGTGGAGCTGATTTGTATGCATAAATAGTGGGAAATGAAAGTGATGCAAATATATCGTAATATTTGTTCATTGATAAAGTTTCTCTTTTGAAAGAAAATGAAGCAATATATTCCGGATAAAGAATATATTGGATATATTCAAAGTATACATTGAACGGATATTGTTGTCGGGAAAGATATCGGTTTCCATTTTTGAGTGAATGTGATATTTGATATTGGAAAGGATAATCTTCCAAGAAGAATTAGTCATTTAAACTAATTAAATTAATTTGATTGAAAAATGAATATGCCGGATGAACAAGACATAAGCAAGAAAACGATCAGAGTTTTCTTTAACAACTGACAACAAATATAGGCTAAAATGTTGAGTTGGGTTGCTCAGAAAACAGATCCAAACATGAACAGAGATATGAGCACATGGGGATATATAGTTCCATGTGGGATTAGAGGATATATTTAAGCCGGAAAATCAACGGGATTTCGTTGAATAAAATCATCCTCTTTATTGTTGATGGCTTGAGAACAGAACGAGTATTAATTCCACCGAACATAAGGAATCATCTGTAGAGCAAAACAGGCTAATACTGAAGATTAGCTTGAAGAAAACTGATTTGAAAATAATCAGTTTGACAATGATCTTGAGAACAACAAATTAGTTTGACAGAAAATATAACAAAGATAATTGTTGTATAATGACGAAGAGAAGATTGAAGATACTCCCCGTATAGTGTTGATCAATGATTCCTTGACATTGCAAAGAAAATCATGTTAGTGTTAAGGAACGATGATAGTAGAAAAATGATCCTGCAGTGAAGAGCAGAAATAAACAAAGATGCTTTTAACTTTGTTCCAATTGAATTTCATACAGTATAGTCCGCAATGAGTAAGCTGTACTGTGTTGATAAAAAAAATGCAGTTCAATAAATGGCTTTAATGAGCTTGGTTAGTTGATTACTGACCAAGAAAAGACGTGATAGACAAACCAACAACTTTGAATGAATAATGGTTGTCTAAGAAAGTGTTTTCCTAAGTGAAAACAAATGTACGAAATAAAACTGGAATGATAGCATTGATAGCTCCAGTCTCAGCTCAAATAACGGATGATTATAAATTTAAAATGATATGGAAACAATTGTTGAGAATAACAATTATGACCAGAACTTCTAAGTAAAGTTTGATTGGAACTGATGCTGGAAAAGCATAAATTAATTAAAAATAATGAGGGATCGATTTGATCGATCAAAACCAATCTTCTGATCTTAAGAATAAAGGACACAATTGTGGAACAGTACCAACTGAATTCAGTGGTCTTAGCAAAGGATAATAGATGCCTGTAATTACCCTAACCATAAGAGTCATTAGGCATTCTGATAAAGGTGTTAGATGATGACACCCATTGCAAAAAGAAAAGATGATGATTAGAACCTGTGATATGAAAACAAGGATCTAAAAACAATGATTTTAGTCTTGGGCTGGACTAAAAAAAATGGAATAATCACAAACTTTATATTGGTTTGAGAATATAAGACAACACAGTCATAGACTATGTGAATTGAAAATGAGAATAGAAGTCGCACAACTTACGACCCTTAGATAATATTATGGATATATTTTTAGAAGTTTTAAGATATCCGAAAATGGATGATATATTCGGATAAATTAAAATATTGAAACACGATAATAAACCTCTTTGATCAGTTATTAACCTTTCTTAGTAGAATCATAAAAGAAGGGTAATAATATCAATAGATGTTACTTCAGAGATTGAATTTGACTTCATGTTCTGATACATGAATAATCAACAATTACGTAAATCACTTTAGCTTTGTACTAGCAATGATTCGAGCAGTTCGGAATTGAACTTGCATGTACTGGGAAGCTTTACACTTAATGAATATTGCTAAACATGAAACATCTACTAATAACTCCGAACAGTACATATGAGAATATTAGCAACATGCCACTAATGAATTGAAAACCTCATTTAGAGGAAGTAAACCCTGATTTAGGTTTTGATAGAAAACGGGACAAACTTAGGTTATGGTCGATACCAAAAAACTCAGATAATGAGTTTGATTAGAAGAAAGTCACTGAGATATAGTGATAGACGTGTAACTGTTTAAGAAAGTTTTCTTGAATGAAAAATGATTTCGGAAAGGTTCCGAGAATATCCATAAAGAATGGATTGTGATTGTGATGAATATATCCCAAAAAATATGGGACATGAGCAGGACTGAATTGTATAGATAACAACGGTGACCCTTAACAAAAGTTTAAAAAAAATTGACTTCGAAACAACCCCCGAAAAGGTTTGTATGACTCATCTGGCTTAGTGAGTTAATGAATTCCCATTAGCCATGGAAATAGATGAAAACCAATAAATCAATTGATTTAGATATTATTGCATAGGCTTGAAAGCATATATTGATGCAGTCAATAGTTTTGTAAGTAAGACAGCACCAAAAAGTAAACTTGATGAAAAATACTTTAGTGCTTAGAACCCACGAACTTATATGCAAGATCGTGACCAACTCTCACTATTGATTGCTTGAGAGAAGAAGAAACATCGACTATTTTAGATTTGACAAGGAAAAAAAAAAAAAAAAGTTTGTTGATGCGAAAACGAAAACTTTAACTTTGATGCGGAAGCGATTTGAGCGGATCTCCACGCTCTGATACCATAATAAATTATGGGTATCATAGAGACGGATCATCGATTAGACAAAACTAAATCAAAGATAAAAGAGACAGGAGAATTAAAGTGGTTCGGCACTAACGCCTACGTCCACTGACAGAACCCCGTAGGGTGGATTGGATTATTGATCTCCTGAGTTTTATGATTCTGGGATACTTTACATTTACATTGTAATTCCTATTTATAGGAGTAATAGGATAAACAAGGATGAATAAACCTAGAACAAACCAACTGTATTGACTAGGTGAAACTTATCTAGAGATTTACTAGCTAACTTTGTTACCGACTTGGTCTTCTTTTGTTACCAACTTGGTCTTCTTATGTGCACATACCTTGAGTGCACGTATGACTTGCCATATATTCCAACATAAACACTACATGCAGTATTGTTATCAGTTCCTTTACACAATTCACATGTACTGACATGTTTCTTGGCTAGAGACGATGAGCAATTCAAAGGTCGAGTAGATGATGAATCGTATCCATCATGACAATCAAACCAGGGTAAATCCCCGCCAAAATCGACAACTAGTTTTACCTCGGTTTGGGGAGTTCCTTGGTTGATTTTGATCATATATTGGAGAGTTGATTGATCTCTCTCAAGATCGAAGATCATATCGGCCTGTTTAGTTGATGTAGGAGGTGTCCGAGCATTGGAGAACGACACAAAGAAGAACAGAATAAGATCAATAAAAGAAGAAGCCATGGGATCGGGATTTGGAAGATGCAGATGAAAATTTACTAGGCATGGGTTTGATTTATAGGGATGTCAATTTTGTTTATGTACACATGCAATGCTTAGCTTCATCCGTAGTAAGCAGTATATGGAATGATTTACATGAAAAAGGGAATAAAATAGGTTGCAATATCTTATTACCTTCCCTGGAATATATATTTTTGGATATTTACCGCTAACAGGAGTTATGCAAACAGCGCTGGACACCAAAACTGAGGAAAAAATGCTCTGCCCAAACATTTTTGATAGAGACAATTAACCGTTTTACAAATAATTTTTTTTGAAACATAAAATATAATCTTTTATGCTCATATGGCTGATCTTTCTGAGAGTCAAGTTTATGGCAACGAATCCAGGGCAATTTTCCACTGAGATTGACAACTAGTTTTACTGCAGCTAAAGGAGTTCCTTGGTTGATTTTGATCATATATTGGAGGCTTAATGAATCTCTATCAAGTTGAAACACTAAACCACGAGAAGAAGAGGAAGGTAATTGCGAAGCAAAAAAGAAAAGTGCAAGAAATTAAAAACAGACGAAGATAAATAAGAAGAAGCCATGGACTTCGGAAGATCACTTTCCAATCGTAGTAATGATAATGAAGACTAAATAATAGTGTCACTACTGGTCTTACGAATTAATGTTTCAGAGAGTCGACTTAAAAGTCTGAACGCATACAATTTTTGTGTCTCCTAGACGTGATGAACTTTGTTCTAAATACTCCCCGTACCTATTATATAATTACCGAAACAGAGAAAGGAATGAAAATATAAACTTAACAGAATTTATGTTGGTAACTAATACGCGCGCCTGCATCTCTCTGACTAGAATCATGGCCCGGGAAAGATTTATTGTTTGCAGACAAGAGAGGATGCAATGGCGCGGAGTCAGTTGCTGACTTGCAGGTATGCCAGCCAATTAAGTGCCTTAACATTCCATGGAATTGCGAAGATTTGGTTTTTGGAACCCCAGTCTCGATCTTGAAATATCAAACTCTAAGAAACCCTATCTGATGTGCACCGATAACAATGGAAGTCTTAGGATTTGAACCTCCATCTACAAATCCCACACAGTCTACATCGTCGTTAACACTTACTATATCAAACAAAGAGATGCTCCATACACTCTTGGGAAAGACGAAAGCTAAACTTGGTGGGTCAGCATTAAACTCTGTCACATGATTACTAAGATAACGAAGCATAGTGGATAAAGGAATTCTTTAAACTCTATCTCTAGTAATGGGATCGGTCTTGGTCCCAAAACCATTGTATTTGATTATATACAGGACACTCGACATTAAAGCTTATATGTAGACAGCCAAGACTAAACTGTTGGCTGCACCTGCACTTGCATTGTCTCCAACAAGTTCCGGCAAAGCTCCTGTGTTGTCTTCAACATGTCCAGGCAACTTTGGCGATACATGTCAGCACAGTTAAACAACACGAGAGCAGCATTCCTCACGTACGAATCGTTCTTGTCAGCACCAGACCTCTTCCGGAGGTCCTCAATGATACAGTCCTCAGGGTTAATCTCCATTGTCATCCCGCCCATGCCCGAGTCTCTCAGAAAACAACTAGAGGAAGATATGAAATGGTCAGAGACAACAACATCCTGAACTCTAGCACCGAGTGTAGTTGTAAGAAATCTTACAACTACACTCCACTATAACTAATTCAACCTCTAGATGATCATATGAATTCTTAATTTTATTAACAAAAGATTAGGAATGTTTACACGATAGATTCAAGTATTACAACAATTCTATTTGAAACCTAAACTCACTTTCTCTCTCTTCGTATCTCTTTTCCAAGACTTGTCCTAAAATCCCCTACAAACAATGATCTCTCTCCTTTATATAGGATTTTTACATAGTGGGTGACAGCTAAGAATCCCATTATTTTCGGGATCATTATGCGATATATTCGCTCATATATAATCGCTTATCTTCACATAGCATCCTTCTTCGCACGATTCTTCATACTTTACTCGTGACTTTGCTGACATCATTTGGCGTGTCATCTCAACTTTGCTATGTACGATGCTCTTCGCTTAGGTTGTACTCTTTACTTCGCGTAATTATTAACGTGTGCGATATTTAACTCCTACATTTGCCTCTTCTCATATCGCTTATTCTTCAAAATGAGCGATATGAGAAATTCTCCTCTTGAAAATCGCACATGCCTATTTTTTTTTGTTTTACTTTGCCGACAGTTATCCGGGTTTCAAGTTCCTCTCTACACCTGTCGATTTTCTTCCGTTTTACCGGCTTGAACCGTCTTTAACCGGTTATTCTTTTTTATCTATTTAAAGGTTTTTTCCACAATAATCTTTCCCTTCTTCTTCACTTATCCTCTCTCTCTTGTTTCTATTCATCTTCATCTGTTATTACCCATTTCTGCTGTTGTTTCTTCTGCTACTGTTCTTCCATCATGGACTCTGGATCGAATCTTGTTTCTTTTCTTCATAAGGATTATTGATTTTAACCATTCTAATAATATATTTATTATTTTTTTTACTGATCTAATTCCCATACATTCGCAGGAAAAAGTTCTTCCCTTAGCGCTCTTCGAGTTATGCAAAAACCCAAGTCTTCTTCAAGTGAAAACACGGAATCGCAAAAGAAGAAACCAAGCATTGATAATGAATCTCAAAATAAGGAATCTCACAAGAGGAAGGCTTCGCACAATAAAGAAGTAAGAAATATTTAATTATTTTAAAACAATATTGTTACCTTTATTTCTTATTTACTTTATTTTCGCAGGCTTCCGATGTTGAGAAGGTTGATGGTAAGAAGCAGAGAGTTAAGAAGTCTCGCAAACCCATAGCACTTTCTTCAAGCCTTTCCATTCTATATTTTAACGCTACAGATGTTGTTCCTGTATCCACAGCTCATCCTTCACATACTAGTCCTCCTATCACTCCGACAGTAAGTCAAACTCTTGAAAAAGATGTTTCTGTTACTCATATATATCCCCAGACTTCTGAGAAGAATGTTTCGGCTACTCCTTCACCAACAAATCCTCTTATGAATGAGAATGCCTATGTCACTTATGACGAGATTTTTAAAGAATCTCCTGCGAGTAAGGAGTTTTCTCTTAACCAAGTAATGAAAAACACTCCTCCTGCTTCCTCTGCGACTTCATCGCATGCAAATCAAGCTTTTCCTTCGCCCATTAATTCTAGCTCTCAACTGAACCTTTCTCAAAAGAAATCCCCCATCCCAACAGATTTTACTACTCCTTCTTCTCTTTCCTTACTAAATTCTTTTCCTTTGAATAAAAAAGCTTTGGATAGTGTAAAACTTGCTGCTCAAACTCTATCCGATGTCATCAATTCTGCCCAATCTTGAACTGATGATCCCTGCAAGCTTCGCTCCTGTTCAGCCTTAAGCAAGCTTCTATGTGAATTTCCCGTTGATAAAGCTTCAAGGGATGATGTTCTTTCTCAAATTGACCCGAGTTTTCATGTTGCTCTAGATGTCCTGGTAATTATCCCTCGCACCTTAACTTTATCGTCTTTAATGATAGTTCCAAGTCATACTAACTTCATCTTTTCCTTTCTAGATTCTTATCGTCGCGTAATGCTTGCTGAAAAGCATTTTGAATCTAGCTGTTCTCAGTTGGAACTTTCGCAGAAAGATGTTTCTTTGGAAAAGAAAATACAAAGGCTGAGAGGAGAACTCCAAATTTCAAATTTTGAGGCTGAAAATGTTCGCAGCGAGAATCAAAAACTTAGAGGTACTTATTGTTATATTTGAGTTACTTATCGTATTATGTACTCCTTTGCATATGTTCATTTTTGTAAATTTTTTTGTGAATTTGTTAAGATTTAAACCAGAAGCGAACGAATGAGAGATATGACTTTTAATTCCTTGCTGAAGATACCCAAGCGAATAACGCGAAGTTGCAGTCTCAACTTAATCAATTCAATAATCAATATTCATATTCACTTGATCAGATTAACAATCTTTCCCATGAAAATGACCGTCTCATTCAAAATATTGATTTTCTTAGTGGTCAAATATCTTATTTTTCTAAATTGTCACGCGATGCTGACTTACTTCATCATACTTTATCAGAAGAAAACCATACTCTTTCTAGGGAAAAACTATCTTTCTTGAAGAAAGAAGCAATGTTTTCACATCAGTACTCAATTCTTCATGAAATAAATGAAAACCAAACACGAACTCTTCGCGTACTAAAGGAACAGTATGAAACTTCGCTTAAAGATTTAAGCTCCCGAAATGAGAAATTAATTCAGAATAACATAAATCTTTCTGTGAAGAAGAATCAGTTTCAAGAACAATATAGTCAATTAAAGAATTCTTATGACATTATTCTTAAGAAGAAGAATAAATATCTTTCCTCTGAAGAAAAGAAAATTCACTCTCGTCTCAGTGGTTCAGTTGGTGATGGATTTGATAAGGCTATGGAAAGTATGAAGGACAATACGTACCCTTGCTTTTTCCAAATTCTTTCAAGGTAGTCAGCTAGGGTTGACTGCCTTATTATGATACCTTAGCGTTTTTCGCATAATATTAATTCTTTATTTCTACTTATGGTTATGCATTATTCCTTGTAGATTCTGAGAAATCGCACCAGTCTGTTGTTGCTCAATTTAATTCTTAATTATCCAAGGTTCGCAAAGAATATGCAAATCTGGAATTGTCTCGTGGTAACCTTGAGCTCTCTCTTTCTACGTCTCGAAGCAAAGCACGAAGAAGGTTTGCATTTCAGAAGAATTTTCTAGAAATAAATGCTAGAAATCTTGAAAGAGCAGCTATTCACAAAGACCACTCTAGTGCCCAATCTGTTATTGACGGAATTCTCTCAAGCAACTCTCTTCCAGCAGTAAAACTCCCCGTATGCAATGTGAGTGCGGATGAAGTATATCCTGAGCACGATACTGATTTTGACTTTTTAAGCGATGATGAAAAAGATCTAGATGATGAAGAGATTCAGCAAGAAGGAGATAAATCTGCTAATGAAGCCGGTACTAAGATTGAAAATCCTGAATCCAGTGCTAAAGTCTGAAAAGTATCTTGAATAAGATGCTACTGTTAAGCATTCTTAATTTTCCTTCTTTATTTTGTCATATTTTGAATCTTCGCACGCTTGTTTATTGCAAGGAAGATAATATATTGTTGTTTTAATTCCCATACTTGCCTCTTATTATTTTTCTTATAAGAAACAATCGTGTGAATTTATCAGTGGTTTATTTAATTTACTTAGGAGGTCTTATTTTGCCTTCCTATGTAAAGGTCTTATCTTGCCTCATTTTTGTGCGACGAGATCGCAGGCGGTCTTTGCATTTTAGTACATCGACCCATTGATCTCGTCTTATCTTTTTCGCTTGTATTATTTCCTCTTCAGGTTTGTCGCATAAATATCACAAGTCTTAATACTCCCACGAGTAAAAGCCTTATGATATTTACGTCTTTTGACACAATTCAGCTCCCTAATGGAGGGTGTCGTCCTGATCTTCCCCTATGATTGCCCCTTCAAGGAATCTTACCTCTATCTGGTTAAGATTACGGCTCTTCCCATCCGGCTTTTCAACAACTAGTTGATTTCGCAATCTCGCATACACTACCTATAGGGTTTATGACAGCAAGATCACACCCTAGGTGGGGTATCTTCGGACCGAGTGCATCATAGTCAGGACTTGTCAAGAGTAGCAAGGTACGCTCCAAACGTCCCGGGCACTCTTGACTCAACCGTGTACCTCGGCGCCCTGATCGAGTTTCTGCACTCCTTGGGAAAGCTTTTCTCACCTTAGGCTCTCAATCTAAGACTTCTATCTTAGACTGAAATTTTAAGTTATCTCTCCCGGATGGGCATTATCGTTTAATTCTCACCCCAAATCTCCACAACTCAAGTTCCGAAGTCGGTGTAGCATTCCCTTGAGTCATGCCTTCTAGGTATTTCCGATTGTGACGTGCGATAGGTCTTACTATATTGCCTCTTGCATATGAGCGAACTAGGGTGCACGTCACATTCGGATTCCTAGCCAATCTGATAATAAATATCATTTTCTATAGCCTTTATCAAGGTCTTACTTTTCTTTTATAGAATTTCTTAACTTTCAAGCGAAATATTCACATTACAAACTTGTTTCGAAATATGAACTTTCAGGATATTATCTTTTTATTCATGCGAATTGATTCGTAGGTGGCTATGGATAATATTTTTTCAAGAATTTCCTATTCCAAGGGCGATCTAGTTTACGGCCTGTATTTCTTCCTTCAGGATCCATTAATTCATAGGCTCCCTCTCCAACTATTCTTTTTATCATGTAAGGTCCATCCCAGTTGTTCTCCAATTTTCCATCTTTCCCTTTTTTATATATTGGAATCTCGCGCAAAACTAATTCGCCTGGTTGGATTCTCTTATTTTAACCCGCTTGTTATATTCCCGAGCTAGTCTTTTTTGATAATTTTTCATGTGCTGCAAAACGACTTCTCTTACTTGTTCCAAATCATCTAGCTTTTTTAAGATCAAGTCCGCACTTAAATTCTTTTCCCAAGCTTCTCTTTTTGTGGTAGGGATGATCACTTCTGTTGGTAGCACTTCCTCTACTCCATATTTCAGACATAAGGGTGACATTCCGGTTGCTTCTCTTCTTGTAGTTCTGTATGCCCACACCACATTATGTACTTGTTCGCACCATCCTTTATTGTGCCCTTCTAACTTTTTATTCAGGTCGTCTGCGATTGTTTTTTTTGTAGCTTCTACTTGTCCATTGCTCTGAGGATATAAAGGAGTAGATTTGCCACTTTGAATTTTGAACGCACTGAGCAGTATTGTTATTTTACTACTCCTTCTTCTCTTTCCTTACTAAATTCTTTTCCTTTGAATAAAAAAGCTTTGGATAGTGTAAAACTTGCTGCTCAAACTCTATCCGATGTCATCAATTCTGCCCAATCTTGAACTGATGATCCCTGCAAGCTTCGCTCCTGTTCAGCCTTAAGCAAGCTTCTATGTGAATTTCCCGTTGATAAAGCTTCAAGGGATGATGTTCTTTCTCAAATTGACCCGAGTTTTCATGTTGCTCTAGATGTCCTGGTAATTATCCCTCGCACCTTAACTTTATCGTCTTTAATGATAGTTCCAAGTCATACTAACTTCATCTTTTCCTTTCTAGATTCTTATCGTCGCGTAATGCTTGCTGAAAAGCATTTTGAATCTAGCTGTTCTCAGTTGGAACTTTCGCAGAAAGATGTTTCTTTGGAAAAGAAAATACAAAGGCTGAGAGGAGAACTCCAAATTTCAAATTTTGAGGCTGAAAATGTTCGCAGCGAGAATCAAAAACTTAGAGGTACTTATTGTTATATTTGAGTTACTTATCGTATTATGTACTCCTTTGCATATGTTCATTTTTGTAAATTTTTTTGTGAATTTGTTAAGATTTAAACCAGAAGCGAACGAATGAGAGATATGACTTTTAATTCCTTGCTGAAGATACCCAAGCGAATAACGCGAAGTTGCAGTCTCAACTTAATCAATTCAATAATCAATATTCATATTCACTTGATCAGATTAACAATCTTTCCCATGAAAATGACCGTCTCATTCAAAATATTGATTTTCTTAGTGGTCAAATATCTTATTTTTCTAAATTGTCACGCGATGCTGACTTACTTCATCATACTTTATCAGAAGAAAACCATACTCTTTCTAGGGAAAAACTATCTTTCTTGAAGAAAGAAGCAATGTTTTCACATCAGTACTCAATTCTTCATGAAATAAATGAAAACCAAACACGAACTCTTCGCGTACTAAAGGAACAGTATGAAACTTCGCTTAAAGATTTAAGCTCCCGAAATGAGAAATTAATTCAGAATAACATAAATCTTTCTGTGAAGAAGAATCAGTTTCAAGAACAATATAGTCAATTAAAGAATTCTTATGACATTATTCTTAAGAAGAAGAATAAATATCTTTCCTCTGAAGAAAAGAAAATTCACTCTCGTCTCAGTGGTTCAGTTGGTGATGGATTTGATAAGGCTATGGAAAGTATGAAGGACAATACGTACCCTTGCTTTTTCCAAATTCTTTCAAGGTAGTCAGCTAGGGTTGACTGCCTTATTATGATACCTTAGCGTTTTTCGCATAATATTAATTCTTTATTTCTACTTATGGTTATGCATTATTCCTTGTAGATTCTGAGAAATCGCACCAGTCTGTTGTTGCTCAATTTAATTCTTAATTATCCAAGGTTCGCAAAGAATATGCAAATCTGGAATTGTCTCGTGGTAACCTTGAGCTCTCTCTTTCTACGTCTCGAAGCAAAGCACGAAGAAGGTTTGCATTTCAGAAGAATTTTCTAGAAATAAATGCTAGAAATCTTGAAAGAGCAGCTATTCACAAAGACCACTCTAGTGCCCAATCTGTTATTGACGGAATTCTCTCAAGCAACTCTCTTCCAGCAGTAAAACTCCCCGTATGCAATGTGAGTGCGGATGAAGTATATCCTGAGCACGATACTGATTTTGACTTTTTAAGCGATGATGAAAAAGATCTAGATGATGAAGAGATTCAGCAAGAAGGAGATAAATCTGCTAATGAAGCCGGTACTAAGATTGAAAATCCTGAATCCAGTGCTAAAGTCTGAAAAGTATCTTGAATAAGATGCTACTGTTAAGCATTCTTAATTTTCCTTCTTTATTTTGTCATATTTTGAATCTTCGCACGCTTGTTTATTGCAAGGAAGATAATATATTGTTGTTTTAATTCCCATACTTGCCTCTTATTATTTTTCTTATAAGAAACAATCGTGTGAATTTATCAGTGGTTTATTTAATTTACTTAGGAGGTCTTATTTTGCCTTCCTATGTAAAGGTCTTATCTTGCCTCATTTTTGTGCGACGAGATCGCAGGCGGTCTTTGCATTTTAGTACATCGACCCATTGATCTCGTCTTATCTTTTTCGCTTGTATTATTTCCTCTTCAGGTTTGTCGCATAAATATCACAAGTCTTAATACTCCCACGAGTAAAAGCCTTATGATATTTACGTCTTTTGACACAATTCAGCTCCCTAATGGAGGGTGTCGTCCTGATCTTCCCCTATGATTGCCCCTTCAAGGAATCTTACCTCTATCTGGTTAAGATTACGGCTCTTCCCATCCGGCTTTTCAACAACTAGTTGATTTCGCAATCTCGCATACACTACCTATAGGGTTTATGACAGCAAGATCACACCCTAGGTGGGGTATCTTCGGACCGAGTGCATCATAGTCAGGACTTGTCAAGAGTAGCAAGGTACGCTCCAAACGTCCCGGGCACTCTTGACTCAACCGTGTACCTCGGCGCCCTGATCGAGTTTCTGCACTCCTTGGGAAAGCTTTTCTCACCTTAGGCTCTCAATCTAAGACTTCTATCTTAGACTGAAATTTTAAGTTATCTCTCCCGGATGGGCATTATCGTTTAATTCTCACCCCAAATCTCCACAACTCAAGTTCCGAAGTCGGTGTAGCATTCCCTTGAGTCATGCCTTCTAGGTATTTCCGATTGTGACGTGCGATAGGTCTTACTATATTGCCTCTTGCATATGAGCGAACTAGGGTGCACGTCACATTCGGATTCCTAGCCAATCTGATAATAAATATCATTTTCTATAGCCTTTATCAAGGTCTTACTTTTCTTTTATAGAATTTCTTAACTTTCAAGCGAAATATTCACATTACAAACTTGTTTCGAAATATGAACTTTCAGGATATTATCTTTTTATTCATGCGAATTGATTCGTAGGTGGCTATGGATAATATTTTTTCAAGAATTTCCTATTCCAAGGGCGATCTAGTTTACGGCCTGTATTTCTTCCTTCAGGATCCATTAATTCATAGGCTCCCTCTCCAACTATTCTTTTTATCATGTAAGGTCCATCCCAGTTGTTCTCCAATTTTCCATCTTTCCCTTTTTTATATATTGGAATCTCGCGCAAAACTAATTCGCCTGGTTGGATTCTCTTATTTTAACCCGCTTGTTATATTCCCGAGCTAGTCTTTTTTGATAATTTTTCATGTGCTGCAAAACGACTTCTCTTACTTGTTCCAAATCATCTAGCTTTTTTAAGATCAAGTCCGCACTTAAATTCTTTTCCCAAGCTTCTCTTTTTGTGGTAGGGATGATCACTTCTGTTGGTAGCACTTCCTCTACTCCATATTTCAGACATAAGGGTGACATTCCGGTTGCTTCTCTTCTTGTAGTTCTGTATGCCCACACCACATTATGTACTTGTTCGCACCATCCTTTATTGTGCCCTTCTAACTTTTTATTCAGGTCGTCTGCGATTGTTTTTTTTGTAGCTTCTACTTGTCCATTGCTCTGAGGATATAAAGGAGTAGATTTGCCACTTTGAATTTTGAACGCACTGAGCAGTATTGTTATTTTACTACTCCTTCTTCTCTTTCCTTACTAAATTCTTTTCCTTTGAATAAAAAAGCTTTGGATAGTGTAAAACTTGCTGCTCAAACTCTATCCGATGTCATCAATTCTGCCCAATCTTGAACTGATGATCCCTGCAAGCTTCGCTCCTGTTCAGCCTTAAGCAAGCTTCTATGTGAATTTCCCGTTGATAAAGCTTCAAGGGATGATGTTCTTTCTCAAATTGACCCGAGTTTTCATGTTGCTCTAGATGTCCTGGTAATTATCCCTCGCACCTTAACTTTATCGTCTTTAATGATAGTTCCAAGTCATACTAACTTCATCTTTTCCTTTCTAGATTCTTATCGTCGCGTAATGCTTGCTGAAAAGCATTTTGAATCTAGCTGTTCTCAGTTGGAACTTTCGCAGAAAGATGTTTCTTTGGAAAAGAAAATACAAAGGCTGAGAGGAGAACTCCAAATTTCAAATTTTGAGGCTGAAAATGTTCGCAGCGAGAATCAAAAACTTAGAGGTACTTATTGTTATATTTGAGTTACTTATCGTATTATGTACTCCTTTGCATATGTTCATTTTTGTAAATTTTTTTGTGAATTTGTTAAGATTTAAACCAGAAGCGAACGAATGAGAGATATGACTTTTAATTCCTTGCTGAAGATACCCAAGCGAATAACGCGAAGTTGCAGTCTCAACTTAATCAATTCAATAATCAATATTCATATTCACTTGATCAGATTAACAATCTTTCCCATGAAAATGACCGTCTCATTCAAAATATTGATTTTCTTAGTGGTCAAATATCTTATTTTTCTAAATTGTCACGCGATGCTGACTTACTTCATCATACTTTATCAGAAGAAAACCATACTCTTTCTAGGGAAAAACTATCTTTCTTGAAGAAAGAAGCAATGTTTTCACATCAGTACTCAATTCTTCATGAAATAAATGAAAACCAAACACGAACTCTTCGCGTACTAAAGGAACAGTATGAAACTTCGCTTAAAGATTTAAGCTCCCGAAATGAGAAATTAATTCAGAATAACATAAATCTTTCTGTGAAGAAGAATCAGTTTCAAGAACAATATAGTCAATTAAAGAATTCTTATGACATTATTCTTAAGAAGAAGAATAAATATCTTTCCTCTGAAGAAAAGAAAATTCACTCTCGTCTCAGTGGTTCAGTTGGTGATGGATTTGATAAGGCTATGGAAAGTATGAAGGACAATACGTACCCTTGCTTTTTCCAAATTCTTTCAAGGTAGTCAGCTAGGGTTGACTGCCTTATTATGATACCTTAGCGTTTTTCGCATAATATTAATTCTTTATTTCTACTTATGGTTATGCATTATTCCTTGTAGATTCTGAGAAATCGCACCAGTCTGTTGTTGCTCAATTTAATTCTTAATTATCCAAGGTTCGCAAAGAATATGCAAATCTGGAATTGTCTCGTGGTAACCTTGAGCTCTCTCTTTCTACGTCTCGAAGCAAAGCACGAAGAAGGTTTGCATTTCAGAAGAATTTTCTAGAAATAAATGCTAGAAATCTTGAAAGAGCAGCTATTCACAAAGACCACTCTAGTGCCCAATCTGTTATTGACGGAATTCTCTCAAGCAACTCTCTTCCAGCAGTAAAACTCCCCGTATGCAATGTGAGTGCGGATGAAGTATATCCTGAGCACGATACTGATTTTGACTTTTTAAGCGATGATGAAAAAGATCTAGATGATGAAGAGATTCAGCAAGAAGGAGATAAATCTGCTAATGAAGCCGGTACTAAGATTGAAAATCCTGAATCCAGTGCTAAAGTCTGAAAAGTATCTTGAATAAGATGCTACTGTTAAGCATTCTTAATTTTCCTTCTTTATTTTGTCATATTTTGAATCTTCGCACGCTTGTTTATTGCAAGGAAGATAATATATTGTTGTTTTAATTCCCATACTTGCCTCTTATTATTTTTCTTATAAGAAACAATCGTGTGAATTTATCAGTGGTTTATTTAATTTACTTAGGAGGTCTTATTTTGCCTTCCTATGTAAAGGTCTTATCTTGCCTCATTTTTGTGCGACGAGATCGCAGGCGGTCTTTGCATTTTAGTACATCGACCCATTGATCTCGTCTTATCTTTTTCGCTTGTATTATTTCCTCTTCAGGTTTGTCGCATAAATATCACAAGTCTTAATACTCCCACGAGTAAAAGCCTTATGATATTTACGTCTTTTGACACAATTCAGCTCCCTAATGGAGGGTGTCGTCCTGATCTTCCCCTATGATTGCCCCTTCAAGGAATCTTACCTCTATCTGGTTAAGATTATGGCTCTTCCCATCCGGCTTTTCAACAACTTGATTTCGCAATCTCGCATACACTACCTATAGGGTTTATGACAGCAAGATCACCCTAGGTGGGGTATCTTCGGACCGAGTGCATCATAGTCAGGACTTGTCAAGAGTGCAAGGTACGCTCCAAACGTCCCGGGCACTCTTGACTCAACCGTGTACCTCGGCGCCCTGATCGAGTTTCTGCACTCCTTGGGAAGCTTTTCTCACCTTAGGCTCTCAATCTAAGACTTCTATCTTAGACTGAAATTTAAGTATCTCTCCCGGATGGGCATTATCGTTTAATTCTCACCCCAAATCTCCACAACTCAAGTTCCGGTCGGTGTAGCATTCCCTTGAGTCATGCCTTCTAGGTATTTCCGATTGTGACGTGCGATAGGTCTTACTATATTGCCTCTTGCATATGAGCGAACTAGGGTGCACGCACATTCGGATTCCTAGCCAATCTGATAATAAATATCATTTTCTATAGCCTTTATCAAGGTCTTACTTTTCTTTTATAGAATTTCTTAACTTTCAAGCGAAATATTCACATTACAAACTTGTTTCGAAATATGAACTTTCAGGATATTATCTTTTATTCATGCGAATTGATTCGCAGGTGGCTATGGATAATATTTTTTCAAGAATTTCCTATTCCAAGGGCGATCTAGTTTACGGCCTGTATTTCTTCCTTCAGGATCCATTAATTCATAGGCTCCCTCTCCAACTATTCTTTTTATCATGTAAGGTCCATCCCAGTTGTTCTCCAATTTTCCATCTTTCCCTTTTTATATATTGGAATCTCGCGCAAAACTAATTCGCCTGGTTGGATTCTCTTATTTTAACCCGCTTGTTATATTCCCGAGCTAGTCTTTTTTGATAATTTTATGTGCTGCAAAACGACTTCTCTTACTTGTTCCAAATCATCTAGCTTTTTAAGATCAAGTCCGCACTTAAATTCTTTTCCCAAGCTTCTCTTTTTGTGGTAGGGATGATCACTTCTGTTGGTAGCACTTCCTCTACTCCATATTTCAGACATAAGGGACATTCCGGTTGCTTCTCTTCTTGTAGTTCTGTATGCCCACACCACATTATGTACTTGTTCGCACCATCCTTTATTGTGCCCTTCTAACTTTTTATTCAGGTCGTCTGCGATTGTTTTTTTTGTAGCTTCTACTTGTCCATTGCTCTGAGGATATAAAGGAGTAGATTTGCCACTTTGAATTTTGAACGCACTGAGCAGTATTGTTATTTTACTACTCCTTCTTCTCTTTCCTTACTAAATTCTTTTCCTTTGAATAAAAAGCTTTGGATAGTGTAAAACTTGCTGCTCAAACTCTATCCGATGTCATCAATCTGCCCAATCTTTAACTGATGATCCTGCAAGCTTCGCTCCTGTTCAGCCTTAAGCAAGCTTCTATGTGAATTTCCCGTTGATAAAGCTTCAAGGGATGATGTCTTTCTCAAATTGACCCGAGTTTCCATGTTGCTCTAGATGTCTGGTAATTATCCTCGCACCTTAACTTTATCTCTTTAATGATACTTCCAAGTCATACTAACTCATCTTTTCCTTTTTAGATTCTATCGTCGCGTATGCTTGCTGAAAAGCATTTTGAATCTAGCTGTTCTCAGTTGGAACTTTCGCAGAAAATGTTTCTTTGGAAAAGAAATACAAAGGCTGAGAGGAGAACTCCAAATTTCAAATTTTGAGGCTGAAAATCTTCGCAGCGAAAATCAAAAACTTAGAGGTATTATTGTTATATTTGAGTCACTTATCGTATTGTATTCCTTTGCATATGTTCATTTTTGTAAATTTTTTGTGCATTTGTTAAGATTTAAACCAGAAGCGAACGAATGAGAGATATGACTTTCAATTCCTTGCTGAAGATACCCAAGCGAATAACGCGAAGTTGCAGTCTCAACTAAATCAATTAATAATCAATATTCATATTCACTTGATCAGATTACAATCTTTCCCATGAAAATGACCGTCTCACTCAAAAATTGATTTTCTTAGTGATCAAATATCTTATTTTTCTAAATTGTCACGCGATGCTGACTTACTTCATCAACTTTATCAGAAGAAAACCATACTCTTTCTAGGGAAAACTATCTTTCTTGAAGAAAGAAGCAATGTTTTCACATCAGTATTCAATTCTTCATGAAATAAATGAAAACCAAGCACGAACTCTTCGCGTACTGAAAGGAACAGTACGAACTTCGCTTAAAGATTTAAGCTCCCGAAATGAGAAATAATTCAGAATAACATAAATCTTTCTGTGAAGAAAAAGTTTCAAGAACAATAGTCAATTAAGAATTCTTATGACTTATTCTTAAGAAAAGAATAAATCTTTCCTGAAGAAAAAAAATTCACTCTCGTCTCAGTGGTTCAGTTGGTGATGGATTTGATAAGGCTATGGAAAGTATGAAGGACAATACCCTTGCTTTTTCCAAATTCTTCCAAGGTAGTCAGCTAGGGTTGACTGCCTTATTATGATTTCTTAGCATTTTTCGCATAATATTAATTCTTTATTTCTATTATGGTTATATTATTCTTGTAGATTCTGAAAATCGCACCAGTCTGTGTTGCTCAATTGAATTCTGAATTATCCAAGGTTCGCAAAGAATATGCAAATCTGGAATTATCTCGTGGGAACCTTGAGCTCTCTCTTTCTCTCTCGAAGCAAGCACGAAGAAGATTTGCATTTCAGAAGAATTTTCTAGAGATAAA
Organism: Papaver somniferum; assembly: GCF_003573695.1. Taxonomy (NCBI): domain Eukaryota; kingdom Viridiplantae; phylum Streptophyta; class Magnoliopsida; order Ranunculales; family Papaveraceae; genus Papaver; species Papaver somniferum. Next base: position 202,912,357 of record NC_039358.1, read on the forward strand.
TGCTAGAAATCTTGAAAGAGCTATTCGCAAAGGCCACTCTAGTGCCCAATCTGTTATTGATGGAATTCTCTCAAGCAACTCTCTTCCAGCAGTAAAACTCCCCGTATGCAATGTGAGTGCGGATGAAGTATCCTGAGCAGATAGTGATTTTGACTTTTTAAGCGATGATGAAAAAGATCAGATGATGAAGAAATTCAGCAAGAAGGAGAAAATCTGCTAATGAAGCCGGTACTGAGATTGAAAATCTGATCCAGTGCTAAAGTCTGAAAGTACTTGAATAAGATGCTACTGTTAAGCATTCTTATTTCCTTCTTTATTTCATATTTTGAATCTTCGCATTGTTTTTGCAAGGAAGATAATATATTGTTGTTTTAATTCCCATACTTGCCTCTTATTATTTTTCTTATAAAACAATCGTGTGAATTTATCAGTGGTTTTTTAATTTACTTAGGAGGTCTTATTTTGCCTTCCTATGTAAAGGTCTTATCTTGCCTCATTTTTGTGCGACGAGATCGCAGGTCTTTGCATTTTAGTACATCGACCCATTGATCTCGTCTTATCTTTTTCGCTTGTATTATTTCCTCTTCAGGTTTGTCGCATAAATATCACAAGTCTTAATACTCCCACGAGTAAAAGCCTTATGATATTTACGTCTTTTGACACAATTCAGCTCCCTAATGGAGGGTGTCGTCCTGATCTTCCCCTATGATTGCCCCTTCAAGGAATCTTACCTCTATCTGGTTAAGATTACGGCTCTTCCCATCCGGCTTTTCAACAACTAGTTGATTTCGCAATCTCGCATACACTACCTATAGGGTTTATGACAGCAAGATCACACCCTAGGTGGGGTATCTTCGGACCGAGTGCATCATAGTCAGGACTTGTCAAGAGTAGCAAGGTACGCTCCAAACGTCCCGGGCACTCTTGACTCAACCGTGTACCTCGGCGCCCTGATCGAGTTTCTGCACTCCTTGGGAAAGCTTTTCTCACCTTAGGCTCTCAATCTAAGACTTCTATCTTAGACTGAAATTTTAAGTTATCTCTCCCGGATGGGCATTATCGTTTAATTCTCACCCCAAATCTCCACAACTCAAGTTCCGAAGTCGGTGTAGCATTCCCTTGAGTCATGCCTTCTAGGTATTTCCGATTGTGACGTGCGATAGGTCTTACTATATTGCCTCTTGCATATGAGCGAACTAGGGTGCACGTCACATTCGGATTCCTAGCCAATCTGATAATAAATATCATTTTCTATAGCCTTTATCAAGGTCTTACTTTTCTTTTATAGAATTTCTTAACTTTCAAGCGAAATATTCACATTACAAACTTGTTTCGAAATATGAACTTTCAGGATATTATCTTTTTATTCATGCGAATTGATTCGTAGGTGGCTATGGATAATATTTTTTCAAGAATTTCCTATTCCAAGGGCGATCTAGTTTACGGCCTGTATTTCTTCCTTCAGGATCCATTAATTCATAGGCTCCCTCTCCAACTATTCTTTTTATCATGTAAGGTCCATCCCAGTTGTTCTCCAATTTTCCATCTTTCCCTTTTTTATATATTGGAATCTCGCGCAAAACTAATTCGCCTGGTTGGATTCTCTTATTTTAACCCGCTTGTTATATTCCCGAGCTAGTCTTTTTTGATAATTTTTCATGTGCTGCAAAACGACTTCTCTTACTTGTTCCAAATCATCTAGCTTTTTTAAGATCAAGTCCGCACTTAAATTCTTTTCCCAAGCTTCTCTTTTTGTGGTAGGGATGATCACTTCTGTTGGTAGCACTTCCTCTACTCCATATTTCAGACATAAGGGTGACATTCCGGTTGCTTCTCTTCTTGTAGTTCTGTATGCCCACACCACATTATGTACTTGTTCGCACCATCCTTTATTGTGCCCTTCTAACTTTTTATTCAGGTCGTCTGCGATTGTTTTTTTTGTAGCTTCTACTTGTCCATTGCTCTGAGGATATAAAGGAGTAGATTTGCCACTTTGAATTTTGAACGCACTGAGCAGTATTGTTATATTCTCGCCTTCAAACTGCTTCCCATTATCAGACACCAATTGTGCAGGGATGCCAAATCTGCATATAATATTTTCAAAAATGAATGTGAAGATGTCTTTATCGCGGATATGTTGAACTGCTTTTACTTCCGCCCATTTAGTGAAATAGTCTGTCGCGACAATTATGAATTTTTTTTGTCTCGTTCTTGGTATAAATGGTCCAACAATATCTATTCCCCATTTTCCAAAGGGCCACACATTTGTTGATGTATTAAGCATAGCTCTATGTGCATGTATCTTCTTTCCATGACGGTGACATTCTTCGCATCTCCTCGAAACTTGTTTTGCATCCTCATGCATGTATGGCCAGTAATAGCCCTGTATTTTTGCTTTGTATCCCAGTGATCTTCCTCCACTATGATTACCAGCATCCCCATAGTGTAATGCCTTTAGAATTTCGATTCCTTCCTTTCGCGTAAGACATCTAAGCGAAGGTCCAAGGAATTATCTTCTATAAAGAACACCATCCTTTAATTCACAATTTGTCGCACGACTCTTTAATTTGTGTGCTTCTAATCTTTTCTTCGGCAATTCCCCCTTCTCTAGATAGGAGTGTATCTCAGTTCGCCAATCCTTTTCTTCGCTCACATTTCTGCTTGTGTATCGTCTATGATCATCACATCTGTTTTCATTTCTTCATCCTTTTCTATAGATGGTAGTATTAGTGTTTGTATCTTTATATTCCTTGCTACCGGATCTACTAACATTGATGGTATGAAAACCAATGCATCTGCAAGTCTATTGTCTTTTTTTCCTATATGTCGCCAACATATTTTTGGAATCTGCACTGCTAAATCCATAACCAATCTTCTATATTTTTGCAAAAATGGTTCATTAGTACTATATGTGCCTTCTATCTGACGAATTACCAGCTGGGAATCACTAGTTATTCGCGCATCTTCAATCTTCATTTCAATTGCTATTCTTAGTGCGTGAACAACTGCTTCATATTCATTTTCATTATTTGTGGATGCGAAGTCCAATCTGAATGAATAAGCCATTCTCGCTCCTGTTGGTGAAATGAATACAATACCAATGCCATTTCATTCTCCATTGGATGATCCATCCACCAAAATCTCCCATCTGTTTGGATTTCGCTCAGTTAATAAATCATTAGGATTTCCATGTTCTTCATCCACCTCCATCATTTCTTCTACATATTCATCTTCTTCTATTGGAAATTCTGCAAGAAATTCTGCGATAACTTGAGATTTTGGTGAAGATAATATTTCATAACCAATGTCATAATTTCCTAATTGTGCATTCCATCTCTCTATTCTTCCTGACCTCTTCGAATTCTTCATTGCGTTTTCAATTGGTATCCTTGTTAATACCTTAATTTTGTGAGCTTGAAAATAAATGCGAAGCTTAAATGATGCATATACCAGTGCGAGAATCATCTTTTCGATTTTTGAATAATTTTTTTCTGCAGAGTTATATGTTTTTCTAATGTAATATATCGGTTTTCCTACACCTTCCTCTGATCGTAACAGTACTGCACTTAATGCATGATATGTTGATGCTAGATACAATAACAGTTCTTCTCCCTGCTTCGCCTTTTACATAATGGATAAGTTTACCAAATAATCTTTTATTCTTTGTAATGCTTTATCGCACTCCATTGTCCATTCAAATTTGGTTCCCTTCTTTAATATATTGAAAAAGTGTTTGCATTTGTCCGAAGATCTTGCAATGAATCTTCCCAATGATGCTATCAATCGATTTAACTTTTGAACATCTTTGATGGTCGCAGGTGGTGGCATGTCTCTAATCGCCTGTACCTTTTCCATATAAACTTGTATTCCCTTTTCTATTTAATATAGCCTAAGAATTTTCCTGATGATACACAAATTATACATTTTTCTGGATTTACTTTAATATTGAATTTTCGCATCTGTTCAAATATTGCTCGCAGATCATCAACATGATCTTTCGTCTCTTTGCTTTGAATTAGCATATCATCTACATAAACCTCCAATGTTTTATGTATCCACTTTTCGGATACTTTCTGCACCATTCTTTGATAAGTCGCACCGGCATTCTTCAACCCAAACGGCATTTTCGTGTAACAATATAAACCTCCTGGTGAGAAGAAAGCGGTATGTTCTTGATCTTATATTGCCAAAGGAATTTGATTATAGCCTTTGTACCCGTCTAACATTGTGACTTTATCATTCCCTGATGCCGATTCTACCATTTGAGATATGTCGGGTAAAGGGAAATTGTCTTTAGCGCACGCTTTATTTAAATCTGTAAAATCTATACAAATCCTAATTTCTTTGTTCTTTTTAGGAACCACCACCATATTTGCTATCCATTCTGGATATTTGCTTCCCTTATAATTCCTGCATCTAACATCTTTTATAGTTCTGCTTCTATTTTTGGATAATAATCAGTTGCGATTTTCCTTATCATTTGCTTGAACGGTTTTACATTCTTCTTAATGTCTAATTTATGACATGCGACAGACGTATCTATTCCTGGCATTTCTTCCACACTCCATGCGAAAATATCATTATACTCTCACAGAATGCTTATTGTTTTTTCCTCTTATTCTTTATCCATTTTAGTTCCAATTCTTAATATTTTTGGTTCTTCTTCAGTTCCTATATTTATTTCTTTTGTTGGTTCTGCTGCGGTAAAATTCGCTTTTGGTTCTCCCATAGGTGTTGGTTCCTTAATTTCTTTACTTCGTCCACCTTCCTCCTGTGGATCTTCGCCTGGTATTCGTTTTCCTTCTTTCGCTCTTATCATTATATTCGAAATTCCTCTTCTTTCCTTTGTTCTTTTTCTTTTCTCCATGGATCCTTTCGTTTTTTGGCTCGTCCTTCATAATTTCACACATCTATTTGATTACAAGTATTCGCAGCCTTAATGTCTCCTCTGATTTCACCGATACCGCTTGGAATTGGAAACCTGATATATTGATGTAACGTTGACGCTACTGCCTTTAATCCATGTACCCATGGTCGTCCCAACATCATGTTGTATAGTGACTCAAAGTCAATCACACATAGTGTTATCTTTGTTTCAACCTCTCCCAGTAATATTCGCATCACGATTTCTCCCTTTGGCTTTGTAACTGCTCTATTGAATCCATGAATATTATATGGTGTAGGTATCATTTCTTCATCTTCGTATTTGATTGCTTTGAATATGCGATAAAAAAATATATCAACTGCACTTCCTGTATCTATCAATGTCTTGTCAATCGCCCATCCTTAAAATGTCCTTTGTTTTGCAATAATGTTTTCTCGCTCGACTGTGACCGAAATTACCAATGGATCTGTTCGTTGTAAGTTTTCTTTTGGAATTTCATCTATCGTAAAGGAAATCTTCACCTTTTCCCAATCTTGTAATGGTAATTCTGCCTCTACCGTTTCGATCTTCTTACCTTCGTTATTTCTTTTATGAATTCTCCCGATTACTGTCGCTTGGAAATCTACCTTAGAAATTGATACCTTAGTTATGTTATTACACCGTATATCTCCGCCTCTCTCTTGAACTGGTATGATTCTTGTTGTCTTCATTGATCTTTTATGATTCTTCCTTAATTTTCCTAAGAATTTCAGATCTATTAAGAGGTATTAATATCCAGAACTGATTTCTAGCGCCAAAAATGTAGTTGTAAGAAATCTTACAACTACAATCCACTTTAACTAATTCAACCTCTAGATGATCATATGAATTCTTGATTTTATTAACAAAAGATTAGGAATGTTTACAAGATAGATTCAAGTATTACAACAATTCTACTTGAAACCTAAACTCACTTTCTCTCTCTTCGTATCTCTTTTCCAAGACTTGTCCTAGAATCCCCTACAGAAAATGATATCTCTCCTTTATATAGGATTTTTACATAGTGGGTGACAGCTAAGAATCCCATTATTTTCGGGATCATTATGGGATATATTCGCTCATATACAATCTCTTATCTTCGTATAGCATCCTTCTTCGCACGATTCTTCATACTTTACTCGTGACTTTGCTGACATCATCTGGTGTGTCATCTCAACTTTGTTGTGTACGATGCTCTTCGCTTAGGTTGTACTCTTTACTTCGCGTAATTATTAACGTGTGCGATATTTAACTCCTACACCTAGCACTTCCTTCATCACCTTGCACAAAAGCTGGAACTTCTCCTTCGTCACTGGCCTACCCTCATCATCATCCTCCACGATCTTCCAACCTTCCTTTGCTGACCCTGCAAGTTTCACTCTTTTATGATCCCTCCCCTCCTCTTCCACGATTTTCAGACCTTCTTTCGCAGGACCTGCAAGTTTCACTCTTTTATGATCCCTCCCCTCCTCCTTCTCTTCCACGCTTTTCAGACCTTCCTTCGCTGGCTCTGCAAGTTTCACTCTTTTATGATCCCTCCTCCTTCTCATCCTCAAGGCTTTTCAGACCTTCCTTTGCTGGCCCTGCAAGTGTCACTCTTTTATGATCCTTCCCCTCATCCTTCTCCTCCTCCACACTTTTCAGACCTGCCTTGGTTGGCTCTGTAAGTTTCACTCCCTTAGCCTCCAGTATTTTATGAATGAGAGCTTTTTTTTACCCTTCCCAGTACAACCTCTCAAACGTAGTGACAACCTAATTTTGTACAACTGTGTCGCTGAGAGCCTATTCAAACCATCGTAAGTTAGAGGCACTTGTAAATTCAGTAATTCATTAGAAGACATTTTTACTCTCTTCCCCACTTGATCCTGCTTTTGTTTCTGTATTTCTCTTGATTCAGATAAAGAAGCAGAACCGATCATGCTTCCAGTAAGAGACGCACCAGAAGTTTCAGTACCCAACGGAAACAATTGAGCTTTACCATTCACACTCTGACTTATCTTCCTTTGAGAGTTCAAGGATGAATCCCGATGAACTGAAACACCAATAGTACTTTTAGGCTCTTGGACAACATGGGTCTCTGGTTTCTGTGCCACCTCCCCTTTTGAATTTACAGATGAATTTGAGGGAACAAGAACCGATTTACTGAAAATAGCACTGGGTTCTGACTTGGCCTTATTCTTGTCCGGTCGCTGTTGTAACTCCAAAGAAGGTACTAAACAGAGAGCATTTTCAGTAACAGAAATCACGGGTTCTTGGCCATGAACCATATACTCGGAACTGTCAGGGATGAAATTATACTAGTAGTGCCAGAAGTAACCGCGTCACCAAAAATCTGAATGTTCTCTGCTGCTGAGACATCTGAATTCGGCTTCAAACACAAGCTTGACTCAGTAAACGAAATAAACTTTGATTTGACTTTTTCTGTTTCTGCTTTAGCTGAGATACTGTCTGCAGGATGCCCCATCTAGAGCAAACAAATAGCAATAGATTACAGAACATATACTCATAGAGAACAACTATCGTACTACATATATGTCAAACCATCAAAATGAAGCTTGTGTTCTCACTTCTAACATGAAAAATAACTTAGATCAGAATAAATAAAAAAACACGACAGCAAATTGGATTCACCTGGTGGCATGACATATAACGAGGAATTTTCCAAAACTGAATGACCTGTTAGTGAGAGATATGGGAACATGGACTCCAAATGTAATGATATGTGAAATTGGACGAGTCACAGAGATAACGATATATTGGATATAATAAAATGCTGCTATAAATGATTGGCCAGAAAGCCTTTGCAAGTATGTGGTTTTATGAAGCTATTATGAGCCTGTTATCACTGATTGTGTTACTAAATCTCAGTAATTCTAAAGCAATAATTTTTGAATGACAAGCACCGTCTAGATCAGATGAAGAACAATACAAAAAATTAGAGAGAACTGACCTCTAAAGATAATGAATGATCACTTGAAATAACACAATAAACTAAAATATTCTTATAAAGATTACAAATAAAAGATTTCCCCAGCCAATACACAAGTACCACAACTGTGCCCTAAACCTAATTTCAAGCCCAATTTTCAGATTTTTTTTTTTTTTGAACCAAACAATTCTGACTACTTTTAAAAATTACTAGTAACAATCAACACTAAAAACGCAGACAAAGATAAAAACCCCAAGTATCAAATGTAAAATTAAGAAACAATTAGTGTTTTAGATCAAACAAGCAAAGCAATTAGGGCATTTACAAATGGCGAAGAACATTAAGTTTTACAGTAAGGGTCGGAAATGTACCTGGGAAGAAGAAACAAACATGAAATTGCAGATTAATTGATACATATTTTTGTTTCAATTTCCTTTTTTTCATCCATCTGAGTAAAAATTTCAGTTCTGAAAGACGGAGACGAGAGTTCTCGCAGGATGCGCAGAGAGACAAAAGAGTGTTGTGGTGGAAAAAAGAAATGTGAACATGGTAAAAGTTGTATCTTTGATTTATTTACTTTTTCCTCGGAAAAAAAAAAGTTAAGCTAAAGCTTTGCAGGCCGAATATGTCACCAAATGGTGTGCTCAAGTTGGGTTTGTAGGTGACGTTGTTAATTGCGGATTTTGGTTCGTCTGGATCGAGTTGTTATAGGGAGAGCAAAAAAAAATCTGAGAAGAAAAAAATTGTAGTCACCTCACAAGTTAAACCGGGTTACATATATATGAACAGGTCGGACTAACTGTACCTTCTAACCACACGAAATTTTCATATACTCAGTCCGGTCATCATCAAACCTACTCCTTCCTTGTCTTGTTCTTTTATATAACAGTAATTACCATTATCGAAACATAAAACTTTCATTAAAGGTTGGTGATTTTTTTCCCGCCATTGTAATCATAGTAAACACGAAACTATCGTCGTGCATATAAGAAATAAATCCAGATAAGCCTACGTGATAATTGAATAAAATCGTGTAATAGATAGAAAAATCTAAATATCATCATCAACAATTTGATACGGTGAGATCATGATCTAGAGATTGCGGGCAAAGATGACAAAATGATGCGACAACTGATTTTAACGATACAGATCCATTTAAATGGAAGTGTTGTCTATTATAGGAAGGGTCTTAATACTGGATATTATTTTATCACGTATAATCTAATACTGTTTCTTTTAATCTTTTCTAATGATAACCACGATGATTGGACAAGTTGATTTTCATTACCTATGAAATTGATACCGATTTTATATGCACACACCTCTCTTTAAATCAAAAAGTATCACACAGACACAACTTCACTTTTCTGTTTTGATGTATATTTTATATGTTGCAATTAGGAGAAGACGATGAAAGGGTTAAGGTTTAGTTAATTAAACGTATGTGAAAAGTTTGTGAGGGTAATTATGTCTGACTCGTAGATTTATATTAAATTGATCCTAGTTAATGAGTCAACTATGGTTTTTGCTCTCCCCGGATCTTTTTTTGCTCTCCTTTTAATAAAAATCAATGCATTTGGGTCAACTTGATCCTTCTTTAGTTCGTCAACTGTAACTGTTGAGTATGTATAGGTCTTCCCTCAGTGTGTTTCTGTGTGTCTTTAGTTGTGTTCATTCGTACGGTGTTCTGTACAGATGACCTGTCATGACAGGTTGTCTGTCACAAAGAGTGTGTGAGTCTCCCTTTTCTGTATTTAAGAGATTCGTTTCTTCTTTGTTTGAGAATGTGATCATCATCTTTTTCCTCTGCCATTTCTCTATGATATCAGAGCCATTTAGCCTGATAACCTTTGTCTTTTTATTGATTTCTTTTCGCTTCCGCCATTAAAACTCTGCACATTTTCTTGATTTCCTTGCTTTCTTGTTCAAATTTTCTTCATGGAATCCACAATAACTAAGGTTCCTCTTCATACAATCTCTAGTCTTGTTACTTCTAAACTTCAAGATCACAATTTCATTACTTGGAAAGCTTTACTACTTTCTTTATTCAAACGCTATAATACTTCAGGTTACATAGGTAGAACTAAGCCTTATCCTCTCAAGTACGTTTATGCAGTAAGAGGAGTAGATAAAAAAGCGACAATTAATCCAGATTACACTCGTTGGTATGAAGAAGATCAAACAATAATACTCTGGATCTAGTCTACAATCTCAAAAGGTGTTATTTCTTATGTAGTTAGTACATCTACTTCGTATGAATTATGGAAATCGATTGAAGAAAGGGTTTGCTGCAACATCTTCAACTCATGCTATTCAACTACGCACAAAGTTGTCAAACATCAAGCAAGGTAATTCGTTGATTACTGCTTTTTTAAATGAGATTAAGAAGATTTCAAATCTACTCTTTGTTGCTGAATCTGCTATCAACAAAAGTGAGATTGTGGTTAGTGTTCTCAATGGCCTTAATCCCGTTTTTTTTTCTACTTCATTTAGAATTAGAAAACTTCATAATCTTTTACTTACTTGGGAAATCATTCTGACTGAGAAATCAAAACCTTGTGGAGACCTAGTCTTGTAATATCAAATAGTGGTTACTCTTACTACCACAACATTATTGATTACTATAGTAAGTATTGTTGGATCTTTCCTTTAATGAGATTCTGATTTTATTCAAGTTACAAGTAGAAAATTTCTTTGATCTTACTATCAAGACTGTTAGAACTGATGGTGGTGGTGAGTTTATCAACAATGGTGCATTCTTATCTACTTGTGGTGTCACACATCAAAACACTTGTCCTTACTCACCTGAGCAGAATAGAGCTGCAGAAGCAAAACAAAAACATTTGGTTGGTCTTACAAGAACACTTATTCTTCAGTCATGAATGCAATCACGACAACTAATTATCTGGTAAACAGATTACCTACTGCTTCTTTATCTTTTGTTTCTCCTTATGAAAAGTTGTATGGTGCTCCACCAAATTATCGGTACTTGAAAGTGTTTGGTTGTTCTTGCTATCCTTTGTTAAAACCTTATACACATTTTAAACTAGATCCTAGGAGCAAGCTATGTGTTTTTCTGGGTTATGCTTCTTCTCAAAAAGGATATAGATGTTATGATCCATATTCTAGAAAAGTGTATATCTCAAGACATGTTACTTTTGATGAGGAACATTTTCCTGCTCTTGCCTGCAATTTATTCAACACTTACAAGATTGATTCTCAGCGGTATCATTTTTATCAAGACAAACGCATTCCAACTTCTGTATCAACAGCTACATCACAACATTCTGCTTTAGCTGAGTTACATGATTTTCTGTCAACTAGTGCAGTTGATCCCGCTGCAACTTTGTCAACTACCACATTTGATCCCTTTGCACCATGTTCTACTTCCGCAGTCACATCAAGCCAGTCACCAATCACAACAACTATTGCATCAACACCTTCTTCTGCTCCTTTACAGCCAACCGTGTCCACTCATAATATGCATACTAGGGGTAAAAATGGAATTTTCAAGACTAAATCTTATTTCTCAATAAGATATCCTTTATCTATGCTATCTCAACTTACTAAGCTTAATCCTACTTCTTACAAGCAAGCTCTGAACAGTCCCAAATGGCTTAACTCAATGGTTTAGGAGAATACAGCTTTGAAAACTGCTATTACAACTATAGTTGATCCATATGAAGCACATAAATTGGTTAGATGTAAATGGGTTTTTAAGGTTAAACATATTCCAGATGGAACTATGGAAAGACTAATCCCATATTAGGTACTAAAGGATATTATCAACAAGAAGGTTTGGATTATGCCAAAAATTTCAGTCTTGTTTCCAAACCCACTACTATTAGACTTGTTCCTTCCACTGCAGTTCAAAATGATTGTCCTGTGAAGCAACTTGACATCAGCAATGATAATCTTCATGGTTTTCTTCAGGAAGATGTATACATGACTCAACCTCCTGGCTTCAAAGATAAAGATAAGCCTCACTTTGTTTGTATATAAATCCATCTATGGCCTGAAACAAGCCCCAAGTGTTTGGTATGAGAAACTGATGAATTCTCTTCTTGCAATTGGTTTTAGACCTTCTCATGTTGACTCTTCTTTATGTATCTACACGAGTGGAAATAATATGTGTTATGTCCTGGTGTATGTAGATGAGGTACTTATCATTGGATCCTCTACTGAGTTTTGACAAGGTAATTTCTCAGCATGCTATATCTTTTCCAATCAAGGATTTATGATGAGTTCACTATTTTCTACATCTTAAGGTTAAGATTTAGAGAAATGATATTGTTATGCATCTGTCTCAAACAAAATATATACATGATCTCTTAAAGAAAACTAATATGCTCACCTCTAATCCTTGCAATACTCCTGTTATTGCTAACATAAAAATTAGTAAGCATGATGGTTCACCATTAGATGATCCCACTGAGTATAAGTCACTTGTTGGGGCACTTCAGTATGTTACTTGGATAAGACCAAAAATTTGTTATGCAATTAATCATATGTGTCAGCATATGAGCAATCCTACATATGTACATCTTATTGCAGCAAAGAGAATTCTCAGATATCTAAAGCATACTATTGATCACAGAATTGTTCTGCAAAAGGGACTTACAGCTCATTCATCTTTCTATGACTCAAACTGGGCAGGAAATCTAGATGATAGGAGATCAACTAGTGGGTAATGTGTCTTTTTTGGTTCTTCTCCCATCTCTTGGTTATCAAAGAAACAACCTACAATTGCTAGAAGATCCACCGAAGCAGAGTATAGGTATATTTCTCACACAACTGCTGAGGTGCTCTGCCTTTGTCATCTTCTCAAAGATCTTCATGTTTTTCAGTCAACTAGTCCCACCATTGATTGTGATAGTAAAGCTCGATTTCTCTGGCACCAAATCCAGTGCTGCATAGCAGAATCAAACATTTTTCTCTTGATTTTTATTTCATTAGGAAGTTGGTTCAATCGAGTACCTTACGTATTTACTATGTGTCCAGAGATTCTTTGGTTGCAGATCTCTTTACAAATTTAGGATTAAAACTTTCTGATGAATTATCATTGCAAACTACCCTAATGACATTTTGGAATAGTTCATCAGGGGCTTGATTTGTGACTTTAGCTGGCTGCGAACACCGAAAAATGGACCATTTACTATAAATGGTGCCCCCAAAAAAAGTGCAAATAAATTGTGCGTACTTATCTAATCATGACATGAAACCTATGATCTCGGCCGCCACTTCTGTCCCAGTATTGGTATTTTTATGATATAATTACACGAACATAATCTGCAACGACGTGAATATAGGGAGCAAGATCAATCGAAACATAATCTGCAACGTCCACTCCCAAAAACAGGATGAGGCGAGGTGAATTGTGCACTAAAATCACTAGTTCAGGTTTTCGTACCCGAGATCAAAGCTTTCTGTGACAGTGCTCCATACGAATTTGATACATTTCAAGATATATTTGACCTCTGCGAGGGAGGAATCCAATTACCCACATGCCCACTAAATAACATTAAGGATGCACTTCTTTTTGGGATGCTTAAAGAACTTGTTCGTGCAGATGGTGAAAACTTAATTAAAATTATCTTTTGCCAAAGCCGCATATCCACCCGGACCCACTCGATTTATCTGCTCATAACTGGTATTATAGTCGCTGGGATGAGGGTGGTACAATTCCGTATCCACTTATCACCGGCTCACCGTTGGTGGTTTCAAGAGAGCATTGAAGTAAGAAGAGATCAGAAATATTTTGAGGTTTTATGAACTTATTTTTGAAACTGTTGAAACTCATTAAATAATGAGATATGGTTGTTTTTTGTTTTGGTCTGGCTAAATTAGAAATTAATATTAATTATTTTACGGTTTCTGTGAATCCTTCTATTGCACTTTTCTAAAAAAAAAAAAAAGTAAAAGAAAATCCTTTTACTGTCGGAGAATTGGCGATTATAAGTGTATGCCTTCTGATGTATAATTTACTGTTTAAAAAAGCAACCCAAAACAGTCTCTCTCTCTCACACCCAAACCCACGATGGCACCTTGTTTCTTTGGGGGAGACTGGTCCAACCTCTTCATGGAGTTAACAAAATTCCACCATTAGACTTGTATTTTTATGATCTATTGTAAGTGTAGGAAACAGTGAACAAATAATGAAATGGAATCTCAAACAGCTGAGTCGCGGACTAGGTCGGTATCTTTAAAGTATTTCGCGAATCTGCCTCTTTGATTGTGCTAGCAGTCAAAAATTGTCGAAAACCTATGGGATAAAACAGCTGATACTCTCTTTGTTCGATTTCTCTACACCTTGAGAAATCGAACCAACTCTTACTCTTTCTAACACTTGCTCAGAATATACAAGATAGATGAAAAACTAATGTTATTCATCTTCTCCAGAAACTGTTCTTTTTTATAACTCATAGGAAATCAATACGCTTTTAATGAAAATAAATTTTGCAATAATTGCCCACTGAAATTCCTCCAAAACAGTCATAAAACGGTAACAATATAATTACCAAAAATAATAAAATCAATTAGGGAATATTAATTTCAAAAAACGTTTTAAAAATCAAGAGTCAAGCCTGCAAAAAATAAGTTTCTGAATCACCAGACCTCCCAAGATCCCAAGGTCCCGCTCTCCCGGATTTTTTAAAATAACAATATTGATATATATAACATACCTAGTCAAATGCATGGGGTGAGACTTGAACCCAAATCTATAGTGTGGGAGCCCAAAACAATACCACCACACTATCTCTCTAAATTTGGTATACCATTACAAAAATATGTTTAACATACCTCAACGGTAAGTGCTGACATGTTATGAAATTAGGAAGATGAGATTCTTCGGCCTAAAACTTGTTCTTAATCGCGTATTTTTTTTGTCTCAAAAGCTCAGTTCAATCATATCCCAGTTTCCAATTGCGGACCATAGACAATTATTATGGTTTCGGGTCTGAACTAACCCACTTCTATATATGGTCCATAAGAGCAACTGCAGTGGACAAGTATTTTTGTTTCACTAATAATTACTATTCCAGATACGTCATGGTACGGGGTTATTTGGACTACAAGATCAAACCAGATTTTGGAGCAAGATTTGATAAATAAAGGTCTGTGATCAAAATCAAAGACCAAAGACAAAAAAAAAACGACCAAATTTGAGTTTAGTCAGTGGTGTTACACTAGGATGGAAGAGTAAATTTGGTCAGGATCACATATAATGTTCACCCCATCACAAGGATCACATATAATGTCCGTCCCATTTGGTCAGGATCACATATAATGTCCGCCCCATCACAAGGATCACATATAATGTCCGTCTCATCACAAGGATCACTTTATACGTTCGTTCCATCACATGATCACTTTATACGTTCGCCCCATCACATGATCACTTTATACGTTCGCTCGACTATATTTGGGTTTGGTCTTGGTCACAGACCAAATATAGTCTGGGATTTGGTTTTGGTCCAACTTTTACTCGATAGTCTGTCCCGCTGTGTCTCGTTTCTTGACCAAATATATAGGTTTGATCGTCCATTATGAATGCTCTAAGCCCAATAAATTTTTTATTTTTTATATAGACCTATGTGAATGGCGGTGCACAAAATAAAATAAGAAGTATTTCATGTCTAACATAGAAACTTACTGCAATGAACCAACTGCAATCCATGGGTGCACAAAAATTGCATCGTCAAAATGAAAGTGGACTAGAACATTACTACGATAAATTTGTCACCGAAGCATATTTTTTGTTTTCATGAGAAGGTTAAATTATATTATTCAAGAAATATATTACAAGAGATTTACAAGCTCATTTTCGTAAAAAACATTAGAATCAACACTAGATTTCAAATTTTTTTGCTGAATCTGAGCTGATATGTGTCGAAGATGATTTAGACGCGCATTCTTTGTAGTGTAATCCGCCGCAGAATTATATTTCTTGTTTATATACTTCACCTAAGCTTAGTGGAAATTTTTTCAGAATAGAATACGTAGCCCTATGGTATTTTCTGCACTCCAAGAAGAACTTTTACAAGTCTTGTTTATTGTATCTTCACCGAAGCATATACTTTCCCGATACTTGTACCTAATGTTAATTTATCTTGTCTACATCACATTAAGACGCATCATTTGCGTGTATACACCGGTAAACCATTAATTTCCCCATATAAACTATTTTATAGCAGCCAAGAATCATTTTCACATAGCACTTTTGGGCGGCTGCTAAACTAGTACATGAAGAAAGACTAGCGATATCCCGAAGTCAAGTAAATATGGATTAATAAATATTTAAGAGGGTTTCCCAATTAATCATCATTAAAGTCGTACATTAAGCTTCTAATAACTGAGTTGGTAAGATATTTTTGTTCTCAGTTGAAGCGCGTAAAATTTCAGCAATGACAATATTTACTCGTATTTGATGGCTTTTCATCAAATCAAGGGACATTATTCATTCATGTCGTCACCATGCATACGATCGACTTAGCTTCGAACATTGCCTATGTATATTTGCTAATAAGTACGTTGACTTAACCACGTGATCAGTTGCCTCATCAATTAAGATACATATTATATATTGATTCTGCCAGTGGATATATAAGAACATCTTTGACTTATACTAATAATGCACTTTTTTAATACAATGCATTTGCAACTTACATCAGAAAATAAATAAATATGGATGTGCAACAACTATGTATATAGTTGGCATATCATATTCTGATCAAAACATAATAAATAAATAATAAAAAATAAACTCAAGAGTTTACTATGAATAGAATCTTACTATTTGTATCTGTATCTATCTATATATATATAGAGAAGAGAGAAATAGATCTCTACTATCAACAACACCATCTTCAGTTAACAATCCTCTCTGGTTAACAATCAACTAGAGCTATGGGTGGTTTATTCATCAGTTTAAGGAGATCACATACAATTAGTGTTCTTGTAACAATCATGTTTTTAACATTATTTTTTGAGAATCCTACTGTTGATGCTGCTGAAATGAAGACATACAATTGGGAAGTCGCATATATGAAATGGTCACCAGATTGTGTTGAAAATACTGTTATAGGTATAAATGGTCAGTTTCCTGGTCCAGAAATAAGGGCTAAAGCTGGTGACACCATTGTTGTTAACCTTAGCAACAAACTTAACACAAAGGAAGGTCTTGTCATTCACTGGCATGGTATCAGACAGCTTGATACACCATGGGCAGATGGAACTGCTTCCGTCTCACAGTGTGCCATCAACCCAGGAGCGACTTTTCAATACAGGTTCATAGTTGACAGGGTATGCATAATTGTAGTCTTTCCGTCTTTTGGCAACACATTCAACCAAAAATTTATATCCTGCAATATCCATGGTGCACTATAAATATTAGCTTGTTTTTCTAATTACTTCGTGAAGGCGGGGACATATTTCTACCACGGACACTACGAAATGCAAAGAGCAGCTGGGTTATACGGATCCTTAATCGTTGACGTTGCAGATGGTAAGATAGAACCTTTCCCTTATCATGGTGAAATAAACCTATTATTAAGTGATTGGTGGCATCAAAGTGCTCATGATCAAGAAGTTGCTCTGTCATCCAATCCCTTCCGGTGGATCGGTGAGCCACAGGTATGTACATACGTATATGAAAATGAGCTATGTACCATCCCTTGCTTAAAATTTACAAACAGTTTTTTTAGTAGTCAATTTTATAAGTAATTTCTTTCTTTCAGTCTATTTTGATCAACGGGAGAGGACAGTACAACTGTTCTATTGCTGCCAAGTACGATAATACAACAAATTATTGTAATATATACGGTCGACCATCTGATCAATGCGAACCATATGCTCTAACTGTCGAACCAAGTAAGTTTTACAGACTGAGGATTGCAAGCACTACTTCACTAGCCTCCCTTAATTTGGTCATCGCGGTAAGGAATTCAACTATATATACGTATAATGTGAAGGATACTTTTCCCACGTTGCCTCTTTATTGCCAATTGGTTTGAGCTGGATCCACAGACTTTAATGAGCATGGTATGTGTTTATCTGTATTTCAGAATCACAGGATGATATTGGTGGAAGCTGACGGGAATTACCTTCAACCGAAATATGTTACCAACCTCGACATTTATTCAGGGGAATCGTACTCCGTTATTCTTAACACGGGTCAAGATCCGTCAGTGAACTACTGGGTTTCGCTAAGTCAAAGAGGAAGAAAACCTCCTTTTCCTCCACCAGCACTTACAATCTTAAACTACAAGCCAAATTCAGTTTTTGATGTAATGCCTTCTTCTCCACCACCTCTGTCTCCTGCATGGGATGATTTAGCTCAAAGTAGAAATTTCACCAACAAAGTATTGGGTTTACAAGTTGACGGAATTTCGCTCCAGCCCCACCCATCAGCAATACCCAGACCCCCAGTTCGTCATGACCGCAGGATCTTTCTCTTAAATACCCAAATCAAGATTGATGGCTATGTCAAATGGTCTGTAAACAATATCTCTTTAGTTCTACCAACAACGCCATATCTAGGGTCACTCAAGTTTGGATTGAAAAATGGTTTCAATGCTACGACACCACCAGAGACTTTCCCCTCCACTTACGATATAACGAAACCACCTGCCAACCCAAATTCCACGTACGGAAGTGGTGTTTATAATTTTAAACACATGGAAATTGTTGATGTAATTCTCCAAAATGCTAATGCATTGGGAGAGGGTGTGAGTGAGATTCATCCATGGCATTTGCACGGACATGATTTTTGGGTCTTGGGTTACGGAGATGGGAAATTTTCAGAAGAAAATGATGAGAAAAATTTGAATTTGGTGAACCCACCATTGAGAAATACTGTAGTTGTTTTCCCTTATGGATGGACAGCCATAAGATTCATTGCTGATAATCCAGGTGTTTGGCCATTTCATTGTCACATTGAACCGCATTTACACATGGGTATGGGTGTTATTTTTGCTGTTGCTGCAGACAAGATCAAGCAGATACCTAATGGAGTTTTAGATTGTGGGCTGACAGCAACCACAGCACCAACTATAAGCAACAACGCAGTCGGTCCCCTTGTGCGCCTAAACATATTTCATTATGTAGTACATGTTGCATTGCTAGTGATTTCAATTCCCTGCATTAAATTCTTTTAGTGTTCTATGACTTGGTGAGTATATGTGCATGTTATTCTGAAATCTCGCATCATGTTTTTCCCTGTATTTTATCAAATTTGGAAGATAAGATATGATCTGTAAGGAATTAATGAACTCCAAATAGGGACTTTAGCTAGGGTTCATGTGCGCATTGGCTGCGCAAGTTGTGTCTCAATAACCTTGCGTATTAATCGGGAGTAAGTGGCAACTGATTTTCGTTTCTTTCAGTTCATTTCCATTAAGGAGAAGCGGATTTTCACATCAATAGTAAACTAAGCAGAAGACAGGTGACAAACAATTAATAGCAACTAACAATAACCAATTAAGAACTATATATTTTACGAATTCGAGATATAACATGAGTTGTTGTCCAGGAGAGGACTTAAAAAACGCAAAATGGGTCATTTGTCCAAATATTTTTAAAACATGGTCCAAATGGACGAGTAAAAATTAGTATGGGTGAAATGGACACCAAAAAAATAGGAAGGATGAAACTGGATTCATCCTGACTTAAACTTAAAAAATAGCAAGGATGAAATTGGATGCATCCTGATCTAAATTAAAAATAAAAAAAATATTTGAAAATAGGTAGGATGAAACTGTTTACATCCTGGCTATTTTTACATTTTTGTCCATTTAAACAGTATCAAAATCTAAATGTCCTTTTTACTCAGGAATTGTTGATTTTGGTCTTTTTAACCAATTTTGTGCTTAAAAAAGGTGATATTCCAGACACGTACTGTTCCGGCTCAAAAGCTCCAAAAACAACATTTTGGATTTTTGGCAATGGTATTATACCTTTTTTACCCTCCATATTTGACTTTTCGCAGCAGTTTTGGTCAAACGAGGACTCATTGAGTCCAGTTTCCAACAGTAGACGTACTGTTGACCGTTGATTGCGTAACATTGAGTTTAGTTGACTGACCCAAGTACGCGGGTGTGTACTTCGACTGGACACTTTAAAACGTACTATTAAGACTGAGTATTGTTGACCATTGAACATGAGTCCGATTGATTGGTCAATATTTCGAACGTATTATTGGCGCACTTCATTCATCATGCAGTCGTGTACGTCATTATTAGGGGCACTCCCTGGTCTTTTTTTGCCTTTTTTATCATACTTACCTATTTTGGAATTTTCGTGTACGCTCGAGTATTACACGGAATTTTACCTTCCTTGAAGTCCCTTCCAGTAAAAATCTCGATAACAAGTTGTTCATCCAGTCTAAGGAATTAACGAATACCAAGCAAATGACCAAGAGATACTTTCAAAGAAATTAACAACTGTACTGCTTAAGAAGTATACATCTTATTATTGGAAACCGAGGTTTGAATAAGATGCTTGTCTACGTCTACCCAGTGTTATAGTGAATCCCCGCCTCTTTTTTGGCAAGATTGAGCTCCAATAGATTGTCTTCCACCGATAACCAGCCTGCTTGCATCGTTATCTCCAGCGACAAATCCAAAACACGATTCTTTATCACTAACCCTTACCATAGAATTTGGTCCGAAAATCTTCCAAACTACACTCTCTTTTTATGCAAGACGAGACTGATCGTTGGCACAAGATCTCCCACCCATGAACAGTGAGATATTCAATGACAAACACTAAAAGATGCTACCGAAGCCTCCCTCGAAATATTCATAGATCTAGCTGGCTCAACTAGATTGCACCGTTACCGGTACATGTATCTGATGCAACACCTATAAGGGAGTACGATACGGCATTTCGGAAAATGGCCGATATGGCATATATATGATTTTATCTATGTAATTTATAGGAATGGATAACGTATTAGAGCACATAAATTTAATGGTAATCCCAAAACATAATTTCATTCATCTTACATTGTGAAATTTTTTAAAAAACATGTGATAGTCAGATTGCCCCAGTGTTAACAAAACGTTTAGACTAATAATGATGTCCTAAGACTTTAAAACGTACCATTTTCAATCTCTTTATCAAAAAGACATGGTTGTAAACCAGGTTCATCTAAGTATATCTCAGCGTCTTCTAAAGCAGAAGCTTCTTCCAGGTTGATGCTTTCACTCAATGCATCCCAATGCTTTGATGGTCGGACCTCATAGTCGCTTCCTCGTCTTGATAAAAGTCTTACATTTGAATGTACACATACTAAGCATTCAGCTCATACCGCCGCCAAATTTTTACATAGCTACTCTAGTTTCTTTATAACAAGAGCACGGATGTAGCATATGAAAGCTTGATCTATTTGTATCCATGTAATACCCCGATTAGGCAGATAGGTTCGTTGATTGGAATATAGGTAATGGTTTGTCCTTTCCTAACACTGATCCCTTTTCAGTGCAATTGGTTCCAGAGTTAGCGGAAAACTATGCAGTTAAGCATGTATGGGAAGGAACAATCCAGGGATGGGTGACCCCCTAGGAAGTTATTGCTGCATGACCGAAGAAGTGCCCGTTGAGAGCCCACTGTAACTACGGAAAATCCATAGCTACACCCACACTTGTATTCATTGTTCTTCACTAATAATTATTTGGTTTACCTAGACTCCATTAAAGAGTTTTTTGGGAGCTCTAGATCTAGTTTTTAGGGAAGAAGAAGATCAGGATAAAATAAAATCTGATCCCTTTCTCTCTCTTAGATATTTTCTTAAGTACTAGAGAGTAGAAATGAATTTACAAATATAACTTTTGCTTACAAACTAAGCTATCTTGGTCTAGATATTAGGTAAACTATCCTAGGAATGTTATACTACACCGGCTTTCATTGGGCACCACATGTCGAGTATGGTTTTTGTTGTCTACATTTTTCCCTTTTTTCCTTGAGTATTGCTTGAAGAGCGATCCTTAAGGAAAAATCCGTTTTGGTATAGTCATTGGAGCGAGACGTGTGGTGCTCGAGTGGATGACTTTGAATTTTGCTGATGAAGGAACGAGTGAAAGAATAATTAATTGAAATGTATATACTTGCCTCTTATTCTTTTGCGAAGTTCCGAACTTCGTTGTTGTGTAGATGCACCCTTTCTTGATCTTGTTGCTATGGATCATGGATTTTTATTGGGACCATTCATTGTTTCTCTTCGATTTTTCCATTATATGTTTGGTTGTTGATTCATGCGTTACTATTTCGTGGATCATAATTCCTTCGTCTCGACTCCTCATGCCTAAGATTTTGATCAGTCCAATCCTGATATCTACTCGACACATCTACCCACTTCACAGAGATTACGTTCGACGGCTCCCCTTTCTCGTATATTAAGTCGTGTTCCACATAGCTCATCGTCCTCAATAAGAGCCGAGAAGTTCATTCTTCTGTCGGGATCGGCACAACCTCGCTAACTTGCCTCAGCTTTTCCTCCAAAGCTATGTATTCCTCCTGATACTCCTGCAACTGTTTGTATGGTGTTTGTAAAAATGGTGATATCTGCAGAACTCATGACTCCTAGTCCCCGGAGTTGGTTCTCTTCCCAAATTCGGCAGCACCGGGATTTCCTCCTTCAATACTACTTATATCCACAGTCGTGTTGAGCCTCGAGAGTTTTAACTCCGTCCATACTATCATGTTCAATCCTTGCTTTGTTGGCTTTATACTCTTAGTCTGGTGACTACCGGCCTAATCACCTCGCGACTTTAGGTCTCTTCGCAGTGACTCGCCTTGCTTTTGGTAATCCCGTCTCAGCTCTCCCCCAGTGTTATTTCCAACCCTGCATGGGTCAGAGTGGCTGGCATGCCTTCCTCCTTCGTCCATTGCGACTCATTTTTCCCCCGTGAGCTTTCCACTCCACTTGTACCCTCAATCTCCGTAGCTCATGTAATATTTCGTGATCCACATTCCCTCATCTTGTCTCTCCAATGCTTCTTTCTCGTTTATTTCGTTTGCTCTCATCCTCGCGCCTTCTTCCTTCTTCGCATCTTAGCCTATGATTTTCGTATCTCTCCTCCACTAGACGTATCCTTAGGTCTCTCTCCCGGTCATATCCTCTAGTAGCCTTTTCCTCTGCATTCCTCGTTCGTCTTCTTCCTCGTAATCTTCATAAGGTCTTTCCCCTTGATATATGATCCGTTTTTGGGACGAAGCCGTTATCCTTTCTGAATTTGTATCTCCTTCTTGCGAGATTCCCATCACCACTTCGTTGCTGTGTTCATGCCCTTGTTGTGTCATCCGATCGCCTCGTTTTGCCATTCCATATTGCTTTTCTGGTTGGTACCTTACTCGACGGGGTGTCTTACTTGGTTCTTTCGATGTCATATCCTTATCAACATCATCCTCCTCCTCATCTTCTTGATTCGTCCCCTCTTCCGCAATAGCCCCGAATTTCATGATTCAGACAGGTTTCTTCATGGATTCATTTTCTTCGCTCGGCTTGTTCTTTCGTCGTCTTACGGTTTGTTTTCCTTCCCCTCCCACTGATGTCCTTCCTTTTCTCCGGCCTCCAACCGCTTCATCCGTACCACCTCTTCGCGAATTTCTCCTCCCGGTCCTCATATCTCGCAGTTCGTCCAAGACCTCCTGGTTCAAGTTTCCTTTATTTTTTGCGTGATGTTTGCCTCTCACTTCATCAGGCCTTCATTCTCCTCATCGTATCTCTTCCTCGTGTCTCTGATTTATTTTGTGTTTCCTTTCGTTTCATCTTCGTATCTCCACCTTTCATTGTCGTCCTCGTGAGCATATCTCCCTTTTCCGCTATATGTGTGCCTCCTTTTGCTTTGGTGGATGAAGGAACTTAAGCTATCCAAAGAAAAAGTAATATAGTGCTCCTTTGTCGCATCCGCCTTACGTTCGTTAAGTCTTGAAGTTATTGGTCTCGTTTCGTGTTGTTTTTGGTTCCTCATTGCATGATTTTGGTTTTTCGTTCACCCATTGATCTTCGCGTTGTTTGGATCTTGATTCGTGTTATTTCGTTATTCCTCGCATGCCCATTTTCTTTGCTCCATCGATTTCGCTTTTGCTTCCAGTTCGCTCCATCCACGACTTCATTTCATTTTCTTTCTTTCATTTCTTTTGCTTTTGTTTTCTTTCTTTATTTCTTTTTCCTCTTGAACATATTTTATTTCCCTTGTTGGTCTATGAGGTCTTATTGTTGTAGGATCAGAATATCGCAACAGTGATATCTTAGCGAAATTATCAACAACACAACACAACAGCGTCACAGAACAATTTTAGAAATGATATAATAAACGACGTCAGCTAAAATCATGAGAAAGATGTGATGGTCCTGCGAAAATTAGGGAGTTTGCGAGATTAACATTTGTAAGGTTGCGAGAATGTCGCAAGCCATATCCGAAAATAAAGGATAGATTAGATGTCATCCACTATGTATTTCCCTATAAATAGTCGTTCAAGTTGTAAAGAAAAGAGAGAGATCTTTTTGAGTAAGAAACAAGTAAATAGGAGAGAGAAAATCTAGAGCAGAGGTCATTCTTGATTCCTTTATCTTTTCTTGTAAGAACATTCAAAGATTGATCAATAAAATTAAGATTGTATATCAAAAATTGAGTTGAGTAATAATTAAATCATATGAGGGTGTAGTGTAGGATTTCCTGCAACTACATAATGGCGCTAGAAGGAGGGGCGCATCGAAGATTATTCTAGAAAAAATTGAAGATTAATATTGAGATTTGTAAAGATTTGGAGTGATTGATTAATAATTTTACATAATTTCTTGCAATTAGTTAACATTGAAGAAATTGCTAGGAGAAGAAATACATCAGAACAACCAACCACTGTTAGAAGAAGCAAGAGAATTGTTGGAAGAGAAAGAAGTGAAATGGGAGAATCTACTAGAAGTAATTCAACCACCAATTCAATAAACACTATTACAAGGGAGGAATACAGATTATGATAGGGTGAGTATACACACTTGTCAATCAAATTCGGCAGAAGAAGTAGAAGAAGAGCAACAAATCAGAAACTATAGACAGGCAGAGAGATATCAAGAAGCAGATGAAGGAATAACTCATGGAGATGAAGAAATTGGAGCGTTAGAAACGTTGAGACCACGAATACATGAAGAAAGAAGAGCTGAGGCAGAAGAACGTGCAAATCTAACAAGGCAAAATCACGAATTGAGGATGAAAAATATGAGACTACAGAGTAGAAGATCGAGAAGCATTACAAAATCATATTCAAGATCGTCTAGAAGAGAAATGAGGCGAAACTTACCCACAATCAATGCTGGAAACAATACTCAAGAAGAAATATCAAATCCTAATGAAGAAAACAGCGAAAATAGAGAAAGAGCTGATGATCGTTACGTTCCACAAAATGAAACTTTTGATGATAGGAAAAATGGTAGAAATCAAGAGAATGAACAATGTCAGGGACGAAATGATCAAGATGACGAAGGAAATCGAGAGGAAAGAAGAGGAATTTTACATGAAAGAGAAACTCAAAGAAATCAACAGACGATTGAAGAAGAAATTGAAAGACATTATGCTGAACAAACGTGTTTAATTTGCGAACGTGAAAGATTGAGAGCGGAAATGGAAGAACAAGAGTTTCAGGAGACAATTCGCCAGAATAATCACGACAATCGAGAAAGAAGGCGTACACAAAACCAGAATAACAGTAATATCACTGAAGAGTACGATAGAATAAAGGTTTCTCTTAAACCGTTTTGTGGATCTTATTTTCCTCCTAACCTGAGGTCTTACCTTTTCTCTTTTCTTCTTTGTTTATTTGGGGTCTTATTTTGCTTTCTTCTCTTAATGTTTGCATATTGTTCATGCTTGTTGGTTTGTATGGCTGCTGTGCTTTTCCGAGTATAAGCTTATCTTGTTGCGATGAAAATTTCGTTGCTGGCACATGAGACGGCATCCAAGTTTTTGCAACTTCGCGCTCAGCCCTTCCGCCTTGGCGTCGTCCATTAATGCTCTGCCAACCATGGTTGCTCCCTGGTTCACAATAGTACATGTTTCTTTTACTGTCTAGCTGGTTAAGGTTTGCAATCAGCTCCATTCGTATGTTTGGAATTATGTCGTTCTCCATTGCTCATCGTCGGCTCTCGGCTACAACTTTTCTCCCTTGCTATTGGCTCACTTTTCCTCTCTGTGGTTCGTTCCTTTTGAATATGTCCTTACGAACTGAAGGTAATTCTTCGTAAAATCCTACGCTACGAACGGCTCTAGCTTCCATGCGGGCTGTCCACGACATCACTACTTCTTCGTTTTAGGTCATTGATCACTTCGTGGACTATCAAGGCTTTGTCAATATTGGTTGGTGAAACTTAGTCTAGCCGAACCAATCTCGGGTCTCTCATATTCTTCTCTTGCTCATTGGGCAGGGTTGTTCAATCCTTTGACGTAATAAGCTGCTTCCTCGTGAGTGCTTCGTTACGCTTCCCTTCCTCCTTTTCTGTTCACTAGAAGGTCTTATAGTCGAGATGTCATTTCTTCCACTTCCGCGAGATGGCACGCTTCCTCCTATCATCTCGGCTTTACTAGCTGGTGCTGCTTGTCTTCGATTCTTTGCCAAAGTTTTATAGTTCTCCTTTGATCACCATCTCGTCAGTTCACTTCGTAATCAGCTTCAGCAAAGCTCACTTCGTTGGTACAACAATTTCACGAGCCTTTCAATCCCACGAGATTCATCCGCCAAGACTTAACACGACGTCTAGTTCGTCAACTTGCCACTTCATCAGTCACATTCGAATTTGCAACTACGACAATTCATCCATCTCCTTCCGTCGTCCTTATCATCACTCTCCCGTGACCCGTCTCTTCATGAGTTGATCCCGTCGTCCTTATCGTCATTCTCTCCGTCTGGTAACAGTGATCTCGTACACAATCCTAACGAGATTGGGATCACCGACTTTCCCCTTTCGGTTTTGTTACTCGTGGCCATCGGTGCTGGTTTATCTGAAATGATTTGTACCCTTGCTGGTGATTTCCAGGTTAAGTTCATGAATTTCGTATGTCCGCGTGAACTGACTTGTTGCGTTTGAGCTAGATCGGAACTTTATTTCCATCACTTCTTTCATCATCTTCCCTTTCACGGAGTATCCGCTACGAAGTAAATTTGGTGATGATGTTGATGATGTTCTGGCGAATTCATCTTCGATTAAATTTACTTCGCGGTTACCCTTGAAGTAAGATGGATCATGGTCACGAAGTTAAAGTACTTTATTGTTATCACTTCGCTGGAGCTGAGTTCCTCGTTGAAGTAAGCTTCGTCTATATCCCTCGTTCCAAGAGCAACTTTGACCACACGAGTTCTCGTTAGTTGCCTTACTTAGTTGGCTTTGACCTTCCTTCTTCGTTGGCTTTGGCTCGTCCCATGCTTTCCTTCTCTATTCCATGAAAAGGTAATTTGGCTGTTGTTTTTACTTCGCAGCTTATACCTTCTGGATTCATCTTTGGTAATGCTCCTGCATTCCTTGTCATGCTTCCATTCGTCCTCACGTCTCCTTTCTCCTTCATACCTTCGTTTTTGTGGCGACCCATTAAGCAATATATCTGTATGGCAGACAAGGCCACACAGGTGACTCCATTTAAGTACCTAGTTTTTTCTTTGATAGTACGTGGTTCCCTTCCTCCCAGCGAAACCGTTCGTCCCTCTTTCTTCGTTAAGTGGTTTTGCAACGTCAGTGCCTCTTCCTGTCTTGCTAGTCTGTCATGTTGTCTCCACTGCGTATTTATGTTCATATCTCTTTTCCGTTGATGTGCCTTCCCTGTCGAGTAATCATAGATCCATCTTCTCTTCTTCTCTTCGTGACGAAGTATATTTGTCGGAACTTGGTTTATCTCCTCATGACGAAGTAAATTTTACGAAGTAGTTTCTGGCGATGCTACTCTCCCTCTGCTTCGTCAATGATTTATCACATCGACGGCTTTACGCATTTCCTGCAATAGTCCTTTCTTCCACTTCGCCAATGATTTATCGCATCGAGGGCTTTGCGCGTTTCCTATCTGGTACTGCCATCGTCCTTTCTTCCACTTCGCCAATGATTTATCTCATCGACGGCTTTGGCCTTCTATCATCAAATCATAACCGATCGTCCCTGCACTACAAGAAAAACTGGATTAAGCAACCAGGCATTTTGTGTTGCAAAAGCCCATATTGAATCGCTCTAACCCTTAGAACGACTGAGTTTGGCTCTCGCTCCTGAGTTGCAAAAAGTGGGATCTCTATAGACCTAGAGCAGCTAGGCACTCGCTCTAAGCATGTTTCAACTACTACCAGCATTTAACTAATATGATTGCTTTAATTTTATTCCAACTATTCTAAGATGAGTCGCTCCAAATATGGTTCAACTACCATCAACGGCTAACCAATATAATTGCTTTAAATTTATTTCAACCATCCTACTGAGTAATATGTTAAGTTGACAATGGTTTAGGGCGACTCAATTGTCCAATGCTTTAAACTTATCAGAGATTAGTTGCTCTTTCTTCATCGACGGGAATGTTCTGATTGGATAAATGGTCAACGGACAGATTTTGACTCAGATGAATAAAAGTAAAATTAAAATTAATATAGGACACAAATATGAACAAAATTTAATGCAACATTAATTTTAATTTATTATCACAAAATTCAATTTACAACATCATTTATTAGTCAATTTACAATCTCATATTTTTACAAAAATGAAATACAATCTCTGGGAAAGAAAATTAAAATCTAATGATACATGGCACCATTGAAACAACAACTTCAACCTGCACCCATCAAAGTTCTTGAATTTCACAGGACAATCTTAAATAGATCTGCAATCTAACATCCTTCGATCTGTTCTTTTAACTCTGATTTCTAGATCATAAGAGTATTCATCCTAAATCTGGTTTCTTCCTCCCCAAAAATGTGAACTTTGGTCCTGCATATATACAAACCAGCAAATTCAAAGTGGAACTAACTATAATCAGGAATCAAACTAAAAGAAAAAAAAAAGGATAAAAACTAGATTAAGAAACAAATCAACAAAACCTGATACTTTTTACCTTCTTCAAAGTATGCGTAGGAGCAAACTTCACTTGATTTGTTTATTCCGAACCAAAGAAAAAAAAATCAGACCCATTGAAAAAAAAAATCAAAGAATCATATTTATACATATAGATGAGTTAAGTAACTTATGGTCCAAACGACCAAAGACATATTATCAGTGTAGACAACAAAACTTTATAAAGAGAACAATAAGCTTGAAATCTTGATTAATAACAAATCTTTATGGAAAAGATGACAGATGCATCTAGATACAGATTAATACAGAGGAAGATGAATTAGAAATTCTAAACAAATAAAAATCAAATTAACAAACTCAATCATTTAATGGATAAACGAGACCAACTGAATAAGAAACCTATCAATAAAATCTGATATTTTGTGATAATTTATTCATTCAAAGATAGAAAAAAAAATCAGACCCATTTGAGAAAATCAAAAACTCCTAATGCAACCAATTTCATATAGATTTTAATTAATTTATGGTCCAAAACGGCAAAGAGATAACTGTTCTGTTTACACATCAAAGCATGAAGCCCTGATTAGTAACAAATCTTAAAGGAAAACATGGATATGAAGAGAGAGGCATAGAGATGCAGATCAATATAGAGGAATAAGAAACGAAACCTTAATACCTAAACACTGTTATTACTACAATCAATCATTGCAGACAAAGAAATATCTTAATAACAAAATCAAAAATTTTGAATCATTCGTTAGTAAATCCAACCCAATGAACAACAATTAAGAAACAAATTTTATCAATTAACCCAATGAGAACAAGATCTATTGAGAATCTAAGATGGAGGAAAGAAGAAGATGAGAAAAGTAGGAGAAGGAGGCGCAGCTGCTTCTACGAGAGAGAGGAATGAAAAGAGTTCTCCAAAGGAATTAGGTTTTCCTATAAACTTTATGTGGAAAGGAAAATTACAGGCCGTTGGATGGCATAGAGAAGAAACCAAATTGATGGATGAGATTTATCTCATCTTCCACGTTTCGAAACAACGGGACATTAGTCCACTACTAATTTTTATCAAAATCCGTATGAGCTTTCTTTGTAAGTTGATATCCGTAGGATTATAGACTTTAGTTCTCTATTGGTTGGAACAATCTCATGCGGATCCTCATGGATTTGTGTTTCTTTTAAGTAGATTTGTGTTTCTTTCGTAAGGCATCCACTTGTGTATGGTGAAGTTTCGTATTTCAGAATATTTTCATTTTTTGTAGGAATATAGAATTTTACATGAGGAACATGTTACCAAAATATTAGCTTCAAATTCATTTCCGGTTGAGCTCAGTAGAAAAAATGACGTGTTTCTTTAAAGTAGATTTGTGTTTCTTTCATAAGGCATTCATTTATGGATGGTGAAGTTTCGTATTTCGGAATATTTTAATTTTTGGTAGGAATGTAGAATTTTGCATGAGGAACATGTTAACAAAATATTAGCTTCAAATTCATTTCCGGTTGAGCTCAGTAGAAAAAATGACGTGTTTCTTTAAAGTAGATTTGTGTTTCTTTCATAAGGCATTCATTTATGGATGGTGAAGTTTCGTATTGCGGAATATTTTCATTTTTGGTATAAATGTAGAGTTTTATATGAGGAACATGTCACCCAAAAATTAGCTTCAAATTCATTGCAGGTTGAGCTTAGTAGAAAAATGACTCTAAAATGTGAAGATTATATCGATATAACCATGTCAATGGATCCTACCCGATTTTTTAATTTGCAGTGATTCAATAATTTTTTCATATGAAACTTTAAGTTTATCGCCTATAAATAATTAATATGACAACTGCTAATTTAATTTTCAAATAAAATTATAGTAGAATCTTGGGTGAGTGAGAATTTGTTTTTTTAGAACAGAGCCTACTTAAATAAATTTTGATTTTTCGCCCAATCAATCAACGACCATATTTTCCATTCTTTCTATTTCTTATTTCCTAATGCGTTTCCATTTAATACTAGTTCTGAAGCATTAATTAAAAAAGAAAAACGCACTAGATTAGTATTACACAAGTGGGAATGCGATTTCCATAAAATCGCTTAAAAAAACTTGATTAAAAAAGGATGGATTTGTCTGGTCCAATTTAATTGGTTCATTGGCATTTTTATCATTCAATCCAATTATTCCAAGTTATATGTATCTTAGTCGATGATGTCTTTCCGCCTAAACCAAAGAGGTATCCATACTGTACCTAAGGTGAAGAATTCAATCATCTTGTCTAAGGTGCAATTTTAGTTAGCAATGAATTTTAGATTTAAGATTTTCAAGTTTGACATGAATTCAATAGATTTAGATCGAGTGTTTTGATGATCAGATTTGGGTTTGGAGATTGATGTTTCTTAATTTAGAGATGTTGAAACATAGAGTTCTTCTGCGGTTCAGGTGAAGGGATATGACTTGGAAGAAGAATATTTTTTTGGTCTCTTTCTTGCACAATCAAAAAGTTTACAGAGACAAGTCCGTAAACTTGGTTTGCATGTGAGAGTACTTGGATGATTTCGGAAATCACATAACTTTGTCGCTATGTGTACTGGTATTAACCGAGTTCCGGAGTTCACATAACTTTATTTGGTGTGCGTACCGGTATGTATACCAAAATGGTTTCGGGACCAACAATTCTTTTCTAGTATGCATTGGGGTTTGCATACTGATTCAGGTTCTTGAGTTCATATACTTTTTAAACTGTGCATACTGGTATGCGTATCAAAAAATTGTTGTCGATATATAACTACTTCGATACGTGCA
Source organism: Papaver somniferum (assembly GCF_003573695.1). Classification (NCBI taxonomy): domain Eukaryota; kingdom Viridiplantae; phylum Streptophyta; class Magnoliopsida; order Ranunculales; family Papaveraceae; genus Papaver; species Papaver somniferum. Next base: position 202,944,018 of record NC_039358.1, read on the forward strand.
CTGGGTACATGAATTAAGGCTTCATACCTTAGTATTTTCCCTAGTTTCTAAGAATGGTATGCATACTCTCTTCTAACGTGATCAATGGCCCAGATTATTGCACGTATATTTTTCACGTGCACTTGAGTTCTATATTTTTGGAAGGGGAATATATACTAGCCCATTTTTCATTTTTTATACGGTATATGAAAACCCATTAATATATTACTAGATATGTAAATCCCGTAATTAATTATATTATTACTAGTCTATTAATAATATACGGATTAGTCATTATTATTAGGGATGCAAAATTGTGAGTGATCCCTAAATTAAATTTATATCATAAAAAAAAAAATTAACAAAAAATTTATATCATAACGAAGTCGCCCCACAGCCCATGCTCTTATTGGCAACTCGTTATTATGATGCTATCGTGAAGGCCATACCATCTACTTTTGTTATGTCCGAGAGTGACTCGATCCTATGGCAGTGTAATAGGAAACCCCATGCATAAGACTATTCCATGTCCTCCTAGTTGAAAATTGGGTTGGGTTCTAAGTTCAATACATATCGTCAAGAAGTCTTGAAGTAATATCATGTTCTGGCATATTGTACACTGGTACGTTCTTACATAGTTTTCGACTTATAGTAGTCCACTCCCGGCTAGGTTTCGACCTTGGAGCCACTTTCTTTTTCGAAGTCGCCGGAAAAAGGTTTCATCCGTTATATATTAATGTTATCCAATCTCTCTCGGCCTCACTCAATTTCTCTTAGATTCCCATTGGTTTAATTATAAGGTTACCGATTAATTCAAATCAAATTTCCGTCCACTTCATTTAATTTTATTTGTTACCGGTTAATCTTACCAAATTTGGTTGCCGCATTAATTTTCAATCAGATATATCGGTTTTCTTCTAATTATTCATCATTTTAACCGTATGCGCCGATTGACTATAGTCAATTTCACATGTTATCAATCAATTTTATTCAATATCACTCGATTGCTCCTGGAGTCAATGGGTTTATATGGTTAACTATTAAATCATATCGAATTTTCATTTAGTACACTTAAAAAAAAAAATTATCTGTCAGTTCTACTTTATGTCGGTCGACCTCACCCACTTTCTCTTGTATTACATTGTCTTCTCATGTTATTGATAATTTTAGCCGAATGTCCATACTCTTTAGTCAATTTCACCTGTTATATATTAACCTTATCCAACATCGCTCGCTCCACACGATTTTCCTTGGATTCCATGGGTATAATTGTATTATTGCCTATTAATTTCAAACGAATTTCACCCGTTATTAATCAAATTTATTCAATAGTTACTCGATTTTTCTTGGATTCCATGCGTTTATATGGTTGACTATTAAGTCAACTCATATATCCATTTAGTTCACTTAATTTATCCGAGACCAAAAATTTCACCTTGGCCAAGTTGATTTCTATTTTTCACCGAGATGAGAACTGATGCGTTAATCGGCATAATTGACCAAGTTCCACATATTTTTTGACCGAAGGAATTATCGATATAATTTTAAATTTTCAAGGGTTCGGTAAAGCTCCGAGATCTATTTCATGTTGTAGGATAGTTTTTTGGTTTCTTTTATTTGTTTTTTTCTTCTCATTTGAAACCAGTTAAAACAGTAGTAGCCAGAAAATGACCGAGCGGACTGGGATCGGTTTCAAACGCAACCGATCCATCAACAGTTCAGTGGCAGTTTTGAAATCGAAAACCGAGGTGTATATGGTTTGGTCAATGGTTTTTCCTAAAATCCAGACCGACATGCCATTGTGCACCCCTAATAGTAAACTAAGATAACAATCATGATCCGTATGACACTAATCTAACTAATAAGAAACTAAAATGAGATCATTATTGGTTTCAAATGCCTACTTCCAAAACTGACTTCTCTTTTGAACATGTGGTGGCCGCTTAAACTTGGTTGCTCATAGAGAGGTTTTACCAACCGATTCATTTGTTAGTTGTTAGGAGTCGGTGCCTCAAAGTAAATAGCTACCTGAGCACTTTTCAAGATGCTATAGATGACTTGAAAGAGTGATGTAGCGAGCAAACACATTCAGTCGTGGCTAGATATTAGATGACACAGGTTTGTAGCCGCCAAACTTTATGGCAGTTGCAACTTTGGATGCTTAAACCCTTAAAGTGACTAAAATTATGGGCTCTTGCTGGGATTTTGGTCGCTTAAGCTATGTTTTCTTGTAGTGCTGCCACAAATTTTAATGTCAAAGATAAATAAGAAAGAGTACTCCCTTTTACCCATCGTCCTTTTCTTGATCCTCACGAAGTATCCTTTTCACGGAGGTAGCTTTGATTCCACGAGATAGCTTTTGTCCCACGAAATAGCCTCCATCCGCGAGGTAGCTTTGATTCCACGAGATAGCTTTTGTCCCACGAGATAGCCTCCATCCACGAGGTAGCTCTCCTCCACGAGGTATGTCCTCCGCATCCACGAAGCTTTAGTCCCACGTGGTAAATATTCACGAAGCAAATGAAATATGACTCCATGGTATTTATACTGTTCCTCAATCTTCCTGATTAAGCATTCATTACTTCATCATCTTTGCTATCTTCTGTGCGTTCTTTCACAATTAGAATTCGCCGGAATTATCTTCTGTGCGCTCCGATTTCCTCCCTTCATTTTGTTGAAATGATTTCCTCATCGTCTTTACTTAGTCGGCTTTACTTACCTCGTCGGCTTTACTTTGTCCTCCTCCATCTTCCTCGTCATCGCTTGCCTCCGCCTTTTCTCGGTTCATTTCCTTTTTCGCAGTAGTCCCGGCTTTCACAATCTGACTAGGTTTCTCCACAGTCCCGGCTTTCACTTTCGATCTGCGTTTCCCTTGTATCATGGTCCTTCGTCTTTCATCCTTTACCAATATATCGTCCTTTGCCTCCTGATCTCGAGCATACAATCGTTTACTCCTTCTCAACACCGTTTGTGATTCCGTTTGCTTCACCTTTCCCTTCATCGTTTACCTCGTTCCGAAATTCGTCTTTTTATCCACCTCTTTGCTAGTCTTTCCGCTTAATCCTCAGATCTCGACCTAGCCTCCTCAGATCTTTGGTTTCCGCCTCTTTGGTGCAACCTAAGCTTCTCTCCCTACTCTTTAGACGAGGATAGATCCCCAATCTAAGATCCCTGTTTCTGGACGCCAAAATGTAACTACGGAAAATCCATAACTACACCCACACTTGTATTCATTGTTCTTCACTAATGATTATTTGGTTTACATAGACTCCATTAAATAGTTTTTTGGGTGCTCTAGATCTAGTTTTTGGGGAAAAAGAAGATAAGGATAAAATAAAATCTGATCCCTTTCTCTCTCTTAGATATTTTGTTAAGTACTAGAGAGTAGAAATGAATTTATAAATATAAACTTTGCTTACAAACTAAGCTATCTTGGTCTAGATATTATGTAAACTATTCTAGGAATGTTATACTACACTGGCTTTCATTAGGCACCACATGTCGAGTATGGTTTTTGGTGTCTACACCCACACTGCGGGATAACCGCAGTGTCTAAGTGGGTACAATATTATATGAGGATCAGGTCACTATAAATTAACTGGTATGATTCGGTAGGTAGGGCTCGTCGATTGGAATATAGGTAATCATTTTTTCGTTCCTAAAGTCGAGGCCATTTCAGCATAATGGGCTCCAGAGTCGGCAACAACTACGCAGTTAAGCGTGATCGGGCAGGAATAATCCAGGGATGACATCTTGGAAAGTTACTGCTGGATTACCGCAGTAATGCTCATTGAAAACCCCACACATGATTACCACAGTGGCTAAGTGAGGACGATATTGGTGGAGGATCGGGTAATTACAATCTTACCACACAATTGTATCTTCAGAATATCTATCAGACATTAAGCCATATCTCCTTAAGTCTCAGACTCCACTAGAGAACTTTCCATATTTACTCCGAATCTTCTTTACTTGTTCATAATCTGGAAAGATCCTTATAGAACAATCTTCACGGTTTGTAGCAATCTCTTGATCAACATACACTACAATAAAATCTACCTATTGCTACACTATATATTGTCACATCTTCAATACATATGTTGCAAGAGAATTTTCTTAGCCATAATAGTTCTCAAGTGCATCTAAAAGCTATAATTTACTGCCACAAAATGAAACTTTTGCCATAAAACTATAGCAACAATATGAAAAGAGTTATCCCACCATGCATCACTAACTATGGATTTTTAATCCTTGCTGTTTTTTTGTAAGACCACAATGTCTATAGATTTTTTTATAAGTTTTCCAATGCTCAGATGTAACCAATGGCTCTAAAGATATTTTAACTTGTTGAAGATATGCTAACATTTTAATAGGATACCTGCAAGGACATGGATAGACTTCAAAGACATTTACTTTGGAACAAAGATCCCGAGAAGCCTAAGGCAATCTATTACATTGGGCGGATCTTGGTTAAACCCAAAAAGTTGGGAGGTCTTGAATTCAGAAACATGGAACTCTTTAAAAATATTATGATCATTAAAATTGTGTGGATACTCATCCCCCATCCGGACTCATTATTTCCTCCACCATGAAATGAAATCACTTGGAAGGTCAAGAGATTATCATAATGGCCACAAGCCCAAATAAACTGATTATTGGATTTTGTAAGGTATCCCTTAAGGTGTTGAAAATATTCCTAAGTATTACAGATGGAGACACAACAAAAAAGAAAAAGAAAACATCATTGTAAAGCCCAACTCTACCCCAGTGACCTAACTACTATCAATCAACTAATTAATTACTCGTCAACAATAGAGGGGAACGAGAGTCTGACACTTTTGCTCTCTGGTTATCTCAAGATCACCAAGTTATTACCCAATGCACTATCTTCTACAACCAGGAGGAAGACACCATTATTTGGAGCTTCCATGCCAAATGGGATTTTACAGTCAAATCTCTGTGATAAAAAAATTGAGGACAAGTGCAAAGATGATCTTATCAACCATGCTTGAAAGGATATCTGGAAAATATACACTTTCCCCTATAATATTCAAATGTCCATATGGAAATGCGTTCATGGAATTCTGCCCACGAATACTAAAACTGTGATCATTCTCAGTTATATTGACCACATCTCCAATTTATGCAAGTGCGCCAAAGAGGATATAATGTATACTCTGATGTCTCATCAGAAATCATAAGAAGAAATTTGGTATAAGTTTTAGCAAAAGCTCAATGGATTCTTTTATCATGGAAAGAAATGTTAAATTCTACCCTCGCAATAATTTTCCTCTAGCTAGTTTCTCTGTATTATTCAGGAAACTGCGTGGGAGCAAGAAACTACAGAGACAATGTCTCTGAAGTCTGCAGAGCTAGAAGGGGAGCTGATCTAACATTGTGATGGGCCAAAAATTTGTAGTGGGACAATATAGACTTTCATGTTGAGGATGATGCAATTCTGGATAAAATAAATGAAAAGTATAGAAAATAAGTCCAACAAAGATTCAATAGATTTCATCAAATGAATAATACAAATTTTGAAACAATATCTTTTTTGATAGGTAACCCGATCAAAGTCAATCGAGATCAAAACATATCGGCAGTAAACTTACTTAGATTAGCAGCTAACCTTTTTCACTTAGAGAATTTTGCTTGGAAAGGTCCAGATTATGTACTTATTAAGAAACTTGCAATCAGCAAAAATAAACAGTAATGCCAATCTTATATATGAAAACCGCGAGTCTTTGCTATGCTGGAGACAGCTCCCCAAATCCAAATATTGTTGTTGAGCAACTGTTTTACATGACATTTATTTCTTTTCTTATTAAAAAAAGAAAAATGAATACGTATATTTGGAGACACATATTATTTATCAAGAAAAATCGAATTCCAAATACCGAACCGAAAACAAAGTCACATGATTGTATTTTTTTCATTGGAAAAAACTAGAAGTAGGAATCGTCGAACATGCGCTATCCAAAAGGAATTATTGTTGTGGCACCACAAGGTAGGTCAACTATCGACATTGGTAACCAGAGCCGGCCTCATAGGGGAATCAGGGAAAGGCCCACTTTGAGCAGTAAGGTCCATGGGGCAGCAACATCCCAGTTTTATAGTGGGGGTTTTCTTAAAAATAAATTCAGAAAGAGACTTATAGATGAAACTACGTAAATATTTAGGACAAAATTTTAATAAACATAAAAAATTGGGGATTTATTTTTAATATTCTTTAAACTCTTTAATTTCTTTCCACCAACAATTTTTTTACCTTTTGCTTTTGGAGCCTAAAAGAAAGGTGCTCTAAATAACCACCTAAATCTCTTGTGTTCTTTAGGTCTTGAATTATTGATTGAATAATGTAACTCGACAGTTCCTTTTCATTTCTCTATTTTTCTAATTCTAACACGAGAAGATCCCTTCACACTTCCAAATTCACACCTCCTTACATTTTAGGAAATATTTTTCTTACAAAAATTATACGATAGCGTACTCAAACCTAATATTTTAAAGATATGCTCATCCTACAATGTTCTACATACCTATAAAAATTACTTATTTTTTATTATGAGTCGTGGAAAAATAAAAAAAGAATAAAAACGAATGAGGGGCATGATTTTTTCTTTTTTTGCTTTGGGGCAAAAAAAATCTCAGAGACGGCCCTCTTGGTAACCAAACTCATGGTGTAAGTGCGGCTACTTATGATGATTCTTTTAGATTTACTGTAACAATGATAATGTGTAGTTGATGGAGATACTAATTAATCTTATAAAAGCTGTTACATATATTAGCTAGTGAAGTCGATCACAAAAGAAAAGGAAAAAAAAACTAGTGAAGAACTTGGTCGTCTTCGAACTTGTGTACTTTTAAATAATTAACCAATATTGGAAGAAGAACAGTCGTCAAAATCTGAACGACCACATTGAGCATAAGTTACCAAACACGACATAATCACACCATAATATATTCATTAGAGGAAGGTCGGAAAATCAAAACATCATTAGGGGTGAGGATTTACTTTGGTCGTCAAAATCTAATTCTTGAGTTTGTATCAGAAGGGAAAGTTAATACTCCTTTCGTTCCTAATTAATAGGTTGGTTTTGTTTTTAGAGAAAATTAAGAGAACTAATCATTAAAAGTGGTCCTCAGACACTTGTCAATAAAATAAGTGAAGTGAAATAGTCTCAGTGATACTTGTTAGCAAAAGAAGTATAGTGAAATGGTTCACATGACACTTGTTATCAAAAGAAGTTAAGAGAAAAGTAGTCCCAGAAAACTAAATTAACAGTTGGCTTTCTCAATTAGAAAACCAGCCTATTTTTTTAAAACATTTATTTATAGAACCAGCCTATTATTTAGAAACAGAGGGAGTAATATATTTGAGTCAAACGGGTGTGATGATGGTCATCTGAGAGGATTTATTTGATCAAGAAAAAAGTCAGAAATTTAATTTCTAGAGAAAATATATAAAAATCAAAACCATGAGGAGAAGACAGGGGCTGTTAGGATAAACCCACGGTAATAAAAGTAGGGTAGGATATCGGGAAAAAAAAGAAGAGAGTGGGAACCGGGAAACCTTATTCTATATCGAACCACTTAGTAAAGATGACAAATTTGCCACTTGAATGACAGGGTTAGCAACTTTAGTAAAGACGACAAAGCCACTTTTGTCCCAAATGAGTTAAACTGATCTAAATTCTGGATCATGATTATAAATTATTAATGATAAACATATACCCAATTAACTTTAATAGCAGAACATGTACCCAATTAACTTCAATAGTAGAACATGCATTCATGAGTTAAAGATTATGTCCAGTTACAGAGGCTCACATGGTGATGTATTATCATTAACGTAAGCAATTTAGCACATGACGTCTGAGCCAAAGCGTCACGATTCCCACTTTCCTTCGTCCTGCTCAGTTTGATGATTCTCGAACCATCGTGAGAGTGGAAGCAACGCGGATTCGAAATCTTTTAATTGTCAATGACATGTAAACACATAAAATTCCAGTCCTGAAGTAGGGCTGTATAAAATACTCTGGTGGCCCGTGGTTTGCTGTGTTTCTTCTGGGTTCATGAACGTCAAACAGCCCGTCATGAGTTTGTAAGGATATCAACTCATAAAATCGTTTGATAAAGTGTTGTTGACTGGTCACGGATGGGGAGAAAAATGCAGTTGACTAGTCAAGGACTAAATCGCACTCCCACAGCACACTCGCATATTGCATCCTTGACTAGATGAAGAATGAAAGTACACCTTTTATGCACTCCAAAAAAGAGTTCCTATTATACTCCCACTATACTCTTACACGTTTGCATTTTGAGGACATGAACAATATTTTTTTGGTAAAATGTTACTCTTTTGTCGAACCGTTAGTTTTGGAATCGTCCACATCTCTGTTGGGAATATTGAATATGACCTTCTTTTAAGTTCCCTTATGGCAGAAACCTCTCATCTGCATCAAATTATCAGTATTTCACCCTTTCTCCACATACCCCATAAGCTTTATAGGTAAATAATCAGGCCCGGCCTGCGATGTGTTGAAATTATTAGTCCCACATTGTCTGGGTAATTTAAGATTCTGCGGTTTATTGTTCTTTGGGCCTCTCCACTCATCGCCAATTGGTTTTGAGTTGGATGCCCGTATTCTAACATGGTATCAGAGCTAGGCTCGTATGAGAGTGGAATGAGAAGTAGACCCAAAGGGCGTCGTCCTCCCGTACAGAGGTCCACGTTGTAATAGCTTAATCTCCGCCCTACACGTGGAGGGGGAGCATGTTGGAGAAATTATAAAATAGTCCCACATAGCTAACTCCTTAGCCTAGATCTTAATATATAAGGTGTGGAGCCACTCCACTCATTGCCAATTGGTTTTGAGTTGGAAGCCCACACACTTCTAACATGGTATCAGAGAAGGCTATTTGTGTCGAGTCATTTGACTGCACCTTTACTCCGCGTCACCCGATTTATTGTCCAGGTGCTAAGACCCAACGAGACTACACGAGAGGGGGCGTGTTGAGATTATTAGTCCCACATTGTCTGGGAAATTTAAGATCCTACGGTTTATAATCCTTTGGGCCTCTCCACTCATCACCAATTAGTTTTGAGTTGAATGCCCGTATTCTAACAAAAGATGAAGGGCAGATTTGGAATACGATGGTTCAGACACGAATAAATTAATGAAGGGCAGATTTGGAATACGATGGGTCAGACCGGAATAAATTAATGGTCGCAATTTCTCTCTGGATCTTCTTTCCATTAGGAGTATCTATAAATATACATCACCATTCCCTAATTTCCCTCAAATCATCCAGTCATTAAACACTCTCTTTCTCCTTAGATATTCTTGTTTGAGTCTGTTGAAAGGCATATTTTCATTACGAATACTAGTAGATTATTCACTTTTCTTTATTTTCATTTCATCTCTTTGGTTTATTGTAATGGAGAAGAATACTACCGTTAGTTATTTGGATCTTAAGCTATTGATGTTCAATAATCTAACCCAAGCTAAAGAGCTGCTAAAACAATTAGAATTTAACGATACTTCTTCTACTACCGGAAACTTGTTAATACCTATAATCTTATCTTCCTTTGAAAAGTCTCTTTCCTTGTTGAGTGGGATTAATCCAGAAGCCGGAGGCAGTCGATCTGAAATCAAGTCTGATCTCATGGGGAACTTCCCTTCCAGAAAGAGGTAATAGATAGGATCCATTTGATTGTACATGGCAATATTGTTTTGTATCTGAATGAATACGTTATCTTATGAATATACTTTTGCTTTGGGATTAATTATATACTACGTAGGAAAGAAGAATCGAGATGGACAGAACAAGTACTCGTTTGCGAACGGACGGGGCTTGAAGCACCTATAGATGATGGATATAGTTGGAGGAAATATGGAGAAAAAAGCATTATTGAAACCAAATATCCAAGGTAAAACACAATTTTAGTATTAATCACATGAACATAAATTATCATGGATTCATGCTTAATTAATTTAGTCTTTAGCTAATTAGATGTTACTGTTATGATCTTCAGGAGTTATTATAAATGTGCTCTACGAAAGGCTCAAGACTGTTCTGCAATGAAACAGGTTCAGCGTAACGACGATGACCCATTGATGTTTAGTGTCACGTATCGCGGAAAACATACTTGTAATCAAGTTTCGTATGTACCGTCACCAGTGAAATCAGGGAATATAACTGATGATAAACATAAAGAAAAACGACGTCAGGAAAAAACACAAGAAACGATTATCAGTTTTCAAATATGTCCTCATGTTCAAAGAGAGAATTCGGATGGTACTACCCAAACAGTTCTAATATCACCTTTATTTACATTTCCTTCTCCTGATCCATTAATACCTGTTCCATGTGTAGAGAAAGAAAGTAAGAACAACAACAATATGTCCTCTTCATTCACACCTGATAATCATCTCTTCACGATCAGTAGTCCATCCTCATCATCTCCATATATGTCTTTGCCTACTTCAGAACCCAATTCCTTCTCTCCATACACAGTGAATAGTTTTGAAGGTGGATTAACCTTACAAACTTCAGATTATGATCTTTGTGATTTTACTTTTATATAGATTTGGGTTTCTCCGATGGCTTGGGTTTTTAATTTTCTATTTTCTGCAATTTATATACTCCTTATTAATTTGTACAGTTGCCTAAGGTAAAATTTTATGTCTCTTCTGAGTAATAATGAAGATAAACACTTCTGGATACTTAAATCTACCATTCTCACTAACTTCCAACTTGCTAATATATATCCGCATAAAATAATGTCTATCTATTAAACTTTTTATAGTCACACAAAAATAAAGTTTTTTTTTTCCTGAAGGGGAAAAGGGTTCCGAATAATCTTAAACTTTATTTAAATTAAACTAACTCATTATAATTGAGGTTTAAAGAAATACACACAGATGGTGAAGATGAATTCCACCAACCTAAAACATCATTACGTTAAGCAGACTGACAAAGGTCATGTGCCAAACCATTTACACATTTAAGTACAGTAACAAAACTAATGTCTTCAAAGCCTATACATCTCGTAGCAAGTTCATGCACTTTTGCTTCCCGAGATGCACGTTTGTACATGAAATAATCGTCCATTTGCTACCTCATTGCATTTCTTTCGGACGGTTTTTTTCACTTTTTCGAATTTCTAATAGATTCGTATCTAAACTGTGAGAAAAAACCAGTTTTTCCCTTGTTCGAAGAAAAGTGGTTTGGTGCAAAATCAGAGCGACTTATTGTACACCCTGAGGGTGCCACGCTCACCGTGCGATTTGAGGTTCATATAACTTAAGAGTCCTAACGGGGAGATATCAAAATAGTCCCTAGGAATTTTGGCGATTTAAATTCACTATACCACAATCAAGAAGAGGATATCAATCACCTTCCCTTACTCTATTAAATTTAAGATATGCACCACAAAACAGAGTGACAATATTCATAATATTTACTCGAATTAATAACGTTGTTGGTGAAATCAGTTGGTGTTAAACTGATGCTTTAATAACTATGAATAAGATTTAACACTTAGGCCGAATTAGTATATACATGATGAATTAAATCAGGGCCGGTCCCAAAGGGGAAGCACGGAAAGCTCCACTTTGGGGCATCAAGGCCTAGGGGGCAACAAAATAAATGCTTTATGTTTTGGGTTTTTATCAAAAATAAAAACATTTTTAGGGGCTTATTCATAAATATATGTGATATATGGGGTAGAAATTGAACAGTTTTAGGACTAAATTGGAAATTCTTTTCTCTTTCCACTAAATAATCCTTAATTCCCTATTGCAGGCTTAGAAAAAAAAAATCGCAGCTACCAGAATTTAGGAGGTATATATGCTAATAAGGCATTGACTTGTTCTGTGCACGACATAACTGATTGCTGGCACAATTGGTTGATGTCAATGTTCAAAGATTTGCCTATCAAAAAATTATAGGATCTAGTAGTTCAATTTATAATCGAAAAATCATACGCTGTACATTCATTCCACTATTCAAATTTTTGTTTATCGCAGTTACCTTTTTTCCTCCTTTAAGACACGCCTTCACTTAAAAAGGAAGCAAACATTACGATCTCAAAATAAAAAGAAGAGTTAAAAAATGCTCTTGTTACACTAAGTTAAGCTGCAGCGTAAAAGAATTAATATAATTATGGGGCAAAAAAAATTTAGTCCACTTCGGGGCAAAAAATGTCAGGACCGGCCCTGATTAAATGCATAGGTGTGTTTCCGCATTTTTTTTCTTCGAAATCTTACTACTTAATTGGATATTCGACCGAATTTATAGTCTGCATAGCTGATGTATAAGCACACTATAGTGACACATATTTTCAATGATCGGATTTATTTTTTATTTTTGAAGGAAAGAAGAGGAAATACCTCTTTAGATTATATTAATTGGAAGCCATGAGCAGGTTATTTCAGGTACATCATATAGATACGACATAAATATACAAAAACAAACTATAACAACAAAATAAGAACTGTAATATAACAAAAATACATAATCGTCGATCATAGAAGTAATTGATCTGATTAGAGGGATATTTTTTTAATTATGCATCCACCATTTGGAAAATTCTTTTTCTTCATTAAGACAAAATCTTTTATAAAAAGGATAATTTGCACAAAATATAATTATTATAACCAATTCAAGTAGACATTGATCTTGTTTGATTGAATCTTGATCATTGTCACGCCGAAATTACTTATCTTCGAAGATATACTTGAATATATCATCGGATACCAATTGAAATGCCTGAAGACTATAGGAAATCACACTGATTGCGAATTTAAATACCACTACATGACATGAAATAGCCATGAGATTTCAACAATAGAACAAAAACTCAAATCCTAAAACCTAAAATCACAAATAATGTGACTTTTTTTTTATTAAAAACGTGAAAGACATTACTAAACCCAAATCTCCTCGGAAAATCTGATATCTTAGATATATCTAATTTTGGAGAGAAGACATATTGAAGAAGAGAATTTGTGGATAATTTTTTGGAAAAAACAATTATGCAGAGAGGGAAGAGAGAACACTGACCAACGAATTACTAACTATGAACTTAGCACTTTACCAACCATGTTTTCACTGACCGACGAATTAACTATGAGTTTAACTCAAAATTAGCAAAACATTACCAAAAATAACTTCACAGTACGATGTAAATCTATTGGTTAACAGAAAATAAGTGAGGGAGCTATGTTGGGACAAGTGGGATCCCTAGATTCCAAGTATTTTGGAATTCCAATGAGGGATATAGCATCACTTTTGGATGTAGCCGGGCGTTAATGTCTTAAGGACAACTTGTTGAACACGTGAATCAGTTTGTAAATTTGTGACTTGAAATTTACAAATTTTATCTCGTTGTAAAGGGTTGAGATTTTCATTAACAAAGGAGAAAAAGAACACAAGAGAGAAGCGTCTAAGCGAGTCCAAAGGTGAGGTCAACACCCCCATCAAAAACAAAGAAGTGCAAACTAAAAGAGTGGCAAAAGACAACTCCTTAATCAAGCCACAACAAAGAAGGATAAAAAAAACAAAACTAGCTAAAGCTGAAACACCAAACAAGATAATAGCAAATTACTTATGCTTCCTAGCAATGGATCGATGGCCTTTACCCAAATTCTCATTTTTTGGAGTTTCGTCATTCCATTTGATCCTTGAAAGCTGTTTTTTAGTTTTTTTTTATTTCTTTGTCTTCTTAAGACAAATAGTGTGCATATTTGTCAGATAATGCATCATCGAATTCTTCAATATCCTCCCCACACTCTTTGATTATAACTCTGCTTTATCTAGAATAAAATGTTGATTTTCATTACTCAAGATTTTGAAAGTGTTATTCACTTTGACACAAGTGTCACTGCTCTTAGTCTTGGTTGTGTCTTTCTTATCACTTGCAATATTCTTAATAGGAGAGTTCCCGCTTGAATTCCTCCAGTTCCCATCGTCATTTGTTGATACTGCATTCATCGTAATAGATCCTTGATTGTCAGAGATTACTTCTCTACTATCAGGCTTGAAAGAGGGGTGCCCCTCTACCCGAAAGGGATTATGTTTCACCTTCTCTCCTTCAGCTTTCTTATGAACACTTCCAGTCTTGAATGGACTCTTTGCAACTGCCTCCGTTTCTTTTAATGGGTTATTTCTCTTGTCAGCATTATCCTTGGACAAATCTTTCCATTGGTATGCAAAGTCACTTGAAAAATGAAATGGAATATGTTTATGCGTCCTAGCTGACTTGGCCCCGTTAATTGCAATCTTTATTGGACTCTTTGTTGTCTTGAATGGTCTCTCTCCAGGTGAAGCTTGTTTCGCAGAATTCCCCTTGTCAGTAGAAGAAATGGTTTTCTTTACCACGCTGCAGCCTTTTCTGCTTTTTTTTCTTTTCTAAAACAACTTTCACCACTGCAACTTTAAGACCCCGCCCGAATTATTTGTTCTCATATCAGCAGCCTCCTCATTAGTTTCCATGACCTCACCCAAAACTGTTGAAATTTTTTCATCTTCTCTTGTTGTGACTGTCACTTCAACTGCACCACTCATAACTCTCATATCATCTAGTTCCAGTATTGATGTGTTGTCCCCGTTCATAACCCCTGACTTCACATGTGAATCCTCTGCTACCTTATTTTCACTGGCTCCTTGGAGGCTAAAATGAACTTTCTGAAGAATTTTTCCTTGCTTTGTTGATGCCCATCTAGTTGTCCTGCTCTTGTTGCAGCTTTTGGATAGATGGCCAAAAACCTTGCACAAATCATACCTTGGAGGCTTCCATGGATATTCAACAGGAAGCTCCAAAGCAATTTTCTGATCAATCATTAGGGGATACACTCTGGATAGGTACGCTCAATGTCTTAGTTTATTAGACTCTTTGCTTTCAGAAAAAGTGATACTTTCACTTTTTCAATTTGGCCTATTTGTTTTCTATTCGATCGGCCTTCTCACCGTAACAGCGGTATTCTACTTCATTTGATTTTTTTTTATATTTTATTATTGCACCCAACACGCATTAATAATACAAGATTTCTACCGGAATTTACCAATTCGATTTCCAATTTTTTTGGCATGTACCAATCCAATGCTATGGCAATGTATCTTCGTTGTCTTATATGCATTGATACAGACCCAAAATTAGTAATTCCTGTGGCAATGTTGTATAACAAATACGATCCAATGAGCAATCGACCAATTAGGCCATGCCAGAAGGAAAAAAGGGCGGTGCTATGATCCAAGATAATCTAACATAATCTATCTGACCAGTGGCGGAGCCAGACTTTCTAACTTGGGGGACAAATAGATAAAGGGGAAGACAGTATTAATGGAGGCCGAAGGCCGTCCGAAATTGTGAGGGTCTTTTGCGATAAAAGAACAAAACTTGACTCAAAACTCCACAAAATATCATCAATACTTCATAGGACCTTATAGTATGTACACCTAGTGCTAGAATTTGTTATAGGAAACTTTGAAATGTACGTAAATAATTACACAAATGAAGCATATTATAGTAATTTTGAATTTTGGGGGACAATTATGAAAAACCTAAAATTTCTAAAATAGTCGGATTGTAAATTCTAGCGAGGACAACGGTCCTCCCTGGTCCTCGCTCAGCTCCGCCCCTGTTTGTAGTTATTATAGATAATCTAACCCTTCAAAAAAAACAAAAAGGCTACAAATACAACCTTTTTGACCCTTTAAAAGATACAAACACCAACACTTGGCTTCGATGCATAGGGGTTAGAGCTGGCAAACGGGCGGGCCGGGGCTGGCTTGTTGCGGGTTACACGGGTTCGGGTTAACACAAGCCAAAACACGCGGGTCGATATTCTTCACGAGTGGTCATTTCTTCAACCCGCGCCCATAATGGGTAAAGCTTGCGGGTTTACAGGTTAACCCGGCTTGTTTAATTAATGTTGAAATTAAAATTTAATTAAGTTAATTTGTGGTCCTATTTAAGCTTTGACCATCTTCAAATCTCTAATCAACACAAAAATCATACAAAGATGCATTCAATTTCAACATAAAAATCAAAGACAGATCCATTCAACACAAATCAAAACCCATCTTTTTTGTTCAATTTCTGAAACTCCATCTTCTTCTTGGATGATTGAATCCCCACTTTTTAGCTGGTGTTGCTTCTGCTTGTGCTCCTCCCCCCTCGATTAGCGGGCAACCATCCACCATTACTCACCAACGACATTGTCATATGTTTTGGAAACTGAAATTGGGGTTTTGGTCTCTGCAATTGATTGAACAAGGAATCAGAGATGATAGAGAAAGAACTTTTTTGTCCATCTTGCAAATGTACTGCAAGTCTGCAAACAAGAGATAAAGAAACAAGGCTAGTGTAAATCTGCTTTTACAGTGACAAAGCATGGATTCAAAACAACTCTATGTTTAATTAAATCAAAGTGTACAACAAACGGGACAAATATGTTATGATAGTGGAGGAAATATACACTTCTCAATTAGCAAATCCAACACAGTTAACTTGCGGAGACATTATATACTACTAGTACATTCATATCCCCATTCGACATCATCAATTTTATGTAACCACATCAAACAACTAAAATGAAAATCAAATTATACACAACCTAAATTTTCTCAGCATTACAAAATCTTACCTAAAGCTTGCTTCCTCAACCTTACTATCCATTAATCCTTGAGCATTACCACTAGGTTTCCTCAATCCAGAACCACTAAATATTATTTGTTTCGTAATTGGTCCATCCAGTAACCAAAAAATACAAAAATTATAAATTGGGTGTGGGTCTCTTTGAAAATCAATTATAATGATAGAAATCCAATCTTTTCTGAATTTACTTACCTCTGATACACCCTGACAAGCCATGCATAAGCTTAGACCCATTTGTAATTTCAATTTCATGGTGTCCTTCAAAACTTTCCCTATTCAAAACCCATGAACGAATTTATTATTAGATAAAGTTATTTAAACTTGTAGAGGAAAAGAGAGAGGAAAGAAGGTGATACCTTTGAAGATGTGTTTTTGAACTCTAGGGAGAACATTAGTGAGAGATTGAAGAAGAGATTCAAGATATTTAATGGTTGATTCTATAGAAAGTGATTATGCAGGCTGTAACAGCAACAAACCCTAACTCCTTCATTTCCCTTCTCTGCTGATTTAACATAAATCCAATTAGTAATCAAAACCCTGTAATCCCATAATTCAAACCCCTAATAGTGAACCTTACTTTCTTCTCAGATTCACTTTATTACCATCTGATTCCATCTCTATCTCACAGATCCACCTTCAACTGATTTCAAATTCAAATTTAAATAACTCTCAACTTCAAAAACTCGATCTAATTATCTTCAACCTCTAGGGAGCACTAGCAACACCCTGTGAAATAAAGATGGTGGTGGTGAGGAGGCGCAGTGAAAAAGAAGAGACAGTGGAGAAAAAAGAGAAGAGGAAGAAGAAATGAAACATTCTCTAGGGTTTTTGGATTTTATATCCTAAACGAACGAATTTGATTAATTCTAGATAATCTGACGGTGGAATTTAAGCATAACTGATTACTGTAGACGGGTTACGGGTTGTACCCGCGGTTTTGCGGGCCGGGACGGGTTAGCCCGTTTTCCCACAAGCCAGCATTTCTACAACCCTAACCCGGCTTGTTTAGCCACCAGCCGAGCCGGGTGCGGGTTTTTTACGGTCCGAGCCGGATAAATCCGCGGGTTTTGGCTTGTTTGCCAGCTCTAATAGGGGTTGTCCGATGGGCATGCCAAAAAAAAAATTGGTTGATGGGTGGACATGGGGATGTAGACATAATATAGGAAAAGACCGGGGGATTTCTGGAAAATAACTGGAAAAACACAAGGACCATAAACTAGAAAATCAGCCCCTCCAAAACTCCGCACGTGGGAGTCGCATGGAGCAGTAATGTCGCCCTTATATTAGGAACGCTTATTTTTGCTATCACATTTGGGTCGAAATAAATGTTGCTAAAGCCGAAAGTATTGCTGCTATTTCGCAAGCTTGCAAAACCGTGCTGGCTTGAAATATCTGTCCCAGATTTGAGACAGCAAAGTATTTCTTTTTACACAAAAAGAAAAGAAAAAACTTTGAGACAGCAAAGTAGCCCTTTTAAATCTCTGGATAAACCCGCGTGCGACTGCGAACTGCCACCTTGTCAGTATCTTACGTTGAGTTACATCAGCTCGGCAAACTTAAAAGTTGAGTTTTGTCTAACATTTAAAACATATTTAATTGATTTTTGAAATAGAAATATAATATAGTGTTAGCTAGATAATATGTTTATTTACCAAAATAGAAAATAAATGATAGTTGTTGGGGTACTTTGGGTGGATCAAGTGGAAGTAGGAAATTGTCCATCAAGGTGGTCTGCTTTTTGTAATGTCATATCTTTAATTAATTTTTCAATTTTATATGTGTTTAGTTTTCTAAATATAGATTGTTAGTCCAGTTCAAAAGAAAAAAGAAAAAAAAAGATAGATCGTTAGAAAATAATAAATTAATTATGTCATCTTTTGGGGTTTGTAGTAATTCAACTCCATTTAGCTAACCATTTCTTAATAAATTATAAAACAATAGATTGTTTCACTACTAATGTCAAATAGACTTATTCAAATAAGGCAAAGTTTTAGCCATCCCAATTTGGGTAACAAGGAAAAATCCATTTTTGCTCGTACCTTTGGTCGATGTTACAGACATCTTTTCTTATTTACTAACAAAGAATATATTACCCGGTATCATACATCTTTGGAGCCGCATGGAGCAGTCATCTCACCATTATATTAGGATCGCTTATTTTCGCTACGAAATTTGAGTCGAAATACACGTTTTTAAAGCCGAAAGTACTCTCGCTGTTTTACAAGTTACTATAACCTGGCCTGCTGGCCAAACAGAAATATCTGTCCCAGATTTATGACAACAAAGTATTTTTACGCCTGAGTTACAAACGTACAACAGCTCGGCACACTTAATAGTTGAGTTTCAGACCATGATCTGTCTTAAAATTTAAACGATATTTAATTGATACTTGAAATATAAATATAATATATGGTTAGCTAGATAATCTTTTTATTTACTAAAATAAAAAATAAATGAATAGCTGTTGGGGTACTTCGGTGGATCAAGTGGAAGTAGGAAATTGTCCATCAAGGTGGTCTGCTTTTTGTAATGTCCTATCTTTAATTAATTTTTCAATATTCTACGTGTTTAGTTTTCTAAAGATAGATTGTTAAAAAATAATAAATTAATTATGTCATCTTTAGGGGTTTGTAGTAAATATTAGCTAACCATTTCTTAGTATTATCTATGAGCTGCAGCCCCTGTTTGTGTTAACTTTGTAATCACTGATTAATGTTTTCACTCCTAATGTCAAATCAGATAGACTTATCCAAATAAGGGAAAGTTTTAGCCATCTCAATTTGGGTAACAAGAAA
Source organism: Papaver somniferum (assembly GCF_003573695.1). NCBI lineage: Eukaryota > Viridiplantae > Streptophyta > Magnoliopsida > Ranunculales > Papaveraceae > Papaver > Papaver somniferum. Next base: position 202,963,458 of record NC_039358.1, read on the forward strand.
AAAATCCATTTTTGCTCGTACCTTTGGTAGATGTCAGATACATCTTTTGTTATTTACTACAAAGAATATATTACCCGGTATCATACATCTTTGGAGTTGAATTTTGCTGCGGCACAAACGGTGTGTTCTTTCTTTTCTTTTTTTTCATTTCGGCACATCTTATAGAAACAATTTTGATACTTTAAAAACCAAACTACTTTTAAGGATTCATTTTTCATTCACTAAAATCGCCCAGTTGAAGTTTTAAAAGGAATTTAGAGAGAATGTGTCAAGGCATTCGATTCTTCTTGGGGTAGTATTTGTCTCTTTCGATCACATTTACTGTTTTGCACAATTAAAGGGATCGAAATTCAAACTAATGCACCTGTTGAGAACTTGAGAAATCTTTTTTTTTTTTTTACATCAAGGTATGTGAATTTCACTATTCCAACTGGAACTAGGAAACAGGTTACTACTTATTTCCATAACTGTATCAGAAAATAGCCGACCAGAAAAAATGTTTTGCATCACCTCCTTTGAAAAAATGGCTAATTAATTTACATTATTCTCTCTCAGAATTGATAATTAGCTAGCTTTTTCATCTTTCAAAATTACATTAGTACTGTAATTAGTCAACTTAAAAGTCTAAATAAATAAGCTAATTTGCATATGGTGACATAATCGAGTTATAGTATTCGATGCTGAGAAGTGTTTGTGGGTTCATCTATTGGTTGATGCAAAGTACTGCAATTTAAAATGGCGTCACTCACTGCAACTTGTGTTACGTACGTTTAACTTGCCTCTTCAATCATCCGTAAGAGCGACTGCAATGGTACGACTAAACTCAAAGATCAAAGACCAAAAAAAAAGACTAAATATGAGTTTAATTTGTATTATGACGTTATGGGGAGAAGACCAAATTTGGTCACGCGTAAAACAATTTACGCATGAAGACGGGCGGAAGTATTAGTTACGTTTCATTTCTGCGCGGAATTATAAATTACGTTTTAAACGGGCGTAAATATAAATCACGTCTGTTATCGAGCGTAAATATAAATTACATTTCGTATGGGGCGGAATCTTAAATTCCGCCCGTTGATCAGACGGATTCCAAATGACCGCTCGAAGAAACGTAAAAATAAATTCCGCCCGAGTTAAACACGGTCACACAGCACGTGTGATATCAGACGGGCGAACATCTGGTGTCCGCGTGATGAATTGTACGGACGGACATCTGCTGTCCGCGTGATGAATTTGTCAGGCGTAAAATATTTTTACGCCTGAGACGGGCGTATCCAAAATTTCCGCCCCAGAGAGGAATATTGCATTGAGAATGTGTCATCCTGGATACCATTTAGGCACAATGATCACACAAAAGAAAGAAAAAGATATTGGGGTTGAGAGTGAGGAGGAGCAAGTGCAACCTTCTCCCACTGAGAGAATATGTGTTAGGTTTTTGGCCTTTTGTAATAGAGGGGATTGATAGCAGTTGCAAGAAAATTCTCAGAAAGAAAAAGTACATGAGAACTTTTAGGAGCAAGAGAAAGAGAGTAGAAATTATACAATCAAGAATCCTCCAATTGGAAGAAATTGCCAAAAGAGAGAGAGCATCAACAGCAGGCACAAAAATTAAAAACCCTAAAAAAAGACATATAAAACAGACAGTCAGTAACCTACTCTCATCTCCACTTTTCCTCATGAATCTCGTGGTGGCATCTTCTAATAAATATGCTCTCAACCACTCACTCATCCCCCACTGTCATGTGCACCTTTTTATAGCCATCTTTTCGTTTAACCTTTTCTCCATTTGATCTTTTCTGGACTCATTCTCAATACAATATTCTTCTTCTAATTAACAGACAAATGCTAATTCAAGAAGGAAGAAGAAGAATTCTTTCATCAAAAAAAGTCCGTTTGAGAGGTGCGGAATTTTGGTGTCCGCCCCAGAGAGGCGGAATTTTGGTGTCCGTTTGAGAGATGCGGAATTTTGGTGTCCGCCCCAGAGAGGCGGAATTTTGGTGTCCGCCTGGCAACGCGCGGAATTCTGCTGTCCGTCTCATCAGGCGTAAATTTATGTTACGCCCGCAACAAACGTAAATTTAAATTCCGCCCCACCAACATACGTAAATTTGGTTTACGCCCGTTAACAAGCGTACTTTAAATTTACGCCAGCAACAAGCGTACTTTAAATTTACGCCCGACTATATTATAATTTGGGATTTGGTCGCGACCATATTTGGTCTGGAATTTGATCTTTGGTTGGAATTTGATCTTTACTCCGTCCCACTGTGTTACGATCTCATCCCAAATTTTTGGTTATACTCGCCCACTGTGGATGCTCTAAAGACGATAACCATCGAGTAGGATAAGATCGTTTTTGCATTGTAAATTAGAAATTCAATTATTTAATCCAGTTTTCTTTAGAAAAAATGTGTCAAGGCATTCGATTCTTCTTGGGATAGCACTACTATCAGCTAACAATTCAGGGAGACGAGACCAATTCACGAAGTTGAGGCATTCGACTCCTTCTCAGGCAAGTCACATGATGTGATTCTTTTTGTCGCTTAGAGCAACTGCAGTCGTACGACTATACCCAAAGATCAAAGATCAAAAAACGGGACCAAATTTGAGTTTACTCTGTACTGTGACGCTACGGGATGAAGACCAAATTTGATCGAGCGGATAATTTAGTTACGTTTGAAGACGGGCGGATAATTCAGTTACGTTTGATTTGTGGGCGGAGATTTAAATTACGTTTGAGACAGGCGTAGGTTAAATTAACGCCTGACGACGGGCGTAAATATAAATTACGTTTCACGTGGGACGGGTTTTTAAATTACGCCCGTTTGTCAGGCGGATGATCATCTCACCGTGCCAACGCACGTAAAATAAAATTACGCCTGGCGATAACACGTTTCTTTAGCACGTATACATACACACGGGCGGAAGCATTCTAGTACGCCTGAATGGGGCAGAAGGACCATTGTACGCCTGCTAATGAGGCGTAAAATTTTTTTACGCCTATGTGGGACGTAAACGTAATTTAGATACGTATGATAAAACTAAAGATCAAATAGGCGTGATTTTAATGTCCGTTTCCATGATCATCTCAGCTGGGTGAAATATTTCCTCTCTAATGCGTCAATATGGTTGTGGCTAACTCTTTCCTATAATGTGTTCCACCCATTTTCCTCCATGTATAACTAAACGTTTGCATAGAACATTTGGTTCTTTCCCTGATACTATTTTTTTCTTGCCGAATACAAACGAATGATATGAAAATGTGAAAGGAATTCATCTGGTATATATAGGTATAAAATAAACCCGTTATTAACATTCAATTTCAAACGTTCGAAAGATATAAATATCTTACCAACGGTCAAAAATCTGCTACGCAATCTCCAACGCCAACGTTCGAAAAATTTATCATTCTAACGTTCGAAAATTTTCATTTCATGTTTCATAATTTTGCTGATAAGGCGTAAAAAAAAAGTCCGTTTGAGAGGGGCGGAATTTTGGTGTCCGCCCCAGAGAGGCAGAATTTTGGTGTCCGCCTGGCAACGCGCGGAATTCTTCTGTCCGTCTCATCAGGCGTAAATTTATGTTACGCCCGCAACAAACGTAAATTTAAATTCCGCCCCACCAACATACGTAAATTTGGTTTACGCCCGTTAACAAGCGTACTTTAAATTTACGCCCAGCATCAAGCGTACTTTAAATTTACGCCCGACTATATTAGAATTTGGGATTTGGTCGCGACCATATTTGGTCTGGAATTTGATCTTTGGTCCAAATTTGATCTTTACTCCGTCCCACTGTGTTAAGATCTCATCCCATAAATTTGGTTATACTCGCCCATTGTGGATGCTCTTAGGCACGGTATATTATATCATTACTTTTTTTATATAAAGGGTAATGTAGATGCTTTCTTTTTTTTTTTTTTTTTTTTTTTGTGAATTGGAATAGAATGTAGATGCTGACATGGCGCAACCAGATTAACTTTCATGAGTGCAAGAAAATTAGAGTTCCACGTGGCAGAAAACATTGTACGAAAAGATACAGGTCTTGGCATGGTGTCCCTTGACAAGAAAACTTTTCGCTGAATGTTTAAGTGTTGCGAGTCGAGCCTCAAGGTAAAGGTGCAATTCTGCCATGTAAAAGTTCTGAAAGTTAAAATAAAAAGTGGTTGAAAACGACGAAGCTTCGTTTCACAACTGATAAGTTGAAAGCGAAAGGGCTTCAGCTATATCCAACAATCGCGTCCATACGGAACGAATCAAATATATAAGCCCGAACGTTTTCATGACGTTGTTTCAATACTCCTGTTCGATCTCTTCTCCCAATGGACTCCTCTTGGGGTACGTTCTGAGTTCTCATAATCATATTGTACTGCTTCGTTTTGTTTTCAAGGTTTTACAATTTGAGTTGAACAAATTCATGAAAATCCGATCTTGGTAAGAAGATTTCATCTTCTTAGTTTATTTTTCGTAAGAGGGTTTAGGATTTTATATTGATTGAAGGTCTAATATGTTCGATTTTTTTTTATTTATAAAATGGGTTTACTTCTTCTGGCTCTAAATCATGGATATCAGGTGTTTGTGAAAAAATCACCAAAAAAGATAAATGTGGTAGGCAAACTCAAGTGATCTCGGAAGAAATGTAAGCGCCCGATATGGTAAAAACTGAAGAATTAGGTAAGTGAAGAATGCTTGGAGAAGGCTATAACTGAGTTGTAATATCTTTCTACCGATGAATAAGTTATTGAATCTCTTACAGGATAGTGTTACTTTATCAGAACAATGCGATTGCGAAGAAATGCCTGGACTCACTTTGTAGCCATGTATTCAAAGCAATCAATTTCATTAGGGTTGTTAATTTGAAATACTTCTCATGGAATCATTGTGGAACAGCCTCATCAATGTTCAGGTTTTACTCTGCTTCTTTGAGTTATCATCATTCCGCATTAGTGACTTAATATATGTGTGCTTACATTATTTTCTTTTTGATTTAGATTATTTTGTAGATATTTAATGACATAAACAAGTTTACCAAATTTATAAAAGAGGAAATCGTCAGTACCCCAAATGGTTGTTATTTAGGGACTGATTAGAGTAACATTTCATTATTTGTTGGATTCTGACCTATCAATTCAGTTAATTATTTCATCCCGTTGGTATAAAATCCTCTATATTGCATGCAAATGTTTGATGAGAAATTTGAATGAAAAATTGTTTAAACTGATTAAGTATCCTTTCTCCTGGAACTGCTTCAAGTATGATTGCTTACTATACTTTCTCTTTTGATTTGAACACATACATGAGATTTTAGTTGTTTAACTCGCTTCCATTTTGAATTGGAACACTATATCACGATGGGCACATCTGTGTGTAATTATCTCTCTTGGATAGAAGACTTGCTCCAAATCAAATCTTTGTTCTATATTTTTTATTTAGGTCACAGTTGCCGCAATAACAAATCGAAGATGCAAGAATCGATGAAACCGACAAGTTTGGGGTTAAGAAAACAGCCCCTGCATATGTACGACATATCCATGATGACTGAAGAGAAAATCACAAAGCTCAGATCAAGGTGAACTGGATCCAAGAATGGATTTACTTTAGTATCTAATCTTCATTTATGAATTCTTACTAAATGCAACCTTGATCAACTCATGTTCAGTTTTCCGCTAAAATCTCTCTTCAAAACTCCGCTGGATATATTGAGATAAATTATTGCTCGAGTAAACTAGAGTTGGCGCCTAACATTGTTTCTGGCCTCCATCCCATGCTTTAGTTAGAAACTCTCAACCATTACTAAATCCTCTTGCTCATTCAAATTATGAGTACTACGTTGTTTTGGCTTTCCTTTTAACTTATAGGAAGACTGCAAAAGCTCAGGGCTTGCTTATATTTATTGGTCCGCCTCGGAAGAAATTGATAAGGGCTACCAATAATTCTCAAGGTACTAGGTGTTTCGGTATGTTTATGTTATTAGGCCTACTTTGTATGTATTGAACTTCATGTTTATGTAGGTAGCATCATATTTGATAAGACATTGATATAGATACAGGAAGTGCAATTGATATATTATTTTACCGCACATTCAAAGCAATGGGATATAAAGATGCAGAAATGACACCTACACCCTATAATGTTCATGGATTCAATAAAGCAGTTACAAAGCCAAAGGGAGAAATCGTGACGCGAATATTACTGGGAGAGGTTGAAACAAAGATAACACTGTGTGTGATTAACATTGAGTCACCATACACCATGTTGTTGGGAAGACCATGGGTACATGGATTAAAGGCATTAGCGTCAAGGTTACATCAATGTATCAGGTTTCCAATTCCAAGCGGTATAGGTGAAATCAGAGGAGACATTAAGGCGGCGAATACTTGTAATCAAATAGATGTGCGAAATTATGAAGGGCGAGCAAAGAAACGAAATGATAGATGGAGAAAAACAAAAGAACAAAGGAAAGAAGAGGAGTTTCGAATATACATGATAAGAGCGAAAGAAGGAAAAGGAATACCAGGCGAAGAACCAGCAGAGGAAGGAAGACGAATTAAAGAAATTAAGGAACCAACACATATGAGGGAACCAAAAGCGAATTTTACTGCAGCAGAACCAACAAAAGAAATAAATATAGTAACTGAAGAAGAACCAAAATTATTGAATTGGAACTAAAATGGATAAAGAAGAAGAGGAAAAAATAATAAGCATTCTGCGAGAATATAATGATATTTTTGCATGGAGTATGAAAGAAATGCCAGGAATAGATCCATCTGTCGCATGTCATAAATTAGACATTAAGAAGAATGTAAAGGAATTATTATGGAAGGAATTAAGATTTGCATGGTGGTGGTACCTAAAAAGAACAAAGGAATTAGGATTTGCATAGATTTTACAGATCTAAACAAAGCGGGCCCCAAAGACAGCTTCCCTTTACCCGACATACCTCAAATGGTGGAATCGGCATCAGGGAATGATAGAGTCACAATGTTAGATGAGTACAAAGTCTATAATCAAATTCCTTTGGCAAAAGAAGATCAAGAACACACCGCTTTCTTCGCACCAAGAGGTTTATATTGTTACACGAAAATGTCGTTTGGATTGAAGAATGCCGGTGCGACTTATCAAAGAATGGTGCAGAAAGTGTTCGAAAAATGGATACATAAAACATTGGAAGTCTATGTAGATGATATGATAATTAAAAGCAAAGAGGCGAAAGATCATGTTAATGATTTGCGAGCAATATTTGAACAGATGCGAACATTCGATATTAAAGTAAACCCAGAAAAATGTATAATTGGTGTATCATCAGGAAAATTCTTAGGCTATATTATATCCAAGGAGGGAATACAAGTTGATCCAGAAAAGGTATAAGCAATTAGAGATATGCCACCACCTGCGACAGTCATAAAATATTATTTGGTAAACTTATCCATTATGCAAAAGGCGAAGTAGGGAGAAGAACTGTTATTGTACCTAGCATCAACATCTCATGCATTAATTGCAGTACTGTTACGATCAGATGAAGGTGTAGAAAAACCGATATATTACATAAGAACTCCGCAGAGAAAAATTTATTCAAAAATCGAAAAGATGATTCTCGCACTGGTATATGCATCATTCAAGCTTCGCATTTGTTTTCAAGCTCACAAAATTAAAATATTAACAAAAGTACCAATTCAAAACGCAATGAAGAATTCAAAGAGGTCAGGAAGAATAGAGAGGTGGAATGCACAATTAGGAAACTATGAGATTGGTTATGAAATTTTATCTTCACCAAAGTCTCAAGTTATCGCAGAGTTTCTTGCAGAATTTCCAATAGAAAAAGATGAATATGTAGAAGAAATGATGGAGGTGGATGAAGAACATGGAAATTCTAAAGATTTATTGACTAAGAGAAATCCAAACAGATGGGAGATTTTGGTGGATGGATCCTCCAATGGATAAAGAAATGGGATTGGTATTGTATTCATTTCACCAACGAGAGCGAGAATGGCTAACTCATTCAGATTGGACTTCGTATCCACAAATAATGAAACTGAATATGAAGCAGTCATTCACGCACTAAGATTAGCAATTGAAATGAAGATTGAGGATGCGTGAATGACTAGTGATTCTCAGCTGGTAATTCGTCAGATAGAAGGAAGATATAGTACTAATGAACCATTTTTGCAAAAATATAGGAGATTGGTTATGGATTTAGCAATGCAAATTCCAAAAATAAGTTGGAGACATATAGGGAGAAAATATAATAGACTTGCATATGCATTGGCGTTCATACCATCAATGTTAGTAGATCTGGTCGCAAGGGATATAAAAATACAAACACTAATATTACCATCTATAGAAAAGGGTGAAGAAGTGCAAACAGATGTGATGATCATATACGATACACAAGCAAAAAATGTGAGCGACGAGAAAGATTGGAGAACTGAGATACACTCTTATTTAAAGAAGGGGGAATTGCCGAAGAAAAGATTAGAAGCACACAAATTAAAAAGACGTGCGACAAATTATGAATTAAGGGATGGTGTTCTTTATAGAAGGTCATTCCTCGGACCTTCGCTCAGATATCTTACGCGAAAGGAAGGAATCGAAATTTTAAAAGCATTACACTATGGCGATGCTGGAAACCATAGTGGAGGAAGATCATTCGGATACAGAGCAAAAATACAGGGATATTACTGGCCATATATGCACGAAGATGCAAAACAAGTTTCGAGGAGATGCGAAGAATGTCAATATCATGGCAACAAGATACATGCACCTGGGGCTATGCTTAATACATCAACAAATGTGTGGCCCTTTGGAAAATGGGGAATAGATATTGTTGGACCATTTATACCAGGAATGGGACAAAAAAGGTTCCTAATTGTCGCAACATACTATTTCACTAAATGGGCAGAAGTAAAAGCAGTTCAACATATCCGCGATAAAGACATCTTCACATTCATTTTTGAAAATATTATATGCAGATTTGGCATTCCTGCACAATTGATGTCTGATAATGGGAAGCAGTTGGAAGGCGAGAATATAACAATGTTGCTCAATGCGTTCAAAATTCAAAGTGGCAAACCTACCCCTTTGTATCCTCAGAGTAATGGACAAGTAGAAGCTACAAACAAAACAGTCGCAGACAACCTGAAGAAAAAGTTAGAAGGGAACAACAAAGGATGGTGCGAACAAGTACATAATGTAATATGGGCTTACAGAACTACAAGAAGAGAAGCAACCGGAACGTCGCACTTCTATCTGACATATGGAGTAGAGGCAGTGCTACCAACAGAAGTGATCATCCCTACCAGAAAGAGAGAAGCTTTGGAAAAGAATTTAAGTTCGGACTTGATCTTAACAAAGTTTGATGATTTGGAGGAAGTAAGAAAAGTCGCTTTGCAGCACATGGAAAATTATCAAAAAAGACTAGCTCGAGAATACAACAATTGGGTTAAAATAAGAGAATTCCAACCAGGCGAATTAGTGCTACGCGAAATTCCAGTATATCAAAAAGGAAAAGATGGAAAATTGGAGAAAAGCTGGGATGAACCTTATATAATAGAATGAATAGTTGGAGAGGGAGCCTATGAATTAATGGATCCTGAAGGACGAAATACAGGTCGTAAATTAGATCGCCCTTGGAATAGGCAGTTCTTAAAAAGTATTATCGATAGCCACTTGCGAATCAATTCGCATGGATAAAAAGTTAATATTTAGAATATTTGTAATGCGAATATTTCGTTTGAAAGTTAAGAAATTCTATAAAAGAAAAGTAAGACCTCGATAAAGGATACACAAAATGATATTTATTATCAGATTGGCTAGGAATCTGAATGTGGCGTGCACACTAGTTCGGTCATATGCAAGAGGAAATATAGTAAGACCTATCGCACGTCACAATCGGAAAGACCTAGAAGGCATGACCCAAGGGAAGGATACACCGACCCCAGAACTTGAGTTGTGGAGATTTGGGGTGAGAATTAAACGATAATGCCCATCCGGGAGAGATACCTTAAATTTTCAGTCTAAGATAGAAATCTTAGATTGAGAGCCTAAGGTGAGAAAGACTCTCCCAAGGAGTGCAGAAACTCGATCAGGGCGCCGAGGTACACGGTTGAGTCAAGAGTGCCCGGGGCGTCTGTAGCGTACCTTTCCACTCTTGACAAGTCCTGACTATGATGCACTCGGTCCGAAGATACCCCACTTAGGGTGCGGTCTTGATGCCATAAACCTTATCGGTAGTGTATGCGAGACTGCGAAATCAACTGGTTGCTTCATAACCGGATGGGAAGAGCCATAATATTAACCCGGTAGAGGTAAGCTTCCTTGAAGGGGCAACCAGAGGGGAAGATAAGGACGGCACCCTCCATTAGGGAGATGAATTGTGTCAAAAGACGTAAATATCATAAGGCTTTTACTCATGGGAGTACTAAGACTTGTGATATTTATGCGACAAACCTGAAGAGGAAATAATACAAGCGAAAAAGATAAGACGAGATCAATGGGTCGATGTACTAAAATGCAAATACCTCCTGCGATCTCGTCGCACAAAAATGAGGCAGGATAAGACCTTTACATAGGAAGGCAAAATAAGACCTCCCAGGTAAATTAAACAAACTACTGATAAATTCGCACGATTGTTTCTTCCAATAAAAATAATAAGAGGCAAGTATGGGAATTAAGAAAACAATGTATTATCTTCGTTGCAACAAACAAATATACGAAGACTCAAAATACATCGAAATAAAGAAAGAAAATCAAGAATGCTTAACAGCAACATCTTATTCAAAAAACTTTTCAGACTTTAGCACTGAATCCAGGATTTTCAAACTTAGCACCAGCCTTATTAGCAGACTTCTCTTCTTCTTGCTGACTTTCTTCATTATCTTGATCTTTTTTATCATCGCTTAAAAAGTCAAAATCATTATCTGGCTCAGGATATTCTTCATCCGCACTCACATTGCATACGGGGAATTTTACTGCTGGAAGAGAGTTGCTTGAGAGAATTTCGTGAATAAAAGATTGGGCACTGATTTAAAGATTTTTCGTGGTTGTAGTAATAAAGGTTCGAACTCTAAGATTTGTGAAGGTGAAGGATTTTTAGATTTATAAAAATTATATACAAATATAGACAAATTGGTAGAGAGGTACTGGGACTAATGATTCGGCCAATCTTCATAACATAAGGCTTAATGATTTATTCTCAACAATAATAGCTCAAAACATATATGGACTCTTATTTTGCCAAAGTCGATTCTCAAAACATTGGTTGTAAATGTTAAGCATGGAACATCAAATCACCTAAGCTAAGCATGACCCATCTAATCAAATAACACCCAATTTAATCAAATCATATTTCACTTAATTTTTAATGCAAAAGTCTTAAAAAGAATTAATAAAATTACCCATTTATGAAGCTCGGCCTCCTCCGTCGCCCCAGTGTTGGGGTTTAACTCATCATATTAAAAATGCTCTCAAAATATTTCATTGATGCTCAAAAGTGTTTTACAATGAAGAGAAATACAAGAAATTGATGTAAAACAGAACTCTGCGACCCACAGAAGGCGTCCAGAATCAACGACAGAGCTGAGGTGCTGTTGTCGTTGAAGAACTACGACCCACAAAGGACAGTCGATGTTGCTGTTGAAGAACGACTGCTTCTGAGAGTCCGTTCTTCGTGTTCTTCAGGCGTGTTAATGGCAGCAGCAGCAGCAGGTAACTTCTCTGCAACTCCTCCTGCGCCTCTCTGCTCGCCTCCAAACCTCCCCAAACTCTCGACAACCATTCTAGTAGACCCAAAGATCATATTTATACTCAAAGACACGCTGAAATCCCTCGCCATAACTCCAAATAATTCGTCTTTACTCGGCAGTGAATAACATTATTTTGAATATTTTCTTACCAGATTTAGAATTTCACACGTAAACTTGGATCCTGCACGCTCTAGTAAGGCTTATACATGCCTCATAAGTCATCCAACTCCTCCAAAACACTTCCATGCACAACCAAAACACACACAACACCGTGTACAGGTCGTGTTCACTCCGTGTAGCTCTGTTTTGAGCTCGAGAATCAAATCGATATTTCCAGCCAATTCCGATCAAATTCGACACCCAAACTATCTTCCTTAGGCTAAATCACATCTTTCTACCAAAATTCAGCCATTGAATCGACCTAGCACTACTTCATTTATTTGATCGAAAATTCTCCTGTGTGTGAACATTTTTCCCGCCAATTTTGAGAATTTATATTGTTGAAGAAGGTGCCCCTTATCCTGGACTGGGGTGCGAATAGCAGATGCCTTGGGGGTGACCTGGGGGTGCCCCTTAGTAATTAGGTTACCCCTTATCCAAACTTGGGAGTCCGAATAACACGTGCCCTCCGGGTGCCAAAATCAACTTTCGAGCCGAATTTTCTTAAAATATTTATTTCCAAAAAATACCTACAAATACATAAAATAACAAAATTAGTACAAAATCGAGTGCCAACAATATATAGTATTGAGATCAAATTAGACACAAAAATGTGTCTATCAAATACCCCCAAACTTATTATTTGCTAGTCCTCGAGCAAAATTTATTCTTGAAAAGTGACCGAGTTAATCTCGGGTGGGTTTATCAGAGGTGTACCCAAAAACCAATACTCCGGATCCTAGCTATCTACGCAGAACCTTGGAAAGCACTAAAGAACCTCCTTGGTTGGCATACAATTATTGATTCTAAGAGGAAGAACCCTGATGCGAAATTCCAATTGCTGTACACGAGTTTGCACTCAAGCATACTAAAATTCATATAAGTGACAGAGCTCTACTAAGATAGTTTCACGATGGACATCATACTCGGAGTCAGACTAATCACATGAAAAGATTAAGTAGATGGAAAAAGAAAAATGTAGATGGTTGAAAAGTGAACGGTGTTTCCCATATCTGTCTGAAGGCCTCTGCCAAGATGAACCTAACCTAAATGACTGAGATACCGGTCTGACTAATATTAACACACTGGCATATACAAGGGAACCAGTGGTCAATAACTTAAATCTAGATCAACAAACTGGCAAATACAAGGGAACCAGCAGTTGACTACACATAACAATAACCATTTTTTTTTTTTTTTTTTAACTTAACGGCATGAATAGATCTTTTTGATCCAAGCGCATGCTTCTTGTCAGCAGATTACACGATAGTTCCCACGGGTCCTGCATTCCACGCTTGCTTAGGCGACGGAAACAGGGAGAACACACGCATATTGCTATCCAAGTGTTAATACTTATTCCGATTGGTCTAACTGGTCCGGTCTTTTTTTTTTTTTTTTTTTTTTTTTTTTTTTTTGGAAAAGGTAACTCAGTCACTCTATTTCACCCTAGCAAAGGTAACAACTTGAATCGTGTGCCCCACCAAATCACTTGAAATAAAAGAAAAAATAGAACGTGAAAAGGACTCGACGAGATATGGCGAAACTATCATGTTATTTCTAACACCTGAGCTCTGTGCTTTTATGAATAGACTCTATAGATGTTTCCATCTAGTCAGATTGGTTCCTCAACTCCTAAAACAAAAATGTTTCCATCCACTTAGATTGGTTAGTGCTATCCTTAATAGGCATAAATTTCTAGGCTCTGGAGTTTATTTATTGCAACTAAAAAGTTTCTCCCATACCCCCAAACTTAAATCTAACATTGTCCTCAATGTTCTAAAGATGAAACTAAAAGCATGAACAAGGAGAAACTGTTACCACTTGAAGCAAAAGAGATAAGGAAGGATATTACCGTGTCGCAAGAATATTGGGTTACCTCCCAAGAAGTGCTAAGTTTAAAGTCTTCAGCCAGACTTAGGAAAGGATTAGTCAACTCAACCATAAAGTAACAGTCGAAATAACTGTGGGTCTTCAAAACGAAAAGAGCTGACCAAAGGAAACTACAATAACCAAGAAAATGAACAAGAATAACATGCCCTTATCTAGTTTTCTGATTAAGAAATTTATATCTAATTGTGGTTCAGGTTCAGGTTCTATGAAAGGGTCTAAATAAAATATTTTCCTCGGATGCATTTCCTCATAGGTTGGATCCAAATTATTAGGTCCTAGAGTCTGGAAAAACTCAAATATGATCTTAGAAGCGCACAATAATAACCTAAATAACTGAGGATCCTCTAAGCCAATAAGATTTGACTTACAAATTTGACCACAATGAGAGTAGTGGTCATTCTTAAGCAAATGTGTCGATTCTAATTTCCTAAAGCATTTAGGTCTAGTCTCACAACTTAATATTCGACACATTTGGAATATAAACGTTCCCACAGTTGGAAGAAAACTATTTGGTGGGAAAACAAAGTCAATCTGGGGATCATAGCCTGGGCAAACCACATCAACCAGAGGATGGGTTTCTAACGACTGAACTCCTTCATGGACATCATTAGGCTCGGGAAAACGAGTATGAAGGTAATCTTGTAAAATGGTCGAGGCACAGATATCAAGTCCTAAGTGTAGGGACTTTCTGAGAGTTAAAGGTAAGGCACTAGGGAAGTGATAATCACCCCCAAACTTAGAGTTTTCAGTGTCTCTAGATAGACCTCTAATTATTTCTTGAATTTCCGTATCTTCAGAGTCCTTAAAATATTCAAGAGATTCTTCTAAGTTATTATCAGGTAGTGCATCTTTACTCATCTCTACGGGTCTATCTTTTTCTTCCAAGACTATTGTTTCTAAGTCGCTAGACTCTAAACAGTATTTTCGAAATGAACCCGTTCCTCTAAACCACTATCGGCTTCGTAAACAGGAAATACTACGTCGTCTAAAACGGTGGTATCCCTAATCAAATCCTCGTCCTTTTGAATAGGTGAATAATCATAAAAATTATTTGGATTTGAACTAGAAATAATATAATCACTATACAACTCAATTGGATTACTAGACTCCTGATCACTATGCCTACAAATTTCAGATTCTTCATCACTGCTATCCTCATCATCATAGTACGAAAATGATTGAACCTTATCTAAATAAGTAGTGTCTTTTATTCTAACCTCGTCCTCTAAATTAGGCAAATATTCACTATTTATCAAGGGTAGAATTGGAAACACTATTTTGGAAAATTAGATTATTTCGAGCAGCATTAGCTAACTGTTCATTTTCTTCCTCTAAACGTGCTTGAATTTCACTGAGCGTAACACTTATACTTTCACAAGTCTCATTGAATATCTTAGACCGTTGTGTACTCTCTTCTCTTGAACTAACTGCACGTTCATACTCCCTTCGAATTTGTTGGTAGGTTTCTTCTAGAGATTGAACAGGTTTAGAAATGTCATAATCAGGACTAGTTTTTAAGTAATTTTCCAAAAACGCATGACTAGTACTATAATATTCCTGATTTTCTTGCTCGTAAGACCAATTCGTGTGTGGATAGTAATTGGGCTCACTATGGTATGAACCATAACCTTGAAAAGGTTGGCGTTCCCAACTACTATTCCCACCATGGTCATAAAACTGATGATGTCCATATTCAAATTCAGGTCGATACTCATTGTATTGGCTTCTATCATACCAGTTCGACATTCTTAATTGCAAGGGAATTCTACACAATCACAAACAAGGCCGACTCGACTCCACCAAAACAAACCTAAAGATTTCTAGCAAACAAAAAGCATGATGGCTCCACTTAGATTGTTTCTAGACCAGCTTCTATCTTTCGAAAGGGAATTCGTTGCAATTTGAGCAAACCCCTCTGGAATCAATCCGAGTCAAAGTAAGTTGAATTGAGGCGAGGGAAGCTCAGTGGAGCTTTGATACCCAAGGCCTCACCGCTATCACAAGGCGGCGCAGTCACGCATTCAACTCACAGAAACCATCATGAACTTTGGAGTGTGCTTAAAGAGCAACCAATATTTTTCGAACGAGTTTCCTATTAAGCTCGTTACCCTATCGGTCTCGTTCTATTCCAAATTTTAAGCTTAGGTTCGCGTTCGGTTTCGTTTTCCTAAGGCGGGCAAGAAGAGAACGGTGATGAAATCCGAACCCTTATCTTGTTTAGGCCAGGCCTTGCCCTTTACTAGGAAAATAAAACAGTCCGGTTCGTCCTCAAACAATTATCACCTTAAGGCAGACAGTAACCCTTGCAGGAGATTCGCGGGTGTTTCGATTGGACTTACCTCCCGTACCAGACGGGCGATGAACCGTTGTCGTCGACTCGGGCCACGACTCCTATGCCGTGTGCGAACCCGAGGGGCCGAGACGATATAGTAATCGTCGTCCTTCCCTGCAAACAGTTTGTATTTAATTTTTTTTTTTTTTAAACCCTTCCGTAGGGTTTAAAAATAATGTCCAAAGTCCAGAATAAAGTCCAAATAAAAAAGAAAGTCCAAAAAAAAAAATTACAGTTTTCCTCACACACTCTAAAAAAAAAATTAAAAATTAAATCCTAAAATTGTCCTTTTTTTCTTCTCTTTTCGCTTTTCGCTTTAAGCTTTTTCCTCTCCAAGTCCTTAGTGCTCCACTTCGAACCTGTAAATCAAAGACAAAAAGACAAAGTAAAAAGGAACAAATAATTCTAAAAAAAATATAAACCTAAAAAAAAAAATTCTACCTAAGCACAAATCCGCGTCGGCGGCGCCAAAATGATTAAAGATTTTTCGTGGTTGTAGTAATAAAGGTTCGAACTCTCGATTGTGGGAAGGATTTTTAGATTTTAAAAATATATACAAATATTGACAAATTGGTAGAGAGGTACTGGGACTAATGATTCGGCCAATCTTCATAACATAAGGCTTAATGATTTATTCTCAACAATAATAGCTCAAAACATATATGGACTCTTATTTTGCCAAAGTCGATTCTCAAAACATTGGTTGTAAATGTTAAGCATGGAACATCAAATCACCTAAGCTAAGCATGACCCATCTAATCAAATAACACCCAATTTAATCAAATCATATTTCACTTAATTTTTAATGCAAAAGTCTTAAAAAGAATTAATAAAATTACCCATTTATGAAGCTCGGCCTCCTCCGTCGCCCCAGTGTTGGGGTTTAACTCATCATAGTAAAAATGCTCTCAAAATATTTCATTGATGCTCAAAAGTGTTTTACAATGAAGAGAAATACAAGAAATTGATGTAAAACAGAACTCTGCGACCCACAGAAGGCGTCCAGAATCAACGACAGAGCTGAGGTGCTGTTGTCGTTGAAGAACTACGACCCACAGACGACAGTCGATTTCACTGTTGGGGAACGACTGCTGCTGCGAGTCCGTTCTTCGTGTTCTTCAGGCGTGTTAATGGCAGCAGCAGCAGCAGGTAACTTCTCTGCAACTCCTCCTGCGCCTCTCTGCTCGCCTCCAAACCTCCCCAAACTCTCGACAACCATTCTAGTAGACCCAAAGATCATATTTATACTCAAAGACACGCTGAAATCCCTCGCCATAACTCCAAATAATTCGTCTTTACTCGGCAGTGAATAACATTATTTTTGAATATTTTCTTACCAGATTTAGAATTTCACACGTAAACTTGGATCCTGCACGCTCTAGTAAGGCTTATACATGCCTCATAAGTCATCCAACTCCTCCAAAACACTTCCATGCACAACCAAAACACACACAACACCGTGTACAGGTCGTGTTCACTCCGTGTAGCTCTGTTTTGAGCTCGAGAATCAAATCGATATTTCCAGCCAATTCCGATCAAATTCGACACCCAAACTATCTTCCTTAGGCTAAATCACATCTTTCTACCAAAATTCAGCCATTGAATCGACCTAGCACTACTTCATTTATTTGATCGAAAATTCTCCTGTGTGTGAACATTTTTCCCGCCAATTTTGAGAATTTATATTGTTGAAGAAGGTGCCCCTTATCCTGGACTGGGGTGCGAATAGCAGATGCCTTGGGGGTGACCTGGGGGTGCCCCTTAGTAATTAGGTTACCCCTTATCCAAACTTGGGAGTCCGAATAACACGTGCCCTCCGGGTGCCAAAATCAACTTTTCGAGCCGAATTTTCTTAAAATATTTATTTCCAAAAAATACCTACAAATACATAAAATAACAAAATTAGTACAAAATCGAGTGCCAACAATATATAGTATTGAGATCAAATTAGACACAAAAATGTGTCTATCAGGCACTAGAATGGCCTTTGCGAATAACTGCTCTTTCGAGATTTCTAGCATTTATCTTTAAAAAATTCTTTTGAAATGCAAACCTTCTTCGCGCTATGCTTCGAGGCGCAGAAAGATAGAGCTCAAGGTTTCCACGAGACATTTCCAGATTTTCATATTCTTTGCGAACTTTGGATAATTCATAATTCAGTTGAGTGACAACAGACTGGTGCGATTTTTCAAAATCTAAAAAGAATAATAAATATCCATAAATAAAAATGAAGAATAAAAACTGTGTGGAAAAATACTAAGAAATCGTAATAAGGCAGTCAACTCTAGCTGACTACCTTGGAAGAATTTAGAAAAGGCAAGGGTATTGTCCTTCATACATTCCATAGCCTTATCAAATCCATCACCAACTGAACCACTGAGGCGAGATCGAATTTTCTTTTCTTCGGAAGAAAGAGATTTGTTCTTTTTCTTAAGAACATCGTAGGAATTCTTCAATTAACTGTATTGTTCTTGAAACTGATTTTGCTTCACAGAAATACTTATGTTATTCTGAATTAGTTTCTCATTTCGGGAGATTAAATCTTTAAGCGAAGTGTCGTACTGCTCCTTCAGTACGCGAAGAGTTCGCGCTTGGTTTTTATTTATTTCATGAAGAATTGAATACTGATGTGAAAACATTACTTCTTTCTTCGAGAAACATAGTTTCTCCCTAGAAAGAGTATGGTTTTCTTCTGATAAAGTTTGATGAAGCAAGTCAGCGTCGCGTGACAATTTAGAAAAATAAGATGCTTGATCACTAAAAAAATCAATTTTTTGAGTGAATTGGTTATTTTCATGGGAAAGATTGTTAATCTGATCATGCGAATATGAATATTGATTATCAAATTGGTTTAATTGAGACTGCAACTTCACGTTATTCGCTTAAGTATCTTCAACAAGGAATTGAAAATCATGTCTCTCATTCGTACGCTTCCGGTTTAAATCTTAACAAATTCATGAAGAAATCATATCTCTCATTTGTACTCAAATATAATAATAAATACCTCTAAGTTTTTGATTTTCGCAGCGAAGAGTTTCAACATCAAAATTTGAAATTTGGAGTTCTCCTCTCAGCTTTTGTACTTCCTTTTCCAAAGAAACATTTTTCAGCGAAAGTTCCAACTGAGAACAACTAGATTCAAAATGCTTTTCAGCAAACATCACGCGACGATGAGAATCCTAAAAGGCAAAAGATGAAGTTAGTATAACTTGGAAGTATCATAAAAGAAGATAAAGTTAAGGTGCGAAAGATAATTACCAGAACATCTAGAGCAACATGGAAACTCTGGTCAATTTGGGAGAGGACCTCATCCCTTGAAGATTTATCAACGGGAAATTCACATAAAAGCTTGCTTAAGGCGGAACAGGAGCGAAGCTTGCAAGGATCATCAATTAAATATTGGGAAGAATTTATGACGTCGGATAGAGTTTGAGCAGCAAGTTTTACACTATCCAAAGCTTTCTTGTTCAAAGGAAATGAACTTAATAAGGAAAGAGAATAAGGAGTAGTAAAATCTTTTGGGACGGGAGATTTTCTTGAGGAAGGTTTGGTTGAGAGCTAGATTTAATGGGTGAAGGAAAAACTTGATTTGCATGTGATGGAGTCGCAGAGGCAATAGTAGGAGTGCTTTTGTTTCCTTGATTAAGACAAAACTCCTTATTCACAGGAGACTCCTTAAAAAGTTCATTATAAGTAACATAGGAATTCTCATCTGTAAGAGGAATTGTTGGTGAAGGAGTAGCATGAACATTCTTTTCAGAAGCTCGAGGAGATATAAGAATAACAGGAACATCTTTCTCAAGAGTTTGACTTATTGTAGGAGTGATAGGAGGGCTAGTATGCGAAGGTTGAACTGTGGTTATAGGAACAACATTTGTAGCACTAAAATCTAGAATAGAAAGATTTGAAGAGAGTGGTATGGGTTTGCGAGACTTCCTAACTTTTTTCTTCTTACTATCAACCATCTCAGAATCGGAAGGCTGCGAAAATAAAATAGATAAGAAATAGAGGCAACAATATTGTTTTAAAACAGATTGGGTATTTCTTACTTCTTTATTGTGCGAAGCCTTCCTTTTGTGAGATTCCTTATTTTGAGATTCATTATCAATGATTGGTTTCTTCTTCTGCGATTCCTTATTTTCGCTCGAAGAAGACTTGGGTTTTTGCATGATTCGAAGAGCGCTAATGGAAGAACTTTTCCTGCGAAAGTATGGGAATTAAATCAGTAAAGAGAAAAATTTTAGAACGGTTAAAATCAATAGTCATCATGAGGAAAGGAAAAAAACTTCGATTCAGAGTTCATAGTGGAAAAACAATAACATAAGATATCAATAACAGATGAAGATGAATAGCAACAAGAGAGAGAAGATAAGTGAAGAAGAAGGAAAAGATTATTATTGAAAAACCCTTAAATAAGTGAAAAGAAGTAACCGGTTGAAGATGGTTCAAGCCGGTAAAAAGGAAGAAAATCGACACGTGTAGAGAGAAACTTGAAACTCGGAAAATTTTCGGCAAAGTAAAATGAAAAAAGATAAGCATGTGCGAATTACAAGAGGGGAATTTCTCATATCGCTCGCTCTGAAGAATAAGCAATATGAGAAGAGGCAAATGTAGGAGTTAAATATCGCACATGTTAACAATTACGCGAAGTAAATACAACCTAAGCGAAGAAAGTCGCACACAACAAAGTTGAGACGACGCAACAGATGATGTCAGCAAAGTCACGGGTAAAGTGTGAAGAATTATGCGAAGAAGTATTCTATGCGAAGGTGAGCGATTGTATATGAGCGAATATGTCGCATAGTGATCCCGAAAATAATGAGTTTCTTAGCTGTCATCCACTATGTAAAACCTTATATAAAGGGGAGAGGTCATTGTTTCTGGAAGAATTCTAAGGTAAGTCTTGATCAAGAAATAGGGAGAGAGAGAGAAAGTGAGTCTAGGTTTCAAGTAAAATTGCTGTAATACTTGAATCTATCTTATAAACATTCTCCATATTCAATTAATCAAATAAGAATTCGTAATGATCACTTAATTATTGGATTAGTTTAAGTGGATTGTGGTTGTAAGGAAACTTACAACTACAATATTTTTGAAAGGGAGCTTCTCCCAACGTAGAACAAGCACTCCAAGAACACTAACACATCCAGGTTGGATGAATATCAGGCAGCTGATAAAAGTCATTAAAAATCTTAAATCTGTTTTCAACATATAGTAGTACTAATTTGTTGTTAAAAAATAACAAAAAATGATTCTTAATTAAACTGAGATGTCATTACATTTGCAGGTGTGATTGTGAGACTGACATATATCATAAAACCAACAACATATATCAAATGCTCCATCGATCCTGTAACAGAAGTTGGATGCAGAAGAACAACGATTTTGTGATTGAACTAATTTTCAGTACTGTCCTTTAAGTTTATGTAGGCTTCTTTGTCGTTTCAGATAACAGATTATGCTGCAATGAAAACAATGAGGAAAGTTTTCACAATTTCAGTCTCATTGTTGCGTCTCTGTGTGTGTTTGCGCTTCTTTTCACTCCCGCACACATCTCATGTATTGTCCGTGTAATTTGAGTATCCAACGGTAATGTTATATGCATTATCTATGGGACTCGTACCATATTTGTTCAAGAGTAAAATGTTACAATCTAGAGGGTAACTTTAGTTGTTCCTCCTTTTGTACATACTTTATGAAGGCTATTATTGGGGCGTCACATTCCAATAGAGGGGCGTCATCTAATAAGACAAAAACGGATCATCCATAAGTAATATAAAAAACTCCTTATCTCAAATAATTTTTTAATGACTAAACAACCCTTATTTAGTTAATTTTAATTTAATTAGATAAAAATTAAATTAATGAATTTTGTTGTATACTTGGTGAATTCTAGGACAAAGTTTTTGTGGGATGAAAAACTGGCCGTAAAATAAACTTCTACGGTTGGAAATGATCCAAATTTAAACGTAAAATCACTTCTACGGTTGGAAATATTCTAAACCCGGACGTAAAATCACTTATACGGTTGGAAATATTCCAAACATAGACGTAAAATCACTTCTACGGTTGGAATTAAAAGAAAACTGGATATAAAATCAGATTCTACGGTTGGAATTAAAAGGAACCTGGACGTAAAATGAGCTTCTATGGTTGAAACTAATTAAAGCCTGGACGTAAAACTACATGCAAATAAAATTTTACGGTTGGAATTAATCCAAACCTGGACGTAAAATCACTTCTACGGTTGGAAATAATCCAAACCTGGACGTAAAAGCACTTCTGCGGTCGGAATTAAAAGAAAATTGGACGTACAATCGGATTCTACGGTTGGAATTAAAAGAAACCTGGACGTAAAATGAGCTTCTACAGTTGGAACTAATTCAAACTTGGACGTAAAATTACATGCAAATAAAATTCTACGGTTGGAATTAATTCAAACCTGGACGTAAAATCACTTCTAGTTAAAGGGTAATCTAAACATTTTGTATATGAGTTAGGATATTCCATAACCCCTTTTTTGGACATTAAGAATCGAAGTGAAGCCCTTCTATTGGAGTGTGACGTCCCAATAATAGCCTTCTACTTCATAGCGAGATATTTTCTACACTAGTACAAATCTTTACATTGGCCACACTTAATCACCGTGTCCATAGGCTTTTGGTCATGGATTTTTTTCGCTCCAAAAATGTGGCATCAGGTGCCGAGACAAAAAGGTATTCTTATGGCTGCATAAACTTTGAGTGGCTATAAAATATGATTAACCATGGCCATAACTCTAAAACCGTGTCTATATGGTACTCAATATTTTTTTGGTAGTTAAGCATTTTCACTATCACCGTGGCCATAGGATCCTTATAGACACATAATTTAATTATATGTGGCTAAAGTTTACCTTAAAGTCACGTAAATTTTATTATAGTCGTGGCCTTTGTCATCAATTGGACACGCAAAATTCATTTTATCATGGCCAATTCATGAGTTGCGGTCACACTAATTTTTCTCAACCATGGCCATCTCTATCATTTGGACACACGGAAAATAATTTAACATGGCTAATACATGATTTGTAGTCACGTTTAATCTATGGTACCATGGCCATCCATATTTTTGGACACATGATAAACATTTTACATGGCCAATTAATAAGTTATGGCTACTAAAAATTTGTAGCACCGTGGCTAAATTTTTTCGAAAGACACATCAAGTGTGTTGAATGTAGCTATTGTTCACCTTTTGGATACATCAAGTGTTTTCAATGTAGCTATTGTTCACCTTTTGGACACATCAAGTTTTTTGAATGTAGCTATTGTTCAACTTTTAGACACATCAAGTGTTTTCAATGTAGCTATTGTTCACCTTTTGGACACATCAAGTTTTTTGAATGTAGCTTTTGTTCACCTTTTGGACACATCAAGTGTTTTGAATGTAGCTATTGTTCACCTTTTGGACACATCAAGTGTTTTCAATGTAGCTATTCAAAAATCACCTAAATAACCATCCATAAAAAATTAATGAAGACTACAATTAGAATTGTACCAAAATAATTTCATTTCACAATATAATAAACATCTCAATCTGATAATTGTGCAGTAACCTTGAGAAAACAAACTTTCAAAGAGAGACTTAAAAGTTTAAACATCCAAATCCTATAGTCCACGACTATTTCTATTAATAATTAGGCTGCAGTCTTGAGTCTCTTGCTGGATCTCCGACACTTTAGTTCCCCGCTCTTCATATATGAAGGTTTCTTCTTCTTTGTCTTCTTAGTGTTTGGGTCAGAATCATATTCATCGTTTGGGTCAGAATCATGTTCACCGGGGTCTGAAAGTGGATGGCCCTGCAGCAAGCCAGTGGATGTATAATTAAGGGAAAAAACCATGTTAACAGTTATATGGTCAGGATGCAGAAGGTAATAAACATGTATAATAAAGCAACTTACACTAGAGCAAGAGATCACAAACTCTTTAGGCCAAGCTACTATAGATTTTTCAGCATCCTCTACTGTTTTGAGATGAGTAGATGGGACTGGAAAACAATGATTCTTTAATATCGACTTTTCAACCGTCACTCTGACACAATCATCCCGGAGTGGATCTCCATGAACCTTCTGACCTGGCACTGATGGAAGAACCGAACCCCATGCAATGATATTTCTCAGTGAAGCATGAGCCAGTTTGCATTTACCAATCTTCAAAACATAAATGTTATATTGACATCAACAGATTCAAATCTCAAAATGCTTAAATGCCTGTGAAAAGGACATACCGTTGAAAGTTCAGTTTTGTCTTTCGATTGAGAATTGTCTGGTGAACTAAGGGGTAGATGCTCAGATGCAGGAGACTTTTGTTTGTATTTTCCAGACTACAAAAATATACGCTATATTAACATCAACAAAAAATGGAACTCTCAAAGAACTATATATTTTAAATACCTGCAAAAGAAACATATCATTTGGAGTTCAGAACTATCTTTCGATCCCGTAGACTGAGATACATTTTCAGATTCAGGGTCATTTCTATTTGTATTAGATTCATTCCTTTCAGTCGGAGAAATGCTTGTAACAGGGAATTCAAGCATAAGAGACTTCTCTCTAATAGGAGATTTCTATATAGTGCAGTTGACATATTAGATACTGCAGAATTATTAGGAAATACATACTTAATCAAAATTACTTGGATGATGTTAAACATACCCGTGCCTTTTTGCTTTTGATTTTCTTTTTCAATATGCCTTGAGATTTTAGCTGAGACATTAAGCTGCTCATCATTTCTTCTTGTGCCTTCATTGCTGCCTTCATTTCCTTCATTTCTGCATCCTTCCTATCTCTCTCCATTTGGTTCGCGCGTCTTTCATCTTCCAGTTGTTTCTTCAGTTCAATGTGCTCCTTGGATGCTCCTTTCCGTGGCATGTGCCAGTACGTTGTTGGAGTCACTCCCTTGCCTATACATCTTACACGCCCAGCATGTTCTTCCCCAAACACAAGGGTGATAGAATCATTGCCTGGTTGTTTTCTCAAAGTTCCATCTTCCAGCTGCTTATCAAAATCCTCCTGCACAAAAAAAGAATTAAGGGATTAGAAGTGATAATCAATTAAATCAAAATTATTTTCACATTTACTCAAGCACAAAACAAATATCTAGATAGTTTCAGTCGTCTTACAAGCTGAGCTGCTTTTTCCCTAACATCATCGTCATCGTATTCTCCATTTTTTTTTGATGTGCCTTCCTCCATAGTAAAGACCGTGAAGGATTTTCATCTTCAAGGATCTCTTTCTCATTAATCTAGTAATTATAAAATACACAAGAAGAAAAATTAGATAGATAATACTATAATTTAAACTGGAAATAATAATAATTTTGTATAACAAACTGGACTTACTAATTTTTCCAACAGCCCTGCATACCCTGCTCTTCCCGTCCTGTGGTTATATTTGTGGTTCTTACGCGCCTTAGCTCCCCTAATGGACAACTCCTGAGCATACAGATTTAAAGAATTTCATTCATAAAAAAGTTAGACTAATTAATGAAATTAATATCAATATTTCCAAACTAAAACGTGCAATATACAACCTTGCATTTATCAGACAACCTCCACTTTACGAACTTGTCCCATTGTTCTTGGTTCACAATGACACGATATTGTTTAGGAACAGTATTTAGTTTAGCAGGTTTACCCAAATTGGGCACTATGAACTTTACATACAACTTTCTTCTGAAGTTGCGCAAATGTTCCCCAAAATATTTCATAATTTGTCTTCTCATAGTCTCCTCAATTTCATAAAACCGCTGCCAAAATATGGAGATGTTAACGGCAGGTAACAAATTAATAACAAATATAGTATTAAAAATCAATATAGATCAGCATATACATACCAATAGTTCGTGCCATAACTTATCCCTCATCACTGAATTCACTTCCTTCCACTTCAAGTGCCTTAGACCAACGTCTCGACGTACCAATACACCCATGTAACTAGCAATTTCAGCTTTATATTTCCCCTTAAATCGACCAAAATTATCAAATTCTATCACATGCTTCTCGCCGTCAAAATTTTTCTTTAGCTTCTTCAATCTTGTTAAACCTCGAACATTATTCTCCTTAGACTCTACTGTATTGTTTGGAGCTCCTGTGTCTTTTTATAGTTCAAAAACCCAAAATAAGAGTAAACATGGTGTAAGAGTGTACTCATATTTTTTAAGTCCAAAGCAAACAAAAACAGACAAGCTAGTATAGCATTACCAGGCTGTTCAGGACTTTCAGTCGATTCATCATCAGAACTGGAGCTATCATCATCGGAACCGGTGCGACTACCATCGGAATCTTCGTCTTCATCCTCTGACTCTCCTAAATTCTGCAAGGCTTGAGCCTCCAGGGCTGCAGTCTCATTTTCAGCATACTCATCATCATCATACTCTGGCTCCCAACTCGAATTCTCTTGTGTAGTCATATAGGAAACTGCATATACATGTATATGATTCAATCAAATAAGGTCTGAATTCTTTTCAATCAAAAGTCAAAAGTTATTAAGCTAGACACAAGCAAAAATTAAATAACAATCAATTAACATGGTCTTGATTATGTCAGTACTAACATGGTCTTGATTAGTATGATTAGATGCAAGAGCAGGATGCCGTCTCAGAATTGTTAAGAGATATAACAATTAAAAAATTATTAATCGCTGAGGTTTTTACTAGAGCATTGAAAGAACTCAAGCAAGACTCCAGTTCAAACATACACAATTATGTAAACCTACCAAGTTCCCTAAAAACAAACGACGGATGCCGATCTCCGACATAATTATAATCCCATTATACAAAATGTCAATGACTCGGGAGTATACACGACAGATGGAAGCTTACTGACCAGCTAAAGTTGATGAAAATGAGATAAAAATGTGATTTCTAGTGGTTTCAGGGAGAACCACAGAAGTTTAAACTATTGGTTTGCAATGTGAAAAACATTCATCAGAATAGACAGATAAAAAAACCAAGGAATAACATTCAATTGACCTAGCTCTGACATAATTATAATCCCATTATACAAAACGTCAATGACACGGGAGTATACACGACAGAGAATGTGGCCAGCTAAATGAGATAAGAATGTGATGTCGAGTGGTTTCAGGGAGAACCACAGAAGCTTAAACTATTGTTTGCAGTGTGAAAAACATTAATCAGATTCATCGGAAAAGAAAGAAAAAAACATAAAAGAATAGCATTTCCATAACCATAGAAGACTGAGTTGTTATCCAGCCACTATGCAACTTAGAATACAATCTGCATAAAGATCCTAAGCATAACATAGGAAAAGCTTAAACATGCATGCACACCATTGTTCTTCTTAATAAGAAATAAACAGGTGCATAAACCCTGCTTTCAATGAATCAAAAATTAAGAATTAGGGTTTGAGTCAAAACTTAACCTTTGAATCAATTGGGTCTGATTCAAAAATTAAGGTTTGAATCAATTAGGGTTTGAATAACTAAGCTTTTTAGACGAAAGAAAGATTGAGAACAGGATATACCTTTATAAGATTTAGCCATGCAATTCCTCAACACCATACGGCCCTTTATAAAGTCGCACAGATTGAATAATCCCGCCGAAAATATTTTGCGTTTCATTTTCATCCCGCTCAAAATTATTTAGGGTGAACTGAAAAATCGATTGAGTTTGGTCTACGATTTCCTTTTTTCGGAAAAATCTCCTAAGAAAATACCATTTGATTTTGATCCTACGGTAGACCTAAAATATTTCCAAACTTTAGAAATCTGATTTCCCTTTTTACTCTAACAAATCTCAATGTTTTCCTGATTTTAAGCCTAGAACTTTATCCCCTTTTTACTCTGCTTAGGTTTCTCTAGTTCTCTCCGCTCTGTAACTCTGGTTTAGAGGAAAGATAAAACGAACAGAATTTTGAGGTGTTACATAGCGTAAGATAAGAGGTTCTTCCCTATTAATCTATTGGTTGGGCTTGTGATAAATATATTCACCGTTAGATTTACTATGGACATCCTATTCGATGCATTTTGAAATAACATAAGTAAAATCGTAATGGACTGGGCTGGAGTGTTAGCTTAAACCATGTAATGGACTGGGCTGGAGTGTTAGCTTAAACCATGTAATTGACTGGGCTGGACATAAATGTGGCATAAATTTTTTCATTATTTTCATTTTTTACTTAATTTTTTTTCATTTTTTTCCTTTTTTTTCTTTTTACTTTTTTTTTATTACATAATAAAATTTAGTTACATAATCAAGACTCGACACTTCACCTGAAATATTGATCGATTCGGAACGAGTTCGAGTAAAACTGATGAAAATGGAACTTCGTCCTTTGGAATCGAGACACGAAAAATTTAGTTATTACATAATCATAATTAGTTATTATATAATCAAAATTTAGTTATTACATGATCAAAATTTAGTTACATAATCAAGACTCGACACTTCACCTGAAATATTGATCGATTCGAACGAGTTCGAGTAAAAACTGATGAAAACGGAACTTCGTCCTTTGGAATCGAGACACGGAAAAATTTAGTTATTACATAATCAAATTTAGTTATTACATAATCAAAATTTAGTTATTACATGATCAAAATTTAGTTACATAATCAAGACTCGACACTTCACCTGAAATATTGATCGATTCGGAACGAGTTCGAGTAAAACTGATGAAAACGGAACTTCGTCCTTTGGAATCGAGACACGACAAAATTTAGTTATTACATAATCATAATTTAGTTATTACATAATCAAAATTTAGTTATTACATGATCAAAATTTAGTTACATAATCAAGACTCGACACTTCACCTGAAATATTGATCGATTCGGAACGAGTTCGAGTAAAACTGATGAAAACGGAACTTCGTCCTTTGGAATCGAGACACGGAAAAATTTAGTTATTACATAATCAAATTTAGTTATTACATAAAAATTTAGTTATTACATGATCAAAATTTAGTTACATAATCAAGACTCGACACTTCACCTGAAATATTGATCGATTCGGAACGAGTTCGAGTAAAACTGATGAAAACGGAACTTCGTCCTTTGGAATCGAGACACGACAAAATTTAGTTATTACATAATCATAATTTAGTTATTACATAATCAAAATTTAGTTATTACATGATCAAAATTTAGTTACATAATCAAGACTCGACACTTCACCTGAAATATTGATCGATTCGAAACGAGTTCGAGTAAAACTGATGAAAACGGAACTTCGTCCTTTGGAATCGAGACACGAAAAATTTAGTTATTACATAATCATAATTTAGTTATTAATAATCAAAATTTAGTTATACATGATCAAAATTTAGTTACATAATCAAGACTCGACACTTCACCTGAAATATTGATCGATTCGAACGAGTTCGAGTAAAACTGATGAAAACGGAACTTCGTCCTTTGGAATCGAGACACGAAAATTTAGTTATTACATAATCATAATTTAGTTATTACATAATCAAAATTTAGTTATACATGATCAAAATTTAGTTACATAATCAAGACTCGACACTTCACCTGAAATATTGATCGATTCGAACGAGTTCGAGTAAAACTGATGAAAACGGAACTTCGTCCTTTGGAATCGAGACACGGAAAAATTTAGTTATTACATAATCATAATTTAGTTATTACATAATCAAAATTTAGTTATTACATGATCAAAATTTAGTTACATAATCAAGACTCGACACTTCACCTGAAATATTGATCGATTCGGAACGAGTTCGAGTAAAACTGATGAAAACGGAACTTCGTCCTTTGGAATCGAGACACGAAAAATTTAGTTATTACATAATCATAATTTAGTTATTACATAATCAAAATTTAGTTATACATGATCAAAATTTAGTTACATAATCAAGACTCGACACTTCACCTGAAATATTGATCGATTCGAACGAGTTCGAGTAAAACTGATGAAAACGGAACTTCGTCCTTTGGAATCGAGACACGAAAAATTTAGTTATTACATAATCATAATTTAGTTATTACATAATCAAAATTTAGTTATTACATGATCAAAATTTAGTTACATAATCAAGACTCGACACTTCACCTGAAATATTGATCGATTCGGAACGAGTTCGAGTAAAACTGATGAAAACGGAACTTCGTCCTTTGGAATCGAGACACGTAAAAATTTAGTTATTACATAATCAATTTAGTTATTACATAATCAAGACTCGACACTTCACCTGAAATATTGATCGATTCGGAACGAGTTCGAGTACTAATTTAATTTTAATCGAATAATTTATAATTTAATTTTAATTGAATAATTTATAATTAACTATAATTTAATTTTAATTAAATTTGTGTGGGGAAATAATTTAACTTTAAAAAAAAAAAGACAAACACATGCTCGGTTTTGATGTTAACAATGTAAAATGGGTATCTTCTCAAACAGGCATGTACGCCTATCAGTTCATCCCTAAAATCTCTAAATCACTTCATCCATATCTCTCTATCTTAAGGAAAAAAATTCTCCAACTGATATTCTGGCAGAAAATAAGGGGATTTTAGGGAAGATTTAGTCTTCAATTTTGGAAATATTTCTGCACCTCCATAGGATGAAAATCTGATGAAATCAAGAATATTGAGAACATCTAGCGGTAATAATCCCAGTCAATTATTTTTTTATTTGAACCCTAACCTTTTTATTTTGGGGTTGAAATCAAAAGAAATAACTTTTGGGCGGGATTATTGCCCCTTGATGTTTTAGAATATCTATAGATTCAACCCTAAAATCAGTCTGATTTACTCCCATCTTAGGTATGTTGTAGCATTCATTCTTAGATTGCTGAAATTCTCATTATACTAGATGATTTTTGCGTAGTAATAAGTGTTACTATGTTAGCTTTTTGAATTTTGTTGTAACCCATTGCACTCTGTGTTAGCTTCATCTGGTTCCCTTGATGTTAGTCAACATTGATGCTCTCTGAATTTGTTAGTCCTGACAATCTCTTTTGAGCAACCAGGTACTTGTGAGGCTGAAATACAAACCAAGGAGGGGGTAAGAAGGAGCATCACAATATGTGGTAGTGCCTAAACCCAGTTTATACTGGAGGTATCATTCTCAAACCTTAAAGTTATTATCTCTGATAATTATCATGATAGCTTGTTGAACTGTAACCTCATTGTAATTTAGTTAAACCTCTGAACTTTTCATGCTCTGTCTTGAATGATATACCCCATGTTTGCCTGAAATGTTGTTAACTCCTGCAACATATAGAATCTGTTGAGTAAAGTTTGTGTCTGAAGTTTGTGCACTAAAATTCTTTTTCGCTGCACTAAAGTTTGTGTCTATTTTTTTCCTGCAACATATAGAATCTGTGCTCACTACTGCTTTGTTGTTCAGTACATCATGTTGAATCTGTGAGCATGTTTCATAGAACTTATCTGGTGATGTTATCCTATTAGAGGGACTAGTAAAATGGGTAGCTAAATGGGTGATGTATTGTAGCTGAATGGGTGATGTTTCATTCAATCTGGTGATGTTTCATAAAACTAAATGGTTGATGTTATCCTATTTGTTTTTGAATCTGTAGCTAAATGGGTGATGTATTGTAGGTACATGTATTTGTTTTCAATCTGTTTCAGGGGTGTCATTATTCTTCAGTGAAAGCATTGAGTTTCCAGTTCCATGAGAGACAGATTTAGTGATTTGCTTTATGTATAATACTATCGTGCAGTTTCGAGCATTTTCAGTTAAGACCTTTGGAAGAATTTGAAAATTTGCAATGATAAAATTCTTAACTTTTTGCAACAGTTGCCTGGGATTTGTTGTTTCTGGATCTAATTTCTACTAAATCAGCACTTTGAGACGAGGAGAGAAAAGCCAGAAAAGGAAGGCATTTTTTTAAAGAATCACTAAAACTGACTCAAAGTTACTTATAGGTATGTTTTTCAAGCCTTGATGTACTATGCACCAGTGTTAAGTACTTCGTTTTTTTTCTCATTGTCATTGTGCAATCATTCTTCATGAACATTAGAGCTCTTTCTCGACAGATGTGACTTCACATCTGTCTAAAGAAGAAGATTTGAGCTCCCAGAGATATAAAAGTTGCCAACTATGTCAATTATAGAACTAGGGACATACTACTTATGATCTGATATTTCTAAGTTAATCAATTAGAGTACTTATTTGAAATGACATTTTGATTTCTAAGTTAATCAATTAGAGCACAGATCAGTGTTTACTCTAATTTAACAAACACACTGACCCTAGAGCTGCTGCAATTCATTCTCGCGAAATCTCCCAACTGCGGCTGACATACAGACCCTTCAGTATGTGTTATTCCAAAACTTGAAATGACTCCATTTACTGAAAGTACTAGACCAATTTTCCTGAGTTAATACTGGATGTCTGATTATGGGTTTGTGTGGCATGATTATCGGTTTGTATGAGGGAAATTGCATATTGCCTGTTTCATCTGTTATTACCATGTTTGTCCATATAAATTTTTTATGTTTCAAATGGTGCTGAATTTATTGGTAATTTCAAGACTTGTATGTCTAAATTGTCAAGTTAGGGGATAACTATTATTTTGAAATGAAACATATTTATTAGTTAATGCTAAGCTTGTATTTCTGAATTGATTTATCTTTTTGCTTTCATTGGAGTGCAACTGATGGATCTACTGGTCTCTTTGCGTTTCAGAATGGATAAATCCTGGATGAGTACTGATAGAACGAAGAAACGTTATAGAGAAGGAGTTGCGGCGTTTCTGCGGTATGCTGTCAACCATCTCAAGGAGGAGGGTGAGACATATGATGAATTTCTTATGTTGTGTCCGTGTACAAATTGTTTAAATCTCTGTGCATGCTCCGTTGGCGACGTAGAAGATCATTTATTCGTAAATGGAATCGATCAAACGTATACTATTTGGAATAAGCATGGGGAAAAGGATGAGGCAATAACTAGTAGTAAGCCAGTTAACGTCAACAATGGTATGCACGCTGAATTTGAAATGGGAACTCCCACTGATGCTCCAGACGAAGATTTTGGAATGGGAACTCCCACTGATGCTCCAGACACTATAGATATGATGCAGGCTGCAGAAGAGTTCGCAGATGACCCTATAAAGTTTAAAAAGTTACTTGAAAATGCTGAAAAGCCCTTATACGAAGGATGTCCCAACTTCACAAAGTTGTCTGCAATTGTGCAGTTGTTTAAGTTGAAGAGTAAGCACGGTGCATCAGACATGTTTTTTAATGAATTGTTACCCTTGTTAAAGGACATGCTTCCCAAAGAAGGTAATTTAATGGCGAGGAGTACATATCAGGCAAAAAAAATATTGAAATCAATGGGTTCAGGGTACACAAAGATACATGCATGTATCAACAACTGCATTCTTTATTGGAATGAGTACAAGGATGAAAAAGTGTGTCCTACTTGTAAAGCACCCAGATGGAAAGTTGACAGGGATGGTAAAGTTTACGAGAATGTTCCAGCAAAGGTATTGTGGTACTTCGACATCATCCCAAGATTTCAGCGGCTGTTTCAATCGAAGCACACAGCAAAAGATTTGATATGGCACGATACCACTAGAAACAAAGACGGTGTTTTACGTCATCCGGCAGACTCACATGCTTGGAGAGAGATAGATAACAATTTCCCAGAAATTAAAGGTGATCCAAGAAATCTGCGGTTAGCTGTTTCGGCTGATGGAGTTGATGTAAACACAGGCACCAAACATCACAGTGTATGGCCAGTTTTGGTTGTGATTTACAACCTTCCACCGGGGCTGTGTATGAAGAGAAAGTTCATCATGTTGTCGTTACTTATAGATGGTGCGCCAGGAAACAACATCGATGTCTTTTTAGAACCTCTTGTTAAAGATTTTCAATTCTTATTTGAGAAGGGAAAGAGAACATGGGATGCATATGCCCAAGAAATGTTTACTCTACGTGCAGTTGTTTTGTGGACGATAAACGATTATCCTGCTCTTGGTACACTATGTGGTTGTCGCTACGCTGGATATCATGGTTGTGTGGTGTGTCGTAAAAAAACGCACAGTATTAGGCTTCATGACTCAAACAAGAATGTTTATGTTGGTTATAGAAGATTTTTACCCTATGAGCATCCGTTCAGAAGGCAGAAGGGGGCATTTGGCGGAAAACAAGAGTGGGAGACTGCTCCAGAACCAATGACCGGGGAAGAAATATATGAGGAGGTAAAATGTATAAAGAATTCATGGGGAAAGAAGGGGACGAATACTCAAGGGGAAGACGTGCAGGCTACACCTGGAAAAGGTGGAAAGATGAAGCGCATCGGAAAAACGAAAATTGAGCGCATCAGAAAAATATCAAAAGAAGTCGATAGGTCAGGTGAGGAAGAGGAAGGCAGGGAAACCACTTACTGGAGCAAGTACAACATATGGCAGCGACTACTTAGATATTGGCGCTATAATGATGTCCAACATTGTATTGATTTCATGCATGTCGAAAAGAATGTGGGACAAAGTCTTGTTGGAACGTTGCTGCACAACGGGAATACAAAAGATGGATTAAACGCCAGAAAGGATTTGGTGCGTTTGGGGTTAAAATCGGAGTTACACCCTAAGACAGATGACAAAGGAACGATACTTCCCGCAGCATGTTATACATTAACTACGGAAGAAAAAGACATATTCTTGGAGACACTATCCGAGTTAAGAGTTCCAGAAGGGTATTGTTCGGATTTTTCCACCCTTGTGAACCTAAAAGAGCGTAAGCTGATCGGACTCAAATCACATGATTACCATATGCTTATGCAACAATTTTTGCCCGTCGCTATTCGATCAATTATGCCTACACCTGTGAGATATGCTATTATCAGGTTTTGTTTCTTTTTCAGATCAATATCTGCCAAAGAAATCATGGTGGAAGAGCTAGATAAATTGCAAGAGGATCTCTGTGTGACGTTATGCTTACTAGAGAAGTATTTTCTTCCATCCTTCTTTGACATCATGATTCATTTAACTGTACATCTTACCAGGGAAGTGAAGTTATGCGGTCCGGTTTGCTTTCGATGGATGTATCCTTTCGAAAGGTGTATGAAGGTTATAAAGGGGCATGTGCGAAACAAGAATCAACCTTGTGGATGCATTGCCGAAGAGAATGTTGCAGAAGAGACGATTGAGATATATTGTGAGTACCATAAAAGCATCAGGACAATTGGTATTCCACTAGATAGGCATAATACATCTCAGGAGGGAGAACCGTTATCAGCTGAAGAGCCGTGTATAGTTACCCCTGAACAGTTGAGACAAGCACATTTCTATGTAATGCAGAACACGCCTGAAATTGAGCCTTACATAGAGTAAGTATTAATTTGTTTTTTTTTCCTGTTTTTTTCCTGTTTTTTTTTTGTACAAAGTATAATAACATTTGGTTATTGTACATACCAGCCGACACAAGCTATATTTGGAAACTAACTATTCTACTAAAAAGCGAGCATGGCTAGAGAAAGAGCACTCTAACACTTTTGGCGCTTGGTTAAAAAATGAGGTAATAGGTCATAGAAAAAGTGTCTTGTTTGATGTGTTATATTCCTTTAAACTCAAGGTTCATCCTAATAATGAATTTCAGGTTGAAAAAGAGTTGGCAGACGACAGAGAAAGTATCTCAGAGAACTTAAGATGGATATCACACGGCCCGCACTACGAGGTAACGAAATACACTGTATATCGCATCAATGGATATCTATTCCGCACAAGATCCCGTGATGGTAGAATTCACCAGAATAGTGGGGTTAGCGTTGCAGCAAATGACATGCACATATCTAGAGATGATGATGTTACATATGGTAAAGCCTCTTATTATGGTGTCTTGCAAGAGATATGGGAGTTAGATTACTGTGAAAGAAAAGTTCATCTGTTCAAGTGCAATTGGGTTGATAATAAACGTGGGGTCAAAAGAGATGCTCTTGGCTACAAGATTGTTGACCTTACTATGTTGGGATACAAAAATGATCCTTTTATTTTAGCCTCACAAGCTAAGCAGGTATTTTATGTCAAAGACCAGTTAGATAAGAAAAAGTCTATTGTTTTTGTGACACCTCCCAAAAATTATAGAGATGACGATGGCAACGATGAGGAATTCAGTACAGTAATCTTTTCTGCGAATGATAATATCTTGCCGTCTGTAGATCCACAAGACTTGGGTAAAGAATCCCGAAATGATTACTTCCGAACTGACTGCCGAGGTTTACTTATACGCAAGCCAAAATGACACACTCCCGCAGGTACATCGCTTTATTTCCTTTAATCTGTGGTTATTCGGTTAGTGACATGATATTTAAAGAACGATAAAGATGGAACTTATGTTTAATCCTGTTCCTTAGCATGCTTTCTGTATGTTTGCGTGCTTTATTCTTTGTAAAATGAATAACATCATTTTATCCGTGTCTCATATGGAACTTCAATTGAAATTTCTACTACTGTACTTTACAACTTGCTACTCTGGTCACTTTTAAATAGATATCCAAGAGAATGAGAGTTGGTATGTTTTTGTCCTATTGCTTGAATATATTTATGGGCACATGCACTATAACTACATGTTGTACTTGTATTTCAGAAATCTTTTATACACTTCATAACATTACTCAAAGCATATGGTGAAATTGAATTCCAAGTACCCAAATTAGATTCGTAACCCTGTATATATATGATGGAAACTCCAGTTCATTAACCACAAAAAAAAACATTTAAAATGATGGTGCTAAAGGTCTTATGGTTCTCAATTTTATGGTGAAAGCATTTGGGGGCGGACTGATGCTTTTTCCTAAGTGAATTGCATGGAGCGGTTCACTTGCTTGTGTGAGGAGTTTGTATTGTGTAGCCTGTGAAGAATAGTGAATTTTAATCTCATTTTCCTTGTTCCAATTTAACCCTCAACCGTTTTGAATACCATACTTGACAGGGTTTTTCCCATATCTTGTGAAAGTCCTCTTTGTAAGAAGTCTTGACCACAATTTATGTTGAGTTGGGCTGACACCTTGTATTAATTGTTGTGCCCTCGTTCTTTCTTCCTTGTTTTTTTTGAACTCAGAACCCTATTTTCCTGTTGCAGGTTCGTTGTGGCTATTCAACACTCTACATTGTCCCTGAGCTTTGACGAAGTCATTTTTATGCCATCAGATGCCTCTATAAGTTTGACACTCGAATTGTAGGACACGAACTCTGCATCTAAAACATCAAGAATTTGATTATGGGATTGTTTTGTCTTGTTATATAAAGAGCAAAAGAAATGCATTCCTACTGCAATCGTAGTTTTGGAGTGGCTGGCTCCAAAATCAATTTGATGTAATATTTTTGTTTTTTTCTTTTGGAAAGAGGTAAATAAAAAATATTGGTTGTAGATCTAAATTTTTTTCATTAAATATATTGGCTAAAAATATAAAGCTTTTGTGAATTGATAAGTTAAACAGGTTTGGTTGGTCTCACAGATGGCTCCTGTCGTTTGCAGTCCCTTCTAGATTTGTATGAAAAGTTTAAGATATGGTTTCCTATTTTGGATTTTGGCATGGTTATATATCGGGAATTTTGGGAGAAAGTAACACAACAGAACTCCACTATACATGTTTTATTTTCACAAAACACCCGGCTGCACCCGCTGTATTGCAATTACCTTGGAAGCCACAATCACTTGTAATGTATCCTTCTATACACCAGAGCTTGAGGTTTCTTTATTGCAGTGAACATGCATAAACATTACCCTAGCATATGTTGCTTGAAAATTAAGCATACTAGGAGCATTTGGCCTAGAAAAGACTCGGTAACAACCATGGCTAGTACTTTAAAAGTTAAAATTCAATCTCATGTGTCTAATGGATCCGACACTATGTTCACAATTTGTTTTTCGTGTAGCCATATCATAATCCTCCCAAAAAAAAATATGGAGTAACCATATGTCAATCTTTTGTCATGTTTGATATAATGTGTCAATTCCTTAGTATATGCGTGTCTAATAAACCAGATATTATGGACACATAAACAAACCAATGTGGCTAAATAAATCCTCTTTCCGTCACAGTCTAAAAGGTGTGTCTATTGTCATCCGACACTTTTGACACATACAAAATTATTTAATGTGGCCATATACGCATCTATGGCTACATGTGATTGGATTAAACTGAAAACCATGACCAAACGATACCCTATGGATACAGTTGATGGGTTTAGGAATAAACCCATGACTAAATGGTGCACTATGGCTACATGGTAAAACAAAATGTGGCTATAGTTATACTGATGACCAATAGCCACACAAATAACCTGAAACGTGGCTGGACTGTACACTAAAAAACGTGGCCTATGTGAAGGTTTGTACTAGTGCTACTTTTAGTTCGTTTAGTATTTTTTTTGTTCCGTTTTAATGGGAGTTGGTGCCATGCGTCAATTACTAATTATAATGTTAGTAAATACTTAGTATATGTTGTAAATATGCCTGGATAGCGCAACCCAATATATGCTACAGATTGAAGCTCTTTAGTAAACTACTGTCACTCAAATTTTGCATTCTGGGGTTTACCTTTGATCATGTAAACTAAATGGAAAGTTTTCTATGTATCGTGCTTCGTTTGGAAGATTATCCCTTTCTGCCAAATGAGCAAGAAATTTCTATCGAGAGTTTATTATGATCGAGAAACCATGAAGCAATTTTATGACAGTAGCCCGTGCATTGTACGGGCAGAACAGACCTTGTTCAGTAATAAATTAGAAAAATAATAGACGTGCTAGGACGAAACTTCCATGAAAGGAGATTTATAGATATAACGAAGATAAGCTGTCAAAAACCGACTAAAATAGCATTTTTTGTGAAATATACACAATAATGTATTGTAATGCACTGTCCTGCTTTTTAGTGGATGTTGTGCCATGATGCCGTTCGTGTTTATCCATGCCTCGTGTTGTGCTGAACCACTATGCCGATTAGTCCAGTCCATCCCAGCGTCTGAAGTTACTGTGTTGTGCCGTGTTGGACTAAATCACGTCCTGAATTGGGCGCTCAAATTTTAAAGTGTTATGGTGGGCTGCGTTCTTGTTGGCACGGCCTCCGCCTGTACATATTCTTTCGCCTATTACAAAAGATTACGGTGCCAATACGGCATATATATTTCTATTTTCTTTCTTTTGGTTTTCTTGCTGGGTCCGCATATACTTCTTGTAAAGGTGGCTCCTTTTGTATATATGCTTCTTTTCTTCTAATATATTCTTCTTCCATCAAAAAAAAGTAAATGGGATACTGATGCAAACAATACAAATCAGTACAGATTTTTTACATGAAAGCAGACAGAACAGAAAATACGGAAAGGGTAGCAATTAACAACCAACACATTCCTTAAGATTTGGTTCCTCGAACCCCAATCTCGATCGTGAAATATCAAACTCTAAGAATCCTATCTGACGTGCGCCGATAACTATGGAAGTCATAGGATTTAAACCACCATCAACGAAGGCCAGACAGGCAACACCCTCCTTAGCTATGACTAGATCGAAAAAGGAGATGTTCCATACACTCGTGGGAAAGACGAAAGACACACTTGGTACCACATTATTCACAACAGATGGCCCTCGAAGAATAATGGTGGACGAGTCATAGCAGGTGGTAAAAGGCGCAACTGGAGAAACCATGGTGATGTTGGGAAAATCCATCAACTCAGCATTAGCAATGTTTAGCCGATCAACCATTCAGTATGAGCTTTAATAAAGGCTTTGTAGATTGATGTCTCCAAAGTAGTATAAGGAATTCGAATGTCGATTTTTGTTCCCCCGATTCCCGTTGTTTCGTCAATGGACAACAAATTTTCGTCTATTGGTACAGTTTCACCATGTACCTGGATCGATTTAACATCGACGAAATATTCATCCTTACTTTTTGGGTTAACCAAGAGTGGAGTGTAAGTTAAAATTCTATCAGCTAAATCCGAAATTCCTCAGGAAAAATGAATGTAAGGTCCACCCCCAAAATAAATCTTACCACTTGTTTCAAATACTTTTTCATCGGCAATACTATCGTGTAAATCCACAGCAAATATATTTGGGAATTGAAAACCATCAGCAAATTGTGAAGGTAGAGAAAGAGCTGATGCACGCCCAAGACCAGCAACTCCTTTAGAGGTTGTAGCAAGTCCAGCTAAGATATTACTACTAGCTGCACAACCAAATGCAAAACTACGACTCGAAGGAACGGGTGTCGCCTGGCTGTCAGGGTTTGATGTAACAGTCACAATATCTGAAATGAGCTCACCTTGCCCGATAGACCGAGTTACTGGGTTTCTTACGTTGATGCTACATGTTTCGCTATCAGGCTCAGCACATGTACCGACTGGTTTGTCTGCATGGAAGCATATGGGTGACGTGCAGATAATTGGTTCCATCGATGATGAATCGTATCCCTCATGACAATTAAACCAGGGTAATTCCCCACCAGCAAGATCGACTACTAGTTTCACTTCGGCTTGCGGAGTTCCTTGGATGATTTTGACCATATATTGGAGTGTTGATGGATCTCTCTCAAGGTCGAAGATTATACCAGCGTTCGTAGGTGGCTGAGCATTCGAGAAAGAAATAAAGACGAACAGAAGTAGAAAAAGAAAATGAACAGTAGAAGAAGAGAAAGAAGTAGCCATGGATTTGAAAAGAATATGAGATGATAAAAGATAGCTAGACATGCATTTTATTTATAGAGAGGGCTTGGATAAATTGGGGTCCATGCCACTTAATTGGGGCCTATAGATTAGTTCATCTACCTAATACACAATGATAAGGGGTGTCTAATATTTATGTAAACTATCAAAATTACCCTCAAAAAATATTAATATTACTAAATTATCCCCATCAATCCTTAATAAAAAATGCGATGCTCTAACCTTTGAGCTAAGCGGGACCTGACTAACAAAATCAGTTTTCATTTCTAACCTAAAAAACGATTCTTCATCTCCTCTACTACCTCTCTTTTTATATTTTTGAAACCAAAAATCGTCGATGATCGACGATCCAAAAATGATTAATCGTTTGTTTCTTCTATAAAATGTCGAAACCAAGAACTAAGTATGCTACTAATAGAAATCATTCTAGTGCGGACAATCCCAGACTTGTTGAAGCGATTCAAAATAGAACGAAGGAAGTGCAAGAACAATTTGAAGCCTTTTGTATCGCACAAGAGGAAGAAATGGGTCGAATCAGGTACATCTCTATCAACCCAATCCTCTAAACTAGGTTTTAGTAACATGCATTAGGTTAGAAATCGAGAATTTTGAAATAAAAAAGTTTCAGTGTTCACATAATCGGGTTACGTTAATGTCGAAGTAACCTGATGCTTGTTAGAAACGGATTATGTTCTTCAACTTATAAATCGATTGTTCTGCATGTGAAAAGGAATCGGGGATCGTTAATGTATAAATAGCCCGATTGTTGTAGCCAATATTCCTGGATCTTTATTTTGTTGAAATCGGATTACATATGTCTTCACAAAAACCGATTGTGTAGTTGGAATCGGACTTTATATGTATATCGAGTAAACCGATTTCTGGAATCGGTTTACATCAACACTTAACAAAAACCGATTGTGTACCTTGACTTAGAAAAAATGCATTCGATCCATTGTTGTTTGTCGCTTAACTCTGTATTCTACAGGCCAAACAAGGACAACCAACAAAAGCAAGCCGAAAAGAAATATAAGAAGAGGCATGACCTTGCTACTCCTAAGCCTTTGGAACCTCGTCGACAAGGCGGTCAAAATTTGAATGCTTCCCACCGAAGGGCCGCGGGGAGTAAAGCGAAAGGGATCAGCATCAATTACCCACCACCTCCAGCGGAGCAACCAACACATGAAAAATCTGATTCTGATACACCTACTGAACAAGAAGGTGGTGAGGAGGAGATGAATGTAGAAGAAGAAATTCGTGACATGAAAGGTGTTGAATAAAAAAGTGATGAGAGTGAAAGTGATGAAGATAGTCGTGGAAAGAAAGGTGTTGAAGAAGAAAGTCGTGGGAAAAAATGTGTTGAAGAAGAAAGTGATGAGGATGAACGCCAACTTTATCCAGCTGTTGCAACTATTTGAAAAGATGCACGAATACTCTTGGGGCACTGCCATGCTTGCACACTCGTTGAAGGAGTTGAGAAAGGCTTCTAAGGCAGCCAGGAACCAAATCGGAGGGAATATGGGTTTTCTGCAGTCGTGGATATATTTGCACTTCCCAGTATTTGCTAAAAGGGATTTTGAGAACAAGGAATGGGACAGAGAGCATTATGGAGACCAGTACAACTGCAGAAGTAAGCCGAAGAAACAAAAAATGGATTTTCTGAATTTGAGACGCCAGTTAGACAACTTGACGACGAATGATGTTGTCTTTGATCCTTACAAGAAGGATTTGGGTAAAGGAAAAGGAAAGAAGGTTGGGTGCAAAGAGCAAAGTGAATATTGTGGGCC
Source organism: Papaver somniferum (assembly GCF_003573695.1). Lineage (NCBI taxonomy): Eukaryota > Viridiplantae > Streptophyta > Magnoliopsida > Ranunculales > Papaveraceae > Papaver > Papaver somniferum. The sequence goes on from NC_039358.1 coordinate 203,006,019, forward strand.
TTTGTTTCACCCAAGAGGATATGTAATGTACAACCCGACGAGAGTTGCAAGACAATGCGGTTATGTACAAAAAATCCCAAAGGCGCACAAGATGTTCAACATCAATTGGACAAAAACCAAATCATATGATAATGATATTTTCATTGTTCACAAGCCTTTACCATCATGTGATTATTGGGACGACAGAGCGTTTCACAGATATCCTTTGGATGGTCCATCTCGAGCAGATGGCGAGACAATTCCGGGTTACATACCGTGGTACCTCAAAGTTTCGCACACTCGAGTGATACAAGTAGATGAGAGGCCCAAGATAAAGGACAAAGATACGGCTCTCGATTACTTGGTGCTTATTGTTACTCAATTATGATTTTTTTAATGGTTTTAGCATTATATATTGAATGTTTGTTATTTGAAATTGAAATAGAAAAGACGATTCGGACACTGGATAACCTCCAAAAAGGATGTTTGAAGGTGCATCGAGCAGTGCCCAACCTCCTAAACGAGGACGCGGTGGTCGTGGTCGTGGTGGGGATGTTGATGAATGAATGGTTACATTCATGTTTATGTCTTTAACTATGGATAATTATGGAGCCAATACTTATGTCTCGTCTTAAACTTATTGTCGAATTATGTTTGGTTATATTCCTAGTTTATGAATGACTTAATCTGGTCTCTTTAAAAAATTGTTTGTGTTTGTCCGAGACGCGATAAAATAACCAACTACAATATGTGCAAAAATTATAGGATTATTGCATTTTTTCAGTCAGAATCGGTTTACATGTAATTATATGTAAACCGATTCTGACAATTTCCCAGAGGTCCAGTTTCAAAATAGGTTTACATGTACCTTTATAAAATCCGATTGTCATGAAGAAAACTCATGTAACTTTTGAAGCCAAGAATCGGTTTTTATGTACATAAATGTAATCCGATTGCTAAGAAGAAAAGTTCTGTAACTTTTAGAATCGGTGTTTATGTACATAAATGTAATCCGATTGCTAAGAAGAAAAGTTATGTAACTTTTAGAATCGGTTTTTATTGACATACTGGTAGACCCGGAGGAGTGTGAAAATTAAGCGCAATAAAAACGCGGGTCTACAGTAATACCGTAAGTGCACGGTCGTCAGTTGTAGCTCGTGCAAGTACGGGTCTATCCACAGAGACTGGGTGTGTTTTGGAGTTTTCTAGCTATTTTGGGCTCCTAAATTGTTGTTGGTTAACTATGAAGCCTTTTGGGCTTTGGGCTTAGGGTACCTTTGGATTATAGGCTTGTTTGACAATGAAGTGAACTGAGCTTGGGCTCAGTTGGTCTTGAAGTGCACTAGGCTTGGCCTTTAAAGTGCACTGGGCTTTGAGTGTCAATGGGCTTCTAGATTAACCCAAGACTGAACTGGGCTTTGTAATGAATTTGGGCTTCAGTAGTCTTTGAAATGAACTGAACTGAACTGGGCCTTAGGCCTTAACAGATACAGTGGGATTTTGTAATGACTGGACTTGTAACCCAGAATTGAACTGGACCTGGAGCAACAGCAGTGGTGGCTTCAGCAGCAGCAGAAACAGTGCACAGCAGCAGCAGACAAGGCTGGGCTGGAGAAGAAGCAGCAGCAGCAGCAGGGGAGGAAGGTAAGCAGGAAGGGTTGCAGGGCAACTGAGCAGAACTGGCAGCAAGGCCAGGGAAATAAGAAGATGGTAGGGGAGGTGGAGCAAACTAAATGTAGCAGTGGCACTAGGCCAAGGTAAAACATGGATATTTACAATGGCAAAAGCAAACAGCAAACAACAATGATGATGGTGAATGTGACAATGGCATATACATGGAAGCAACACAGGGAAAAAGGATAAGAATTTACAATGGCATGGCAGTGATGAATCAAAGGCAATGGCCAAGGGCCAAAGGCAAAGGAAGGCAGTGCACTGATTTCAGTGCACAGCAAGATGTGAAGTGCAAAAGCTAAATAAAACAGCAAGGAAAACTCAAATGAGCAATAAGAATAACAGAATTAGAGTTGCAAGTGACTGTAAAAACAAATTGTGGGCTAAGCTACGGCTTTGAATCCACCCTTGTGACCGAGCCAAATAATGTAGTTCTAGGTTGAATCCCTAATGGAACTAAGTGACAGTTAAGGCCAACTTAAGATCCTAAGCATACAAAAAGGGAATAGCAAGATAATCAGCTTGCTCAACTGATGTGCTCCTAGTATTTACTGTCTTTTGACAGTACAATCAATCATAAGCACTAGTGAGCACTGATTTCTCCCATTGCTCAATCAATTCAGTGAACTAAGGCTTCTAACCTAACATTCCACTACCTAACAGTCCACTAAAGCTTCATCTGAGCCTCAGCTAGTGAGACTTATCTCATGACTAACATGCTAACACAAACATACATCATACAAGATAATTGAAACATGAATTCAAATATTGAACATAAACAGAGCATTAAATGGAATTTTTTACAGAACTCACAGTTCTGGACACACTGGCTAATCCAGGCATACCTATTACACACACCACAGTCCCCTTTTTATACCCAGACACCCAAATTAGGGTTTACAAAAAAATTCCCCCAAATCCCCAAATTGAACAGTGACAAAATTAGGGTTTCTCACCTAATTCGACTAATTTAATCATACCCATGTTGCCACTGTAATTTCTCATGCTCTCCCTAGCAGTAATTAGGGTTTTCTCAAACAAACCCTAAATGGACAGAAAAATTAGGGTTAGGGATTTTTCTTACCAAACCTGCGATTTGACGCTTCCCTCTTCAACCCATTCCTCTCCTCGTTCACTAGCTCCATTCCCATGCCTTCAATTGCTTTTCTAGCTTCACTAATTCGTCAACCACTCACCTAGGGTTTCGGCAGGGGAGAAATTGACGAATTAGGGGGCTATAAAGATGGGTAATAGCTGTAGGAAGGTAGGGGTGATGATGGTGGAGGTGTGGTGGTGGTAGAGGAGTTGGTGGCGGTGGCAGTGGAGTGGGTAGTGGTGATGATGGAGAAGGTGGTTCTGTTGCAGAGAGGGGGGGAAGAGAAGAAGTCGATGGAGAAGAAGGAGGGGGCGTTTGGTTAGGGTATAGGTATAGGGTACTAGTGTGTTGAGCAGGTGTAGAGGATTTTGATGTTTTGCGAAGCTGGACCGTAGGATTATAGGATGATGGAATGATCCAACGGCGCGATGTAAATGGATGAGCGGAGACCGTTGGATGACGAGATACATCAAAACTGACGGCGAAGATCGAGGTTAGGTGTTGTAGTGTTAAGCGGAAGTATCGAGATTTGATGAGCAGGAAAAGAAGCGACCGTAGGATCTAAATGTGATCTAATCTGAAGGCTTGCAATTTAGGTACTATGGTGTTTTGCAGGGACTTCAGATTTTGATGAACGATGAATAAGCGACCATTGGATGATGAGATGGATCCGATCTAACGGCTGAGAATGGATGCGGGTATGGATATAGAAAATGGGTTTGGGTAAGGGTTTTGGGCCTTGGGTATGCCAAGTCCATATCTTCTTTAAGAACAATTCTTCCTTCTTGAGCCCATTCCTAGCTTTTTGGACGTGCGCTCCATTCTTTGCGGCTTCCTTGCGTAATTCTTCCTGGATTTTCACCACTTTTCTGCTCCGCAAGTCATCCGACTTTATTTATTACCTAAAAATGCAAAATTAATTAAGAAAAATATTTATTCTTGAAAACAATGAAAATACAGAATATGGGATAAAATGTAGAATTACTGCACAAAGGATGAGTTAAATGCCAAGAAAAATATATAGAAATATGCACTTTTTAGCACTCATCACATACCTAAAATCCGATTTTTTGATTTGAATTTGAAAAAAATAGTCGTTGAGTCCTTATCTATATAAGGACAATCTCTTTCACCCACTCCCATATCATACACTTAGCCTAGAAAATGGAATGGGAATCGTTTGAAGATTTGTGTCTCGTTAAATCCTTTGCTAATACGTTCCATGAACGTCCGAATGAAATCTATTCAATGTTTTGGAAGAGAGTTAAAGAGTTCTTTTACGGGTGTTGATGTAGTTTTTAAGTGGTAGTAAAGTTCGTTCAACTCGGATTGTGTAAAGGTTTGATTTAAGAACTAAGAATAAAAATACCAAAAATATATTCACAAGGTTTTCACGGATATCGAGAGAGACTGAGACTCAGGATTCCACCACTAATCACAGTCACTTGGTTCAAATAACGACTCAAAACAATTCTAGCTCTTTTATAGACTCTATTTCTTTGCCAAAGGTATATTTTGTACAACATTAATTATAAATCACAAGTATGACGCATAAAAGCTCTAAGTCTAAGCATACGACATCAAACGAAATCTCAAATAATCAGTAAAAATCATAAATCAATTTAAAACAAGTGCAAAAGTCATGAAGAATCAATTATAACTACCAAAAAATTGTGAAATAAGGCTTCCTCCGTCGTCCCAGTGATGGGGTTTAGCTCCTCATATTAATCACTTGCTCAAAATACATGTTCATAGCCCAAAAGTTGATTAAAAGAATGAAAAAGTATTAAGCAGACAGTTTGCAACGTTTATAAGCGTTACAGACTGACTGTTTCTATTACAAGCGGAACTGTTACAGAACGATAGAAGCTAAGTGTTGTAGAAGGGCGACAGTTTTCTGCGACAGTTAGGTGAGGGTCGATGTTCCTCGTGTTCTTCCTTCTACACCAGCAGAAACGAATGTTTGTAACTATGATTTTTGTCTCCTGTGGTTCTCTAAATTACCCCAAACTGTTCGTTTTTCTTCTAGGGTACCTAAGCATCCTATTTATACACAAAAGGGTCATTGAATCTTTCCCAAATCGCATCAAAATTCTTCTTTCCTTTCTTGGTAGTCACGATAATAATTCCTTCCATAAATTGTTTCACGCGTTTCTGAACCTTCCCACTTATCTCAAACTCTTCCTTAGATAGAATACGTACCTTTGGAACGAATTTCTTGCCTTTAATATCTCTGAATATCCAAAAACAAACACAACAAGACCGTGTTTCCTTATTCACCTATGTTTCCCTTTTCCGGCCATTCCAGCCCAATTCGATCGATCCAATTGCTTCTAGTAAACTTGTCTAGCCATGAGAAGTCCATCCCAATCAATTTCTGGTGTTTAATCTCTTTAATACTGCCCAAAGCTTCACGTCCAAAATATGCAGACGTGAAGTTTCTTTTCCCGCCAAATCTTTTTGATTCAAATCGTGAAGAAATTGGGTGTCCCCCTATCCTGTGATGTTCTCCCTTTAGCAGCTGCCTGGAAATAGGTCACCCCTTAGTAATTAGGTTACCCCTTATCCAAAGTGAGAGTCCGTATAGTAATTTTCTCCCACGAGCGCAAAAACCACTTTTTTAGCCAATTTCGCTGCAAAAGCTTATTTCTCCAAAAATACCTACAGGGACATAAAAATCCATAATAAATATAAAATCGAGCACTAATAATATATACAATTGAGATTATATAAGACATAAAAATGTGCCTATCAAATACCCCCAAACTTATTATTTGCTAGTCCTCGAGCAAATCAATTAGAAAATAAAATCCTAACTCACTGTCGCAGGCATCGTCGATTGCATTTAGCGTATGCAATAAGCCTTTAAACCCCTAGGTGTCCCTAGTGGCTGAGTTATAGTCTCGGGAGGGCTTACTAGAGATATACCAACAAAACCTTTAGTCCAAACCTTAGCTATCTACGCAGAACCTTGGAAGGCACTAAAGAATCTCCTTGGTTGGCATATTTATTGACTACAGGAACAAGTACCCTGATGCGAAATTCCAATTTCTGTACACGAGTTTGCACTCAAGCATACTAAAATTCATATAAAGTGACAGAGCTCTACTCAGATAGTCGCACTATGAACATCAATATCCGGAGTCAAAACTAATCACATGGATAGATCAAGAAGATGGATATAGAAAAACATAGATGGTTTTGATGTTTACTAAGTGAATGGCGTTTCCCATATCTGTCTGAAGGCCTCCCCCAAAATGAACCTATCCTAATGGATTGAGATATTAGTCTGACTAATATCAACACACTAGCATATACAAGGGAACCAGTGGTCGACTTTATTGAATTTATTCCTTTTGGTCAAATGGTCCGATCTCAATTACTTTTTTTTTTCTTTTTTTTCAACTTTTTGGTAACTACCAAATTTTTTTTTATCTTTTTTTTTTTTATGGTATCTCAATCACTCTAATTCACCCTAGCATTGGTAACAACTTGAATCGTGGGCCCCACCTATCACTTAGAGAAACATAGTTTAAAAACAAAATAAAATAAAAATAGAAGTGAAAAGGACTCAACGAGATATGGTGAAACTATCATGTTATTTATAACACCTGAGATTTGTGCTTTTATGAATAGACTTTTTAGATGTTTCCATCTAATCAGATTGGTTCCTCAACTCCTATAACCAAAATGCTTCCATCCACTTAGATTGGTTAGTGCCATCCTTAATAAACACAAATTTCTAGGCTCTGGAGTTTATTAATGCAACTAAAAAGTTTCTCCCATACTCCCAAACTTAAATCTAACATTGTCCTCAATGTTCTAAAGATAAAATTAAAAACATGAACAAGGATACCATTTGAAGCAAAAGAGATAAGGAAAGATATTACCGTGTTGCATGAGATTGGGTTACCTCCCAAGAAGTGATAAGTTTAAAGTCTTCAGCCAGACTAAGAAAGGATTAGTCACCTCATAGAATCATAAAGTAATAGCCGAAATTTCTGTGGGTCATCAAAACCAAATAGAGCTATCACAGATAAAAAGAATCTGCAACCTGTCAAGAAAATAAACAAATAAAGCACACCCTTGTCTAGTTTCCTGTTTAAGACAACTACATCTAGCTGTGGTTCAGGTTATATAACTGGGTCCAAATAAAATATTTTCATGGGTTCGAATTCCTTAAAGCTAAGATCCGGTTCATGTATTAGAGTCTGAAGAAACTCAAGTAAAAATTTAAAAGCACATAATAATAACCTAAATAATTGAGGATCCTTAAAGTCAATCAGTTTTGACTTACACAATCGACCACGATGAAACTGGTGGTCAATCTTAAGCAAATGTATCGACCCTAATCTCTTAAAGTAATTAGGTTTAGTCTCAAAACTAAATAATTGACACATCTGAAATTTATACGTTCCCACAATTGGTTGAAAATATTTGGTGGGAAAACAAAGTCGATCTTGGTATCATAGCCTGGTCTAACCTCATCAACCAGAGGATAGGTTTCTAACAACTGAACTTCCTTATGGACATCACTAGGTTAAGAAAAACGTGTATGAAGATAATCTTGTAAAATGGTTGAGGCACATATGTCAAGTCCCAAGTGAGAGACCTTTCTAATAGTTAAAGCACATGGAGAATGATAATCACCCCCAAACTTAGAGTTTTCAGTGTCTCTAGAAAGACTAGTCACAACTTCCCTAATTTGAAGGTCATTAGATTCCTGAAAATGGTCAATTGATTCTTCTAAGTATGGTTCATCCTCACTCATCTCTACGAGTTCACTTTCTTTGTCTAAGACTAATGTTTCTAAATCGCTAGACTCTAAAACAATATTCTCAGAAAAAACTCGTTCCTCCAAACCATTATCGGCTTCGTTATCAAAAGGAAATACTACATCATCTAAAGAAGTGGTATCTCTAATCAAATCCTCGTCCTTTTGAATAGGTGAATAATCATTAAAATTATCGGGATCTGAACCAGAAATAACACTATCAACATAAAGTTCATTTGGAGTAACAAATTCCTGATCAGTATGCCTACATATTTCAAATTCTTCATCAACACTATCCTCGTCATAATCATCATAATAGCATGAAAATGGTTGAACCTCATCTAAAAAAGTAGTGTTACCAATTCTAACCTCAGCATCTTTATTATGCAAATAAGTATCCTCATTCTCAAGGGTACTATTGGAAACACTATATTGGAAATTAAGACTATCTTGAGCAGTTCTGTTATGGGCCTCTAACAACATTTTCTGAGTCGACTCACATGAATTCCTTATGGTATCGTGTATAGAAAGTTCACTCATGGGTGCATTTTGTTTATTCATTTCTAACACAAACCTATTTGTTTTCTCAGTTGATTGTTTGAGAGACTCTTTTAGAGGAAGAACAGGTTCGGAAGGATCATAATAGGGACTAGTTTTCAACATTTTCATTATATTGTCCAAAGACGAGGAACTAGTACTATAATAATCCTTATTTTCTTGCTCGTATGACCGGTGTGTGTGTGTGTATAGTAATTGGGCTTACCATGGTATGAGCCGTAACCTTAAAAAGGTTGATGTTCCCAATCACTATTCACACTATGGTTAAAATTGTAACATCCATTTTGAAACTCAGTCGGATATTCGTTGTATTGGCTATTGTGATACCAGTTCGACATTCTTTTGCAGGGGTGTGAGTTATCACAAAATAAAACCCACTGACAGGGGATTCGTGGGTGGATAGAGTCTTACTTCCCGTACCAGACGGGCGATGAACTGTTGAAGTCGACTCAGGCCACCGACTCCGATGTCAGTGTACGAACCCGAGGGGCCGAGACAGTATCTTAACTGTCGTCCTTCCCTGCAAAGAGTTTATATTTAATCTTAATCCTTTCGTAGGGTTTTAAAAAATAATGTCCAGTCCAAAATAAAAATGTCCCAAAAAGGAAAGAAAAATTACAAAAATAATACCCTATTTACAGTTTCTAAAATAAAAATAACTATATACAAAATATTCTTCTTCACTCCTTTCGGATTCCTCTTTTCTTTCCTTCTTTGGCGATGCTTTCCTTTTTTAGCACTTTTTCCTTCCTTGTAGCTTCGCTCCAAATATGAAAAGAATCGAAAAATACCAAAAGCGTAAAAGAGAACAAAAATTCTAAAAGAAATAAAATAAATCTAAAACCTAAAACCTAATACAAATCCGCGTCGGCGGCGCCAAAAATTGATGTAATTTTTAAGTGGTAGTAAAGTTCGTTCAACTCGGATTGTGTAAAGGTTTGATTTAAGAACTAAGAATAAAAATACTAAAAATATATTCACAAAGTTGTCACGAATATCGAGAGAGACTGAGACTCAGGATTCCACCACTAATCACAATCACTTGGTTCAAATAATGACTCAAAACAATTCTAGCTCTTTTATAGACTCTATTTCTTTGCGAAGGGTAGATTTTGTACAACATTAATTTTAAATCACAAGCATGACGCATCAAAGATCTAAGTCTAAGCATACGACATCAAACGAAATCACAAATAATTAATAAAAATCATAAATCAATTTAAAACAAGTGCAAAAGTCATGAAGAATCAATTATAATTACCAACAATTGTGAAATAAGGCTTCCTCCGTCGTCCCAGTGATGGGGTTTAGCTCCTCATATTAATCACTTGCTCAAAATACATGTTCATATCCCAAAAGTTGATTAAAAGAATGAAAAAGTAATAAGCAGACAGTTTGCAACGTTTATAAGCGTTACAGACTGACTGTTTCTGTTACAAGCGGAACTGTTACAGAACGATAGAAGCTAAGTGCTGTAGAAGGGCGACAGTTTTCTGCGACAGTTAGGTGAGGGTCGATGTTCCTCGTGTTCTTCCTTCTACACTAGCAGAAACGAATGTTTGTAACTATGATTTTTGTCTCCCGTGGTTCTCTAAATTACCCCAAAATGTTCGTTTTTCTTCTAGGGTATCTAAGCATCCTATTTATACACAAAAGAGTCATTGAATCTTTCCCAAATCGCATCAAAATTCTTCTTTCCTTCCTTGGTAGTCACGACAATAATTCCTTCCATAAATTGTTTCACGCGTTTCTGAGCCTTCCCACTTATCTCAAACTCTTCCTTAGATAGAATACGTACCTTTGGAACGAATTTCTTGCCTTTAATCTCTCTGAATATCCAAAAAAAAACCCAACAAGACCGTGTTTCCTTATTCACCTCTGTATCCCTTTTCCGGCCATTCCGGCCCAATTCGATCGATCCAATTGCTTCTAGTAAACTTGTCTAGCCATGAGAAGTCCAGCCCAATCAATTTCCGGTGTTGAATCTCTTTAAAACTGCCCAAAGCTTCACGTCCAAAATCTGCAGACGTGAAGTTTCTTTTCCAGCCAAATATTTTTGATTCAAATCGTGAAGAAGGTGGGTGTCCCCCTATCCTGTCATGTTCTCCCTTTAGCAGCTGCCTGGAAATAGGTCACCCCTTAGTAATTAGGTTACCCCTTATCCAAAGTGAGAGTCCGCATAGTAATTTTCTCCCACGAGCGCAAAAACCACTTTTTTAGCCAATTTCGCCGCAAAAGCTTAATTCTCCAAAAATACCTACAGGGACATAAAAAGCCATAATAAATATAAAATCGAGCACTAATAATATATACAATTGAGATTATATAAGACATAAAAATGTGCCTATCAGGCGTACCACGAATCCCAACAACCGCAAATGGAGAGACTTGGCATTTAAATTCCAATACATTAAAAGGGCAATGCGAGAGTACGTAATAGTTAGAAATATGGTGTACCACTATCATCCACGAGCTCCTCTTAGGGAAAAAGTGGGTAATGCGATCATTTTTATACCTATGTCAAAAGTTCACGTACTAACATATAAGAATTCATTGAATTTCAGCTGGAATGTTTCAACGGGCTATGGAGAATTCGTAATGGGGAAAGAAAGTTCATTCACCACAAAGATTACACGACGTTGTACCGACGTGCTCGGAGGTTCATTGACGAGCATTTGATGTGTCAAATTCTAGAATTCCCATATTGAATCCTATATGTATTGCACTAATTTCCTAAACTATGTAATGAATATTTTGCTCCTGAAACTAAGGAATAATCGAATTATATAGATATATATAAACACCGATTTTGGGAATCGGTTTATTTGGGTATTGTTCAAATTCCGATTCTGGGTTTACTTCGTCACTTGAAAATACTCAACCCATAATCGGTTACAAATTAACTAAAATAAACCGATTCTGGATTGAGTCTTTCGAAAGAAAATTAAAATTTTTGACAACGGTTGATTATGCATTAATGAAAGTTAATTTCAGGATTTGTTTGATTAAGTATTATTTAATAATCCGAATTAGTACTAATTTAACAAGGATATATTAGGTATTAACATATATAGTGGATAAGGGGTTTCTATGAAATATTTGTTAATGATCCTATTTTATTATCTAGCTATAGGCCCCAATTAAGTGGCACATGCCCCAATTTAACCAGTTTGTTCTTTTATTTTTCTTCTTTAATAATTGCTACACATAAAATATTAGTGCAAGCAATCTAGCTATGGATGACTAATAGGTGTTGTTGATTGATTTCGACTTTAATTTTTAAAATAATTGTAAAGAGGCCACTTCACGTCTGTTGTTTGCCGCTTCTGAACGTGGTGACTCCTGGTAATCATGCACCCAATGATTTGCCCTTCACAAAATACATTAAAGGGGTATTAACATAATTAAAATAATCTCTCTCTTTCTTTTTTTTTTCTTTTTTTTTTCTCTTGAACAGATGTATTAGAAACGTCATCTGTTATGTCAACTTCACAAAAGGGATCCCTATGAGATATTTCATTGGCGTACCAGCCGGATATCCCATTCACGGATATCCCATTCATCATGCTACACTCATTGGCCAAAAATATATAAACCTCTACTAAAAATGTTCCTCTTTTCTGAGAGGAACCCAACACTATTCAAAACCAAACATTTCTTTACCAAATGATGATGAATTGGCATGGCTTATACAGTCCTCTACAAGAAAGTTAGATAGTTGTCAGTCATGTCTTCTGTGGCGATACCGCTTCTTTCTAGATCTTCTTTTCATTTGGATATTTTTATGGCCCATGTTCTGATACAACTATTCTAGCTCATGTTCAACCATGCTAAATTTTGCTGCTTTGCGAGACAACCACTTGCACATGTAAATATGGGCATTATGGCAGCGAGTGATCCACAACACATTCAGCATGGATAATTTTCCTTTGTATACCTAAACAAAATTGCTTATTTGCTTGAATTGAACTTCATAAACTTATTTAACGCAGCCTCCATTGATTATTACCTGAATCCCAGAGAATCTCTTCTCTTACCCAGAATATGATGATAATTGTCTCCTTTGATGCTAAGGCCTGGAGCACCGTAGAAAAATCATAACCGTAAACCTTTCAGAGACCTTTTTTGTTTCATTGTTTGGAATGCATAATTCAACAGCAACTGAGAAGTTATCAGTAAATGGGATATGAAAGTGTGAAACATGATTTTATTGATGCAAACAGTATTAATCAATACAGATTTTATTACAGTAAGTGAACAAGAACAACAAACAAAGGAAGTAAATATACCAATTAACTGTTAACAGATTCTTTAAGATTTGGTTCTTCAAACCCCAATCTCGATCCTGAAATATCAAACTCTAGGAATCCTATCTGCCTTGCACCAATAACAATGGAAGTCTTAGGCTTTAAACCACCATCAACAAAGGCCACACAGGCGACACCCTCCTTAGCTACGACTAGATCGAAAAAAGAGATGTTCCAAACACTCGTGGGAAAAACGAAAGACACACTGGGTGCAACATTATTTACAACAGATGCCCCTCGAAGAATAATGGTGGACGAGTCATAACAAGTGGTAAAAGGTGCAACCGGAGCAACCATGGTAATGTTTGGGAAATCCATCAGTTCAGCATTAGCAATGTTCAAGCGATCAACCCATTCACCATGAGCCTTAATAAAGGCCTTGTAGATTGATGTCTGCAAAGTCGTATAGGGAATTCGAATGTCGATCTTTGTTCCTCCTGTTCCAGTTTTCTTGTTGATGGATAACAAATTTTTGTTTATGGGCACCGTTTCACCATGTACTTTGATTGATTTTACATTGACAAAATATTCATCCCTACTTTTTGGGTCAACCAAGAGTGGAGTGTAAGTTAAAACTCTATCAGCCAAGTCTGAAATTCCCCAGGAAAAATGAATGTAAGGTCCACCTCCAAAATAAATCTTACCTTTTGTTTCAAGTACTTTTTCATCTGTGATACCGTCGTGTAAATCCACAGCAAATATGTTTCGGAACCGAAAACCAACAGCAAATTGAGAAGCTAGAGAAAGAGCCGATGAACGCCCAAGACCAGCCACTCCTTTAGAAGCCTTAGCAAGTCCACTCAAGATATTGTTTGCGGCTGGACAACCGAACGCGAATCTACGGTTCGAAGGAACTGGTGTCTCCTGGCTGTCAGGGTTAGATTTAACGGTTACAATATCTGAAACGAGCTCACCTTTGCCCACAGACCGAGTTACTGGGTTTCTTATATAAATGCTACATGCTTTTTTATAAGGCTTAGGACATGTATTGGCTGGTTTTTCTGCTTTAGAGCATTGAGGCGACCCGCAACTGACTGGTCGGTCTGTTGATGAGTTGTATCCCTTACGACAACTGAACCATGGTAATTTTCCACCTAGATCTACAACTAGTTTTACTTCGCGTCGAGGAGATCCCTGATTGATTTTGACCATATATTGGAGCGTTGATGGATCTCTCTCAAGATCAAAAATTATACCGGCACTTTTTGGTGTTGTCTGAGCATTGGAGAAAGAGATAAAGACGAACAGAAGAAGAAAATGAACAACAGAAGAAGATAAAGAAGTAGCCATGGGATTTGAAAAGAAGATGAGATGATGATAAAAACTAATTAGACATGGGTTTTATTTATAGAAGGCCTGTGAATTTGTCAACTTAAATTTCTGTACTTTCATTTTTTGTTAAATGCACACAGATACATTAGAACAAGCAATCTATTTATTTTTATATGTATGGATGCCAAATCTATTAATTGTCACGCATGATGTGGCGAGCCTCTGACCCTCGGATATGGCGCTCTCGACAAGTTGCCCTGCATATCTATCGGAGATTTAAGTTATCTGAATGCACGTAGTATCGCAAGTGGCATCCACCATATATAGCACGACACTTTATACTTAGTATGGCAAGTTATCGGAGATATGGCTTATACTTGATGCTTTCATTTGGTGGAGTAATTAATCCAGCAGTGTCAATATCATAATTAGTACAACAGATTAATTAGTCTGGTTCCATGATCTCGACTTGACAACAAAAGGACAGCATCTTAATGTTTCTTTTATGAAAGTCCATACAGGACGAGCAATAGAATATATATCGATTGTAATAATTACGAGTTGATCAATCCACATCCACAGTTTGCAAACTGTCATCGAAGAAAATCACTCCTTCGCCTACGAGGTTTCCCATATCCAATCCTTTAACTAGCAAGCAAAAGGAATTGGAGTGTGAATATAGGCTAGAAACGTCACCTCTTATGTCAACGTTTCAAAAAGGATATTAAAATGAACGGAACTGAGATATGAATGCATTGGATGAAGAAGATGGCAAGTGTTGGTCAATGAGATATTCAAAGAGTGGATAGTTGATTTAGCCACACGGACATTGCGCTACACACAACCTACGTGAACTGTGTTGGAGGAAAATGAGTTAAATAAAAATGCTTAAAAATGAGTTAAATAAAAATGTTTTGGTCTTGGTGTGGTTTGATCTAGTGACCTATGGGTCCAAGGATACTTGCTCATTTTATGAGTGAATGAATCTCTTTTTAGTCCCACATTGGGTAATAGAGAAGGAGCTCCACTATATAATCATATTCTTATGGATATGTTCTAGTGACCTATGGGTCCAAAAATACATATTTTGACCCATGTGATAAGCGCGTATGCCATGCACCAAGTCCCTTTTCTTCCCGGATTTTTTTTGGCGATTTTTCTTTGGAAAATTAATTCCCAAAATAATTCTTAAGAGTTTTACTTATGGGTAAATTATTTTTACGTGTTTTACTTGTTTTTGAAGAAAACCAAAACCTAACTTGATTTGCAAGAATTTCATCCTATAAATACAACTTGAAATTCTATTTTCAAAATGCACAAGACGCAATTCTTTTTATTGTCTTCTTCCTTTGTTTGTGCGGCGTTTTTACTTTCCATCCTCGTTGCTGAGTTCGAAGAGAGGGTAACTTGCGTTGTGCTAACTCAAGTTATATCGGGCAGTCTTATCCTGGACACATGTTCGCTGTGAGAGGTTTAACATTACTCAAGTCGAGTATACCCGCGAACTAATGTGTTAAGGACAACTTGTTGAACCTGTGATTCTTCCCTCGTCAAGTTATTTCGGTAGAGTTGTTTCGGATTAGTTCTTTACATATTATTTTGATACGTCTAACGTGTTGTTCATTGTTGCAAGATTCCAACAAACTCTACCCCATAAGGGATGTGAATGAAGGTATTATAAAATGAAGTTGATGCATTTCTTAGTAAGTGATTGGGTAAATGACGCAGGTAATGAGGTATTAACTGAGGCGTCAATTGCTGGTTGAAAACTATTTCCAAACCCTTCGTCAATTGCATTTCTTAGTGAGTGATTGCAATAGTTGTTTGTATAATTTGAATGATTGTTTGTGTAGTTTGAAAGATGTTCGGTGAATCTGGGTAAATGCAGGAAAATTAGGTTAGAGGGGAACTGAATTTTGACTAGGTCAGCAGAGACTGACCCACTATTTTTTTTTTGTTGCAAAGAATTTTCAACTGCATAACCGCATAAGTTTGTGCAAAATTTAGTACCAGAACCAGGATATCTGGTTTAGAACAAATCTGTGTTGAACAAAAAATTCGCACCCACGAAAACTGTTGCGAATATAAATTTAACGGCTACATCCCGTTCTTCCGTTCGAAAAACTGCAACAGGGTGTTTCGCAATGGCTGACTTGTTGCAATACCGTTTTCCAACGAAAATAAATCGTTACTAAAACCGAAATTTGGTGTAGTGTCCACTGGCCGTCCAGAATTTCTGAAAGGGCTTCCACTAATCAAGGGTAAAGCCCTACATTTCTTAAAACTATGGCGCAAACAAATTGTGTTGGTAAATGAAGTATCAAAGACTGAATCATGATTTTATTGATGCAAACAATACTAATCAACACAGATTTTATTACATGTAAGTAAACGAAGCACCAAATACAGGACGAAATGGTACAGACTAACTATTCACAGACTCCTTAAGATTTGGTTCCTCAAACCCCAATCTCGATCTTGAAATATCAAACTCTAGGAATCCTATCTGCCGTGCGCCTATAACAATAGAAGTCATAGGATTTAAACCACCATCAACAAAGGCCACGCAGGCCACACCTTCCTTAGCTATGACTAGATCGAAAAAAGAGACGTTCCATACACTCGTGGGAAACACGAAAGATACACTTGGTGCCACATTATTGACAACAGATGGCCCTCGAAGAATAATAGTGGATGAGTCATAACAGGTGGTAAAAGGAGCAACTGCAGCCACCCTGGTAATGTTGGGGAAATCCATCAATTCAGCATTAGCAGTGTTCAAGCGATCGACCCATTCAGTATGAGCCTTAATGAAGGCCTTGTAGATTGATGTCTCCAAAGTAGTATAAGGAATTCCAATGTCAATCTTGGTTCCTCCAATTCCGGTTGTCTTGTTGATGGACAATAATTTGTTGTTTATTGGTAAAGTTTCACCGTGTACCTTGATGGATTTAACATCGACGAAATATTCTTCCTTGCTTTTTGGGTTAATCAAGAGTGGGGTGTAAGTTAAAACTCTATCGGCCAAATCCGAAATACCCCAGAAATAATGAATATAAGGTCCACCTCCAAAATAAATCTTACCGGTTGTTTCAAGTACTTTTTCGTCCCTAACACTATCGTGTAAATCCACAGCAAATATGTTTGGGTATTGAAAACCAACAGCAAACTGTGAAGCTAGAGAAAGAGCCGACGAACGCCCAAGACCAGCCACTCCTTTAGAAGATTTAGCAAGTCCACTTAAGATATTACTCGTAGCTGCACAACCAAAAGCAACGTTGCGACTCGAAGGAACTGGTGTTTGTTGGTTGTCAGGGTCAGATTTAACGGTCACAATATCTGAAATGAGTTCACCTTTGCCAACCGACCGAGTTACTGGGTTTCTTATAGAAATGCTACATATTTTAGGATCAGCACATGTACTGACTGGTTTATCTGCTTGAGAGCACTGGGATGACGTGCAACTGACTTGCCGTAGCGAGGATGAATTGTATCCTCCATGACAAGCAAACCAGGGTAATTTTCCGCCGAGATCCACAACTAGTTTAACTTCGCGTCGAGGAGTTCCTTGGTTGATTTTTAGCAAATATTGGAGGGTTGATGAATCTCTCTGAAGATCGAAGACTATACCAGGATGTGTAGGTAACTGAGCATCGGAGAATGAAATAAAAACGAACAGAACAAGAAGAAAATGAATAATAGAAGAAGCCATGAGTATTTGAAGAAGATGATGATAAAAACTTGTAATACATGGGTTTCATTTATGGAGGGCTTGCCCCCTAAGTTGGTCAACTTGAAATTTTGTATTTTGAGACTACTTTAGGATATGCATGGATGACATATTGGACGCGCAGTAGATTATTGACCGCACCAAATATGAGTTGTACCGCCACGTACACACTATGCGACTGTCATCTAAGATAACTCCTTTACGTATCAAATCTTTTAGCAACCAAAAAAGAATTGGACTAGGAACACAAATCTTTTAGCTAGCAACGTCATCTCGTTTGTCAACGTCCAAGAGATATATTCAAAGAGTGGAACGTTGATTTAGCTGAACGGACATTGCCCTAATACACACAACATACGTACACTCTAACCCATATGTTGCCAATTTGGCTATTTTTCTAATTCTCCATTCTAAAGGAACAAAGTGTCACCCCATATATGTTATCAGTGAAACAATTTAGATATGTGTGATCCTACGAGAATACCAGTTAGTGCTTCATCAATTGGATCATGAGTTGATATCTCGGACAATTTTGATTCCCCGAGTGTATTTATAAGTGCCTTGCAGTATATCAATTACCTAGAGTACGCAAGTGGCGTACATCATAGCATGACTCAGGTACATTTGTGTTTGTACCATGAGTAAAATTATCACATATTGGGCCAGATTGTTGTCTGGACCACTGTTCAACTATCATCCAAGTCCGCTAACCAGTCAATCGAAGCAGCCCACCAGCCTGCCCAACAATATATAAATGGTCAAAGTCAACACCCGGTCAATGGTCAAAGTCAACCGTCGGTCAACTGTCAAAGTCAGGTTGCAAGTCGCACCTTTAGCCAATTTCCAGTCATGTTGCCAGCATTGCTGCCAACCAATTTCCAACTAAGTACTCCGCCGCAATGCAACCGGTTTCTAGCCATGTTGCCAGTTGTGCCACCAACCAGTTTCCAGCAATGTTGTCAGTCGCGCTTCCAACCAGTTTCAGTTAAGAACTATGCCACACTGCCAGCCAGTATCTACCAATGTTGTCAGCTATGCTTCCAGCCAGCATCCATCCATACTACCAGCTCGTTATGCCAGTCAAGCAAGTCTTCCATCAGGTCATGCCATTCAAAGCTTGACAGTCACAATCAACATCAGAAAGGAACCATGCAGAAGCCAACCAGTGAAGAATTAATACATGCGGGCAGTTTCATGCAGAGTTAATTCAAGGAGGCATGCAGGTAGTTTCATGCAGAGTTAATTCAAGGAGGCATGCAGGCAGTTTCATGGAGAGTTAATTCAAGGAGGCATGCAGGCAGTTTAATGACATTTAAGTTTATCTCTAAATTAGTCATTCATCTGTATAGATAGTGACGCCCTGGTATAAGAAATGGGGGTGGAGAATACATAAAAAATCCACTGTAATTTTTAAATGTCAATAAAATATCACTTAACAAGGGGATTCGTCCGTGAATGTAGGCAAACCATGCCGAACCACGTTAAACTCGTGTCTCTCATCTTTATGTTATTTCATGTGTTTTAACCCTGTTTTCATCAACAACACCAAAATTATCGTGTTTAGTACCCAGATATATTTTTGGGTGCAAACATTGGGTGCAAACGACCGGCGGAAATGAACGACGGCAACGGTCAGCGGCAACGACCGGCGGAAACAACGGTCGGCGGCAAAGCCCGACAGTAAAATCTGGTGACCAATCATGTTCACCCACTTCAGCATTTATGTTTACCCACGTCAAGTTCTATTCACCCATGTTAGCAGTTCGCTCACCCGCATTAAGCTCCTATCACCCACGTTTGGGGTTTCGTTCACCCACGTCAGAACTCGTTCACCCACTTTATAAGTGATCCTGTGCTTCGTGACATAGCTTACTTCAGTAGCTCTCAGATTCGTACGTCCCACACAGTTGCACTTCAAGATATTTTTTCCCCACTTCATGGGCATAGCCAACTACACTTATTCTTGGGCTTGGTGGAAAATTTTGTTTCTTTGATATCTCCTTCATATGACGTCCAAATTTGATGAATTTCGGCTCGTTGTGATCGTATTTCAATATTCTACATCATGAAGGTAAAATTTCTATAATTGAAGGAGAATATTCTACACATTAAAAAATGGATCACGTCATCAACTTCTTAATACCACATCGTCAACCGGGTACCACGTCAGCTAACTTCCTTACATACAAGTATCCACATTAGCAATTTTCCGCCATGTCAGTAGAACCACTCCTGCCCCGACAACAATCTATTCAACCTGACTTACTCCATATGCAATTTTGTTTGTTTGATAACTTTTTTATTGTACGTCCGAATTGAGCGATTTTAGGCTCGTTGCGATCGCATACCAATTTCCAACAACATGAGGGCGCAATTTCAACATTTAAAGAAAAATTATTTTTTGAGATTGGAGCGGCGACATCGAAGAGTGCGCATTTTAAAACACCATATGAAGCCATAACGAAATCCTCGAAGACTGATGTTGTGTCGATTTAAGTCCACAACATGAAAAGTTCGTGCTTGTTGTGTAGATTTTCTAATCTCAAAACGCTTATGTTCGGTGATGATCATAACGGTTACAGTTGATCGAGCTATTGTAGTCCAGTTCCTCAACAAATACTGCAGTCCAGTTGATCGAGCTGCCGCAGTCCTTTTTCGTACAACTACTACAGTTCAGATGATCAAATTGTTGTAGTCTGGTATTCTCAAAACTGTTTCAGTATAGTTCTCCTCACAACTGCTTCATTCCAATATGATCGAACTTCTGTAGTTCAGTTTTACAACAACTGCTTCAGTCCAGTTTTACTTATAGCTGTTATAGTTCAGCTGACCGCAGCTGCTGAAATACAGTTCCATGGAAACTATCCTCAATCCAGTTTTGATTCAACTAGTGCATTCTAGTCCCGCATACAAATCTAGTTGCTGAGTCAAGCCGAGACGCTAAGGCAACTACACAAGTCAGCGTCGCTGGAAAACATCAACGTAGCTAGTGAACATCCTAATCACCTCATAAACGAAGTCGCAATAACACTTTTAATATGGTACGTATACAATTTACATATTTTCGCATCTTTTCATATAATCATTCATACTTTTATTCAATGAGACACCAACAATGTGGCGATCATTTTCTCATGAAGATATGCACACATTTCAATTCTGCATGCATCTGGAATAGTGGGACTGCCCCCCTGCGCGAATTTCAGATAGCAGACACGGTCAATTTCGTTCCATGCGCGAGAAGGATGAAGCAACGAAGTACACCCTTGT
This sequence comes from Papaver somniferum, assembly GCF_003573695.1. Taxonomy (NCBI): domain Eukaryota; kingdom Viridiplantae; phylum Streptophyta; class Magnoliopsida; order Ranunculales; family Papaveraceae; genus Papaver; species Papaver somniferum. The sequence continues at coordinate 203,026,679 of NC_039358.1, forward strand.
GCGAGCATTGAGAAGCATGATAATCACTATCTTCTGAGGATAAGTTGCATATCACTTCAACGTGGATGTCCATCACTTGGGGGAGAGATATGTAACACCTCAAGGTTTAAAATAACTCTTTTGGGGCGAGCTGCGTAACACTCCATACGCTTGGGGGCGAGTTACATAGCACCTAAATGTAATACGAAATTCAGCTTCTGAAAATCGAAAAAAAAGTTAACCCAAACTTCTTAATCCTCCAACGAGTTACAGGATTAAGAGGGGGCGAGCATACACCCTAATATTTTGACGCAATTATTGCAATCAGTAATGTTAAACTGCTACATTTAAGTTGATCGAACTGTTGTAGTTCAGTTCCTAAGCAACTGCTGCACTCAGTTGGACGCAACTGACGCAGTCCAGTTTTTCTCATCAATTCTGTACTCAGTTGGACGTAACTGATGCAGTCTGGTTTTATTTATAACTGATACACTCAGGTTTATCGAACTGTTTAAGTCTAGTTCCTCAACAGCTGCTGCAGTCCAGCTGATCGAAGCTGCTGCAGTCCATCTCTGCTTGTCACTCCTACAATCCAGCTGACCGCAACAGCTGCAGTGCAGTCTAGATCGTCGCTCCTGTAGTCCAGCTAATCGCAGCTGATGCAGTGCAGCTTTGCTCGTTGTTGTTGCAGTCCAGCTGATCGAAGCTGCTGCATTTTGGCTCTGCTCGTCGCTGATGTAGTCCATCTGATCGAAGCTACTGCAGTCCAGTTATGTTCGCAGCTCCTACAGTCTAGCTGACCGCAGCTACTGCAGTGCAACTTTCCTCGTCGCTGCTGCAGTTCAGCTGATCGCAGCTCCTGTAGTCCAGCTATGTTCGCAGCTCCTGCAGTCTAGCTGATCGCAGCTGCTGCAGTGCAACTCTGCTCATCGCTATTGCAGTCCAGCTGATCGAAGCTGCTGCAGTCCATCTCTATCCACAGCTCCCGCAATCCAGCTGATCGCAACTGTTGCAGTGTAACTTTGGTCGTCGCTGCTGCATTTCAGCTGATCGAAGCTGCTGCAGTCCACCTATGTTCGCAACTCCTGCAGTCCAGCTGATCGCAGCTGCTACAGTCCAGCTTTACTCGTTTCTGGTGCAGTCCAGCTCTGTTCGCAGCTCCTGCAGTCAGGCTGATCACAGCTGCTGCAGACCAGCTTTGCTCAATGATGTTACTACCCAATTTTGCTCATTACTATAGAGGACAGTTTTTTGTGGCCGTCTAGTCCAGTTTACCGCAATCCCTAAAATCCAGTTCCGCAGCAACTATTGTGATCTAGTGGATATCGCTGCTGCTATCCTGATTCATATAACTATTGAAGACATATAAAGATCGATGTCACATCTAGTAGCACAGCCAAAACCATTAGAGGTCCAACAACACACAAAATCTGTTACCATCTCAACTACTAAAGGGTCACACCCTTTCGCTTGCAACTACCGCGGCTCAGTCCGTAATTGACAACAACTTAATACCAACAGCTACTACTACATAGTTTGGTCAAAAATTATTAACAGTCTGCAAATTTAAATTTCGTTTACAACAACAGCTCACACAGATTCCAGCCGAGTGACGTCAAACATAACTCATCTTTTCCAAACAACAGTTACTAGTCAAGTTGTACGCAACTACCATAGTTCAGATTTAGATCAACAGTTACATCTCACTTTCAATACCACTCTGCTCCAACATCACGCTTCCGTTGCAGACCAGTTCAGCCTTCAGTCATGTTTTTGCATACAACAAATGGTTCATACCCAAATGTTTCCAGCCGATCGTCCAGTCACAATAGCCTCACCTGGGGGCGACCTGGTTATGATTTCTAAAATCAACGAAAACAACTTGCTTTATGCTTCAGTAACAGTAATTTACTCTTGGGGGCGTCTTGATTTCCGCAAGCGACCAAGGAAGGTTGTCATTTAGTTCAAACAACAATAATACACACTTGAAGGCGAATTTTATCATAGTCTGTTTGTACAAAATGGAAAACTAACTTCTTAACCCCGCAACAAGTTGGAGGTTAAGAGGGGGCGATGTTTGTACCATGAGTAAAATTGCCACATATTGTGCCAGAATGTTGCCTGGGCCACTGTTCAGATGTCATCCAAGACCGCTAACCAGTCAACCGAAGCAACCCACCAGCCTTCCTAACAATACATAAATTCAATGACCGGTCAATGGTCAAAGTCAACACCCGGTCAATGGTCAAAGTCAACCGTCGATCAACTGTTAAAGTCAGGTTGCAAGTCGCACCTCTAGCCAATTTCCAGTCATGTTGCCAACAGTGCTACCAACCAATTTCCAACTAAGTACTCCGCCGCAATGCAATCCGGTTTCTAGCCATGTTGCCATTTGTGCCACCAACCAGTTTCCAACAATGTTGTCAGTCGCGCTTCCAACCAGTTTCATTTAAGAACTATGCCACACTGCCTATGTTGTCAGCTGTGCTGCCAGCCAGCATCCATCCATACTGCCAGCTCGTTATGCCAGTCAAGCAAGTCTACCAGCAGGTCATGCCATTCAAAGCTTGACAGTCACAGTCAACAACAGAAAGGAACCATGCAGAAGCCAGCCAGTGAAGAATTAATACATGCGAGCAGTTTCATGCAGAGTTAATTCAATGAGGCATGCAGGTTGTTTTATGCAGAGTTAATTCAAGGAGGCATGCAAGCAGTTTCATGGAGAGTTAATTCAAGGAGGCATGCAGGAAGTTTCATGCAGAGTTAATTCAAGCAGGCATGCAGGCAGTTTAATGCCATTTAAGTTTATCTCTAAATTAATCATTCAAGTGTATAAATAGTGAAGCCCTGGTAGAAGGAATGGGGGTGGCGAATACATAAAAAATCCATTGTAATTCTAAATATCAATAAAATATCACTCCCTAAGGGGATTCGTCCGTGGATGTAGGAAAACCATGCCGAACCACGTTAAACTCGTGTCTCTCATCTTTATGCTATTTCATGTTTTTAACCCTGTTTTCATCTACAACACCAAAATTATCGTATTTAGTACCCAGAAATAATTTCTGGGTGCAAACAATTTGCTTAGTTTTCTACTCAGAGAATTTCATGTGGTTGAGTACTTCAGTACATATATCAAGTACAATTGTTGTCGACTGCATTAATCTATTTCCATCTTCACAATAAAAGATTAGATTAAAGACGACATTTCTCATGTCGTCTAGAAAGGGATATAAAAAAGGATATTTACACTTTGGATCCCAACTTTGTGACCAGGTTTGAGTTTGGGTTTTGAGGAAATTTTAAATAGAGTTTGGGTCCTGGACCGTAGTTAACCATCTTGACCATTATCTAATTTTAACGAAATTCTATTTATTTGTATATAAATAATTTCTACATCTTCTTCTTCATTTATTTATTATTCATAAAAATCTTATTTTCGTTACACGCTGATCTTCTTGTATTTGCTCAAAAAGCAAACACTTTAAACCTTCCTACTGATCATCCTCCGACCCACCACTAAAAATATCAATTACCACGGCCAACATCAATTAGCAATACCATCATCACCATTCGATTAAACCCATCAACTCCAACAGCTGGACTGTCATCATAAAGGAGATTTCTTTTCAGAATTTCTTCATACACTTGTTGGGCGTGAATTGATGTTGGCAGAGATGCGATTACTTTGTTCTTCTGACCTTTGTTATATTTCCTTCCCTATAAAGAATCCAAGATTCGACAACTACCCAACACTAATAATAACACATAAACTCTAAATCACTCATCAATCACCATCATTAATCACCTAAAACAACAACAGATCAATCCTTTCTCTGCCAAAATTGAAACCAAGCTAGGGAAACCAAAGTATTTTAAGATATCTTGGATTTAAGTCAAGTATATTGTCTCTAGTTTGTGTTTCCTGAATAAATGGTTGAATTGAAGAGATTTAGACATAACGATCTTTTTGTGACACAAATCATCTTGCATAATTTGTTTATGGAATCATGGATAAAAAGAGAGCATTAGATTTTATGACAAGTACCACGGTATGCCAATTTCAAAAGTAATGAGATAGTGGCGGTGTTGTGGTAAGTTGAAGAAGATGAATAAAAAGAGGGTGAATGGTGGTTTCTGCCATTGATAGAAGATGAAGATAAAGAAAATGGCAAATTTGGTAAATAAATTGGAATTGTAATTTTAGTTGGTCTTTTCCATATTTAACCAGCTAAGATAACTGTGAAGACTGTCAATTATGGTCCAGGATCCAAACTCTAATTAAAATTTGCTCAAGGCCCAAACTCAAACCTGATCACAAAGTTGGGATCCAAAGTCTAAATATCCCAAAAAAATTAAATTAAGATAATCAAAGACCGACACATGCTCTTTGATTTATTCGACACTTTGGGCTGAAAGAAATCAACCTAGTTAAAACCAGTGCTTCTCGGATTCCAGATAAATCAAAATAAAATTCTAAATGTAAAAGAAAGAATAGAGCAGCAGCCAGAATCTGTCAACTTCTCAGAGTTTATTTCCCCGACTTTACAGACAAAATCGTAGTAATGTTTCCCTATGCAGAATGATTAGTCCCGCATCGTTCCTCTAATGCAAGTGAGTAGAGCAGACATTATATAAGTGAGCAGTTGTAATCAAAACACACTTCCCGAATCGTGAAGGCCGCCAGGATGGGTGCCCATGCCCACCTAACTGGAAAAATCAAAAGAAAAGAATATATAAAATGTAACCTGGCTAAATTGGGGCTTACTACATTAAATTTGGGCCTATTAAATTTTTCTTCCCACTCCACCAAATTGTTATGGGCTACCAAACTTCATAAAAATCCTAATTTACCCCACATTAATTTCTAAAACAATCTCATATAAATACTAATATTTCCCAATAAAAATCCTAATTTACCCCCACATTAATTCCTAAAACAATCTCATATGAATACTAATCTTTCCACTTTCAGTAAATCCAAAAACATAAAAAACTTAAACCTAAAAAACTTTCTATTTTCATCCTAATCTTTCCAAATTCTCAAAACCCTAATAAAAAAAATATCTTCATCCTCTTCTCCGACGATCTTCGATCCAACCAAGAGAAAGGTAAATATCCATAAAACCATTCTATGATTTGCATTTCTTTATTGATTAACATGTTTAAATCTCCGATATTCGAAAATCAAAATATCTAATTACACCCAGAATCGGTTTATGTTGACATATCGAATAAACCGATTCTGGGTTTTGGTTTTCGCCATGAAGAGCATGCATAGTAATCGGTTTATATGATGATTAACATCAACCGATTTTAGGGTTTGAAAAAAAAGATGAAAATCCATCACCAGAATCGGTTTATAAATGTTTTAGAATAATCTGATTCTGGGTACATTTTTTTATTTTAATTATGTGATTCCATAATCGGGTTTTATGTGCTTGTTAAACTACCGATTATTACTGTCTCTTCAGATTCCTTTTCATAATCGGGCTTTATATATGTATCACATAAACCGATTTCTAATGTTTGACGCTCCTGTATGTTTTTGTAGTCAGAATCGGACTACATATGTTTGATTATGTACCGATTATTAACTAGTTTGTTTTTGGTTTTACATAGATATGGACTTCACACACCTACCATTTTACTCTCGAGAGCTCACCTTGGAGGACATTCTTTGGAAACCACAACGAGTGCTAGAAAGAAGCCCCTATAAGTTTTCCTATGGGCGTGAGACCCATCTTGAACAAGCCCTCTCATTGATTGACATGCTGGCACTGAAGGAGCTTCGTGAGGTCATGAGGTGCATTAGGATGAGGAGAAATATGATTTCAGCTGAGAGGGCTCTCCATGGAGAAAGGGAAGGTATGTAGGAAGAAACGTCTCAATTTCAAACCATGGTTGAAGCTGCTGCTGCTGCTGAAAATGCTCATGTTGATGCTGCTGCTGAAAATGCTCTTGGTGTTGCTGCTCCTGATGCTAGTGCTCCACCATTTATAATATTTTAAGTTTAAATTTTTAAGACTTGGTTGTTTTTAGTTTATTAAGACTTGGTTGTTTAAGTTTTTTGTTTTTCAAACTTTAGACTTAGGATGTTTTTAAGACTTGGTTGCTAGCATAAAAACATAATCGGATTTTACAGACCTTCGAGAAGACCGATTATTGCACATTTTCCAAGAAAAATAGTCGTTAGGGACTTTTTCTATATATAGAGACTTCATCCTTGGACCCCATTTTCCCCAAATTTTCTCAAGCTATTCCCTCTCACTCCATATACTCCACAACTACTCATTTCATACCTCCACAATGGCAACATTTTATTCAAGTGAAGATTTGGCAATCACCAAAGCTTGGTACGCGGAAACTCGAGTTAGAATGCAGTCCTCCTTAATGGTGGATGCCGAAACCTTTTGGGATATGGTATACAACAAATATAGGCAAGAGTTTGGGAATCCTAATGGAATAAGTGTTTAACAAATCATGATAGGCACGTCCTAGTCATCGAAAATGCGATACTTGCTTATTTAGCTATCCAAAAACCGATTTTCAACGCCACCAACTTCAACTTGTCTATTGAACAATTTGTAAGTATTTTTGTGGTTTATTTTACGTGATCTATGTTGTTTGATCTTCCAACTTAAACCGCACTAACAAAGTAAGTTTGTGTGTTATTTTTTTTTTGCATGAAGTCGTCAAAGCGCGCTACTTCGAAGAAAAAGGGGAAGCATTCGGATTCGATGCAAGCTATCAATTCGTGGTATCCAAAATCCCGGAGTATGCCTCAGAGATGATGGAGGGTGTATCGTTGTCGGATTCCTCGGACGAAGATTGATGGCTTTAGAAGTTTTAGTGTAGGTTTTGTGGGTAGATCTCTATGTAAACCCTCACGAGACTATAACTCTCCACTAGGGTCGCCTAGGGGGTTTAAAGGCTTGATGCATGTGCTAAATGCATCCTACAATAATGAAATGAACGAAAAAAAATTCTTATGAAAGACAACAATCGGTTTATATATGTCAAGTTAAACCCGATTACTGTAATCGGATTATACATATGCCAACTTCAACCGATTGTTGAAGTCCTCTGTTAATTTTGGAACATCAGAATAGGTTTATAAGTGCTTTAACGTAAACCGATTCTGGGTACCGTTTACGAAAAAAAATCAAAAAATTTAAGTTGTCTGATGTTTTGAAGAACTCTTTAACATTAGTTGATCTAACATCTAAAACGTAATTAACGTCTAATTCGATTAATCAGTGCTAATTAAACATGGATAAACTAGATACTTAAATAATTGTTGGATAAGGGGTGTGTGAAAGATTTTCTAGTGACGTTTTTTTGTCATCTAGTAGTAGGTCCAAATTAAGTGTAGTATGCCTCGATTTAGCCAGGAAAGGTAATACCATAAATATAGACGTTTATGAGAAACTAATCTGGGAACATTATCTATATACCCTAGTACGACGTCCATTGAAAAATACCCTTTCAAACTTTAAATATACCGCTGACCTTTTAAAAACCTTATCCTTTTAATACAACATTATTATAGTGCCCTTTCTTATATATTGCTTATATTTCACATACAAAATTTCTTGTAACCGTCAATACACCATCCCTCACAAGCGACGACCACAATTAGAAACCACCACCACCACCGACAACTACCATCAACCATCGCCACCGCCAACCACCACCACCAACAACCATCACCACCCCAAACGACCATCACCTCCTATCACCACCACCAGCAACGACAACCACTACCACTAATCACCACCACCACCAACCACCGCCACTGCACACCGCCACTGACAACCACCGTCACCGCCCACCACCGTCGATGACCATCACCAACCACCGCCGACAACCAACCGTCGCCGACAACCACCAACAACCACAAACCACCACCACTTTCCACCATCGCATTCTATGCGGATCGAGAGGCAACTAGCTTTGATAAGGTTTGCCGCCATACTTGAATATATATGCTTCAATTCCTGCGGTGTATGTTCCATACGTGTCATTAATGCCAATTCCTGTTCTACATCAAATTGTAAGAACTCGTACAAAAATTCCAAGTGGTACTACTAAAAAAAAGGTTGAATTCGTATGGAGAAACTGTTCTTTTTTATGCATTTTGCTTACCAGGATCCACAATGACAACATATTTCTGGCCATTTTCGTGTAGTTTATCCACAAAAGCATTCATTTTGTCTGCTGGGAAGTTCACGGGATCAAGAGTGAAAAGCTTCTACTTATCCATGTAATTGATATTTGTCCATATTCCATCAAGAGGGATACTGGCATTTGCATACCGAGCAACTACTTCCTCAAGAACAGATACATAATGATATCCGCGTCGGCACTGGTGAAATCCTGTATAGACAAACACAATATTATTAGAGTAGGATTAGCTTGCATTTATCTATAAAATAGTGTGCACATGTAATAAGTTTTCTTTCCATATGCCCAGTACGGCATAGGAGCAGGACGACCAATGAGTTTTCTATAATGGTGGATAGCAGCCTTTGGTGAAAGACCTCCAAAGAAGTAAAAATCTACGAATGAAAAAGATGTCTCAACAAGATCTGCATAAGAACAAGTTACGAGAAAAATAAAAAAAACAAAGCCAACTAGACCAAGTTGTCTCCATATCTGGAACCAACTAGTCCAAGTTGTCTCCACATCTTCAAGTTGGACTAGTCCCTTCAAAAAGAAAAAACATACACAAAATGAGTGAACCTGGCGTGAGTCGAACACACATCTTCTGACACTGAGTCAGTCGCGCTACCATTGCACCACAAATTCGTCGTAACCACAGATTCGTCGTAACTACTCTTAAGATATATGTAAAGACAATTTCACATGCTTCTCAAAAAAATGGGGCCAACTAGATGGTAAGTTGTCATCAAATCTGGATCAACTAGCTCGAGTTGCTTCCAAATGTGAAAGCAACTTCAAGTTCAAGTTGCCCCCAAAATTTAGAGTCCGAAAATGAAATGGAGCAAACTAGATAAAGGTAAACCATTGCTAATCCCAAGATAGAATGGAACCATGAAGATGTCTTTGCAGATTATATAGACTCAAGAATCAATAAATGCACCGGGAGAGAGTATACCTGAAAATCTATGGAAAAGAATCCAAATGTAAACTGGTTATCCTTCCTTATCAACTCCATGATGCTCTTATGAATAGTGTTTAAGCACTTCATTCAGTTCACTAAAATCATATTCCTGAACAAGAAAGTATTACAGTTCAGAAAACAAGAATAAGTCCCCGGTTTGACAAAAAGGTAAATGAGAAATTTCTAATAAGAAAGAAATTTTATATCAACATGCATACATGACTAGCTAACCACCAATTTCATCACTACCCCTAGTTAACATTTTGCATCTCACTAGCCGTAGTTGAATCAGAAATGACATGAGAGATTCCTAAGATACAATAGATAATCTCCCCAACAACCATTTTTACCTGATAAAACAAACTCAAACAAATCTAAAACAAAATCGAAACTCAATAAACAAGAGATACAGGTTGTCTCCAGAAAAAGGAAGCAACTAGCACAAGTTGTCTCCAATAGTAGAAACAACTTGGTGAAGTTGTCTCCAATAGTGGAAGCAACTTGGTCAAGTTGTTTCCAAAACTGGAAGCAACTTGACGAGGTTGTCTAGGGTCGCAATTACTTTACCTTCCCGACGGAGTAGTTTTGATCGTTCAACCAGCTAACCAAAAATTCCCACACCACCAACCCCCATAATCCCACTGCACTTTCTTGATAAGACCACTCACAAGCTTATCCAAACCAGCTTACTTTACAACAACATTTCATTTCTTGTCTATGATCTATACTCTTAAGGTCAAACTCTTGTAAAGTTCCTCATAACAATCAATGATACTTTCTAGATGATGTCTAATTGAATCATTTATTTATCAGCAACATATAAATGTTATTTGTAATATAAAAACTGGAAAAAAAAATTCAGAACAAGCAAGAAGATGTACACAGAGGATCAGAAACCAAATCCTTCACACATTCTACAATGGTTTCTTATCGTCATAAGGTCGTCTTGAGGTGTCTTTAAACTAAATTTCTGGATGGAAAATGAATCCCCAAGGACCATATACACTATCCCGAACAGTCTTTCTAGCATCCCTGCACCCAAGCTCGAAGAGAATGGCCAAACAATTGAACATTGTCAGCCCAGTCGAAAGGCAACAACAAAACATAACCAAGTTTTAAAAAATGATCGATATGGAAACAAAAGAATTTCCTTTTAACTGGATAATAATATGAACTCCTCAGCTTGTATTAATCAACCGAATTAAGAAGAGTACCTTATTTGCTATGGCAATAAAGTCTTCATATGATGTGCCATCAATCCCTAATTTCAGCTCAATCCCTATTGCAACTCAAGCTGCAATAACAAAGAAAACCAACTTTAAACTCATACACCACTACCATAAAAAGAAGACTTCACTGACTTGATACACATTTTAGCAAAGATAACTAGCTGGTTAGTCACTAACAACAACTCTTGCATCCAATAAACTCATAAAAACACCATCTAAGGGAAACAGAAGTGACTATCCAATCCACAACTAACAAGCAGTCATTGCAAGTAATATATAAGGATAACTTTATATAGTACAAAAAACTGTAAGACAAAACCTTTCTTGCTGATAACTGTGACACAAAAAAGCAAAACTAAGGTCAATTACAGCAACTACCAGTAACCTGCAAGCCGTCTAATTATTTACGAATTCATTTTCGTATCCGAAAAAATTTATGCACGATGCAAATGCGTTAATTTGTAATACTTGATGGAAGGATAAACTTCTTTGAGTAATCCCTTAATCGGATTCTCAATATATATTATTATCATATGAAAGTCATTAACTACAGAGAATAATATCTTGACCGGAAATCAGCCCAATAAGGGAAATAATATCTTTTACACCCCCTTAGTCTTAGCGTGAGAGGAGCAAACGCTTAGCCTAGAACGAAAGCGAATAAAGAGTTGTCTAGGGAGACCCTTGGTGAAGATATCGGCATATTGATTCTCAGAGGGAATGTGCAAGACACGAATATCACCAATACGAACGCGCTCACGAACAAAATGTATGTCAATTTCCACATGTTTAGTACGTTGATGCTGAACCGGATCACCAGACATGTATATAGCACTCACATTGTCACAATAAACCAAGGTGGCACGCCGTAGTGGTATTTCTAACTCAAGAAGAAGATTCCGAAGCCAGGTTGTTTCAGCAACAACATTGGCAACCCCTCGATATTCTGCTTCAGCACTAGAGCGGGAAACTGTTGCCTGACGCTTGGAGGACCAAGAGACTAGGTTGTCTCCAAGAAAGATACAATAACCAAAGGTAGACCGACGTGAATCTGGACAACCCGCCCAATCAGCATCAGAGTATGCATTTAAGCCGGAAATATTGGAAACGGAGAGAAACAAACCGTGATCAATAGTACCCTGAAGATAGCGAAGTATGCGCTTTAGAGCGTGCATGTGAGGCTCTCTAGGATCGAGCATGAATAGACAAACCTGCTGAACTGCATAAGATATATCTGGTCGAGTGAAAGTGAGATATTGTAATGCCCCGGCTAAGCTTCTGTATAACGTAGGATCCGCAACCGAAGGACCAGATGCAGCACTGAGCTTGGATTGAGTGTCGACCGGAGTAGATACCGAATTGCAATTCGTCATGGATGCACGAGCAATGATGTCCTTCGTATATAATGACTGAGATAAATATATTCCTGAGGATGAGCGAGTAGCAGAGATACCCAGAAAATGACGTAACAGACCAAGATCAGTCATAGAAAATTCTCGTTTCATCGTGTCAATAAAACGGCACAGAACAACATCAGTGGAAGCAGTGAGGACAATATCATCAACGTATAACAGTAAGTACGCGGTGTCCAATCCTGACTGATAAATAAAAAGTAAGGGATCGTATATACTACCACGAAAACCACAGCGATTGATGAAGCTCGCAAATCTCTGGAACCACGCCCGAGGCGCCTGTTTGAGACCATAAAGGGATCTGCGAAGACGACAAACATGGTCAGGGCGAGTTGGGTCAACAAAACCTGGAGGCTGATGCATATACACTGTCTCGGTCAAATCCCCATGGAGAAAGGCATTCTTGACATCCAATTGGTGTATGGGCCAAGATCGCGAAGTAGTTATGGTGAGAATAGTGCGAATAGTTGCAGGTTTAACCACCGGACTAAAAGTCTCAAAACAATCAACCCCAACCTGTTGAGATTTACCATTAGCAACAAGTCTAGCCTTATATCGTTGCAGGGAACCATCATCATGAAATTTGTGGCGAAAAAGCCACATGGAGCGAATAATGTGAGCACCAAGAGGTCTCGGTACTAGATCCCAAGTGTTTGTTTTTAACATAGCACTGTACTCATCTTGCATGGCTTGACTCCAGTTAGGATCCCTAAGGGCATAGAGATGAGACCTAGGTAGACTGGATATGTTCGTTTGAATGTGAAGATTTAGTTTTTGAGTTGGTCGGAAGATACCACGAGAAGCTCGTGTTACTGGACGAGAAGGAGTAGAGGTAGGTGTTGTAGGTAAGATAGGAGTAGTGGTAGAGCGTGTCACTGGACGAGAAGGAGGAGAGGTAGGTGTTGTAGGTAGGACAGGATAAGATGATGTAGGTGATACAGGAGAAGATGATGTAGGTGATGCAGGAGAAGTTGTAGTGGTAGGTGCTGAATTTGCTGTAGGGAGCAGAGACGGAGTGACAGCAGGAGATTGGAGGCTGCTGTCGTTAGGAGATGATGCAGCGGAAGTAGTTGGAAAACGAAGTATGTAGGGGAGTATACAACTGTTGAGTAGTGGGAGAATGAGGTCCAGAAGAGGTGGAGGATGGGTAGGCCAGAGATGCCGGAATTAAGGGCGAAGTAGGTGACAGAGAATTATCGGCAGTGGAAGGATTACTAAGAGAAGATTCACTAAACGGAAAAACGTTTTCGTCAAACGTTACATGGCGAGATAAAATAATTTTGTTGGTGGATAGGTCGAGGCAACGATAACCACGATGGTGAAGAGGAAAGCCAAGAAAGACACATCTAGATGAACGAGGAGCCAGTTTGTGTGGGATAGTAGCGAAAAGATTGGGATAGAAGAGACAACCAAACGTACGAAGATGGTCATAGGTTGGTTGGCGTTGGTAAAGAATAGAAACGGGGGAAGTGAAGTTGAGCACTTTATAGGGGAGAGTGTTGTGGAGATAGACAGCCATATGAAGAGAATCGTCCCAATATTTAGAGGGTACGGAAGCATGCGACATGAGGGTGCGAGTGATGTCATTAATACGATGAATCATTCGTTCCGCCTTCCCATTTTGAGATGAAGTGTGAGGACAAGAGAATCGAAAAACCAAGCCATTTGTTTGAGAAAAATTAAGAAAAGAGGAATTATCAAATTCACGATCCTTGTCGGATTGAAAACATTTTATATCCCGCTCAAATTGAGTTTTGACAAAAGAGCGAAATTCTAAGAACTTGGTATAGACTTGAGATTTTAGTTTTAAAGGATATACCCATAGATAATTTGTATAGTCATCGAACAAGATAAGGTAATAGCGAAAACCAGTCTCAACATGTACGGGACAAGTCCATAAATCACTATGAATAAGAGAAAAAGGAGAAAAAGTCATGGAATTTGATTCAAAAAATGGGAGACGAACATGTTTACTAACTTGACAAGAATGACAAAGTTTGGTAGATTGTTTCTTATTACACTGAATATAAGAATTGGAACGTAAATTATCTAGAATAGCATGGCCGGGATGGCCGAGGTGTGCATGCCAGATATCAGACGAGCACACAGCAAGAGACAGGGGAGAAGATGCGGATGATTTTGAAGGTGACACGACAGAGATGTTGAGAGGATAAAGATCCCCAGAGCTATTACATCGAAGAAGGATGGCCCTCGAACTCAAATCCTTCACAGAAAAACCAGATGGATCAAATTCAACGGACACATGATTATCAGTGGTGAATTTACGAACGGAAACAAGATTTTTGATTATATCAGGGACAACAAGGGTATTTTTTAGGTGGAGAGTTCGGGAAGGGATATTTATAGATTTAGTGCCTCTGGCTGTAACTGGGATGGAGTTGCCATTGCCAACTAAGATGGATTGTACATTACTAGTGTTAAAAACAGTGTGTAGCGTACCTGAATCCGCAGTGATATGAGAAGTCGCACCAGTATCCATATAGAATGTATCATCAGGTGGCTGTAAGGTCATCGAGTTGTATGCTTGAGCAAAGTCAGTTGGCTGTAGCAGCTCGTTGGATGGAGCAAGGTAGGCTTGAGGCTGGTCGTAAACAGGGGGCCTAGGACGACTCCGAGCAGCAGAAGAGCGACCATGTGTTGATCCACGTGGGGAGAAAGATGACTGCCAATGAGGAGCTGTTGGGTAAGGACACGGAGGAGCTTCCCAGTAAGAGTTCCATTGAGGGTAATACGCTGCTGGAGGTCTGTATGCTTGGTGGAATTGCTGCGGTGTTGGCAGTAGGGGTGGATCCATCGACGGAGAGGCTACTGTATGAACAGGCTGTGGTTGTCGAGGTCCGCGTTTTCCTGATCCTGAACGGTGGCTAAGGTGAGTCCCACGATCAGTCGATGAGGTTGTGGCAGCAAGAACAGATGATGACGACAGACTAGTTTGTTGTGCACGACGAATCTCCTCAGTGCGCAATTGAGAACGAGCAGCGTCAAAAGTAGGCATGGACTGTTGTATAAAGGATGCAACAGTGTTGTATTCCTCCGGGAGTCCATTGACAAGTTGGATAACCAATCGTTTGTCGTTCATCGGGAAATCAAGATCGGTCAGTTTATCCGACAACGATTTTAGTTTATCGCAATAGTCATCGACGCTAGCACAATCAACAAACTTTAGATTGACAAATTTACTTTCAAGGGTCGCAGCACGATTACCTTTGTTATCTTGAAAAAGCTTCTGAAGGTGATCACAAAGTTCTTTAGCAGTTTTTCCCGATTTTAGAACCGTGAGCATTAGATCCTTGGCCATGGTGGAGAACATCCATTGACGGCAGAGAGCGTCTAGTTGTTTCGAGGTATTGGCGTCAATTTTTGTTGGTGTTGCTGATCCGTCGATGAGGAAAAGGAGTCCGTGAGCCTGGAGATGGAGTTCGAAGAGAAAAACCCACGACGAGTATTCATCTTGTTTGATATCAAGAAGAATGGGGATTAGGGTTTTTATGTTATTGACAGTAAAAGCTGGATGCAGGGATTTTTTATCACCTGCCATGGATTTTTTTTTTTTTTAGAAGAAAATAGGGTTTGAAGAAGAAGGAGGATCTCTTTTAGAATGATACCATGATGGAAGGATAAACTTCCTTGAGTAATCCCTTAATCGGATTCTCAATATATATTATTATCATATGAAAGTCATTAACTACAGAGAATAATATCTTGACCGGAAATCAGGCCAATAAGGGAAATAATATCTTTTAATACTAAATGTTAAATTTGCATGTAGTTAGCATTGACCAATGCTAGCACAAACATTCAGTTGTACATTTTGCATACCAAGCCAACAAAATGATACAACTTTAACAACATTGAGAATGAGGGAATAATGACTCACATGCTTGTAAAGACCAATTGATTCATATGGGAAATCATCTCTACCAATTAAGTGTAAATTGACAAATCTGCTAAATTTTCAACTTTAGAAAATTGAAAACCTAAAAATGAATTTGAAATGTAAATTCAAAAAGATACTTCTTAAAATAGAAATTACATCAATAGAAATCACCATAGCCAACTATAGGGAAAGTAGTAACAAACCGTCATCTTTTGGATACCCTTCTTCCTCCACAGCCAAAACAAATCACCACGACCATCTCCCAACCACCAAAATTACACCAAATCTCCACCACCACCTCAACAACCAGAACCTCAACTATCTCCCTCACCTATTTCATCATCCTACCCTCACCACCACCAACAACAATAACAATAATCAAGTTAGAATAACACCCCTACCAGCATAAACTTAAACAAAAGAAGAAAGATAATCACCTAAATCCCCTTTAATCTCTGTCACCAATTTATGAATCCACGTAACTTGAATTTTGATTTGTATTACGAAAATACATATCCAAAAAGAGAGAAGATAATCAAATCCTATTTCTAGATTTACTTCTTCTTGATCCGGCAGCGGCGACGATGAAGATTTGGGTGGTGGCGGTATCAATCAATTCCTTATTATATAAAGGAGAATAATTTTGGTGACGTGTTGACACCATATTCAGCCTTACCAATGCTCAAAATTTAAGAAGCCACGTAGGAAGCCACCCTTTGAAGAGAGTTGGCACTTGAAAAAGGCACAACAGTTTCGATCGAACAGTTCGCTACAAAACTATAGAAGTTTCTTTTCGTAAAATATTTGGAGACCTATCGTTTGAAACGTTGCATTTTGAAATACCGGCTATTTGGAACCATGTCAATCAATTATGAACTAACATCTCCGTCCATGACTATAAAATCTTTATCTTAAGCCAGCCTATTTTTATCAATTTCCGATTCGTTTTTTTGGCTTCAGTTTTTTGAACTAACATATTCAGTCTGATATGATACCTGATCAATCGCACGCACAAAATAAAGGTTTGTTAACCGAGAGACTATTAGTCGATTGATTGTTAATTGCATTTTTTCCTGAAGAACTCAATTGTCTTTGCGTTTTATTCGAACAGTTTCGTCAATCTTTTTGGGTGTTTGAATTGGATATGCTGAAAAATATATAATCTTTTGTTAACTGTTCATATTCATTATAAGTTCACTTGAGTTTGCCTCCAGGAATTGTGTCAAAAACACTAGGACGACATAATTTGCGCTTAATTTGTTTGTTTTTTTTAAGTAAAGCTTACTTCTTTTCTTTGTATCAATACAGTGCAACATTCAACGGGGCTTGATATGCAACATGTGAACCAATTTTAGGCATCCAATTGATTGATGAAACCCTAATAGCATCAGATCAATCAAGTCGTACAGTGTAGTATTTGTAAGTCTCATCAATCATCAGATTTTGAACTTAAAAAAGTCAAGATGACTTTCCAAGGACTTATCGATGGTTTTTAGACAATTTGAGAAGACATGTTTTGGTTCAGATGGAGGGAAAACAAGTTTCCGTCAACTTATTAACCAAGACAGATTTTAATAAGAGCGGTCTAAGAATTTGATATTATTGAACGAAAATGGGGATACGGTTTCATGCTTTGTGGATATATGTTTTTACAAAATGGGGTGTAATAAACATTCAGTTTAATTCTTCAGTCTCTCAATCATGGAGGCAGCACCATGTTCATTTACTGATAAGAATTTACTCGGGAACGGAGGATTGCATTTATAAAAGAAGTCTATGTTGTTCAGCAGAGGTATGAAATGTGCTTTTAGAAAAACCATCTTTGACTTACTTTAGAACTGATTAGCAATAACAAGCACCACATATTTGAACTGTTTAATCATCACACGAAGTGACAAGCTTTTCAAATAGTTGAACAACATGTAATATAAACATATTGGTATGCTTTTTTTTTTCTTCTGTCAACTGAGGCTAACAGGGTTCTTTTCTGTTTTTCTGCTTAAATCTCTGTTAATGTCATGTCACAACTCTCAGCTCCAACCTCAGATTTTTAACCATGTAGTTTGTGCATAGAAAGTGTTTCTACCGTTGCATTTATAACGCTTATGTACCCATTATTTGTTTTCAAGTTAAGCACTTATTGTGTGTGACTATATTGTTTCACGACAGGAAGAATCAATATTGTGGAATCCCACGCTCATTGTCAAAATGGCCAAGGTGGGATCAGGAACTGAGAAAAAATAACAAATAAAAACAATTGGGTACCATGCGAAAGCTGCTCATCCCACAGTTATAATGCCTCGGGTAAGTGTTGATTTATGTATGTAGGCAATGGTTTTGAGATTCTTTGGATTCATGGGAAACTGTCTCCCATTACATGTTCAGATCACAATGCTACCGATTACCACATTTTGGTTCGTCGTCCCGCTACTATGTTGTCTAAGCTGAAATTGCATAGAATATGGGTCATTCACACTTAGGACGATCCCGTTATTATGCTTGACCTACCTCATTTGTTTGCATGCAATAAATTCAATCTCTATACGACTGTGAACAAGTTTTGTGATGTAAAATATTTCTGAATAGTGTGATGAAACACTCATCATGGAACTTTCACTGTTTCAGTTTTTGCAGGTGCTTGGATGTTAGACTACCCCGTCATATTACAGTTTGCACCATGAAAGGAAAAACACCAATTGAAGTTTTGAATACGGATAATTGTAGAACCATCACCCAGCTGCTATCCTCAAAATGGAAACCCACCTACACCGTGAGCTTTCCATCTATCATTTCAAAAGTGGATGATGAGACCTTTGGTGCACAAAATGCGAGACTGAAATGGACGTACCCGTTGCAAAGTTAAGTGCCACCAGAAAATACTATATCATTTCAGTTTGTGGATGCCTATCCAGTTGTTATTTTACTAGCCAGTTGAGCAGTTGTTTTTAGCCGCCCAGGTTCCTGCTGCTCTCTGAAGTGGAAGATAACACAAGTTTCGTTGTCTTTCTCGCACTGGACAATGAGATCCAGAAGTTGGATCATCACACTGCTTGGGAGTGTTGTTGAGTGGGTCAGTGGTAAAAAGAGAGATTTAGTTCTAGATTGGGCAAAGATTACTATTGGTGTTTCAAATGGATCATTGGCTTCTGCAACAAATACTAATGAAGTTATGCCAAGGCAACACTTCATCTATGTAGAGAAGAAGTACTATATAGCTAGGAAAAGTTAACCAAGCTTTATGAATGTTCATAAAATGTAATTTTAATGATGCACGTTGAGGTTCGATTGGTTGAGTTCCATGGAATAGTTACATGACAAGAAAACTTTAAGGAAAGAGGCACGAGAAAGGTCACCACACGAGAACCCTTAAAAAACATAAATCAATTGAATTGCACGGGGATACAAGGACCTTGTTATGATGAAAGTGACCGTAGCCGTGGAGATGGTGGCGGTAGGTTTAGATCAGAGGAGGAGATCTGGGTGCTTATCTTCTGATGTTGGGATCGAATAAAGGAGGAAGAAGAAATAAAAGGCTAAAATAGGGACTCAACAAAATACGAAATTGCTTTAGACTTATTTTTCACCCCTCGAGGGTAATTGTGCAAGGCCCACTAACATGGAGGGTATTTATAACATTCCAACAATTTTAGTTGATCCCATTTCCCATTTTTAGATTTTTCTAAGACAAAACACGTTAGGAAAATACCTGGAAATGTGATAATATCTCTTTTCTAGATACGGATTGAGAAGTTTTTTTACGCTTGCTTTAGTAAACTTAATAACAAATTCTAAGGTATACTTGGGTAAACTTAACAACAAATTATAATAAGGCACATCTTGATCATCATCGAATGAGCCGATCAAAAATAGATCATCTTTGAATCAGTCATATTGTTCCCATGGGTATTCAATTGTTGCAAGTGAAGTGCAAATAGACTCTAATAGGTAAAAGAAAGTTCAATTAACTTGGCTAGTTTGGGGTTCTATTGGAATTGTTTGGGGCATATCAATTTCCTTGCCCAACCTGGAGAAGGGGATAAAGGGCGTCTAAACTAGGTGAAGGTACTAAGTTACCCTCACTATTAAATTGCGAACCTAAGTTTTATCCTTCTAAATTTAAAACCCTTTCAGGAAAAATCTATTTAAATCATTTGTATCATAAATTAGAATTAAAGCTCAAATTCATTAATGGATTCTAACAACATTGATCGATTTAAAAGAAATTTCATAATCCGTTTAAAAAATAAATCAAACTAAACATCATCGATTGCAACTCATTACCTTAATTACACATGTGATTGATTTATCCATTCAAGATTGAAAATCACAAACAATGTTGGATTATTGGTTTAACGATAATCGGTCGACGTTCATATCCATATTAACCGAATCTTATGAAAATCGGTCGATGTCCATGAACGCGTAAACCAATTATGTGTTTTCTGGTCGAGAAGAATTTAACCAGAATCGATTGAAGTTAATGCCGACATAAACCAATTCTGGTATGGAAGAGAACCATCCTTCTGTATATCTTTTTAACCTGGAATCGGATCACATGAACACTTATATATACCGATTCTATTTTTGCATTGTTGGGAATCGGTCTACATGTGTATATCGTGCTTACTGATTTTTACAATCGGGCTATGTAGTATGTAATATGAATCGATTCCTGGTATTCTTCGTGTTTAAAAACATCAACCCAAAATCGGTTTATACGAGTGCATGAACTTCTACCGATTCTGGATTGATTTTTGTCAAAACGAAATCAATTTTTTTTCAAGTTTTGATGATGAATTAATGTTGCAGTAACATGTGTTCGACTACTACCTACATGTGTCATAGTACATGCACATGTATCCTTCATGATTGATACATGTTGTCCTTTCTCTTCCACTAACTACACATACAATGGAAATAGCTACCCTCTCTCACTATCTCGTGTCTATTTAACGAGAAACACAACAAATGAGAAGCACACATGATTTTCCTTCTCTTTTGTCTCCTCTATGCTTTATTGTTTTGTCTCCTCATACAACAAACTTCAAAACCATTGTTGATTTCTGGTTAACTTGGTTCAAAATTATTATTCAAAAATAAATTGTCGTTAACTTCAAAAATGTCTTATTTTGGCATATTGTGATAGAATCAAAAGTAATTCACTTAGGCCCAAACCATCCGGATTAATGAAGTCATTTTCTTTTAAAATATTTATGGTTTTTCTTCTATAATTAATGAAGATGAACAAGGAAAGAGTGGATGGACTAAATTATAGCTAAATGCGGTCCAAGAGCATAGCTCGGTGGTATTCCATCAACTCCAATAAGGAGGAAGTCAGGAGTTCGATCCCTATTGTAGTAGAGGTTTGTATTTAAATTAGTTCTATAGAGGGGTTTGACGAGGTTGGGTCTAGCAGTGGTGCTAGTCCAACTGGATGGATTCGGATAGGGACCTGGGTCAAGCTTTAGCCTATAAAAAAAAAAAGAAAAAAAAAGAATTACAGCTAAACAAGGAAAATAGGTGTTAAAATATGATTAGCGGGTACAGAAGGCACATACAAACGACCTCTAAGGGATTAATGAAGAAGAGACAAACTAAAATCGGAATTAAAACTATTATAGTCAGATTTAATTTGGTAGATGGTAAATAGAAAAAAATAGAATTTAAAATAAAGTTAACGGAAACGGTACGTTTCTTTTGAGCCGTTGGGCGCAACGTTGATCCAATGGTTCAAAAGAATAGACCATTTCCGTTAGTTTTGGAAAATCAGCCCATTCCCCTCGGCTCTTAGCCCTGGAAATTATGAAGTACAGTAAGCAGTAAATAAGAATAATATGGGTGGTGAATATGTGAAACAAACGGGATGTTATAACTTATAAGGCAAACACTAGACTTCACTAGCTCCCAGTAAAATTTCTTTCTTTGGATGAGAACTGAACACTTCGAGTTTGGTGTCTTTTCTTTTACACAAAATTAGTTAAAAAGACCAAAATCAACAATTCCTGGGTGAAATGGACAGTTAGATTTTGATACTGTTTAAATGGACAAAAATATAAAAATAGCCAGAATGTAACCAATTTCATCGTGCCCATTTTCAAATATTTTTTCTTATTTTTAACTTACACAGGATGTATCCAGTTTCATCCTTAATATTTTTTAAATTTAAGCTAAGGATGAAACCAGTTTCATCCTTACTATTTTTTTGTGGCCATTTCACCCAAACTATTTTTCACTCGTCCATTTAAACCGTGATTTAAAAATATTTGGACAAATGACCCATTTTCCGTTTCTTTTAGTCGAGACATCCAATTAATACCACATGATTGAATCAAAGTGAATCTCCATTGAATAATATTTATACACCATTAATTATGGTCACATGATCTAAATCAAAGTAAATCTTCATCAATTACTTATTCAAAATATTTCAAGTACACTGTGATCCCATAAGAACAGGATTTGATTCAATTACTGCTATTTTCAAATATTATTATGGATTTTAGTTTTCAGTAGACGTTATTTTAAAATTATTTTTCCTGGTGAGTTTTTTCCCCTATTTAACTAGGTTTAGGATTAATATTGACGGAAATTAACAACTCTTCACTTGCTCTTTATAATTTCTGGAGCTCAGTCAATTGAGTTGAAAGATCGGAAAGTGGGTCGTTTGTCCAAATATTTTTAAAACATGGTTCAAATGGACGAGTAGAAATTATTATGGATGAAATGGACACCAAAAAAATAGTAAGGATGAAACTGGATTCTTCCTGACATAAACTTAAAAAATAGCAAGGATGAAACTAGATGCATCCTGATGTAAATTAAAAATAAGAAAAAATATTTGAAAATGGGTAGGATGAAATTGTTTACATCCTGGCTATTTTTATATTTTTGTCCATTTAAACAGTATCAAAATCTAAATATCCTTTTCACCCAGAAATTATTGATTTTGTTCTTCTTAACCAATTTTGTGTTGAAAGATTATATATCCTAGCTTTGCTCTAGCATTATCTGCTAAGATATTACTGGTCTTCTTATTTTGTGTAACAAAAGACTGCAACCCTTAACTTGTAGACAACGGAGATGAAAGATCTAGCAAATGTTATCTGCAGAGTGGAATGGCCTACTCTCCCTCGAGTCAGTATATTCTTAGTAGACTAGGATTATCATTTTCATTGTTCATTTATTGAAGACGTCTTCGTATTCGTAGTATTAGTTTACTTGGATCACATTTAGTGTTTAGCACAATTCGAGGGTAATCAACTCTGCACTCGGCAGTACCTGCTGACAACTTGAGATATCAAGGCATGTAAATTTCTGTGTCACTTGTCTGAATGATTATCTAATATATTTTCTTTACTACCATATCTTATCTTTGCAATTGATTTCAAGAGGCAAACTAACGTACGTAACTACAGGATAGAGTTTGGCTAGTTGTTGTTTGTTTTTTAGGTCATTCAAGCAACTTGTTGTTTGTTTTGGGGTGTTAATGCATCCCTACAACTTCTTGTTTTTTTATGAATTATTATTGGTTGTAACAAGTAAACAATGGTGCGCTGCTGCTATATATAGAAGAGATATATCTCGATAACATATCAACAACTCGATCGAAATCATGGCTAAAGCTGCTCATCTAAGTTTTTCTACTAATTTTCTCATTGGATTTCTCTTGGTTTTGGTTGTTGCAAACACAGTGCAAGTTACTACTAGCTATATACGGTTCTTTATATTTCTTGTGGTTTTCTTTTTTTTTTTTGTTCTGATGATATTTGAAAAGCTAATATGAGTATCCGGTGTACTTTTAATGGCATACAGATACGTCCGTGGTGAATGTACTGTGGGGAATTCAGTGCCGGTGAAGTCGTGTCCAAGAAGTAATTGTGATAGCCTTTGTACAATCAATAGCAATTTTCCAGTCAGTCATACTGAATGCCGAAGTAGTATATGCTTCTGTTGCAGGTAACAATATATATATAAACAGCAAATGTCACCGGCAATGGCACCAATCATGTATCCCACTGATCACTTTTCCGTTTCTTTGTAATAGTAAGTTCCATGAAAGGGTTATTTGCTTAATTAATCATATCAGTTTAATCATATCGTTCTCTGATCAGTTGTTTATCTTTTATTATCTGGTTGTAAGTGTATTTCTTTTCTATTGCTGGTTCGTTTAGAGAATTTATTTTACTAGTCTTTCTTTGTATTGCAAAATGTTTATGTTGTAAAATAATAAGATTGGTGGCCACAGTGTTTATCCAATAATTATGAAATGAAACATGGATTCCTGGAAAAGTAACTGCACCACAAGAGCACACTGGACGCTGTAATCTAATGTCTATCATCTCAACAAAATTGGCATGGCCCCTTTGGGATTCAACCAATGTGAATATGGAAAAAGTGTAATCTTTTGCATTATTTAAACATTTTTTATCTAACAATATCATAACCATTCAGCTAATCTCATTATTATTTCGTAACAGTTAATGCCTGTTGTGAATTTGCGACTGCGTAGGATAGTAGGAATGACCTCTTACTGTTGCAAAACTTGCACCCGCTTGAAGTCGTTGGGATTCCCAACAGCTTAGTATATCACTTGTGTCACTTATGCGTGTGGCTAAGTAAAACAAAATGGTTAATCTATCACAATAGTACCTTATTTGGGGAACTTTTTTAGATTTTACTATTGGGGGTTCTTTTACTTCTGTTAATGGAGATTGGTAATTTTGAGTAGATTGAACTGATATTCATGATTTATAAAGGAGATACCACTATTGACAGGAATGATATGTATCGTTTCAGAAATCGTCCAGGGTCTGCTAGTTTTTGTTTGCCTTGTATGTAATGGTATCACCTTCGCTAATGTTGGTATCCCCTGTATGAATGATGGACATTGTTAGTAGACTAAAGTAATTTTTATATGTTATTTGTAGTTGATGAGATTTACTGGTGGTTTTAGTAAAATCGATTGCCGGGACGGCTTTTGTAGCAGAACAGAGGAAGTATGAAAAAAAAATGTCTTAATAAATCCAATTTTTTATCTGATATCTTGTTTCTGTTCTTTTGTTTTTCTTAAAGAAAATCTCGATAGGAAAGCAACAATAACAATAAAAGTTTATACTAAGCTCTTGAAGTACAATTTGCTGAACGGACAATTGTTACAAGTTCATTTGATGAATGTGGTTTCACTTCTA
The DNA here is from genome assembly GCF_003573695.1 of Papaver somniferum. Classification (NCBI taxonomy): domain Eukaryota; kingdom Viridiplantae; phylum Streptophyta; class Magnoliopsida; order Ranunculales; family Papaveraceae; genus Papaver; species Papaver somniferum. Next base: position 203,051,512 of record NC_039358.1, read on the forward strand.
GGTGTAAGTTTTTGGCTGTGTAACTAATCCAAACCCGAAGTGGAAGAGAGGATGATAATGCTTGTCACCAACAGTCATTGGTAGTTGATCAACGCTCTTGAACCAAGTGCGAGCTAGTTTATCAGTAAACCCGTAATCACCAAACAGAATATCAGCAATACCTTGACCTTCAGTTCCTGGCAACCATGCTGCTACTAGTGCTTTAGCAAGATACGGTTGGATCATGACAGGTCTACCGGATACGACGACAACCACACAATTGAAGGCCCCGCACACGTTTTTGATCTGCTCTGGCCAGGCTCAGAGATAAATCCTCCCTGTTTCTAGCGCCAAAATTTAGTTGCTAAAAATCCCACAACTACACCCGTTGTAATGATAATAACACAAAGTTTCAGTCATGTGTATAAACTCAAACATTAATGATATTATTCACCACTTTGAGGCTAAAATGATCTTCGCAAACACTTCGTATTGAAAGTATGGAGTTCTTCTAATGGTGTTCTCTTGATTCCCTAAAAGACTTCCTTGGTATCTCTCAATTCACCGGTCTCTCTCTCTGTATCATCTTTGAACCCTTTTATAGGCAAATGTATCAATAGAAGACAACTAAAGCTCACATGCAAAATCTCTGTTAACTGATCTTATTTCAGTTTGTCTCATTCGTCAGGCTTTTGAGAACTGTCCTTGTCATTCGCGTTGTTGCTTCGTGCTTCTCCTGATGAGTGTCGCATTATCTTTATCGTGCAACTGCTTTTCGAACCACTCCTCTATTATCGCGTAATTACTCTTCGCCCTATTTCTTCTTAATTATTGTCTTCTCGTGCTTAGGACTGTTTTGGTTGGAGTGAAGTTATAGATTTGCCTTGTGCGATATTTCGCCCCTACATTTTGCCTCTTCTCGCGCTGTTCTTCTGCAAGTGAAATAATGCGAAAATCTCTTGGTCAATGCTTCGTGTCAGGCCTGTCTTTTCGTTTTCTTTGTCTTTTCCAACATATTTCCGTAATTTCCGCGTAACTGCTACACGTGTTGGCGTTTTTTTCTTTTTCAAGCGGCACGTCTTTACTGCTTTCTTCGGATAAATATCTAGGAGAGAGGTAAAAAGAGAGGTTTTTATTTTTCTACCGTCTCTTTCAGCTGTTCATCTTTTTCTCCTTTCAAGTTTTTCTTCTTTTCCTCTGAGTTCTTCAGTTTCTTCTTTTCCTTCATGGCGGATCAAGACGCGTCTTCCCCTGTTACCGTTGTCCGTCATCTTCCTGGTGAGTTGGATTTTTCCTCGATTAGTCATTTTTTATGATTTTTGTGATGTGATTATAATGTTTGTGATCTTCCCTTATGCCATTTTTGTTGTTCTTCAAGTTTTATGATTTTAACATTCCTATATATACTCATTCCCATACTGGCAGTTCAAAGCGTAAGCCCGCTCAAAAGTGGGAAGATGTTCTTAAAAGCTTCCAAGACGCGCTTAAAGAGAAGGGTTTTTACTCTTATTGCTCTGAAGGGTACAACTTATGTTACTTTTCTGAATGAGGAAAGAATATTGGAAGAGACGTGGAGTGCGAATCGTATGCCCGTCGCGCTTGGACAGTTGAAGTCGGGTCTTCCTCTTCTTCTCTTCAATCCAAAGATTCTGTTGTTTTATCAGATTCTCGCAAAGATTGATCGTTCCGCCTATCAGTTGAGTGGGGATGCAATTCACATCATTCTTGAGTTCTCTCGTCGCGCTACTGGTAAAGGATGGTCACTTTGCCCTGATAGGGAGAAGCCTTACGAGCCTGCTGATTTCACTCTTGATTCGTTCTTTCGGTAATATAACGTGGACTCGGTTAAAAGGGTTGGTTCGCGGTGGGGTATTCGCTTGAAATAGAGTTAAGCTGCGGGATGGCGAAAAGAAACTAATGGACGATGTGGATCATCATAGTAATACTAACAGCTTGCTTCGCCTTTCTAGTGACCCCAGTTGGATGAAGCATTTTCTCATTGTAGAAGGTCCTCTCATATGGGGTGTTGGTCCGGATGGTAATCCTCGCTCTAGGACAGACGAGTCGTTTGTAGGACGCGATGCATTATATCTTATGCTCGCATATCATCCTTGGGAGTTCAACTGGCCTGACAGAGAGACTGAGGTATGTACTTTTTCTTATTTTTCGCTACGTAGCTTGGTTGATCTCACTTTGTAGTATTCTTTGATCTTATATATGTTCTTTGTGTTGGTAGTTGGATAAGGAGGCCATTTCCCTTGAGAATAAAGCAAAGGCTATTGCAAAAAAGAAGAGGAAGAAGCCTTCTATGGCGAAGACCGAGAAGAAATCTTTGCGTTCAAATGAGGTGAGTCGTAGACATTTTTCCTCAATGAGCGTTTTTGTCTCATCTTGCTAATTGTGTTTTGGTATATTCAGCATGTTCTTGACGACGAAGAAACTGAGGATGAAGAAGAAGATGGGGAATATGAGGGTAATGAAGGTGATGGCGAATAGTTCGTGCTCGAAGAATCTCCTGTTTCGTACAAGACCAAGAAGGTGAAAGTGAGCAAGTATATTATGTCTAACGGGGAGCCGAAGGGTGGATCTTTGATCAGAGTAGTAAATCCTTTGACTTTTAGTTCTGCTCAAGTGTCCGCCTCAACTGAAGTGGGTGCTGTCAAAGGGAACAACTCTCGTGTTGATGACAGGCAGAAGGCGAGTGGTTTTATCCATTCTTCCCGCGCAAAGTTGTATGAAGGTTCGCCTTCTCTGGAGGGTGTTGTCGCAAACTTTTCTTCAAAGATTTGTTCTCATGCTCAGCTCTCTATATCAGATCCTATCCTTTCAAAGATTCGCCAGCTGATGTTAAGTATTGCTACTCAGTCATCCACTGATGCCACTCCCTCTGAATTGAACTTTGCGTCTTCGCTTACCCCAAATCATCATCTCGCGCTTGACTATCTGGTGAGTTAGTATTTTCGCGTTTCTCTTCTGAACTGGGTGTATCGTTTCTGACTAATGTTTTTATTTTGTTTCTCAGAATAGGTGTCGCAACGTTACCCAGGTTGAAGATTACCGCAAGATGGTAGACTTGATTTGTGTTCAGTTCAATCAGATTTCTTCTCTCGAGTCTTCAGGATGATGTTTCTCTGCTTCAGAGGGAGTGTGATATACTCACAAGAGAATTATCTGGCACCGCGGGCCTGGTGACCGCAGCTCGTGTTCGGAATGACTTTCTAACCGGTAGGTTTTCGTGCCTTTTCTCCTTTATTTTTGGTTTTCGCCCTGCTCTTTTATTGGTCCTTTAGGGATAATCTTCTTAGTTGAGGTTCGTGAGGTTCCCTACAGAGGTATTCTGTTAAGTTTGGTAATCCCTTGTGTTTCATTCATTCATCACGTTTTTAATTTATACAAGACTCAACTTGGGTTACAAGACACAAACCCTAAACCTACCGACTTGAGACCGATTACTTGGGTCTCAAGTTTGCTACGTACGGAAACATACCCTTGCTATGGACTGTCCAAGTTGGTCCATCTAAATGGACTATCCAAGTTGGTCTCAGAAATCCAGACCGAATACGTAGGTCTCAAGACACAGTCTTGAGCCCAACACTACGTATCTCTTAATACCCCCCCTCAAGACGGAGCATGTAGGTCACAAATGCCCATCTTGGACAAAAGACCTTGAAATTGAGCTTTCCCTAAAGATTTGGTGAAGATATATGCCAATTGCACCGCCGTAAGAGTGTAAGAAGGGGATATAATCTTCTGTACTATAGCATCTCGAACAACATGACAGTCCACCTCTATATGTTTGGTTCGTTCATGAAAGACTGGATTCTGAGCAATGTATAATGCGGATTGACTATCACACAGGAGTTGCATTCCATGTGGATGACGAACCCCCAAATCACCAAGTAATTGTTTCAACCACTTCAACTCACATGTTGCTGCTGCCATGGATCGGTATTCTGCTTCAGCTGAACTCCGAGAAACAGTTGGCTGCTTCTTTGTTTTCCAAGACACCGGTGAATGTCCAAGACGAACAAACCATCTTGTCAATGAACGTCTAGTCAAAGGGCAACTTTCCCAATCTGAGTCACACCACCCTTGCAAACTTAGGGTACTATCAGAGGGAAACAGAATGCCTTGCCAGGATTCTTATTCAAGTATCTAACCACTCTAAGTGCAGCCTCCCAATGTTCGATTCTCGGTTGTTGCATAAACTGAGACAGTGTATGCACCGAGTATGTAAGTTCAGGTCTAGTCACTGCCAAATAAATCAGTCTACCAATTAGTCTTCTATATTTTTCAACATCAACAAACAAATCTCCCTGCGCCAAAGCCAGACGATGATTAGTCTCCATTGGAAACTCAGCAGGTCTAGCTCCTAATAAACTCGTTTCCATGATAATACTCAATGCATATTTCATCTGGCATATATAAATACCCTGTTTGTTGCGAGCTCTCTCCAAGCCGAGAAAATATTTCAATTTTCCCAAATCTTTCATCTTGAAACATTGTCCCAAGTATGATTTAAATGTATGAATCTCCACTAGATTATTCCGTGCGATAATCAAATCATCTACATAGACCAAGACATTAAGCTGTATGTCTCCCTTGGTCATAGTAAAAAGAGAATATTCCGAGTATGCTTGCCTAAAACCATATTTCTTCAAGGTTGTTGATAGTTTGGCAAACCAACAACGAGGAGCCTGTCTTAAACCATATAATGATTTCTTCATTTTACACACCATATTTGTCTTACCTTTGGAAAATCCAGGTGGTATCTTCATATACACCTCTTCCTCCAAGTCTCCATGAAGAAATGCATTATGTACATCCATCTGATGTACTTCCCAACGTTTAACTGTTGCGACGGCTAAAAAAGTACGTACCGTTGTCATTTTTGCAACTGGTGCAAATGTCTCTTTGTAATCCAATCCTTCAACCTGATGATTCCCAAAGATCACCAAGCGTGCTTTTAATCGCACCAACTTCCCATTTTCATCATACTTCTCCGTGTAAATCCATTTACTCCCTAGTGCTCTCTTGCCCGGTGGTAATTCTTGCAATTCCCAGGTACCTTGTTCTTCCAAATATCGGATTTCTGCTTTCATGGCTTTCCTCCACCCTGGATGCTTCATAGCTTCTTTAAAGTTGCGTGGTGCAGACCCAGCTGATATAGCTGCAAGATATTTCTTATGCACAGCAGAAAATTTATCACAACTAACATAATATATCAAAGGATAAGGCGTACCTGAGGATGATGATTGTGTAGAATGAGGATGAGGTAGACTGTTTTATCGAATGGTGTGCGTCACAAATCCTTTTAGTCTGCTAGAAGGGATCTTCTGACGCTTCCCTTTACCCATGTCACCCTCAACTACAACATCATTACGAGAAGCAACATTTTCTTCATGATGTTTATTCTCGGACTCAGCTGAAACACCAGCACCTTCAGTCTCAGTAGAAAGACCAGCATCCTCGGTCTCAGCTGAACCATCAGCACTTCCTGTCTCAGTTGAAACTCCATCGCTGTCCGTCTCAGTTGAATCTCCACCTTGAGGAGCTAATACAGCTCCTTCTATGCTTTCATCTTCACTCCAGCACTCATCCGGACTGCACTGAAGCCTCTCAGCCAATACACCTTGCGTATCAGTCGCAGATGAAGCATTAAATTTCGACTGCATCATCTCAGTCGCTATCTTACGCGACACAGCCTCAGTCTTAAACGGAAATTGATGTTCAAAAAACTTGACATCTCTTGACACCCTAAATTGTTTCGTGTCTAAATCATATACTTGCCATGCCTTTTTACCAAACAGATACCCAAGGAAGACACACCTTCTTCCTCTACTCGCAAACTTATCCCCTTTACTACTTTGATCATGCACATAACACAGGCATCCAAATACCTTCAACTGATGATTTGGAGGTTGTTTTCCAAACAAAAGCTCATACGGAGTTTTATGATCTAAAATAGGTGTAGGCGTACGATTGATTAAATACGCAGCTGTCAATGCGCATTCCCCCCAAAACCTTATTGGCAAATTGGCTTGAAATCTCAAAGCCCTTGCCACATTCATTATATGTTGATGTTTTCTCTCAACTCTTCCATTATGTTGTGGTGTACCTACACAGGATGTCTCAAACACTATCTCCTTAGTTCGAAAGTATCCACGCAATGCATTGAACTCAGTTCCATTATCACTTCTAACAATTTTGATTTCTTTATTAAACTGACGCTTCACAAGAGCAATGAAGTTAAGAAATGTCTGTTCAACTTCAGTTTTGTTTCGAAGCAAAGAAATCCACACACCTATTGAAAAATCATCTACTATTGTCAAAAAATAATGTGCTCCACATGATGACTGAGTCTTATACGGACCCCATAAATCTATATGAACCAACTCAAAAATACAACTGGATTTACTGAAACTACTAGAAAAACTACTCCTATGATGTTTTGCTCGTGGACAGATATCACAAGCATCATTATTCTTATTTATTAACCTACTTATTCCTTGTAACTTCTGCAACACTTTCTCTGAAGGATGTCCCATACGCCGATGCCATAGCTCATATGTATCTCCATTAACAGACATAACTTCAACTTGAGGCATACCACAGAAAATATACAGTCCACCTTGTCTCTCAGCCACTCCAATCATCCTCCTCGTCAACCGGTCCTGTATAAGACATAAACTGTTAGTACATTGGATAATACATCTTTTCTCATCAATAAGTTGTGTAACCGAGATTAAGTTACAAGTTATCTGAGGCACATAAATCACATTCTCTAGTCTCATTCCCCCAGGTAGAATAACAGTTCCTATCTTCTTAGACAATGCAGACTTCCCGTCTGGAAGTCCAATATTGCATGCCTTTATATCTTTTATCTCTATCATGTCATCCTTTTTATATGTGACATGATTTGTTGCCCCCGTATCTACAATCCATACAGTTTTATTCTTCTTACCTTGGAGCTGAGGCGTGGATTTCTTTGAGTTTAAAAACTCAAGCACCTGTTAAAGCTGTGTTGTTGTGACTCCAGTCAGACCTGACGCTTCTGATGAGGACGCTCCACCTGACTGCCTTGCATATGATATGTTAAGGTTGTGTGCTCGAACCTGGTTGCCTGCACCTTGTCCTCGACCTCCTCTACCACCGGTAAAGTTAGTCCCACCACGCCCTCTGCCATTGGTTCTGCCTCCTCGACCAGATCCTCTTCCACCTCTAGATCTGTCTCCCCACCATTCTGGGTATCCAATACGTTGAAAACACCCATCCTCTGAGTGTCCATCTCTGTTACAGTACTTGCAATGCTTGTTAGGATCATATGTATTGTTAAACTGACGTTGGTCAGATTGCACTCTGAATGCCATCACATTGTCATGCACCTCCGTAGACATAGCTACTTCTCTTATACGCAGACGCTCCGAGTTGACCATTGTCTGGTATGCTACATCTGTTGATGGCAACGGGTCTCTAGCCAACAGTTGTTCAGGCACGGAACTATACACAGAGTCTAATCCAATCAAAAAATAGTGCAGAAAGTCTTCTTCTCTCAACGTACTTACTTGTGATGCGATATTACAAGTGCAATTACCTCACTTTCACTAAGGTACCTTCATGTATGTCACCATCTCATCCCATATCTTGTTGAGTCTCCCAAAGTACTCAGCTACACCTTCCGCTTTCTTTTGTTTGCACTCACTTAACGAAGTTTTCAACTGACAAATCCTTGTTCCACTCAAAACACAGTATCTTCTCTTCAACTGTGTCCACAGCAAGTTTGCATTATCATAGTCTCCCAAGATCGATCTAATTGATGAATCTAACGTGTTGCTAATCCATGAAACAAGCATCGACTGGACAACAATCCATTCTTCCAACTGGTCACTATCTTCAGGTTTCGTGATTGTTTCATCAACAAAACCAAACTTCCTTTTAGCTATCAATGATCTTCTTATGGATCTAGCCCATTCATAATAGTTAGTCCCCTTTAGAACAATCGGCGTGGTGATGATACCTGGACCATCACTTGATCCTAGATGGTAGACTGGATTCTTCTTCTGCATATCACACTCTATATTTTCCCTTTGGATGAATCTGTTTCACCCTCCATTGTTTTCTGTTAGGGTTCTTAACCGTCTCTTGATGCCATGTTAAGTTTGGTAATCCCTTGTGTTTCATTCATTCATCACGTTTTTAATTTATACAAGACTCAACTTGGGTTACAAGACACAAACCCTAAACCTACCGACTTGAGACTGATTACTTGGGTCTCAAGTTTGCTACGTACGGAAATAAACCCTTGCTATGGACTGTCCAAGTTGGTCCATCTAAATGGACTATCCAAGTTGGTCTCAGAAATCCAGACCGAATACGTAGGTCTCAAGACACAGTCTTGATCCCAACACTACGTATCCCTTAAATAATTCAGTTTGTCTGATCTTGCCGTTGCTGCAAACTTAGATAAGGAGGCTCTTCTGGTGCATTTTAATTCTCTTAACCAAAATTTTATATTGGCTGATAATGATGAGGATGACATTTAAGATGATACTGAGGATTACAAGCAAAAGTATGAACATCTTAGGTTTGAATTTAGGAGACTATTAGCAAATGTAGGAGAGCTCAGGTCTCACGTTTGGTCTCTTCGGGAGGTTACCAAGCAACTGAATGACGAAAAGGCAACTCTGTTATTTGAAAAGAATAAGGCCGTCGAGGATGGGGAGATGGCTCTTCAGGACTGTCAAATATAGAATCACGAGCTTCGTGTAATCCTTGAGAAAATTCGGAATCGCCTTAGGATTGAAGGCAACGATGACTTTGATAAAGCCTTGGGTGAAATTGAGGTGAACAGGGTTACAACGGTTAAGTATGATAGTTGGGTAGATTAGAATCAAAAGATCTTAGATTCTGTGATTATTCAGAAAGAAGGTGTCCTTAATAGCCTATCTTAGACTTTGTGATTCGTCCTCTTTCTTGAGTATTTTTCTTTGTTTCTAATTTTTTCTTGTTCTTCGCAGAGAATGAGAAAAACTTAAATGCTGAGCTGGGTTCTCTAAGGGAGAAATTTGAAAAGTCGCAACAAGAGTTGGAGATGTTCAAGGGTGGTGATGGTTTTTCTTCGCAGTTGGTTGTTGACCTATCTGGGAAGCTCTCTTCGGAGAATAATGAATTAGTTTGCGTGAGGAATGAGGATGAGAAGTACAAGGAAGGTATCGAGGCTAGGTATGCGTTACTGAAGCGTGGCAAGAGGGCCCTTATCATCAATGCTGATCGTGAAGCACAGAGGCAGTGTAACCAAGTTGCTCGAGAAACTGCCGATCTAATTGCCACTGAAAAATGGGCTTCCTACTAGAGATTTTCCCGACGTTTTCGATCCCGAAGATGAACTTGTGGAATATGGATCCAGTGATGAAGAAGAGGATTCTGAAAGTGAGCATTCTAGTAGCGATGAAGGAATTGATGGGGAGAATGTTGATTCTGAAGGCGAACATGCCGAGCTGGATGGACAGGGCGAGGTCAATAAATTTGTCGCGACAGATAACCAAGGCCAACTTAAAATTGCGGGCGAGATGGGTCCTGGTCCAGAGGCGAGCCATCAAGAACCAGTTTGTTCTCCCAAAGGCGACATTCCTGGTGCTTCGCAAACTAAGATTGGCGGGTATTTGCAAACTGCTTCTTCTTCACGTGACTGGGCTCAATTTTAATTTCCTTTCTAGAACTTATTCTATCTTTCAAAATAGTTTCTGGGCACTCCCAAGTTTGAGGGGCATAACTTTCGGCTGCTTCTTCTTTCTGTGTTAGAAATTTAGGACTAGAACAGATGTATATAAACTTCAATGTTTTTTTCTTTGTTCATTGTTAAAGATCCTATGTCGATCAATCGAATGTGTCTTGATTTACGTACAAGCGTGCCCCATAGTATTTAAGGTATTTGACTGAGGAGGTGGGAGGCATATGAATTTTAGCATTCCCATACTTGCCTCTGCTTTCCACCTTCGAAGGAGGGCTATTGCCTTAAATATTATGTTTAGTCTAAAGAGTTATTTATCGTGTACTTGATGCGGATATTCATATAGGAGAATTAGATGTTGGGTATCATTATTTGTTCTTGATTCATGCAAGTATTTGGTTAGAATCTAATGTGAAACTATATAAATGCGACAGATATTAATGCGATTTAGATTAGTATGTAAAGGGGGTATGATATGGACATGTTCATGCGAATAATAAGATGTGTAGCCATACTATCATGCTTGACATGATAATTAACGTAAGTAATTGTTATTTCAAACTTGTACTTAGCTCGATGAGGGAGTGTTCCTCCTTCGTGCCTCAGCGCAACCTTTTCACTGCCTCAGTTTCTTTCATGCTCCGTCATTATTTGTTTTCCTATGATTTTTGTAGGTCTTACTTGCCTCCTAAGTAAGGTCTTATTGTCTTCACCCACATAGAGAACTTAAAGGACTTATGGTCGCCTTGGGTAGGGTCTTCAACCTGTTGGGCGACGAAATCTCAGTCCCATGTGCTCTTGCGAGTCATTGGCCATCGATCTCGCCTTGCCTGTATTAGTTTTTTTACCTCCTCAGGTTGTAAGTGCGACAATATACCAGGTCTTACTTACTCCCGTGAGTAGAAAGCCCCAACACATTGTCGTCTTTGACACAATTCAGCTCTCTAATGAAGGGTGACGTCCATTTATATTCCCCCCTGAATTTCCCTTTAAGGAGGTCACCCCTAACCATTTCGGTTGGGATCCTCCCATCTAGTTATTCGACAACCAGTGTTGTCGTGACCTCATACCTTTCGCCTATGTGGTTCGTGGACGAGATGACACCCTAATTGGGGTTTTTTTGGACCGAGTGTATCCAATCCAGGATCTTCTTCTGCTCCACTGGTCATGTTTCTACACCCCATATCAGAGAACTTATTCGCTGGTGGTTCGTTCTCAGTGGCCTCCAGCGGATAGGCTTTTATTTTTCCCTAATATAAGTGACTTCTCCAGGATTTTCTCAATATGACGCGCGTTAAGGCTTAAGGGTCGCCTCTTACGTGAACGTGCTAAAACGCCGTCGCACGACCACGTGAACTAAGTTGACACGCAAAGTTATGGTACCCTGCCTCCCTAATTAGAGGTTTTTAAAATAGTGACTTGCTGCCCCCTATTGAGGTCTTATGAAATGTTTGCATGGACTTTATTTCGCCTTTAGCTTTCTCGCATATCGAAAGAATTTTGCTTCACATTAATGTTTCTTTGGTTGATACATAGCTTGCTTTCTTCGTTACATCGTTTTAGCATTGTGGGTGTTGTTCCTTTGCGTATAGTTTTCGCGCGATGGGCGGGACACGATGGACGATCTTTTTCCTTGCTTTGCCCTTTTCTTTAAATCTCGTGTAAAGACCTGACCTTCAGCGTTGACGTTTTTGTTATTTCGCTTGTAAATTTGTTCTGATGTTTCATTGTGTGATTCTTTAACCCTTCTTACTGTGGATGTGGTTTGAGGCGCCTCATTGGTACCTTGATTTCTCCTCGCTGTTGTTTGAGTGTAGTTCTCGTGTCGAGACATCCTTTCCCATCGTTCGTTCTGATACAGTGCTCTCCTGCTCACCTTATTTCCTTTTCGCCCGTATTGACTCACTTCGTCCCACAATTTTCCATCCATTTGTTTCGCCCTTTCCTCTTTTTCAATGTCTCTTACTTTGCGGGATCTTTTGTAACTTTCTCCATATTCTATCCCAATTCGTATTCTCACACCTTTTTTTTTTCAAATTCTGGCTTTCTATTATCAACCGTCCATGCTCTTAAGCAAAATTGACTTGTTCTTCTATCAACATTTTTTCTGTTTCTTTCCATCGTGCGAACCTCTCTTCATATTCGCGCTGGATGGTGAGAATCTCTTCATTTTGACTTTGATGGTAGGACTGGTTCTATTTCCTTTTATCGTTCGTACCGGCATCTAGAATTGGTCTTTCTGGATCGTATGGCTTGGTCCATTCCGTCCAATATTGCGGGTTTTACGTGATGGCATCCAGTTCCTTCCCATATCTACTGTTAATGTTGTCTCTTTGCATCGCTAAAACCTTCGATGTCTTGAAGAGAAGAAGGTTTCTGAATCAGGATAGGGAGATGTAGTGTTTTGAAAGGTGAACAACCTTGAGAGAATTTTCTGAGGAATAACTTTATGGTGGTGTTGTGTCTACCACGGTTTTATGATGGAGAGGAAGTGAAAATAACTTTAGTGGATGTCTGCAAAACTGCATCAATATTTCGTTAAAATTTCATGATGGAACAGAGAATGAAAGTGATGTTGATCTTTAAAGAAATAATGAATTCAAACGACCAACAAGCGAGTTCTTGTGGTGGACAGTAAAATGATGGTAATGAAAATAACAAACGAACTTTGAAAGATGATGACTTCTTGTTGATAACTAGCAGGTGAGGATAAATCCTTCCTGTTTCTAGCGCCAAAATTTAGTTGCTAAAAATCCCATAACTACACCCGTTGTAATGATAATAACACAAAGTTTAAATCATGTGTATAAACTCAAACATTAATGATATTATTCACCACTTTGACGCTAAAATGATATTCGCAAACCCTTCGTATTGAAAGTATGGAGTTCTTGCAATGATCACATATAACAATGGAGAAATACAAGATGAATGTTAAGATCTAATGGTATTCTCTTGATTCCCTAGATGACTTCCTTAGTATCTCTCTATTCACCGGTCTCTCTCTCTATCATCTTTGAACCCTTTTATAGGCAAATGTATCAGTAGAAGACAACTAAAGCTCACATGCAAAATCTCTATTGACTGATCTTATTTCAGTTTGTCTCATTCGCCGGGCTTTTGAGAACTGTCCTTGTCATTCGCGTTGTTGCTTCGTGCTTCCCCTGATGAGTGTCACATTATCTTTATCGTGCAACTGCTTTTCGCATCCCTCCTCTATTATCGCGTAATTACTCTTCTCCTTTTTTCTTCTTAATTATTGTCTTCTCGTGCTTATGATTGTTTTGGCTGGAGCGAAGTTGTAGATTTACCTTGTGCGATATTTCGCCCCCTACAGAACTTCACCGACGACAACAATTGCGTATGAGAATTTGCTCGACTTTTCGGGGTTTGCATTGAAAACTACTTTAATTTTTTTGTCAACGGTATGAGGGGATCATAATTTTGGGCCATGAACCCTGTCCAAAAATCTTTCCTAAGATTGGTATTAGGCTCACCATACACAAAATATATAAGGCACTTAGCATTAGGTTTAATTGAATTTGAAGAGCAAACTATACCATTTTGGATAGAATGAACGATATTACGGTCAAATTCATCCTTCCATGCCAAACTCAAACCTCCTTTCCTACCAATAGATGGTATTATAGTATAATTGAGAAAGCCTAAAGACCGAAATTTTTCTCATTGCTCTATCAGTAATACAGTATTAATATCACATGATTGAATCAAAGTGAATCTCCATTGAATAATATTTATACACCATTAATTATGGTTTCATGATCCAAATCAAAGTAAATCTCCATCACTTACGACTTATTCAAATTATATCCAGTACATTGTGATCCCATGAGAACATGATTTGTTTCTATTACTGCCGCTTTCAAATATTATTTATATGGATTTTATTTTTTCAGTTGACATTTTTTAATATTCTTTTTCATTCTAAGTTTGTTTGAAGCCCCTATTTAACTAGCTTATTAGGACTAATATGTGCCTAATTTAAAGAATTTTTAATAGAAGCAGTAATTTCAACCTGCTAAAAATTTGAGGTAATGAATTCTTTTCTGGGAAAATTAGGCTAAGGCCCAACCAATGGATAACCCATAATATGAGGTCCCTAGTTAAAAGAGTTTTAAAACCAGACCCAGAATTAAAAATAAATTTAATGAAAGTTTAAATGACTAAATTAGCCTCAGGTATATAAGAGACGTCACCTACCTTTCTCTCGTTGAGACACCATTATTTCATTTCCAGGAGAGAGAAAACAAATCTCGCTCACCTGAAACAGAAACCAGATCTAGAAAAAAACCGAAAAAAATCAAGAAATCTTCCTGAAATCTATTGCAAAACAAAGATCGAGATCAAAAACTATTCATCATCTGCTGAATCGTTAAACCCTAAATCACAAAAACAGATCGAAACAGTTTCTGATTCAAAACCTAAACACTATTCAGTTTCAGATTCAAAATATAAATCGCCGTTGTTACTGATTCATGTTGATGAAATAGTCCGATGATGAAACAATAGGTATGTTTTAATTTGAATCTGTTAGTTTTGATTCCTGTTGTTACTGATTAATTCGTGTGTCAAATATTACTGAGCTAGGGTTTGAAAAAAATTGTAATGAGATTATAAAGAACACAACTCATTCTGACCGATGATTCTACAGATCGGAGAAGAAGAACAATTGTTTGTGCATAAAATTAAATAGAAGAAAAGGTAAGTGATGGATGTGTTTTAACTGATTACTTTATTGTAATTTGATTTCATGGATATCATTTCTGATATGTTACTGTTTCAAAACCCTAGAAACTCTAAGTTGAATTGCAATCAACTAACTTGATTTTATTACTACATCAACTGCAGATTCATAATCAATTTTGTTTTTGAACTAAAAATGGTGAGAGGAAAATTGAATCCCCCTGAAGAAGATCCTACCATAACAGGTACTAAGATGTGAAAAACTATACAACAAATTGATTGTCATGGTCTCATGTTTATTTCTCATGTAATACTTGTGAATATGTAACTATACAAACAAGGACCTGTGTAACTATAAGTTACACAATCAGTCAGTGGTGAGATTTTGAGTGTGTAACTTATAGTTACACATACCGAATGAGCCTATGTAACTATAAGATGCACATTAAAGTTTCACCACCGACCTGAATTCTTGATTATGAAACCATTGATCTGTACTAATGGTAGATAACCGCAAAATAAAATGTTTAATTGATCTGGATTAATGGTAGATAACTGCAAAATAAAATGTTTAACTATACAAATAGGGATTGTGTAACTATAAGTTACACCATACGTAAAAATCTCACCACTGACTTGCCTTAGGTTGTGTTTAGCTTGTGTAATTGGTAGTTACATATTAAAAAATTGGTTGTGTAAACTGAAGTTACATCTTCATATGCATGTGTAAGTTAGAGTTACACCTTGTAAATGTTGTTAGAGATTACGTCACGCAACACATTATAGCATGATTCAGTCAGTTTGTGTACCTGGCAGATACACATTCTTTTGTACCATGCTTTTGATGAGTACACAACTTACTGATTCTTGATGTTTTTTTGTGTGTTGTGTTTGTTATGTGATGTGTACAGGAAAGTTAAGACACTCATTTAATGCAATTCAGGATTTGGTGAAAGAACTAAAACCAGTAGGAATGTCTAAGAGAGCTGAAATGTATCTTAGGAAAGCTCCTTACGGTGATCTTGTTATGATGTATTACGATGAATACGATGTTGCTAATCCAAAAAAAATGAAGCAAATAACTACTAACAAACATGGGGTTGAGAAACTTTTAAACTTCTTTGATAGAGATGGCGAAGTACCGTGTTCATTTAGATTTGGAGAAAACCTTATAGAGTCTACACCGACAAAGTTTGCTGGTATAACTGGAATGAAAAGGATTGGAAGCAGAAAAGATCTGAAGTTGATAAAATGGATGACAACGTATTATACAACAAGTACTTCTCTGATATCAAACAAACAACACATTCAACAACAGTGAGCAAGAAGAAGATTATGGACACAATAAAAGAAGTTATGAGTAAGAAAAAGAAAAGAACACCACTTGATGATGAGCATGTACTTTGCTTGATAGGGTTTTATTTGTGTTGTATGCTATTTTTTGGCGACAAAAATGCTAGCGCAGTGAATGTTAAGTATCTTTCCATTGTCGAAACTTATGAAACTGTTCTCAAGGTCTCCTGGCCAGATTTGGTCCACGAGCATTTGTTTGATGAAATACTAAAAAATGCAAACTGTCCTTCAAACGTAAAGGCTTGTGTTCCATACTTACAGGTAAAGATTATATTTTTACTTGATTGTACTTCAAGTAGTTTTACTGCTGAGTTGTAGATATTCTTTGCTGATCGACTAATAAAATTGATTGATTGTTTATGTGTTGCAGATATTGTTTGTTGAACACACACCAGCAGGAATAATCCAAAAAGTTGAAAACAGAGAACAAAAGCTCCCGAGGCTTGGATGGTGGGACAAACATGACAGAGTTTGTCGTAAGTGTTTGGCATTACTTGGTTTATATCTTGTTTACTACTACATTCAAAAGAGCTTGTGTAACTGATATTTACACATGCAAAATACCAGCAGTGAATTATGTTATATTGTGTACATGGCATGTGTAACTTCAAGTTACACTTATAAAGGTGCTTGTGTAACTTCAAGTTACACATGCAGATACCAGTGAACTCTACTAAATTTTGTACATTTAGATTGTGTAACTTTAGGTTACACATGCATTTTTGTGTCTCTTGTTAACCTCTCCATCTGTTAATTGCAGCCAACGGCTAGCTTTGTGGAAGATTTTTCACAGCTTGAAAAGCAGCTGGGAATAGCAGCAGTGGAACCCAGCAAAGAAGATCTGCAAAGGTGGCTCCAAGAGCAAACAATTGAGAACGGAAAACTTAAAGAGAAAATACAAGCAAAGCAGAAAAATCTTCGATGCAGTGCATAAACTTGTCAGAGCAGGGATAAAAGATGAGAACGTCTCCGACAAGCACATTTTATCTGGTGAGATTATGCTAGTAATGGGAATTCAACCTTACCATGTGACCCAGGAAGAGTTTATGCAAAAAGAATATGGTGGACAAGGACATGGAGGTACTGAGCATGAAGCTATTGAGCATCAAGAAGAAGAGTTCGATAAAGAGACTGAGTAAGAGAATGAGGAAGATGGCACACAAACTTCCTTCCATGAAGAATGTAAGTAGTTGTTCATTTTTAATATGATTCTTTAACTTGATAGTGATAATGATATGTTAGTTGACATGTGTAGAGGTACCCAATTAGTTGACACTAAGGTCTTTGAACCTTTTTAGTTTCATACTTTGCTGAATTTTTTTTGCCAGAGGTAGCAAATTAGACTTGGCAATTGTTGAGTACACAAATAATATGGAGAATGCAGAACCTACATCTAGTGGTAAACCATCTTCCTTTTGAAACTTCTTATGATTTTTTTTTCCGTTGTTGTTTATAATGCATGTGTAACTTAAAGTTACACATTACAAAAGGCATGTGTAGCTTCAATATACACATTGTAAATGCATGTGTAACTTGAAGTTACACACATGACACACTTTGATATTAGAGTTTTTTTTTTGCAGTTTTAGTATCTTAGTAACACTTATGCAAGTGTAAGTTTAGTTTACACAATTACACAATAATGAGGAATGTGCAACTTTTTTTAATGATTATCCCTATTTTTGTTGTTGCACTGCTCGAACTCAACTGAGCCTTTGTAGTGATCCAACTACTTTTAGCCTTGGCCTAGATAACAATCCGAAACCAGTTGGAGAACTAGTGAAGCAAGCTGAAAAGGAACAAAGAAATCCAGAATTCATTCAGAAACGCGTTTTGAGGAATAGAACAATAGAACAAGATCATCTGAAGCAGTATGAAAGGAAGCCAAAGAAGATTAAGAAGACTGTTAATGAAGAAAGAATAGCCGCAGTTCCATAAGTAGAAGAAGGAAGAATGGACGCAGTTCCAGAAGTAGAAGAAGAAAGCATGGCTGAGGTTGCTTAAGAAGATGACAGCACAATGAGAAAGGATGTGAAAGATTCTCTAGTTATTGACAGGCTGGATGACAATCAAAAGAAGAAAGTGCTTGATTATTTCAACACTCATCCCCAAACGTACGTAGCTATAACAAAAGCTCATGCTTGATTTTATTGAACTTTGTGTCTTACTACTTGATGTTGTTATGTTGTTTAATTGTTTCCTTCTTTCTAATGCAGACACATTGCTTGGATGGAGCTCAACGACGACGACAGCCAACTCTTTGATATAAGTGGAGAATTAATGCTCCAGCTTACCAGGAAGAAGCCTACTTGGAGTCAGAATTCCTTGATTTCTACATAAGCAGGCTGAGGACAAAGATGAACTGAAACAACAAGTATGACAAAGCGATATTCCTCTCGCCAAAAGCATACGTAAGTACTTCTAAAATATTTTAAATCTTCTTGCATTTAAAATGTCAGAAATGGGTGTTGTAAGATTACAATAACATGCTCAGAGTTTTTTAATGTCGGGATATATGATGCGTAATCTGCGGTTACATATGCAGTTATGATGTGTAATCTGAAGTTACACAACCATTTATAATGTGTAATCTGAAGTTACACATCCTTATTTTTTTAGTGTAAAACCTAAGGCCTTATGTGTAACTTCCGTTTACATAATCACTTGTGCATTTGTAACTTTTGAGTTAAAATGTGAGTTTGACATTACAAATGATTTTTGCAGAAATCTTACTTGCAGAATTACGATGAATTCAAGAAATTTTGGATTCCAAAGCTTGCTAAGAAGTATCTCAAGTACAAGGACGATGCAGTCAGACTTTTCGCCCCAATGTGCAACAATGACACACACTACACACTGCTGGAGTATGACTTGAGGAGCCCTGATCCTTGGTCCCACATGAACTCGTCAAACGTTAAGAAACTCGGGGGTGAACACTTACAACAAGCCAAGAAATATGCATTTGCAATAACTAGAAAACTGACACTCCGCTGTCCTCTTGCTCTTGGGATGAATGAGAAAGCCAGGAACCTCGCTTCGCCCCCACAAGGTTCAATTCCTGACTGTCTTCTGTTTGTATGCACTTACATGAAGATCAGGGTGAAGAATAACCCGCTTGACAAACCGCATGATAGGAAGCATGATTTACAGGATTCTTTCGGATCCATCCGCAGGTATAGTATTCATTAGGATTAGAAAAAATTATATACTTGCAAATAAGTTGTTAGCTACAAGCAGTTGTTAGACTTGCAAAATGTGTTGTTAAAACTTTTAAATTTCATCAATTAGTAGATTTTAGCAGTTTTTGGTTTTACAAAGTTCTATATTTTTGGATTGAAATTCATTGAATTAAAATCTTTTATACTTTTGTCAACTACAAGCTATTATGAGACTTATAAAAATATCTTGTTAGAACTTTTCCTATTGTGTATACATGTTTCAGAAGTATGCCACAGTAAATAAATTAAACTTACACATCTTAAACTGATGTGTAAAATAACTGAAGGAGTAACCTGAGTTTACATATGCATTTATCATGTGCAACCTGAGTTTACACATGCATTCACAACAGCGTAACTTCTGGTTACACATCCATATTTTTGAGTGTAAACTAAAGTTACACAAGCATTTGACCACTGATCAGATATAAAATAAAAACTTAATGAACTTTTACTTAAAATATAAAATCACACATAAAATAAAAACTGAATGAATGATCCTTGCACATAATCAACGTTGCAGAAACATAAAAAGGTTTGGTCCATGCGAACCGAAATGAAGAAAACTAAAAAACAAATAATCCAAGACAAATAAGAATCCACACATAAAATCATTACTTGCAGAAATGAACTTCTTCAGCTTAGAGCTAGGGGGTGTACACTTAGGAGGATTCCTGCAACCTGCTCTGTTGTGACCTACTTCCTTGCAATTGCTGCAATGAGCTTTCCTCTTTAACTTCTTTTCATGTTTACTAATAGTCTTTTTTCCTGGGGGTCTACCTGGTTGTTTCTTTATAATAGGAGGATTGATGGTGTTGTCTTCATCAATATCAACATGCATGTTGTAGTTGGGAATTGGCTGGATGCAATGCAGATAAGTCTTCCTAAAATAGTCGCTTGTAAAATAAGGAGAAATGAAATCAATAGCCTCACGTTTAATCTTCCGTATGGCTGCAAGAGCACGAGCACAAGGAAAACCGTATACACGCCACCTTCAAAAAAACAAACACAATCAAAAAATCAGTTACTTGCACATATAAATCATAAACCACTCAAAATTAGCTAGTTACAGGTGCATATACAGGATGTGTATCTTTAAGTTACACTTGCAAAATAGATGTGTAACTAGTATTTACGCATCCATATATCTAATGTAACTGGAAGGTCCACATTCTAAAAAAAATGAACATACAGAGAGAAGAAAAAGCATAAGAAACCAAGCCTTTGACAGGTGCAAGTCTGTTGTTCGAGGTCCACCATGTGACTCCTTTCGCTAAAAACTTCAAACACGGTAGGACTAGCAACCAACACTTCCCAAGCTAAACCTTCATCTTGAAGAGCCGCAAGCTTTTCCTCATACTCGGGGGTTGATGGAGTCATCATATTAGTGCCAATTTCACGACGCTCTGCCATTAAACACATTATTTTGTTCCTAATCTGAATAGGAAAAAAAACTTATGAATACATAAAGTGACAAAACAAGAAATAAAAGACAAAAAAAACAAACACTCAATTAACCTGATCAAGAAGATGCAGGCATCTTCTTGTGAACCAGAACCCATCTATTGGCTGATTCTGCTAGGGTATTAGATTTTCGTCCATACCGACAACCTTTGAAATAGGCATTCATATATGCTTCAGGTGGGATGGTCTCGATGTAATCATCCACCCAATCGCAGTTCAAGTCTCTAATCTTCTGTATGGCCTTCGCATGGTTTTCAGGTGAGAGTGCGTATGTCGCCTCTTGGAAAAGGTCTATCACAAGCGTGTACCTAGTATATGATCCAGTGATGGGCAGATTCTGCGTCAAATGATAGTAGCAGAAGCTGTGGAACCCATCTGGATAGACAAGTGGAGCACCCTGCAAGAGTCCTTCATGGCGATCCGAAAGGAAAGTGATTGGCCTCCCATCACCAACAACTTCAGTCAAATTCCTTAAAAACCACTCCCAGTTGACGACAGTCTCAGAATCGACTAGTGCCACAACAAGTGGGAAAAATCCTGCAAAAAAAATTGTGCAGAATTAAGTTTCACAAAACCCAAAAACAATGTTTAAAAACAAGTTACATATGCTAAAACAAATGTGTAAATTAAGGTTACAGATGTTATTTTCTTAGTTACACATGTGTAAGTCTCAGTTATTTGTCAACTGAAGTTGTTCAAAAAACATAAAAAAAAAACATACCTTTACCACCATTGATCCCAGTAGATGCCATCAAGCAACCTCTAAATCTACTAGTAAGGAAAGTAGCATCCAAGTACACCATTGGCCGACAAAACCGGTACCCTTTAATGCATGCATCAAATGCGATGAAAATCCGTTGAACTGTTTCTGCGCATGATCAAATTCAAACTTTATCACACTACCAGGGTTGGTTTCCCTTATAGCATCAATATACCATACCAAGTGCGAGTAGGACTTCACATCGTCACCATAAATCGTCTCATAAACCTTTTCCCTACCATTATAGGCCTGATAGTACTCCATGGTAATCCCATAGTTTGTCTGGAAATCAGCTGCAATCTGCTTAGGCTTCTTGTGAGGATTTTTCCGAACTTCTTCCTCAATCAAATTAGACGTGAAGCTGCTGGAGTATTTTTGATTCAAGTTGCGCCAACCAGCACCAGAAATGTGCTCAGGGTTATAAGATCTGACCTGAAGAGGTTCATAAAAATATAAACAAAATCAACCAAAAACAATATGGTGAAAAAAACATCATGTGTAACCCAAAGTTACACATAATGTAACAAAACATAACATATGCTAAGCATAAGATGACAGAACACAGAAAAGCTACCTAAAACATTTCGTTCCTTTCATCAATAGAAGTTGCATGAAATTTCTAGACGCATTTTTCATCTGCACACTTAGTTGTGAACCTAGAACGCTTTGTGTGTGATAATCATGTTGAAACCAGTGCGAAGACGATACTTGGTGAAAGCAACCCTGACTTGCTTAACTCCTTCAACAAACACATGACCAACCTCACCAAAAACCTTGAGCCAACCATCCGACAACAAAGGTTTTGTAGGTTTGCTTTTTTCTTCCAAATACATTGCAACAGTACGATTGTTTCTCGATGAAGACGTAATAGAAACATTAGAAATAGAAGAATCTACCCTAGATCTAGAGGAAGAGGCTACATGAGTAACATTCTGCAAGAAAATATCAACACTGGTCTTCTTTTTACTATTTGTGATGGATATAAGAGCTTGAAGTGAATAATCACAGTCAAGCGGAAATTCTTTCCCACTTTCTCGGAAGAAGAAACAAATACCAAGTGGAGTAAAGTGCTTTCATTCCTTGCTAACTTGTTCCTTAAACTCATCAAGTTTGATATCAGTATCAACACGCAGGGTAATGAAATATGAAAAGTAGCGAACAACAGCAATGCAACTAACAACATCCATGACAACCTGGAAACTACAAACATACAATAAGAATATCAAATTAAAAAAACGAACGCAATTCACTCGGGGGCGTTACCTCCTCGTGAGAAGTATATTCTATGCGGCAAGCTAAATAATACAATGAGCAATCAACAAACTCAACAAAAAGAAAAACAAGAGATACAATGTGTCTTAAAAGATACAATTGTTATAACTGTTTACAAATACACATGCTACATGACATATATGTGTAACTTCAAGTTACACATGATACTGTGTAACCTCAACTTACACATTTCATAAAAAAACAGCATCTCTACTTATATTTGTAGTTGTTCTTCTGAAATAATGTTGTTTCATCATCGTTTTCTCAATATCAACAATAAATTCTCAACAAATTTTAATACTAATGCTAACTATATTCTCAGATCGGACATGCAAGAAAATAGAAACAAATTGAAAACAAAATTGAAATCAAACAAACAACAAAATTCGTACCTAGATTGTTGCTCTTCTTCTTCAGAAACAATGTTGCTTATAATTCCTCTTCTAAGTATCAAATCGAAATCAAAAAATCGAAATCAGTAAGATCCAAATAATAAAAATCAAAATAAAAAATCAGAAAACAAACGATATTTATACCTAAATTCGTTCTTCTTCTTCTGAAACAAACCTATATTTATTTCCAACCAGTAATCTTCATCTTCTCAGACTCAACAAAATACAAAAACAAACAAAATTTGAGCATAAATAAAAATCGAAATCAAATCTTCTAAGTTGAATACAAACAACGACAACAAAATACGGAATCGAATGAGAACACACCTATTTGTTGTTCTTCAAATCAGCGTCTCCTTCTGTCAGATCTGAAAACTACTGAATCAATTCAACACAGCGACCTATATTGTTCTTCGTCTCCTTTTCAATACAGAGACCTAATAATCAATCCAGTTGTTTATTGTTCTTCAATTTAACAATTGTCTGAAGAAATTTACTCTCGAGTTTAGAAGATTTGATATAATGCAGAACAAATCTCCAGAGAGCAGAGAGATGAGAGAGTAAAAAAAGAATCTGATTTGATTTTCTGTTTGTGTTTGTGTATAAAACGACTATAAATAGTGGAGGTTAGTTTTGGTATTTTTTGATTTATTAAAAAAGGTGATGACGTCAGTAGGGGTTCTAGTATTTTTTGAATTATTCAAAACCTGGCCCCAAAAATAAAACTTCTGGACCTAGAAATATCAAAAAGAGAAAGTATGGAGTTGATAGTGGAGGATCCATTTTGTGGGGCTTGTATATATTGAACCCATATAGTAGGGGTTATAGTATTTTTCACTTCTTTTTTTTCTTTTATCTTTTTGGTAATATGGATGTATTATACAATGACTATATGGCCCTCACAAAGCGAGGGAGACCTCTCCCCATCATGTCATTATACAAAATAGAATTCAAAAAAGACGGACACTGGACCCAGATTTCATTACACTTCTCTCTGACATCCTTTTTCGCAAGATATTTTTTTTCTTATCATGTGAATCTCTATATCACTTGTCTGAATGATGAATACAGGATAATTTTTGTACTAACATATCTTATAGTCTTTACAGTTGATTTCAAGAGGCAAATTAACGCACGTAACAGGATAGAGTTTGGCTAGTTGTTGTTTGTTTTGGGGTGGTATGTGTCCCTACAGATATATCCTGGGAGAAGAGAATGAATACACGCAAACTATGCAAGGGGGGATGGATGAATAAATTAGGAGAAGATATTTATGAGTTATTAACAAGTAAACAACCGTGCGCAGCTGCTATAAATAGAAGAGATGTATCTCCATAAGATATCAACAACTCAATCCAACAAATTGAAATCATGGCTAAAACTGCTCATCTAAGTTCGTCTCCTAGTTTTCTCATTGGGTTTCTCTTGGTTTTGATCGTTGCAAACACAGTGTAAGTTACTATTAACTGTACGGTTCTTTATTTTCTTGTGTTCTTTAATTTTCCGTTAATGATATTTGAGACGCTAATATGAGCATCCGTCTACTTCTAATGGCATACAGATACGTCTGTGGTGAATGTGATAGGGGAAATTCAGTGGTGGTGAAGTCGTGTGCAAGAAGTAATTGTGATAGTCTTTGTAGATTTCATAGCAATTTTATAGTCGGTCATACTGAATGCTCAGTTGGTCCATTTAATACTAATGTGTGCTTCTGTTGCCGGTAAGCGGTAACGATATAAAAAGGAAACTTTCACCGGCAATCGGCATGGCACCAATCATGTATCACACTCACTTGTTTGCTTCTTTGTAATAGTAAGTTCCACGAACGCGTTATTTGCTTATCTTTTATTATCTGTTTGTAATTGTATTTCTTACGAATTGCTGGTTATTTTACCAAACTGATCAATTAGCTGGTCTTTGTTTGTATTGCAAAATGTTTATGTTGTATAATAATAAGATTGTTGGTGACAATGTTTAGCCAATTATTAAATGAAACATGGATTCCTAGAAAAGCAACTGCACCAGAGCACACTGGACGCTATAATCTAATAGCTATCATCTCAAAACCCTTGTGAAAATGGAAAAAATGTAATCTTTTGCATTATTCGAGCATATTTTATCAAGCAATATGCAAGATTCACGATCATCCATGCTACAAATAGCGATAATACTCGGAAAAACACTTGCGCATATATGGGATATTGCAACGAATGCCCGTTACAAATTTGCGACTGTGTAATTAGTAGAATGGCTTTCTACAGTTGCAAAACTTGCAGCGGCTTCGAGTTGCTGGGATTTGCAACAGCTTAGTCAACCACATGTACCACTCGTGAGTGTGGCTAAGTAAAACAAAATGGTTAATCTACCAAAATAGTACCTTTTTCTCGTAATTTTCTAGCTTTTCTTGGCTGGCCGTTCTTCTACTCTTTTACTGGAGATTGGTAATTTGAAGTAGATTGAACTGAACCTTCAGTAGATTGGACTGAACTTTCAGTAGATTGAGCTGATTTTCGTGAGATCAAGTGGAGTTTTGGTTTTCGGTAAGCGAGATCTGGGCTTTAGTTTTGATTTTGATTTTCTTTTGGAACTTTATGCTTTTGATCCATGTACTAATAAATGTTAAGTACTCTTCAAAAAAGATAAAAAAAATGTTAAGTACGTTATATGCAGTTATGGTTTTGGTCAGACGGTAGGGATCTAGGGTACTGTTCCACCACTATACTGGTGGTGCTTAGCGATGTAACTTGTCAGTGTTCAAATTGATGGTATCATAGACGATAACCAATAATATATCGCCTCATTCTAGGAAGACAATATACAGTAAAACTCCTATAAATTAAGGTTTTCTCTATTTTCCACCTCCATTTTTCCTATTTCCCATCTCGTTTACAATTCAAAAATTAACTTATTTTTCAATTCTGATATTTTCTGATTTTTCCTATGTACTATTTATAAAAGTCAAATTAATTTTGACCGACTATTATCCCTTTTATTTGTCTTCTTCATTAATTTTTCTTTGCCATTAAGAAGAAAAAAAATATATCCAGTTATAAACCCTAAGTTATATTCATAATATTACACATGTATGAATTAACTAATTGACGAATCGATGATACATCGTGAAACATTATCATGGAAGGTTTTATTGTTGAAAAACTTAGGATAAAATATCT
The DNA here is from genome assembly GCF_003573695.1 of Papaver somniferum. Classification (NCBI taxonomy): domain Eukaryota; kingdom Viridiplantae; phylum Streptophyta; class Magnoliopsida; order Ranunculales; family Papaveraceae; genus Papaver; species Papaver somniferum. Next base: position 203,077,557 of record NC_039358.1, read on the forward strand.
CACCTTCGTTCAATTGAAAATCTGAAAAGATTATGTTGATTCATGATGATTAACTTAATTAATCATCACCGTTTTCTAAACTATCACACCACCTTACTGGTATAAATGAATGATCATGCATATCCTGATTGTCAAAAACTAAAGTATTCTCTGTACACCATTTGGTAACTAATTTGATTGTAGTTACATGTAATTCGGATCCACTTGTATTTTTTTGGTCAATCGTCGTTATCCACAGTCTGTTCCACCTCTTGCTTGATGATCAGTGCATTATGATGATGATCCATGATTAATTTATTTATTTTTCCGATTGTTGGTATTTAATAGGATAGTTAGTCAGTTAGTCAAGTCAAATAACTTTGACTTGACTCAGTTCAATTCAGTCAGTGTCTGAGTTGTGTCTGATTCAGACAACTTAAATGTGTAAAAAATATGTCCAAAACTCTCTTTGTAATCATCTGATTTTATTCAATAACACAACTTCTTCTTCTCTCTTTCTTTCATATTGTTTAAACATCATACATGTCTTGATTATCATGAGAGAATAAGATTTCTCATGGTATCAGATTAGGAACGATCCTTATTCACAGATTTTTTACATAACTCAACAATTTTATCAAAAGAATTTGAAGTCAGGATAATATCGATTCAACAATTTTTCCCAGATTCAACAATTTTTTAGGGTTCTTGCAAGAATTTATGGTAACAACTCGAAGATCAACTTATCACCATTTCAACAACAGTAGTAGTAGTGAAAATCTCATCGACAGCAGTCTTCTTGATTCAAATCTGGAAAATATTCAATCTCAATCAATTACAATCGCAATGTCTTACGCTGGTAATTCTAATGCTCTACCTTTTACAAATATCTCCAACTTTGTTTCCATGAAACTCGACTCAACCAATTTCTGACTTTGGAGAGACTAATCTGAGGGGGTTTTATTTTCGTGTGATCTATATGGTTATGTTAATGGTGAAATAGTTGAACCTCCACAGAAGGTTATGATAGATGATGTTGAAACAGTTAATCCTGAATGGGTTTCTTAGAGAAGACTAGATAGATTTGTTTCTACTTGTTTGAAAGATACATTCACTCAGACAATTAGTGGTGATGTTCTTGGTTTATCTACTTCTAGAGAGATATGGGAGTTTCTTGAACAAAGTTTCAAAAAATAATTTCTTGCTAGGAAGAGTATGTTAAGAACTCAGTTAAATGGTATTAAAAAGGGGAATATGACAATTGTTCAGTATCTACAAAAGATTAAATCTATAGCAGATTCTTTAGCTGCAATTGGTGAAAAAGTTAGTGATGAAGATTTAATGATGTTTGTGTTGAATGGGCTTGGTAGTGATTATGATATTTTTGTGATCTCTTCACAAAATAGAGAGAATCTTTATACCTTTGGAGAAGTAAAGGCTAAATTACTCTCTCATGAACAGTTTCTTGCTAAAAAACATCAGCTTAACAACAATGTATTTGATGATCAAAATTCAGTAGCATTCTATGCAAGAAATGGTCCATCTAGTTATAATAACAATAGAAGAAACGGTGGAAATACTAAGAATGGAAGTGGTGGATCATATAAGAATAGCCAATATCAATATGGTTCAACTTCAGGGCATTCAAATACTTCATTTCAAATGTTCAACTTCAAATGGTAACAGTGACAGAAGACCTTATGTGGACTACTCTAAAGTGTTTTGTCAAATATGTAAGAAAAATGGTCATGCTGCATCTAGATGCTTCTTTCTTAATCATCCTCCTACAACTGGAAATTCAAGTTCAAATGGAAGTGCACAAGCTCATTACGCTACTGATACTCAAGATTCATATCAGCACACAACAATAGTTCCTCCTGGTACTCAATAGGCTTTTACTGGTTTGAATGTTAATAACTCATCTATCAATGATGATCCTTCTTCTTCAAGTACAGCGTGGATATCTGATAGTGGAGCTTCAGCTCATATGACTGGTGACAGATCACTTCTTCATAATACATATACTTATCAGGGGAAGGAGAAAGTCATGATTGGTAATGGTAAGACTTTACCTATTTCTTTTTCTGGTACTTCAAATATTCAAACTCCTACCACTAGCGTTGTGTTGAATGATGTATTACATGTGCCTGCTATGAGACATAACTTACTTTCAGTGGATAGGTTTATCAAAGATAATGCTTGTTATATTACTTTTGATCCCTTTGGATATGAGATAAGAAGTTTACATGGTCATGTTTTACTAGCTAGAGGAAGAATGGTCAACAATTTAAATCATATATCTACACCTAACTTGCAGTATGCTTTTTCATCTCTTGTTGCCTCTTCTGATTTGTGGCATAGTAGGTTAGGCCATCCTTCTTTAAAAGTAGTTCAACAAATTCATAATAATAAGAATATCATCTTAAATTCTGCTACATCTAATGCTATTTGTCACCCTTGTCAGCTTGCTAAAAGTAAAAGGTTACCTTTTACTGCTTCTTCATAACATGCTTCTTCTCCACTTGCTTTAATCCATTGTGATGAGTGGGGTCCTACTCCTGTTACCTCACTAGCAGGATATAGATATTACATCTTGTTTGTTGATGATTTTAGTAGGTTTCATTGGATCTATCCAATGCAAAATTTTTTTGAAGCCTTATAATGTTTTCAACATTTCAAATATCTTATTGAAAATATGTTTCATACAAAAATTATTTTTTTCAAACTGACGGTGCAAATGAGTTAGTCAAAGGTCCTTTTTAAATCCTTTTTTGATTCATCTGGTATTTAGTTAAAAATTTCTTGTCCTAAAACCCCACAACAGAATGGTCTTACTGAAAGGAAGCATAGACACATTACTGAAATGGGTAATACTCTTCTTTTTAACGCTCTTTGCCCAAAAGAATTTTGGTATGATGCCTTTTTGGCTGCTACATTTCTCATAAATAGAACTCCAACTCCAATTCTTGACAATAAATCTCCTTTTCAAGTTTTATATAATGCTCATCCAGCTTATTCTTTGTTGAGAGTTTTTGGTTGCATTTGTTATCCGTTTTTGGGTCAGTCAAGAACTGACAAAATAGGGTTCATCCCAAATTATCGACGACTTCTGTCAGAGCACCATTTATCTTGGACTAGAAAAATTCTGGATTGTAGTGGGTGGTATATCATATCTGGACTTAACAGAAGCATTACAAGTTGATATTTGACACATAGCTCTAAAATTGAAAGCATGATATATTGAAGAAATCGAGGGAATGTAGAATAGTCTATCTTAATTCTCCTCCCTCTTTTTGGTGACACTTCTTCTCTTGTCCAACTTTTTTTTTTCTTGATACTTCTATTTGTCTTTGTTTCTGGAGTTTTTAATCTCCTCATTCCTTCATTATCTGAATTTTCCTGTTAATAGCTCCTAAAAATGTGTTTACTCTTACCCTTTCCCAGCGAAATCTCTGCAATATCTCCATAACCTCGGGATTCTGCATAAGGACGTGGCTTTGGTCCTAGCTCTGCGTCTCCCAGGACCTGGCTCTACGTCTCCGAGGTGGTCGTGGTGGTGGATACCAAGGTGGAGGAGATCGTGGTGGACGTGGAGGCGGCGGCGGTGGTGGACGTCGTGGTAGTGGAAGAGATGGTGATTCTATGTGCCCTAATTCAAGGTATGTTGATTTTATTTTATCTTCCTAATGTATTGCTTTCTGTGAATTAGAAGTTTAAATTGGTCTTTGGAATTCTGTGTTTTGTGTTGAAGTTGTGGGAATTCGAGCTTCGCTAGAAGAACTGAGTGTAATAAATGTGGTACTCCAAATACTGGAGGAGGTGGTGGTGACAGAGGTGAGAGTGGTGGGGGATATGGTGGGAGTGGTGGATACCAAGGTGGAGATCGTGGTGGTGGTCGTGGAGGTGGAGGAAGAAGGGGTTCTTATGGAAGAGAAGATAGTTATGGACAGGCCCCTCCTGCAACAGCATCTTATGGTGGAGCTGGTGGAAATTATCCTCCTCCTAGTAGTTACGGTGGTGGTGGGAATAGTAATTATGGAACTGATGCAGTTCCTCCACCTACTAGCTACACTGGTGGTCCGACTGCATATCCTCCATCATACGGTGGTGGTGCTCCGAGTTACGGAGATGATAAACAAGGTGGTAGAGGAGGTTCCTATGGAGGCTCCAACGATAGAGGCAGGGGTGGTCGGGGAGGTTCTTATAATGGTTCTAGTGATACAAGATGTAGTGGTAGAGGAGGTTCACAAGGTGGATATGATGGTGGATCTGCTGAACCCGAAATAGAAGTGAAGCAATGTGAAGAAGGGAATTGTGGTGACAATTGTGATAATTCAAGGATCTACATATCAAATCTGCCCTTGGATGTGATTACTGATGAGCTAAGAGAGCTTTTTGGAGGGATAGGTTAGGTGTGTAAAGATATCTTCCTTATCTGTTCTCTTAGTATGTTGCGTTATACCATTAGTACCTTTATCCAAAAATCGATCATGTTCATGTTACTGTTGAATTCCCCACTTAATATGTTGTGTTAGTAGTTTAGGTTGTTGCAAATTACAAGCCTTTATGCGATCCTATGCTCACTGTTTGGCTCAGAATCATCTAATACCCACAACTAGAAATACTAGAAATTATTAATGATATGCATTTTGTTAATTTGAACTAGCTATTCTGCTTCTGCTGCAATGTTGTTATTTCGATGGAAGTCTTTTATCATCCTGCAGTGATGTTGTTTTCATTGTTTAATATGATGCATATACCAGTATCGTCTTTCTTCTGTGTCTCCTGCTTTTTTTTCCTCCGCTCATTTAGTGTATTACTGATTGCTGTACCTGTATTCTAGCAACGAGAATTAAATATGTCACGCACTAGGCAATTCTTATCTAGTGAAATGTGACTTCATGCTAATGTTGTTCCCGCTATGTAGATTGCAAGGATAAAACAAAAGAGAGAATACAAGGATCATGGACTATACGCTGCCTTTCTTCCTCAATTACGAATCAGCATCATCTAATAATATAACTACTTTCAGTCTTGAATTTGTTTATTTTTGAAATGAAAAGGTTAAATAATTGAAAAGAAATTTTTTAGAAGTTCGTACAATAGTTTAATGCTTCGCCACAGAATTCCAATTCACAAAAACTTGATTAGCTTTGTTCACGAACTCTGCCTCACTTCCAAGTCTCCTGCCAAAAATACTTATATTTCTCTGCAGATAACATGTGCGCGTGCATCCTTGGATTCGTATTGATAAACTTCTGTCTGTTCTTCTTTTTCATTAGATTTCAATGACATGAAGATAATTTAATAGGTATAACAAGTATCTGGACCAGGTCCTGATGAGGAAGGGAGAAGCAGAGTCGCACAGATAATCCATCTTTTGTTCTTTTTTTTTGTTTTCATGCCATCAGGTGTGTTCTTATCATGTCCCAAACTTTCCACTGGCACTTTTGGATGTTGATAATCTTAGTTATCAGGTTTTTTAACCGCGGCAAGAAGACAAATTATGACGGCTCGACATAATGTCACAAATAGAATAACTGTTCGTGACGGTTGACTAAACGTCCAAATAATCTCAAACCGTCACAAAAACAATTGTGACCCCAGTAGTAACGACGGATTGCTGCCCTTCACAAATGGGTTTTTGTAACGGTCTTTTGTTATTTGTGACGGGTTTATGTTATTTGTGACGGTTTATAAACCGTCACTAAAGGCCCTCTCTTTTGTAGTGAGGATGGATGAATAAATGAGTAAACAAAAATTATTATTGGTTGTCCCAAGAGTAGTAAACAATGGCTGCTATAGACGATCGAGGACGACTGAACCCATACCAATGATTCAAGTGATATAGCCTACTCTCTTGAGAGTTGAGTGAATGAATCCCTTATGCCTATAAAATAGAAAAGAGTTGTATCTCGATAACGTATCAAGTCAAGAGAGTCACTCTCTAAGTTTGATGGTGTAGATTGCGACTCTCTTTGCATCAGCAGAATCGATTTTTTTGTCAGTCGCGGTACTCTCTTCTATATTTTACAGGCCCAGGCAATATAATATTGGTTCCTAAGTTATGAACACTGTTTTAAGGCATACAAGAAAATTTTAAGTCATACATAATGATTGAATTAATTAGGGTGGGTGATAAGGGGTATCCAAAGATAGGTAAATTACTTAGTTACCCACGATTAATTTATTAATATAATTATTTTATAAAAATTAATATTTTCTAATAATTTTTAAAAAATCATTTTTTTAAAAAAAAATTGTGTTAACTTTTTTAAAAATTAATTTTTTAATTAACTTTTTTTTCTAATTTTTAAAAAATTACTATCATTTTGTTAAATAATTTTTAAATTTTTTTTTTCTAATTTTTATAGAATTATTATTTTTATTAACAAAATATTTGGATAAAGGATTTTGAAGATTACTATCTAATGACCCATTTTTGTCCTTATTTGATATGCCCCGAAATTTTTCAGTACGCCCTAAAACAGTGTTCGAAAAAAGCACCACCATAGAGTTTGTCCTACTTGAGGTTTGGACGATCACTATGGTTTGGTTATGGTTCCACCAATTTGAGATTTTCCTATGAACTTCAGTTAAAGCAAAAACGTACAAAACAAACAAGTAAGAAGAAATGTTGGGAGTCTGACAGAGCTTGGTTGGAAGATGGTGGAGTTTCCATTGGATCCGCCGCTGGCAAAAATGCTTCTAAACTGAGGAGAGCTCGGATGCTTAAACGAGGTGTTGACAATTGCGTCCATGTTATCAGTAACCAATGTATTCTTTAGGCCAAAAGAGCGTGCCGAGGAAAGTGATGCAGCTAGAGAGAAGTTTTTTGTGCCCGAGTCTGATCACCTGACTTTGCTCAACGTATACCAGCAGTGGAAAATCCCAGCTACTAGACATTCTGAACTGAAGACGTTGAAAATCCCAGTAACCACGTGAGGTCTGGATTGGGATGTCGTGTGCAAGGTTATACGCTCTTCCTACTTCCACAATGCTGCGAGACTGAAGGGTATGTGGTTAGCAGAGATGGGTCCAAAGTTTTAAAAGTGAACAAATTACAAATGGCAGAAGAAAAAAAAAGTTTCCAAACACCCAAGGTTTGGCCATTGCCCCCCACCACTATAACTTCCTAATTAGAAACTACTCTACTATTAGTGGAATGAAAAATTGATGTTCAATTTGGATGATTTTTTCAATATGTAATGGGCCATGTCCTGCAAAGTCTGACAATTAGATGGTAAGGTTGAGATAATGGAATGTAATCACATAGTAGTCCTATCTATACAGTACACAATGCATGCATCTCAACTTTAGTACTTAAAGAAGATAAAGACACCAAATAAATAAATAAACAGAAGAAGAATCAGTTTGGTTGTTTTGTTTTGAGTTTAGCAGAAACTTTACTACTGTAACATTTAAGTAGATGGTGAAATGTCCTTGTTGTGGTGGTCGGTGGCAGCACATGATCTTTACTACGTAAGTTTGTAATTGCTTGCTAGAAGATGATGATAATAAAGGAGGTTGTGGAGTTAAGTAGGTTTGGTATGAGATGCTGAATGCATAGTTTTGTTTTTAGAGAAGAATTTGTTCACAATAAATTGACAAAAAAAATCTTATAATGATTAATGACAGTGAAGAATAGACATATCTAATGCGCTTCAGGGGTCAAGTTCTTCCGCGTCAGCAGCCTTCATCCTTTTGTAGTTCATCCAATACATTCTACACAAGATATAAATGACGATCTCTAAAATCATTCTCTAAAAGCTAGTGTAACCCATATATTTCTTTCAATATTGATTTGTTTGACTTGCATCTTTATTGTAATAGGAATCTTTATTGATTTCTCTAAAAGCTAGTGTAACCCATATCCTTCTGCAACGTGCAAAATGACATTGAAATATTTGACTGCCATCAAGGTGGTACTTTGAAGGTGGATATTTATAAAGCAGCAAAATATAAGTTTCTTGTTTCTTTGCACGTTCATAAACACCATTTTTTAAAGTCAAGGTCACCTCTCCCTGTATTTTTCTCCTGGACGTTCCAGCTATTGACGTTTAGATGCTCGTTGAGCCTTTGGCTTCTATGGGTCTAGAGCTAGAAGCATACGTTAAATTTGTACTCTGTGTCCACATCAAATCCCACATTTATATTGAAATGGTAAAACACTTTGACGAATGACAACCTCACAGACCCGAACAAAAACAAATACTGATCCAGAATCAGTGTCTACCCAACATGGTCATCATAGCTACTAACATGTGCAGGTTCTAACATTTCGCAAGAGGCATGTTATTATCACAAAAATACTTAAAGGAAATGGAGTTAAAAAGGATATTTTTACCCTTATCAATCCAACTGGCTGTAATGGTTCAACATAGGCCTACTCAAGGAAGTACCGCTTACAGAATTACTATGATTGAAAATGCGATTATGACTTATATCCTATGCGATGACATTCTATGCAAGAGTGGCATCTCATTGTTGCTGAATGCTAATGCTAATGTTGTCTTGACCGCAAAAGACATCAACAATTGAGTAATAAGTAATTACCAAATGAGCAAATGAAAACATCTAGAGACAAAATATTTGGATTAAAATTCAGAGGAACGCAAAACCCTAATTACCCAATTTAAAATTCTTAAACCCAGAGCCTGAAAATACTATAAATGAAATTCATAAAAGAGTACTACTTTTGAATCTAAAATTTACTAATTTTTTTTTACTTCTTGTTTAGAAAGATTTTTAACTGCAATTACAGAAGAATCAGGCAAAACTCCTCGATAAACAATACCATATCCACCACCAATCACATTTTTATCAGAAAATCTCAGTAATGTCTGTGAACCATATGAGAATATTGTTTAACAACATTAAGCAAAGGTTCTAACATATTCTTATTCTAACTATAGAGACACCAAAACGATTGATACACCAAACAAATCGTTTTATTATAGATTATTGTAATAAGATCAGACATAAAGCATCTTCATCAGACCCACTAGTTGGTCCTCCTAGATACATCATCATGCCTTCCGAGCTCAGACATTTCTATAGTCAAATGATCGGGCGATTGGGATAGTGGGGAGACTTGAGGGGACGTATTGTCGGGGGTTTTCATTTCCATCAGTTCTGGAGTCCGAACAAATATGTAGTAGCTTCGAACTCCGACTCCAGCTACGACCAGAACAGTGACAACGATCCAAATGAAGTAGCTAACACCACCACCATGTGATGGTGGCGGTGGAGATGGCAAAGAGTCCCCCGGCATATCATCTCTGCCAGTAGACGGCTCAGGAGAAGTAGCAGGTCCCTGGCATTCGATCTGTCATACGGAGAATAAAGGAAAAAATGGTAAGAATGTTTGTGAATAAAATACAGAGAAGGTGAAGAACAGAAACATTAGCAAAATACACGAATCATACCATGCTTATGAGTACTAAGATAATGACAATGTTTGTGAATAAAATACAGAGAAGGTGAAGAACAGAAACATTAGCAAAATACACGAATCATACCTTAATTACAATCAAAAGTAAAATGACGACAATCCCGAGTCTTTTGTATTTCATTACTTCAGCCATTCTAAATCTCTCTCTCTCTCTCTCTCCCTCTCCCTCTCTTTCTCGATAGAAGTTGTAGATGTTGATCTTCAACATTAGGGGGGGTTTTATAACCAAAAAATTGACCAACACAGTTGGCCTGTTTTCTTTAGTTGATGGGTGATTTTTCGTTTTTTACTTTAAAATACACGCAAGTATGAACTTAGCATTTTTGTTTTTTTTCTTTCCCGCGTTTAGTATGATACATCGAGGATTGTGCAAGTAAATTCAACGACGGAGGTAGGGTGCGGCTAAGGTGGGCAGTAGCCCACCCCAGAATTTACCAAAACTCGTTTTTGACCATTACAGAAGCCCACCCAAAATTAAAAAAAAAAAAAAAAAAAAAAAATCCTATACGAATCTCAAATTCCCAACTTAATTTTATTCCGGAAATCTTATTTTTCTGTTCCTAGTTTATTCAGATCGATCCAATTCGTAAGGATCCTGACTAAGTCGCCGAACGAATATTATGAGATTGATGGGTTAGTGGTGCAGATTGTAACCACAATTGTGAAACTATACAGTTAGTGTTTATCAGCCAATCTTACACTTTTAAGATGAGCCCTTTCGACCAACTTAGGCGCCATTCCGGGTAATCTTTTTGCAGCGCTGTCACTGAAATTATTTCCCAATGTTGATAATTTTATAGCAATTGAAGTCAAGCCTATAACACTGAAATTACAGTGTGTCGTGTCTTGCTCGCCTTAGATATTTTACCGTGTTTGTCAGTTTCCTAACTTTGATAAATTAACTTGAGCATTTATTAATTCTTCATTTGACTAACTAGCATCGACCGAATCAGGAATTTATGTCTGCGGTTAAATTTTATTTTCTATAAACTCTCGGTTTCATTTTTATCAACTGCCATAAGTAATCACAGTAAAACACCTAATGTGAGCAGCGTGCGCAATACACTGTCTTTACCTTAAAGTAAAAAAAAATCAATCAAGTCTTTTTAGGGTGACAATTTTGTATATCAAAATTGATGATTTTGATTTGACTTGAGGGGCTTAATCTTTTTCGGGTTTTGTAAGTTGTTTTTTGTTTGCAAAATCATTGCAAGGGTTGTTAGTTTGCAAAACGTTTTAAATTTGTGCATATAAGTAGAATAAGTCATGGCATTTTTTATTTTTGTCCCTGTAATTAGGGTTATGCATTTTTACTTTTATCAACAATTACTTATTACTTAGAGCGTCCACAGTGGTGCGAGCATAACTAAAGATCAAAGACTAAAAAAACAGATCAAATTTGGGTTTAGTCCGTCCTGTGGCGTAGCGGGTGACGAGTAAATTTGGTCGCGCGTTGATATAAAGTCCGCTTCATCGTCCAGCGTAGATAAAAATTACGCCTAGCATGGGGCGTTGATAAAGATAACGCCTGGTATGGGGCGTTGATAAAGATAACGCCTGTATGGGGCGTGAACTATAGCAACGCCTGGTGTGTGGGACGGAAATTATACGTTCCCCGGGTTCAAAAAAAAAAAAATGGGGCGTTGATAAAGACAACGCCCCAAGTAAAGTTTTCAAAACTTTTCAAATTTGGGATCATGACTATATCAACGCCTGGGTGTCCGGCGTTAACTTTACGTACGCCCCATCCAGACGGACATTATACCAACGCCCCATGCCAGGCGTTGATTATACCAACGCCCCATTCAGGCGGACATTATACCAACACCCCATCCAGGCGGACATTATACCAACGCGCTGCATCAGGCGTTAACTTTACGAACGCGCGACTACAGGCGGACATTATACCAACGCCCGTCGGGTAGGCGGACATTATATAAACGCCCGACTATATTTGGATTTGGTCTTAATCGCCGACCAAATTTGGTCCGAGTTTTACTCTTTGATCAAATTTTGATCGATGATCCGTCCCACTACGCCAGCCCACTCGACACCAAATTTGGGTTTAGTCGTCCACTGCAGTTGCTCTCAGGCAAGCACAAAAACACAAAACAGATGTACAAATATATATATTTATATTAAAAGCAATGGTATAGTGGAATACGGGACAACTATATAAATACAGTGGAATACGGGACAATTGTATGATGCGGTAAAATTAGCATCCAGAATAGCGGATTCAATAGAGCTAATACCGTCAAAATCAATTCCTTCTAGAACAGGTCTAATTAATTTCAGTTGATGGTCGTTACACATTATGGCCTACGTTTATCAAAAGAAGTTTAATCTTTCGTCCGCCTCTGCACTGCAGCTTTTTGCAAATGTATCTCCCAAGGAAAAGGAAATTTAGTCACCAACAAGGGCCTACTACAACCATCTTTGCTTGCTTCTTTTTACCCTTTTGGTGTGGGAATTTAAGAAATATTGTTATTAGTTGGGAGAATAATTCTGTATCGTACTGCGAATATAATTGTTAACCACCGTTTTTAACTACTCTTCAAATGTATAGTTTTTATGGTTAAATTGAAGTTACAGATCCACATATGACAGACCATTCAAAAGTAGATGCATTTAATTTTTGATGAAAATGAAAGTTAGGTGGAAAAAAAAATGCCTGTCGAGAAAAAGAAGAGTGAATCAAAAGAATCAGGTGAACGTAGTGCTGCTACAGCTACCCTATGGTCGAGCCATGAGCAGCTCAGGTAGAATTAGCTGGGGAGGGTAATTTCTAACGTGTTTTCTACTTCCTATCCATTTTGTCACCGAGCCTATAGGAATCAGAAAATGGGCTATATAGCCAAAATTGCAAGTTTTCTGGGCCCAAAAGATAGTTAGGATTTAGCCTGGGTTAAATAGACAGAAAAATCTTTTTAATTGAAACTGACCCAATTACCCATACCTTTCTTCTTCCTCTCTGGATATATAGATCTCCCTCTCCAGATCTCCACCATTTCCATTCTTTCTTCTTCTGCTCTCGAGGTTTCTCCACCACCACTGTTTCAGTCATGGCTGTTGTTACTTTCGTGAGATCGAGAATTGAGAGATTTGATGGGCAGAGAAGATGGTGGTCGACGTGATGAGTATGATGGCTAAGATTTCACTTTCACCTCCACAAATATCAACATCAACATATTTCAATCTGATTCCACCACCGTTAAAAACATCTCGTGTCCTAATTTCATCATTAATTTCATAAGGAGAAGAATTGAATTAGTTTTTGAATCATCAACATATTGAAAATCACAGAACATGTAAGTTTCTTAACCCTAGTTTTCTTTTTGATTAAATTTGATGAACGACATAAATTGACCTGTGTAAAATAGTTTAAAATCGATTGAATTTGGTTTGGTTTCACATAATTCTAGTTGTTGATCTACCTGTGAAACCATTGGTTTGCTAATTGAATTATTAATTAGTTGATTTTGTTATTGGATTGAGTTGAATATTTGGTTGCACGGATGATTAAACTGGGATGAAACTCCATCCTGTAGATTGAGTGTAATTTGGTTTAATCCACGTTTATATAGGATGATACTGATTTCATTCGTGTTTAAGTTTGGGATGCATTTGGTTTTAACCATTTTTAAACCAGGATGAAACTGATTTCATTCTGTTTTGGATTGGGATGAAACTGGTTTGATCCTGTTTTAGATTGATTCGAATTTGATTTCGCTCATGTTTAAACTAGGATGAAATCAGTTTTCATCCAGTTTTAGATTGATTTGAATATGGTTATCCAGCTGCACTTTTGCATTGTCATCTATAAAAAAAAAATATACATTCATTTTGACGAATGCTTGACTAGTAATTAAATGTACATATAATTGATCCCCTGTCTGGCATTTAGTATATATATGCATTGAAATTTTTTTCCAGAACGTTGCAGTAGTAGGCCTAACACACATGTACCAAGCTATGCAATCAAAATGACTATCAATTTGCAGTGGCTAAATAAAGCAAAATATTCTCTTTTATTTATCTCTTGTCGTGGTTGTCATATGTTTAAAACTAGGTTGATAATGATTTCGTTATGTTATAAATTGTATTGAATTTTCTTAGCCTATGGTTGGACTAAAATGAAACTGGTTTCACCCATGTTTAAACTAGGATGAAACTGGTTTTCATCTTATTGTAGATTAGGTTGAATTTGGTTTCGCTCATGCTTAAACTAGCTGAAACTAGTTTTCATCCAGTTCTGCATTAGGTTGGATTTCGTTTCACACATGTTTAAACTAGGATGAAACCTGGTTTCGTCATATTTTATCATAGTTTTAGCAATACCATCACATTTTTTGCAAACTGAATTTAAATCCAGCACCATATTGCCATGTTTTCTACCTTTAATTTAGTAATTTAGCAGTAGTACTCTCTTTTTCACACATATTTTTTTTTCTTTCAGATTTGGTATTGTTGGTGCCGCTCAAATACTCAAAGATTTTGGGATATTGATGTTAGATTAAATTTGTACGTGGGACAAATTTGTTTCTATAAAAAACTTAGTTTAAAGGGTCAAGGGGTATTTTAGGTGATTGATATTTTTTTGTTTTTATTTTCCTGGGTCAAATATCCATTTTGGCTAAATGAACAGTATTTTTCTAATTTTTGGCTATATAAACAGTATCTAAAGTTAAGAATCTTTTCACCCATGAATTTTCTGTTTTGGTCTTTTTGACCAATTTTGTGTATAGGAATAGCATTCATCATCCCCTGTGTTTCTGCTGTCAATATATTCCTTGGTGAAAACTACAGCCACACCCATTTTTAAGATTTTGGTCACTGTGAAATCCACCGACAAAAAACTTCAGGCACGCACCCATTTTTGGTGAAAAAATTCTACTCAAACCCATTATTTTCTAAAATCATGTTTTCCTGAGATTTTTTTTTTCTTAGAGAGCGAGGAAAGAACAGGAGTTTTTTTCCATGGCTGCCGCTGTATTGAGAAGAAGAGGAAAAAAATTATTATCTGCTTCACTGATTTCTGCTTCACTGATTTCTGCTTCTAGATCCGTTGATGTTGTTTCTGGATCTTCATCTTCCCACTAATAATATTATTTGAAGTGCTTATATTATCGAAAATGGATGTGGGGTTTGGAAGTTGAATCGTTGATCCTGTAATCAAGACAATAGGGCCGGTTGGGCGAAGTGTTTCACGGCGAAGTGTTTCCAGAATTCTGATTTGCATTTTTTTCCTGGCATCGGATTGGCTAGAGAGCTGGGGATAAAAATCATAAGATACGTTTTAGGTTAACAAGAAAAGGAAGATTGGTGCGGACGGTCCTACTTCCATCACTATCATCGAGTAAGTAAAAAGTGGTTTAACTAAGTCCTAACCTTTTTCCATATGCTTGTAACTCGATAACAAAATTAAATCCATGTTATTCACTTTCTACAAAGCTCTACTGGTGATGAATCACAGCACGAAAGTAAATAAAGATAAGAGAACCCCACTGGCAAACATATTACCGTATGGATGACATCAAAACCCCCAACAAAACAAAAAGGAACCCCCAGGAACTCCCAGGAAGTGGTAAATACTTGTTTCTTGTACTCTTTACTAGATGTACCATCTATATCCTGTCGTCTTGACCAGTTACTTACTTTTGTTTGCACCACTATTTGCGAAAAGGAAGAGGGGTTTCAGTTGGATCTTCCTCAGGTCCCTTGCAGGTTAAGGATTCGAAGGAGAAAATGGAAGCTGCACAGAGACCGCGCAGGATGAGTGGAGCATCTCACAAGTCGGTAGGGAAAATGGAGTGTATAATCTGTGGTTGGTCATGTGATTGAACACAAAGGAGTTAGGGAAAGATATTTTTTGGCTGGTTTTGTACGGATTGTTGCCGGAAGTTCAATAATAATAAACTGAAATTGGGTGTTTATGCTGTTTTGGTTTGTATGGGAGATATTGAAACATGAAAGATGATGATGATGATGTTATGACTGCATAACATGTCATGCAATCGAGAAACTGTCTGCGTAACATGTTATGCAGTCGTGAAAATGGATGCATAACCTATTATATATGTATCTACAAAATTTGTTGCATAACTTGTTATGCAGTCCAGAAAACGGTTGCATAACACGTTATGCATCAACTTTTTTGTCACTATTAAAACCAACAAAAACAAAGACTGCATAACTTGTCATGTACCTACAATAATATCTGCATAACATGTTATGCAGTCGCGAAAATGGATGCATAACCTGTTATGCATCCGAAAATATGGCTGCATAATGCATTATGCATCGAGAAAGTTGTTGCACAATCTTTTATGCATCGAGAAAATAGATGCATAATGCATTATGCATCAATTTTTTATGTACGCTCTAATACAATGGCTACATAATTTGTTATAAATGCATGACTTTGTTATGCAGATGTATAATTTGTTATGCAGCGGAGAAAATGGTTGCATACTTCGCTATGCGCCTGCAGAATGTGTTATGTTTTTTTTTGGTGGCTGCATAATGGTTATGTAGTCAGTTTTCGAAATTTTGCCTAAAATGATGATCACCTCCGATTTTTTTCGTGAAAAACAAAAATTTGATATTGTTGTTTGTACTCATCGCGTAGCTCTCTCAAAAAGATTTCTAACGATGTAAAATTTCAAGACGCGGATTTTTAGATATGTTATATCCAAGTTGTGTTGCCAATTATAACCCTGATGCATAACCCGTCATGCGGATGCATAATCTGTCATGATTACACTTTTAATAATTTCATATAATTATGGATGTCACGGTACCTAAAATTAATTGTGGGTCTGACACTGAAAGTATTATTTTTTTTGGGCCTGCGCCTAAGTTTCCCTGTTCCTTGCCCGTACTGACATTCGTATTTCCTTTCTTATCACTTCGTGTTTGGACAGTGAGACAGTTTATCATCACTGGGCTTACGGTCTAGAAAAATAATACAAAGATAGAGCTCAAAATGTTCATGTCTGGCACCAAGGCTGTATATGCTTATCCAGAGAAACCAGTGTAGTTTTTATTCATGAACTTTAAAAAATAAATGTTAACCAACTTATATGGCGCCATTGATTATCCCTGAAGCTCAAACGAACGGATTAAAACCACCAGCCACACTGAAAAGAAAACAAAAAAAGGCCACCCTTATTCACATCACAAAATTGTTTAGAAAGACCAAAATCAATAATTTCTGAGTGAAATGGACAGTTAGATTTTGATACTGTTTAAATGGACAAAAATGTAAAAATAGGCAGGATGTAACCAGTTTCATCATGCCCATTTTCAAATATTTTTTTCTTATTTTTAATTTAATTTTTAATTTAACCAGTATCCAGTTTCATCCTTGCTATTTTTTAAATTTAAGCTATGATAATCCAGTTTCATCCTTACTAATTTTTTTTGACCATTTCACCCAAACTATTTTTTACTCGTCCATTTGAATCGTGATTTAAAAATATTTGGACAAATGACCCATTTTCCGTATTCACATTTATGACCGCTCCAAAGCTGGCTCTACCTATTATTATTGATAAAGTTGTACCTACCGGGCAACATCTAGCTAACTGGCTCTAGTAAATAATTTACTCTCTTTTTTTTTTTGGTGGTGTAATACTCGAATCTTTGCGACGCAATTTTAGCAATGATATACAATCAGTCTTCTTAAGGAGAAGAAAACAGTTAACATCCATGGCCTACAGCGGAAGATTGAACAATAATTCAGACCTAACATGTGACTTTGGCAAGAATCTCCTACAATACGAAAAAGGAGAAGATGAAAGCTTTTGCTAATTACAACAACAAAACACTTCTAACCACCCTTCTTTGTTTTACTTGCTCTCTTCTTTGTAACATTGAATTTAATCAAGAAGAATCTTCTTATGAGTTGTGACAAGTACAATTTAATGCTGTGCACCAAATTATATCCCCCTTGTAAATTTGTAATCGACAGATGAATATCCGAATCATCGATATAAATACTACGGAGTATTAAAGGAGGGTTTTTGTACTTAACCCTTCCGTTGTAGGGTAGAGTTGATGGTGAACCATTTCAATCGATGAACCCGGAGTTGGCAATATATGGCATTGTTGATGGTGAACAATTTGAATGGTCCATGCATTGCATTGATGTAGATATGGTTCGCCATCAAGCTAGCGATCACAAATCCGGGACCATGTAAACTGGAGTAAGTTTATATCTAATGCGCTGATGATGGTAGGAGTACGTACCTCACAAAAGAAATCACACATAAGTAGTGTTGGTCACCTAGCTGCAATATATGAATTCAGTTTCTGCCAATGTGTGGTTGGTTGGTAGTGATGGGGGGTGTATGTCAGTCCTAGAATGACTCAGCCTGTAAGTTTTCTTTTTGTTTGATTTTAAAGCCTGCAGTTTGAGTTGTCCGTGATGTGGTTTGTTCGGAGCCGTGGCACTCATTTATTTGGCAACCTCTAAGACTGTAAGCTAAACTCTTTATACCAAATCCTTTGTTTCCCGGGGTTACGAAGATAACCCAATGAGCAGATGAGTTTTATTATATATTGGTATTTGATAACCCTATAAGATTTGGTAATATTTTTTTTAAGGAAACGAAATATTAAAAGAAGAGAGCCAAATACATAAGAAAACAACAGTTCAGACCAATTCTCCACGTAAGAAAAAGACTACTGTGAAGCCAAGAGTTGGCAGAAAAATAAAAGAAAACCTTTCAATCACGCCCTATGCATAAGTTAAATAAAAGCTTGTATATCGAAGACAAGTTCTTCAGCGAAGCGCAGAGAAGAAAATGCCTGTCACTTCCTGTAAAGCTTTAGAAGTCCATTGTATGTAAACAGCATCAATTGCAGGCGCCAAAACAATCTTAAACCACCTGTTCATCCCATTCCAAGAAGCTGTAACCATATTTTCAATGCTCCAGTAAACGCTAGGCATAAAATTTTCCAGTCGATGCCCGTGCATAGTCTGGTGAGCAATTAAATGCTTAAGAACATCAATTGCAGACGCCAATTCAGAACTTAATATGCCTGTATATCCAGTTCCAAGTGACTGTAACCAAAATTATATTGCTCCAGTAAACACCATGCAGAATCCTTCTTCACCAGTAGTAGCCCAAGCACAATATGTTGAGCAATTACACGCTCATGAGAGTATCCCAGCTACTCCATACAAGACTAGAAGTAACGTATCTAAAAGTGTCAGTATCACACAACCACAAAATCAATTTCTGCTCCACCAAGTCGATAACTTCAGTCGTACTTTTGTGTCTTCCATTAAAGACTTGATTATTTCTCTCCTTCCGAATCTTCCAACAAACTGCGTAAGGTAAGATTTTCCGTACTTCCCTGTCTCTCCCTCTCAGCACGTTGAAAGACCACGCATCAAAAAGATTAAGTAAAGTTCTTGGCAGTGGCCAAGAAATTTTGAATGCTTTGATAAAATAATCCCAAATTTCAAATGAAAATGTACAGTGCATGAGCATGTGTTCCACTGTCTCCCTTTCGGCATTACAGAACAGGCATAAGTCACTATCAATTTCCATACCTCGATGGCACATCATAACTCTAGTTGGTAATGCATTTTGGAACCTTGCCCACAGCATGAAACTAACTTTATGCCGAATATTTTTCTTCCAGATGTACGGCTGAAACTGACACTCCTCTAGCTCGCCTACTAAAGCGTCATAGCACTTTTTAGTGCTGAAATCATTTAAGATATTTAAGCAATCCTCACCCTCCAACAGTTCCGGAACTGATCCTAAGTCCCTTCTTAGCAAATCCCATTGCAGCCTCACGTTAGCATCTATATTTTTCTTAAAATTCCACCTCCATTCATTGCCGTCTATCATGTCGGCAATTGAGATATTCTTGTCCTTAACTGCTTTGTATACCACTGGAAAGAGATCACGTAAACAGCCCCTATCCAACCAATTATCACACCAAAATCTGATACCACTACCATCTTTTAGTGTGAAAGTTGAGAAATTTTGGATATCTTTCTCCACATTCACAACATTCTTCCACACACTTCTGCACTGAGGTTGATTATCCACTTCAGGTACTAACAAGTCTTGTCTAATTTTAAACTTCTGTTGTACTATCCTCCTCCATAAAGCATTTTTGTATCTTGAATATCTCCACACCCATTTTGCTAACAATGCTTTATTAGTTTTTCGTAGATTTCTAACACCCAACCCTCCGTTAACTTTTGGGTAGCAGATTTTAGTCCAACCTACCCATACCATCTTCCTTCTACCATCCTCAGCACCCCACAAGAAATCCTCATGATCCTTATCATCTTTTTCTCAACACTCACAGGCAAGTGAAATAATGACGAGTAGTAAATAGGTAAACTAGCTAGACAGCTGCGAATAAGAACTAATTTACCTGCTTTGTTTAGAGTTTTCCTCTTCCAATTAGCCGGTCTTTGTTCCATTCTCACCAACACCTGCTCCCAGACGGAAATGCTCCTCCAATGTGCTCCTATGGGCATTCCCAAGTAAGAAATGGGTAATTTTTCAGTCTTACATCCGAGTTCTTGAGCAATATCTTCAATAACCTCATCAGCTCCAACACTAATCATCGTACTTTTCTCTAAATTCAATTTTATATCAGTCAAGGTTTCAGAAATTGATAAAATAATAAGCAGTCTTCTTACCTCCTCCACATTAGCATCAACAAAGATCAAAGTATCGTCGGCAAACTGCAAGTGGGATATCACTGTGCCATCTTCCGCCACTTTAAACCCTGATAGTTGACCTCTTGCAACAACATCGCTGATAAGCTTCGAAAGAATCTCCACCATTAAAAGGAATAAGTAGGGAGACAGCGAGTCCCCTTGACGTAAACCTTTGGTTGGTTTAAATTTTTAGTTGAATTTCCATTCACCAATACAGACATATGAGAGTTTGTAACACAGCAGGTTATCCAAGATATCCACTTACTCCCAAAATCATGTTTATTCAAGATTGTAACCAGAAATTGCTAATTGACATTATCAAAAGCTTTCTCCATGTCAATCTTACAAAGAATCCCAGGATTTTCACTTTTTAATCTGCTATCCACACACTTGTTAGCAATCAGAACTCCATCTAGAATTTGCTTACCGCGCCCTGGAAATTAGATATAAGCTTCGGCATTACCTTCTTTAACCTCTCCGCGAGAACTTTGGAAAGAATCTTATAAACACTACCTATAAGACTTAATGGTCTAAAGCATTTAGGCGTACAAAAGTCTTCCTTTTGGGGATTAGAGTTATAAAAGAGCAGTTTAACCTCCAGTCGATTGAGCCATATATATCTCATCAACACCATAAAATCATCTTTAATGATGCCCCTTTTAATTAATCCCCTACATTCTCAAAAAGAACTGCGCGTGATAATATGTCCCTTTTAATTGCTTCAAAAAAAAATGTCCCTTTTAATTTTTAAATTAATAACTTCTATAGGTATTTGCACAAAATTAGATTTGATGGACTTGTGTACATTTTAACATATTCTTATTTTATCTTAAAATGAAGTAAACTAAATTTTTGATTTTTTCTCTCATGCTGTGTAGTTGCAGGAAATCCTACACTACACCCCTCATAAGATTTCATGAACATTCAACTCATTTTAGATTAACAATCTTAATTTTATTGATGAATCTTTGAACAATCTTACAAGAAAAGATAAAGGAATCAAGAATAACCACTGCTCTAGATTTTCTCTCTCCTATTTACTTGCTTCTCCCTCAGAAAAGATCTCTCTCCTTTCCTTTACAACTGAACGGCTATTTATAGGGAATTACATAGTGGATGACAGCTAATCTGTCCTTTATTTTCGGATATGGCTTACGACATTCTCGCAACCTTACAAAAGTTATTCTCGCAAACTCTCTAATTTTCGCAGGACCATCACATTTTTCTCATGATTTAGCTGACGTCGTTTATTATTTCGTTTCTGAAGTTGTTTTGCGACACTGCTGTGTTGTGTTGTTAATAATTTCGCTGAGGCATTACTGTTGCGAGATTCTGATCCTACATCTTGCCTCTTCTCATATCTTCTCTGCGAAGTAGAGAATGATGTGAGAAATGTCGCAGCTGTCCATCTCTTCATATTCTGTATTTATCACACGTATCCTTTCTTCCATCTATTTCTTGACACGTCTTCTGTAACTGCTGCTTTCAACCGCTCACGTCTTTTCGCATTAATGGTGTTTATTTCTTCGAGTAAAAAAATCTTTTTTATATATTCTTCTTACTCTTATTTCCATTTTCTTTTTACTTTCTCTTCTCTTTTTATTATCTCATCTCTGCAACTCCATTGTTCTTTCGTAAGTTCTTCTACTGTAATTCTTCCTTCTTCAATCTTCTTACTTCTCTTTCATTCCCATAGTTTATATTTAGATATGCCTCCAAGCGGTCAAAAGCATGAGAAAACTATTAAGGAAACCTAAAAAGATCTTGCCGAGAAAGGTTTCACACTTTCTACCAAATCAATTATTTCTATCAAACTTTTCTCTGATCAACATTGTGATGATCAATCAATCATAGTTTCGCTAGGTCAAATTATCGTAGGTCTCCCTATTCCGCTTTATGACCCAGATATTCCTCTGTTCTATGAAATTCTCGCTCACTCGGGATTTTCGCGAGCTATCTTCCAATTGAGTGGGGATTGCATCCGTATGATGCTGGAGTTCGCTAACCGTGGTGCTGGTAAAGGATGTGATGGTAAAGGATCTCTTTATTCCAAAGAACTTAGGGATCCTAAATTCGCAGACTTGGAGATAATCGCTGAAAAATATAGAATAGCGAGTTTCTTTGAGAATTATGAATTGATCTCTATGAAGAAAGAGAATACTCGCTAGGGTATTCGTTTGAAAGGAAAGATAATATTGATGTAGATAAAATACTCATGCAAGATATTAATTGGCACTCTGGTAAGAACACAACTCCTCGCCAATCCAAAGATGATAAATGGTGTGTTTTTCCATTGATGCTGAAAGGACCTTACATTGCTGGGTCAAATGTTCTTCCTGAGAATCTTGCTTCTTATCAACCTTGGGTATTCTCTTGGCCCGAGAAGGAGAAAGAGGTATGTCTCTTCCAGTTTCACCCACTTTATATTTCTTTATTTGTCTTTATTCTTTTGTTCACTGATTCTTGCAATATTCTACAGATCCAGAAACTAAAAGATAGCTATCACAGGACTGGGAAGGCTAGTACCTTGTTAGTTCTTCGCTCGTACACAAATGAGGTAAGAAATATTCTCTTATGATTTTAAACAGTATAATGTTTCCTCTATTTCTTATTTCTATCTGTGTGTGAAGATTTTTACTGAAATAGAAGAGCCTGCCAATGTTGCGAAGACTGGTGAGAAAGGAAAAGGTGCTCTTCGAAGGGAAAAACCAACTGCTCCTCCTTCAAAGAAGAGAAAAATTCGTTCTTCCTCTCCTTCAAATATTACTTCTCACGAAAACTCCGAAAGTGATGAGGATGATGAGGATAATGATGACCTTGATGCAAATGAAGATTCTCCATATGAACTTCTATGGCTAAGTTTTCTGGCCTCTTTTCTGATTCTTGGCAAGGAATGGGAGATAGTCAATTCTCTAATACCTGCAAATATCTCGCTACGATTTGCGATGTTCCTTTATTGGATGGTGATAATTCTCTTCGCGGATTTTCTAGATCGGTGACTCCCAACTTCCTGCATTCTCTTAATAGTCTAGTATGCTTTCGTCTTCTTACTTCTTCATTATTGTAATTCAAAATCTCTTTCTATTTTAATACTTTTTACATTTTCTCGCAGGCTGGAAAAGCTTCTTTCGCTGTTGCCTCAGATCTGGAGAGGAGACGCGAAATTCTTGAAAAGAAGAATCTTCAATTTCGTACAAAGAATGAGGAACTGGAAGCTGAAGTCAAATGTCTTCGCGAGAAGAACAAACAACTAGAAATTGATTCTTCTTCGCACAAGAATAAAATCTCTAGTCTTCAGCAAGATAATAATCAACTCTATGGTATGTTACTTTTCTCCTTTCCCTTCATTCATTCATCCTGTTATTTTATCTTATTTGATAGATCCTTTTTGCAGACATTTATGGTCTTTCTGATGAAGCTACCATTCTTCGTTCATTTCCTAATGCCTTGGATAATGATACCCTTCTTGAGCGTCTTAATAAATCTTTAAATAGTTTCTCAAATGATAAAATTTCATCTTTTTCTCTGAATGAACTGATATCCAAATTTCGCCTCTTAGAGATTGACCATAGATCTAGTTTAGGCTTATCCAACCGATTTAAGCGTTTCTTTCTTAATTCTAAAGATAAAATCAATGAGCTAAGGACCAAAATTAGCGGTCTCATAGATGATAAGGATCGCATCTCTGATCAAGGTGCTAAGGCTTTGGCGAAATTCCAAGAGACCCTTCTTGAAGTTCAACTTGAACGAGATGAAGCTAACCGCAAGACTACCGAGCTCTGTGAAAGAGAAAACCAAATTCGTTCTCGTCTCCTTATAAATAATGAGGATGAATTCGCTTGGGCTGCGAAAATCTTAGACGATGCCAGAAAAGATTTAGGTGTAAATGTTAGTCTCCAAGTTGAGCATATAGCCTTGATTAGAGATATGATTTCTGAAAGAGAAGGTTATTAACTGTTCTTCTTCAGTAATCTTTTGTTTCTTATCAATTTTCATCAAGTTATTAATTGATTGTCTTTTCTTCGCAGATTCTGAAAGTATATATCGTGAAAGAATTGAGGAACTTGAAGTTGAAAAAGAAGAACTCGCAAAGAATCTTTCTTCTCGCAACGATAAGTATTCTAGATTAAAGAACCAAATCAAGATCACTGTTGCGAACTTTAAGAACGATGCTCTGCATTTTTGCAATCAAACTATTCAAATGGTTTGTGATGACCATAGTATTCCTCACTCTGATTATTCTTGTCTCTTGGAGGAGATCCCAAAGAACATTCCTAGTCTGACCATCTCTGATAGCGAATATGATGATGAAGAATCTGATGGTGATGAAGGTTCTGATGGAGATAAAAGTTCTGACGCAGACGAAGAAGGGAACAAGTCTGATGAAGATGATGAAGGATCAACTAAGAAGTAGTCTTTGTTTCTTCTTTGATCTTTTGTAATACTCATACATTTATTCCTTCTTTCTGTATATTTGCGAATTCTTTTGGTTCCTCATATTCTTTAATATATATGAGTTTCTTTCATTTTGACTGCATTCATTAAAACAATTCTTCCTTGCAATACGGTTAATCAACATAATCATTAATTTTTGAATTTTTGCGTAAATCTATCTTATGGAGAAAAATAATATTTTCTAATTTCATTCATTCCCATACTTGCCTCTATTATTTGTATCCAAATGAGAGATTTTGCATATTTTTCTTATTTTGTGCCTCAACTTCTCAATTGTTTGTGTATAACTTCGCAATCATATGCGAAGTGAATTTGGATTCTTTTCAAAATATCATTCCTGTGTGGTCTTATTTTGCCTTCCTAGTTAAAGGTCTTATTATGTCACCTCTTGTCATTGCGAAAAAATCGCAGGACGTCTTTGTATTTTCATGCAAAAACCCATTGATCTTGCCTTAACTTTTTCTTTTGTATTATGGCCTCTTCAGGAATGTTTCCACAGTATGACAGGCCTAAATATTCTTGCGAAAATAAAGCCCCATGACATTGCCGTCTTGCGACGAAATCGCAGGACGTCTTCGCACTTTCATGCGAAAACCCATTGATCTCGTCTTATCTTTTTCTTTTGTATTATTGCCTCTTCAGGATTGTCGCACAAATATGACAAGCCTTAATACCCTTGCGAGTAAAAAGCCTCATGACATTTGCGTCTTAAGACACTTATCATCTCCCTAATAGAGGGTGTCTCCCTTATCTTCCCCCTGGTTTCCCCTTCAAGGAGGCGTACCTCTACCATACAAGGTTGGCTCCTCCCATCCGGTCTTAACAACAACCAGTTGTTTTCACAGCCTCTTATCCCTTTTACCTATAGGGTTTATGGTTACGAGACTGCACCCTAAGTGGGGTTTTCTTCGGGCCAAGTGTAGTATAAGCCAAGACTTGTCAAGAATGGCAAGGTACGCTCCACACGCCCCTGGCACTCTTGACTCAACCGTGTACCTCGGCGCCTTGGTCAGATTCTGCACTCCTTGGGAGAGTCCTTATTACCTTAGTCGCCCAACCTAAGTCATATGGTTAAGCTGAGAATCCAAGGTGCCTCTCCCCGATTGGCTTTATTGACCCCAAATCTCCATGACTCAGGTTCCGGTGGCGGTGTAGACTTTCCCTGATCCATGCAACAGGTACCCCCTTATATGACGTAGTTTAGGTCTTACATTTGCCTCTTGCGAAATTGTATTCGCGAACTAGGGTGTACGCCATAAAGGTTCGCCCCTTTCTCTTTTGTCATTGTTCAGTGATTGTCTTTTGTAGAATTCATTATCACTGCGAGATTCTCGCACATCATCATATCGTATTTGCATTTCGCAATCTCAATTTTGTCATTCAATAAAATGTATTTTTGAGAATTTCATTTATTGCGAGAGTGTCGCAACAAATCAACCATTCATATATTTCTTATTTTTGTTACCTTTGCCATTCTCTGCTTCTTTGTTATTTTCTGTTACAGCTTCCTTGGTAGTGGTATCTTCATCATTTTTTATTCTGAGCTAGTATTAGTTTCGCAACATCTCTTCTTCCTTTCGTTCGATTGCATCCACCATCAACCTCTCACTTCTTTGTGTCTCTTTGATTTTGTGTCGCCAACTTTCCTTCTTGTTTGCTCTTCCTTCGCAGGATTCTACCTCAATTTCGTAACACCTTTTTCCTTCAACCCAATCTCCCTTTATGATTCCTACACCGCTGGGGTGAGGAAATTTGATGCACTGATGGAAATTTGAAGCTACACCTAGAATCCCATGTATCCAAGGTCGAACAATTAATGAATTGTAGGGTGATTCTATGTCAACGACACAGAACAAGATTTCAGAAGATATTCCCTTCAATGGAATTCGCATAGTAACCTCCCCTTTAGGCTTGTTGGCAGTACCATTAACACCATATATCTTATATGTTGATGGTATAAGATCATCATCTCTTCCTCCCATAGTTTTATAAGTATGATAAAATAATATGTTCACAGAGCTTCCAGTATCGATTAGAATCCTATTAATTTCCCATGAATTTTCAGCTTCATCATCCTCATCTTCTTTCGGTTTTGGATTAATTTCTAATTTTACTACCAATGGATTATCATGTACCTCTTCACCTTCGGGGATTTCTTCTGCGGTAAAAGAAATAATCTGTTTTTGCCATTCCTCTAGTGGCGAGATTTTCGCAATATTCATAATTTCT
This sequence comes from Papaver somniferum, assembly GCF_003573695.1. Taxonomy (NCBI): domain Eukaryota; kingdom Viridiplantae; phylum Streptophyta; class Magnoliopsida; order Ranunculales; family Papaveraceae; genus Papaver; species Papaver somniferum. The sequence goes on from NC_039358.1 coordinate 203,104,373, forward strand.
CTTCCATCATTATCTCTTGCGAACACTCTACTCAAAACATTGTCATGAAAATCTTCAATTGTCTTGTATGAATGTACGATAGAGTGACAGAATAGATTCTTTGCTTTTGCACCAACTTCTATGAAGAATGTTTACTTTGTGATGCTCTGGTGGTGGTTGCAATGGTTGAGATTGTGGGTGCCCTACCAAAAAGTGGTTTAGTTTTCCTTAATCATTCTCAGAATAATTCTTTTTACATTTCTGCAATCATTTGTAGTATGTCCATGAAAGTGATGATAAGAACAAAACTCATGACTTCTGTGGTTTCGAGGTGGTTCCGTTCCCATGTTCCATGGTGTTGGTATATTCTCCATCAAAATTATAGCTTCCCATATTTTCTCCACACTTTCATTTAAAGGTGGCATCTTGATTTCTTCCCATACTACCTTGTGACCTCCTAGTCCTCTATTATAGTTTTGTCTTTGACCTCCATAAGTTTTTTGCGGCTGATCGAGTCTTTGAATCTTGTTATTTCCACCACGATTGTAGAAATTTCTTTATCTTTCATACTCCTCTTGATCTCGGCTTCCCATAGCCACCAGTTTCTGTTGATTGTCGCCCGTCACCTTCTCTTGTTGTACTTGAGAAGTGCTCGCCACTGTGTTTATTAGTTTGGGTAATAAGCTTGCATTCGTTGTTTTTGAACTGGTGTTCGCAACTGGGTATGATTCCATTTCATTTTACCTTTCCTCTAGAGCAATATATTCTTCCTGAAGTTCTCGCAATTCAGTCATTGTGATCGTATTCTTGACTCTGAAAATTTGGATATACAATAGGTTGGTTGCAAACATAGCATTGATAAATGATAAGATAAGATATCTCTCATCCACACGGCCAGCCATTTCGCTACACATAGTCCTCCACCTTTTAGTTCGGTGCTCCAAATTTTCGCCAATCCTTTGTTTTAATCCAAACACGTCTTCAATACCAGGTCGCGAAGAATTGTTACTTATGTATGCCCCCAGGAATGTAGTCTGTAAATGATTGAAGGATGTTATTGTATTCTTTGGTAGACCTTCGAACCATTTTAACGCCTCCCATGTTAAGCTGGATGCAAAATACTTGCATAATACGGCATCATGATTTTCCCATTGCAACATGCACCTCACGTGGGCTTTAATGTGCTGAATTGCACAAGTTGTTCCATCAAAAATGCTGGTTAATGTGGGAAAATTGCATTTCGGAGGTATTCCTCCTAGTTGTACTTCCCTTGTAAAAGGAGTTTTCGCAGCTTCTTCTATAGCTTCATCTAATTGTATTCTTCCTACTTCTCCTCTATTATTTAGCATTCCTGTCATTTCTTCTAATTCTTTTAAGATTTGTTTATTTACACCTGAATTTTGATCCATTGGTCTTTTTAATTTCGCCTCCTTTCTTCTGCGTTCATATCTTTCTTCTCTCGCGAAATTTTGCATTTCTTCTTCATCATCTTCATCTCGTATTCTTCTACGATTCTCTTCCTCATCTCTATCTTGAATTCGCATATGATGATGTCTCTCATTTTCCCCTCCATGATTTTGTTCATTTCTTATCGATTTCATTCGCTGTCTTTCAGCCATCCTCCGTACTCTATCATACTCTTTATTGATATTACCGTTATTCCGGTTTTGTGTACGCCTTCTTTCTCGATTGTCGTGATTGTTCTGGCGAATTGTCTCGTGAAGCTCTTGTTCTTCAATTTCCGCTCTCAATCTTTCACGTTCGCAAATTAAACGCGCTTGTTCAGCATAATGTCTTTCAATTTCTTCTTCAATCGTTTGTTGATTTCTTTGAGCTTCTCTCTCATGTAAAGTTCTCCTTCCTTCCTCTCGATTCCCTTCGCCATCTTGATTATTTCGTCCCTGATGTTTTCCACTCTCTTGATTTCTATCGTTCTGCCTATCATCAAAAGTTTCATTTTCGCGATGTTCTTCATTAGGATTTGATATTTCTTCTTGAATATTATTTCCAGCATTAATTGTGGGTGATCTTGAATATGATTTTGTAGCACTTCTCGATCTTCTACTATGTAGTCTCATATTTTCCATCCTCAATTCGTGATTTTGCCTTGTTAGATTTGCACGTTCTTCTGCCTCTGCTCTTCTTTCTTCATGTATTTTTCGTCTCAACATTTCTAACGCTCCAATTTCCTCATCTCCATGAATTATTCCTTCATCTTCTTCTTGATTTCTCTCTACCTGTCTATGGTTTCTGGTTTGCTGCTCTTCTTCTACTTATTCTGCTGAATTTGATTGCCAAGTGTGTATACTCACCCTATCATAATCTGTATTCCTTCCTTGTACTGGTGTTTGTTGAACTGGTGGTTGAATTTGATTTTCTCCATTATTTCTCATTCTAGTAGATTCTCCTATTTCACTTCTTTCCCTTCCAGCAATTCTCTTGCTTCTTACAACAGTAGTTGGTTGTTCTGATGTATTTCTTATTCTAGCCATTTCTTCAATGTTAACAAATTGCACGAGATTATGTAAAATTCATAACCAATTACTCCAAATCTCAATATTAATCTTCAATTTTTTCTAGAATAATTTTCAATATCTCCCTGTTTCTAGCGCCATTATGTAGTTGCAGGAAATCCTACACTACACCCCTCATAAGATTTCATGAACATTCAACTCATTTTAGATTAACAATCTTAATTTTATTGATGAATCTTTGAACAATCTTACAAGAAAAGATAAAGGAATCAAAAAAAACCACTGCTCTAGATTTTCTCTCTCCTATTTACTTGCTTCTCCCTCAGAAAAGATCTCTCTCCTTTCCTTTACAACTGAACGGTTATTTATAGGGAGTTACATAGTGGATGACAGTTAATCTGTCCTTTATTTTCGGATATGGCTTGCGACATTCTCGCAACCTTACAAATGTTAATCTCGCAAACTCTCTAATTTTCGCAGGACCATCACATTTTTCTCATGATTTAGCTGACGTCGTTTATTATTTCGTTTCTCAAGTTGTTTTGCGACACTGCTGTGTTGTGTTGTTAATAATTTCGCTGAGGCATTACTGTTGCGAGATTCTGATCCTACATGCTGAGTTAAATTTTTGTGCACATTCCAAATATTCAGAATAATTCTTATCCAACATGGATGATGAAGAGTATAATTTCACAGTCTTTGTGATCCTTCGGGCCTCTGGCTTTCAGAGAGCAACCAAATCAACTCCCCCATGATCAACCGGTGCATCCAATAATTGCTTCCTCTAAAATATCTAGCTATAATGCTGATCTTTCGGAGGTAATAAAGAATGCAAGATTGGGGGATAAAAAAAACAATTGGGGGATATAAGAAAATGATAAAAATTGGATCCAGATATCAATTCGGGGTCACTCCTTATGTAAGTATTTTACGTATTACCTAATCTACCCCTCACTAATCAGGATTAGTGATTAATAATAATTAGTAAATTCATAAGATTTTTGATAAATGATTAGTGTGTGTTTTATTTGAATTTGGGTGAGTGAGGTGAGAGTAGAAGGAGGGGAAAATATTTTTGAGTGGAAATTTTTTTGTGAAAATGGAAGATGATTGTGAGGAGAGAATTGCAGCTGCTGAATCTTTAGCTCAACTACAACAAGGAGCTAACGACAACAACTCTCAATTGCAACTCTTTGTTAAGCCAACACCCTTGAATGATTATTTTGACGAGTATGGAGATTTTTTCGAAGAAGCTACACAAGAAAGTAAACTTGCACAACATGCAAGCATCCCCAATACACAGGTAAAGCTGCTAGAAGGTTGAAAAATCGATTTTTTTCTTTAAACCCGCCATTTTTTCAACTGTAAAAACCTCGATGCCGGCATGGAAATGGTATGAATACCATGCCGGCAGACTCATTACCAGCATGGTATTCATACTACGACCATGCCGGTAGAGCGATATCCCCCATTTTGAATATTGATCTGGCATAGTATTCTACCAAAAAACTATGTCGGTATGCAGTTAACCTTTTTTACCTACCAAGGAAAATACTACGGAATTTTCAACCGGCATGGTTTCATTGATAGGTTACCATGCCGGAATTGCATGAAAAAACATACAGGAAACATTTCCATCTAAAACCAAATACCGGCATGGTAAATTAATAAACATCAACGCTGGAACCCCGTATCGGCGTGGTACCATAAATATCAAGAATGCCGGCAGGGCAACCGTCGTTGTTAAGTTTCAAATTTACAATGCCGGTACCTACCAAAAAACATACAGGACTAAAGCATTACATATCAATTATTTTTAATGCCTGAAGCGTGTATCGGCTTGGGACAATAAATTACGAGAATGCCGACACCTTTGCTTCCGGCGTTGCTGTCTAATGAATCTTTTCTGCCGGAATATGTTTCAAATTTGGTCTTCAGTTTTGATTAAGTTCGACTATGTCGGAACATTGGTTGAGATTGCCGGTACGGGTTTCCGACATAGTGTTTTAATTTCGTTTGGAACTAATTTTCATTCGATCTTTAGGTGGTGACATATATTGATCCAACAAATGCAAATCCGCTTCATCGGGATACGTCGGAATACTATAAAATACCTCCGGTATGTGACCAAAGAATACTTTTCACCTAGTATCTTGAACTTTACTAATGGATTGCTAGTAATGAACCTTCTAATGAACGTGAAATTGATCTTATGTAGGGAATATTAGATCGAAATTAAGCAATCGCTTGGGATAAAAAGACGGCTCTTAAGAACATGTGTGTGTTGGTGAGGAATATCGATGGTTTAAAGAGGCGTTTTGAGATGGCTTGCGAGAGAAGTGGGAAATACAAGGAGAAGAATAGCCACAAGAGAAAGGATTATGTATATCCAAAGAAGACTAATAGGGTATACAAGACTCGTACGAGGAAGAATAATTGCCCGTTTAAGCTTGTATTCCGTTTAAATGACATGAACAATTGGGATTGTGAGGTTTTGTGTGGCTGTCATAACCACCGGGATCCAAAATATTTTGTTGGTAACTCCCTAGTTGCGAAGATAAAACCTCATGAGTTCGAGGATGTAAATAGATTGACCAAAGCACTTATCAAACCGAAACAAATTCTCAGAGGCTTCACGGAAAAGGATGAGTCTAACATGTCTTATCTACGTACAATTTATAACACACAAGCAACTATTAGAAGGGTGGAATGGAAAGGGAGGCCAGTTATGCAAGAATTTGAGAAGATAACTTGGGATTACAACTACACGCGTATCATTAAAAGAGGGCCGGACGAGAAGCCCCTTCACATATTCATTTCTCATCCTTTGCTTTCACAATTGGCAAATACATGTTGTGGTGTTCTTTTGATGGATTGTACCTACAAGACAAACAAATACAATATGCCATTGTTCAACATCGTGGGACAAACCTCGGACAAGGTAACATACACATTTGCTTGGTATTTAATGGAAAACGAGAGGGACTATAATTATCATTAGGCATTACGACAATTGAAAGAAATACCTGACGTCTTCCCGGACGCACAAAATTTCCTATGTACGTATCATATACGTCAAAATATCATAAAAACTTTCCATGCCTTGTTTGAACCCACTAAGGCGGATATTAAGGAGAGAATGATTGTTCAACTAGAGGAAGATGTTCGAAAGAACAAACTATCCCTCGAAGAAGAAGAAGATGAGAGAGGCAAGATAAATGAGCGAGTGGACAAGAACATGCGGAAAATCATAAAAAGTGGTTGGAATTTCTAAGATATTCGGAGAAATTTTATTGGTCTCTTACCCAGGTTATGTACGAAAAGAGATTGGAGAAGTTTATTGACGATTGGAACGAAGTTTATCCGATTGCCGTATGGTATTGTCGGACTCAATGGTTGGATAAGTTCAAGGAAAAATTTGTGCGTGCATGGACAAACCGGTATAGACACTTCAAGAGTGAAGCAACTAGTGCAGCAGAGTCCGCTCATGGTAGATTTAAAGATCTCATCCAGTCCGGTCAAGGCAATGTGGTTACGGTCACCGAGGCAATGGAGCAATACTTTAAGGATGATATCAATAGGATCAAGGAGTCTTTTGAGAAAATCTCAATGGAAAGGATGACTAAATTTCTTCTTTATGGTAAGTTGCTCCAAGGAATAGAATTCAACGTCTCTCATTGGGAAATAAAACATATGATGAGACAAATGGAATATGAGAAAAATTACGGAAAACCGGGTGATGTGTGTATTTGTCCCGACATGTCTTCATTGGGGCTTCCGTGTCGTCATATGCTTGTGAAGCATGAAGAAGTGATACCTATTGAGGTTATTGATCCGTTTTGGAAGCAACTATCTTTCGACCCTCCCCCTTCGGGAGATCCCGGGCAATTTCCATGGGATACGAACGAAGCAAAGGAATTCTTCGAAGCTTACTCACGTGGAAACTTGGTAATCCGTCAAGTCTTGTTGACCCAACTAAGACTAATTACTCGTTCATGGATCGCACAAAGCGAAGAGCCAAGAAATGGAGATCCAATAGGTAGACCACAAACTAAAACGTCAAGGAGCAAACAAAAGGTATAACTGAAAGAAATGACTCAACGTGAAGAAGAACGCGCGGCAAGTAAGAAACGAGACCTAACCGCGTGTGAGATTTCGGAACAAAGGTTCGTGGAAGCGCAGGTTCCAAACAAAAGAGGTAGGTCGGGGAAGGAACCACTATCAAGTTAACAACAAAATAAGGATTCCGTATCCACACCAAAAGCCAACTCATCTGAGGTTCCAATGAAGAGGGGTAGGCCTCCAAAGGTATCAACATCAAGTTACAAAGAACAACAAGGTGAGCATTCTGAAGCCATACCCATAGTCGATCTAGCGGAGGTTCCAACGAAAAGGGGTAGGACTCCAAAAGTATCAACATAAAGTGGCAAAGAACAACAAGGTGAGCATTCCGAAGACATACCCATAGTCGATCTAGCGAAGGTTCCAAGGAAAAGGGGTAGGAATCCAAAGGTATCAACATCAAGTGACATAGAACAACAAGGTGAGCATTCTTAAGCCATACCCATATCCGATCTAGCGGAGGTTCCAAGGAAAAGGGGTAGGCCTCCAAAGGTATCAACATCAAGTGACATAGAACAACAAGGTGACGAGGCAAAGGTGGTGACAAACCCAAGTGATAGCAAAGTTGATGTAGTTTTAGTTCCAAGGCGAATGGGTAGGCTAAGGATGTACGGACTCCCATCACATATCGAAGACAGTGGAAGTGTAGAGATTTCAAAGGATGGTTTGGATATAATCAAGTTAGAAAAGGGTAATATGAAGATGTATAAGGATCCCAGAACAGGTAGGACAATTAGAAGTTATCATACCAAGATACAGTGTTACATATACCAACTTCCTGAGGTTATTCGCGAGTATATTGTATATACAGATGATGTCGATGGAGATGGAAATTGTGGCTATCATGCTGTGACAGAACAATTAGGAATCTTTGACACGACGGTTAGTAGAGGTATGACACCATGCCGATATGCTAGAAAGAGGATGGCCGAACAACTTGTGAACAAGAGGAGATTTTATGAACAATTGCTTTGTGTAGGCGAGGGGTTTGATGATATGCATGCTCAAGTATTAGGGCCCGAGCAAGAGATGAACTTTCTTCCTTCTCAATATTGGATGAGAATGCCGCTTTGTGGGCATCTAGTGGAGGATATATTTAGATGTGTTGTTCATTATTTTACCCCCACCGTAGAAGTAACATTTACCCCAAAGTAGCAAAAATGCGAAGGATCCCTTAAGAAGAGAAGAGTTGTTTTGGCGTTCGTGAACGGTAATCATATCGTTATTCCAAAACTCAAGGAAAATTGTCCATTGCCACCTGTTTGTGGGATGGTAAAAAATAAGGATCTAGATCCAAATATCTGGAAGGGATGGATGGCATTGTATTAGGAAATCACCAATTTTGGGATGCATTGGCCTTATCAAAGAAACCTCTTCAAGAGGAGGAGATTCAAGTTAATATGTGTGGAAGCGATGATGAGTAATTTCGATATATGTGGTTCACTAATACGCAACCTATTCTTTTTTTGGAAGTTTGAATTGTAAACATTAAATCATATTTTTATGCTTTTGCCGGCATAGTTGTGTTTTATAATTATCACGCCGGAACTTTGGTGTCGGCGTAGATTGTTGTTTTGAAATCATGCCGGAAATACAGAAAAACATCCAGAGAAATCAGTAAATTCGCCGGCATAGAAGTTAACACATAACAGTGTCGGTTTTCTACCAAAAACATATTTTCCAAGGATATTGCAGACCACCGACATAGTATCCAAACACAGTTGAATACCGGAACTCTTTCATTTAGGAGAAAACTTAGAAATTTATGTGATCTTGCCACATTCAAACTCTGTAAAAGAGGTAATTTGACACAAGTTTATCAACATAATATATACAATAACAATACTAGATTGTATACCAGAACAAACTCCAAAGTTATGTGGTTCCAAACCGAAAACAAATCAAACATAAACCAAGTCAAGCAAAGAGTTTAGAAAAACACACAAACAAACACATTGTTCAAGACTCACAAACAAACATAAACCAACACTAGATTTTTCAAACCAAACTAATACTATAGAAGAAACACACGATCACTCGGTTCTTGGCTTCTTGTGTACCCTCTTATTCCTTTCGCCCCACAAGTATTTTGCCTTTGTATCTTCAATTTTGTCTATCTTTTGCTCGACGTTCTCCATTTCTTTCTGGGTCAACACCTCTCCTTTCTTGTTCTTATTCTTAAAGAACTTTGACAAATTTCCAATCCCCTGACGCTGTTAAGGAAATTTTAAACATGTACTTAGTATGTACAATTGTATAAGTTCATAGATATAGATTAAAAGAATAGTAATGAACAAGATGTACGTACCAACAACGTAACGAGCTGTAGAAGTGTGGGTACAATTTCCGGAGTTGTGGAGGGACGTGCTGGTGGTGGAGGTACATCTACTATATCCGGGCGTACAACATAAGGATGCGAGAACTTCCGATGGCCTATTAGGAAGGTTGGTTCACTCTCATAACCGTTCTCATCCAATTCCCAATCATCCCTATCCAACACAAGTTCTTGTTCTCCCCTTTCACTCCAATGTGCAAGAATAGGTTTAAGGTCGTATACTATGAGAGTATGGTTTTTATTTTATTGGCATTGAGGAAAGTCATGAGAGAATTTCTGATAAGATGTATCCATGAGATCTTTCTGCTTGTATCCAAGTTGGCGCATTACACGGCTAGGGTTGTGCATAACAAATCCTTTTGGATGAAATAACGATCCATTGTAAAATGAAACATTGTCACGCCTTTGCAAGTAAACTCCACTGGCATTCCTGTATGGGTCAAACACAACATCTTGGACAGCCACCGAGTCCAAATCCAATCTCATTGCACATAACCTTTTCTTGTTATTGGGCCTCGGAGTATTTTCGAAGAAGTATTTCTTACCTAGAGGCTTATTATGTTGATATTCAGTGAAAGCACTCAATCCTTTATACCGTATAAACAATTTTGGAAAGTGTTCATAAGCCCACACCTATGCCAATGAAAGATCGTTCCAATGAAATGTATAAGAAAATAAATAATTGGAAATTAACAAATTTATTGAAAACTATCACAAAATAAGTAGTTCACTATACCTGAATTACAGTGAAATTCCCATTAAATTGACGAGCGTTCTCCTTAGAACCTCGACGCATTTCTGCCAAAAAATGTGCCAAGAAAGCAGTGCCTCATGAATACTCACGAACCTTTTCCAACGGATCCAAGTAGTGTAGGTTGGTCATATGCACCCTGTTACCATTAACGTCAGGGAATATAGCGGTTCCTAAGATGAACAACATATAAGCAGCGGAAGTTTGCTGAACTTGTTCAGGATTCAATTCCTTGTTCTTCGTATTCCCAAACAATTCAATGAGTTTGACGAATGTGATAGTCTTTGTCTGGGAACGGTTTGTCTTTTACATATTTTCCAAAGTGGGTTCCTTGTCCCATCCAAACAACTTTTTAGTCATCTCATAGATCTTGTCCCATCCTAGGTCCTTAGAGTCATCTCCTACCTTAACGTCTTTCCCAATAACCTCAAGACCTATTATCCTTTAGACATCTTCAGGGATAACGGTCATCTCGCCAAAATGAAAATGCATGGTATCAGTTTCACCAAAAAACCTCTCCAAAAAACAGTTCGCCGTGACGGTATCAGTGGCCACATAATTGTTTATCGCGGGATACAACCCAGATGCTTTGACTACTTCTTTAACAACGTCACACTCAAGCTTCAAAGGACATACATCCGATTGTTGATGGTGACTAACACGGAAGGCTTTCTTGTGGTCCTATAAAAACACACCAAACTTAATTAAATTCACTCGACCACAGATAAATAATATAATAAGAAGATGCAAACGTCTTACATAAGTTTGATAGATCCAACGATCCCAAGAGTGTTTGTAAGCAAATAAGAGTTGTGGGTTTATCGTTTCACCCCAATGTTTGCCATCATCGCGATCTGGAATCATGTCATATTTATCAGGAAGGTGGGTTGGGGGTGCCTTTTCATTATCCTTAGGGGCTTCAACTTCGACACCAGTTTGTCCTAAGCCACCTTCTTGTGAGGATGATCCACCTGCTCGTTCCGGTACAGGTAATTGTTCCCACTCATCATCATCATCACTGATGGTTGAGTCTCTTATAGGTTGATCCCGAATTGTGACCTTAGCAGTAGCCGGATCAGGACGGCTACGTAAGTAGATTAAACATTACTAACAATATAATCTTCACTACTATGACGCATAACTAATATAATCTACTCTTATAGAGTCATCATTTCAAGTGTCAAATTTGCAAGTCACCTTCGCATCTAGCCATGGACTGTCCTTTTATTTATTCAAAGTATAGAAATTGTGATGGGACACGCCGGTTTCGGATTGCAAAAACTGATGATGCTGAAAATGGAAAAAATTTCCTAAGGTGTTTGAATCACCCGAAGTGCGATGAGTTTCAATGGTTTTACAAAGATGTTGAACTGGCAGAGTCAAGAGAAAACCACAAGGTCCAATGCTAGCCTATCGATGGGTGTGATGGGTGTTATATGAAGGAAAGGGAATATGTTGAAAGAGAAGAAGAACCAATGAAGATGATCCTTGACACCCCCATCCCGGACGATGTCTTCGAACAGATTCGGGAAACGCTCAAAGGTTCCGCAATTGTTGAAAAGGGATGGAAATAGATAATCTTTAACCAAATGTAATTCATTTTATGTTTTTTAGCATGTTTTAATTTGAAGTTGCAAATCCAATGTAATAGACTACTTAGGAATGAAATAAAAGAGTATTCGAAATGGATTTATACTCAAAACTAGCAGAGTGCCGGCATAGAAGCAACCAAGCTTACAGTGTCGGTTTTCTGTCAACTATGAAAATTTGAAAAAAATCATAAAACCGGCATATATTTTAGAAAAAACGACTATGCCGGTACCTTCCAATTTCTATACAGGAACATGAAATTTTTAATCTTCTAGTTCCGGTATGGTTTTATAAAACATTTCATTGCCGGTACCAGGAACCGGAAATGAACTGTAATTTCCGTGCATGCCGGAACCAGTACCGGCGTTGTTGAACCTAAGCTTTTCCATGCCGGCAGAAGTCGTAAATAAATCTTGCAAAAATAACATTTCACTAGAAATCTAAACATGTTCAACATAAAGCAATCACTAGAAATCTAAACATGTTCAACATAAACCAAACAACTGGATTCTGCTTAAATGTTCTTAATCCAGGTAACATAAACTAAACGCAAACCAAACAACTAAAGAGTTAACCATGAGATACAAACGAAAACAAGTTTGGAATTGTTCCAGACATAACAACCACCATCCAGAGAAGAAACACAACTAAATAGTGAATCACTTGGTTTTTTGCTTATTTTATGACGGTTTCTTCTTAATTTCCCCGAACAAATCTCTTGAACTAGGGTCGGCTTCTTCAATTTTATCAATATTCTCCACGACTTCCTTCACTTCTTCATTGGATAGCCCCTCTCCTTCATCGTACTTGCAACATAACTGTTTCCTCAACTTGCCAAGCCGACGCCGCTAGTTTCATACATACAACACATAATTAGTATGTATATGCTAATATAAGATTATGTGTACATTAAACGACTAAGTAATTAACAATACTTACTAGCAATCCAACGGTCTTATTAAGTTGGGCGATCGTAGGTGGTGCCTGTGCGGGAGTTGGAACGGGAGGGTATTTTTGGGGTAGAACTTGGACGTCATTCGGGTGGACAACAAAAGGATGTGACCATTGCAGGTAATCTTCCATGTAGTCGTCATCAACCTCATCACTGTTTTCCACAAGCTACCACTTATCCCCTGACTAATATCTACCAAACGACGTGGTTCCCTATCCCTCCAATCTGTTGGATCCGGTTTTGGATGATACTCTACATGCAACCGATTAGGAGTTGAAAAGCACCAAGAAAGGTCAAAAACAAAACATTGAAAAGAGTCCGTATTGAAATGAGATAATTCCTTATATCCAAGTTGGCGCATCACACGTGTAGGATTGGCCAAAACGTATCCTTTTGGGTGGAACAACGGCCCATGGTAGAATGCAACGTTACCAAACCTCAAAACTTGGTGGTTTACTCTAACCCCCTTGTAAGGGTCGAGCACAACATATTTGGTACTCATCGTGTCCAAATCCAATCTCATATCGATAAGTGGACCCATGTTACCGGGCTTTGGAGTATTGTTGAACTCGTATCTCTTAGCTATAGCCGTATCGGGTTCGGGAAGGTCTTTGATCTTCAAGGAACCAGTCCTTGAACAAGGTTGGAAAGTTTTCATAAGCCCACACCTATTCCAAGGTGAAGCAATAAGTTTTGTTTTTAAGTTCACGATAAGGGTACATGTGAACAATAAACAAAATAACATAAGTTTAAAAACAAAATTACCTGCAGTAGAGTGAAATTCCCGAAAAATTGGTTGGTTTTAGCCTTAGAGGACCTTCTCATCTCCGTCATCAAATGTGCCATTACCGCGGTGCCCCAAGAATACCCATATACATCTTCCAACAGATCCAAGTACTGAAGGTAGTTCGCACTAAACTTGTTGCCATTAGTATCAGGGAATACCCTAGTTCCCAAGATGTATAACAGGTATGCAGCGGCAGTATAACGAATTTTTTAGGGTCTCATCCATCCTCCAAACTTCTTTGCTTTGTGTTTTCAAACTTCTTCTTAAGCAACGTCAACTTGATTGTCTTTGTCTTACCAGACGCGGATTTATAAAAGATCTCCACAAAAGTTTTGTAGTCTCAACCAAACAGCTTGTTAGTCAGAGCGTGCAACTTTGACCATTCTAGGTCCAGAGACTCAACTCCTTCTACAATTGATTTGCCGATAACACTCAAGCCTAGAATGTTCTGAGCATCTTCAGGGATGAAGGTCATCTCCCCAAAAGGGAAGTGCATGGTATCGGTTTCACCATTATACCTTTCGACGAAGCAATTGACAGTCACGAAATCAGGTTTCACATAATTTTCAACCAAAGCATATAGACCCGAATACATTACTATTTGTTGGACCTCTTCACATTCCTCGGGCAATTTCCAACAATCCGCGGCTTGGTTTCGGCAAACACGCACAACCTTCTTATGATCCTACAATTATGAGACAATACAATTACGATATTTTACATAAATACACAACAATTCATATGCACAAGATAAAAAAAAATGCTTACATAGGTTTGATAGATAGTACGAGCCCACGAGTGCTTGTATCCAAATAGTGTTTTCGGTTCCGGAGCTTCACCCCAAATTCTACCACGTTCAAGGTCAGGTATCATGTCATTAATATGAGGAAGGTGGGAACCTTTAACTTTCACTTTTCCAGTGCCCTTCTTGCCATTGCCTTGTGTTGGTTGTTTACTTGGCCCACCAACTTCGCTTTGGCTTGCTAATTGACTTGGAGGAACCACATTATCTTCATCCTCACTTTCCTCTTCATCTTGCTCATCTTGATCATCGTGGTCACGGATTACAACTCGACTACGGTCACCACCACTCTCCCAAATTATCCCTCTTGTCTCAGCCCCCAAACGCTTTTTGCGACCTTCATGTTTCCCTCGAGGAGGGAGAGATTGAGGAGTATGAAGACCGTCCTTCCTTCTTATCTTAGTGACCGCATCTTTAGTTTTTATTTTGTTAGCTTCCTTGGCTTTTGACCTATATCATAATCACACGAAATGAATGTGAGACAACTCACTTTCAGTTTTTGTACCGGCATTGACTTACTTAAACTAACCACGCCGGTTAAGTGTTCCGGCAGTGAACATTGACTATCGAGGATGCCGGTAGTCATATGTAATTCTCCTCGATATCAAAAGACTACTACCGGCACTCTTGAAATAAATCAATTTCATGCCGTAACTTTTTACTGGAGAACAAATCAATCTAAAAGCTATGTCGGTATAGGTGACAAATTCTTATGTTTTCCTGTATGTTTTAAGTCCACTACCGGCATTCTCGAATTATTACAAAAGAATGTCGGTACCCAAAACCGGCATATAATGTAACCTAAAATCTATGCCGGTACTGGTGACAAATTCATAAACTCTCCTGTATGTTTTAAGTCCACTACCGGCATACACAAATTATTATTAAAGACTGCCGGTACTAAAAACCGGCATAGACTTCGACCCAAATTCTATGCCGGTAGGGAAAATTCAGTTTCAGGTGAATCTGGGGTTGGAAACGGCATTGCATTCATCCAAGATTGAATGCCGGAACACAAAACCGGCATTGTATTCATACATGTTCCAGTGCCGGTACTCACTGAAACTCAACTGTTTCAGTTAGGGTTCGCGATTCTAACCTAAACCCATTGCTATAAATCGATTTAAACACTCATAAAGTAGTTTAAAATCACTTACCTTCTCATAGAAGCCATGGTTGCGAGAGGTTGATTTTCCGAATCTTCTTCTTCTTGCTCTTGAGAAATCTTAGAAATTATTTGTTCCTGTTTTTGTTGAGCAATCGATTTTGAGTTCGATTGGGCATTTGTTTTCTTTCGTGGAGGCATTGTTTATGATTCGGGTAGGTTAGTCGACGAATAAATTTTTGAATGGACGATTAATTGACGAAGAACGGATGAAGAACGATGAAAAAAATTCAAAACCTAACCCTAAGAGTGTCGGTAGTGAATTGAGAGAATGGGGGATATGTTTTGGTTTTTTGATTTTTATGTTTTAGGAGAAAGGGTATAATGGTCTTTTCATAATGTTTTTTAATTAATCAAAGGGTATTTAGTATTTTCATACCCAAAAATCACCCCTTAGCACACACCATGAGTTGGGGGAAGTAATCAATATCCCCCAATTACTTTTTTTATCCCCCAATTGCGCATTCGCAATAAAGCCGTGTATTTCAGTTTCAGAAAACGTTTCCCTAATCTAAATCCCATTTAAAGAAAAATTTGGTCCACTCTATGCGGTATGAACCTCTAAGGGACGCAAGGCCCGGACGGATTCCAACCTAATTTTTCAAGGAAAATTGGAAAATCATGGGACCGAAAATAATCCATTCTATTCAGGATTCCTTTAGGACATGGGAGATGGTTCAAGAGTTTAATCACTTTTTATCACGCTGTAGTAGTCTACACTACAATGGAGGAGAATTATAGATCTGAGGTTGGATTAAGATGAGAAGAAGATAAGAATAGAAGGAAGAAGATAACAGGAGAGGTTGAGAGCAAGTAAGAGAGAAAAGATTTTTATTATTAATTTTCTAGGGAATCCAAAGATAGGCCAGATACAAATATATCCCATTGGTTCCAACCACACAACTAGCCACACACATACACAGAGATTTATACACCCCTACAATTAATCAGGGCACCCTATGAATAGTGAGGTTCATGATAAATACCCCTTACTTCAAAACATTCTTGTCCTCAAGAATGAATTTGGGAAACTGTTGTAGTAAGGATTCCTTGTCTTCCCATGTAGCATCAGCCTCTGAAGAATGAGCCCAGTGAATAAGAACCTGATCCACCATCTGCTAATGTTTCTTGGCAGTCCGGGAGGATAGCACCTGAAGTGGGGTGACCTTCATGCATCCCTTGGAGTCTAAGGATGGAAGTATGGTTTGGGGAAGTAGTCCTGCTCCAAGTTTTGGCTTTAACTGAGATACATGGAACAGTGGATGAATTCTAGAATTTGGAGGAAGTTGAATCTTGTATGCCACCTTCCCTAACTTTGCAAGGACTTGATATGGACCAAAAAACTTGGCAGATAACTCTAAATTCTTCCTGAGCTGCACTGATGTCTGTCTGTAAGGTTGCAGTCTCAGATAAACCCAATCACCAATCTGAAATTTGCTTTCAGTTCTATTTTTATCAGCTTGCTGCTTCATTATATGCTGAGCTTCTTCAAGGGTAGACTTGAGAATGATTCCCATGGCATGTCTTTTCTGTAGATAGTCCTCTACAACAACATTTGGGGATGTATTATGAGAAAATAGACCAAATTGTTGGGGACTGTAACCATACAAGGCTTGAAAAGGAGTGATCTTAAGGCTTGAATGATAAATAGAGTTGAACCACCACTCATCTAAGGAAAGCCAGCTAACCCATTTAGTAGGTCTGTAACTGGTCATGCATCTCAAGTAAGACTCCAAACATGCATTCACTCTTTCTGTTTTCCCATCAGTTTGTGGGTGGTAGGCAGAGCTCATATGTAATGATGTTCCCATCTTAGTGAATAGATCTTTCCAAAAGTTACTCAAGAATACATTGTTTCTGTCAGATACAATGGTAGAAGGCAACCCATGTAACTTAAAAATGTTATCAAGAAATACCTTAGCCACTGATGAAGCTGTGAAGGGATGACTGAGTGGTAGGAAGTGGAAATATTTGGTGAATCTGTCCACTACCACCATGATAACTTCCTTACCTTCTGATTTTGGCAATCCGGTGATAAAGTCCATTGAAATGTGCTTCCATGCCTGGTCTGAAACAGGAAGAGGTTGCAGCATCCCTTCTGGGGCAGTATGAGGTACCTTATGTTGTTGACAGATGTCACACTCCTTGATATATTGAAGCAAGTCCTTTTTCATTCCCATCCAATGAAAGTAAGTCTTGGCTCTTTGGTAGCTGGCTTGAGTACCTGAATAACCTCCAATAGAAGAAGAGTGAATGTCTGCCATTACCTGGTGTCTTAAGTTTCCAATGGAGCCAATGTATACTCTGTTTTTGTATATTAGCACACCTTGTTGTAGAGAGTAGTGGATCTTTCTTTCAGGTGACACTGTCAGTTGTGGAATTAACTCAAAAGCTAACTTATCTGAGGAATAACTTGCTTGCACCTCACTCAGCCATGTTGGTTGTAGTTGAGTGATTAACTGACAGTGAGAGAAATCAGAGTGGGAAAATCTGGATAAGTCATCAACTACCTTATTCTCTACATCCTTTTTGTAGCACACTGTATAATCATAACCCAGCAATTTGGAAATCCACTTCTATTGCACAATGGTATGAAGCTTCTGTTCTAAGAAATACTTCAAGCTTTGATGGTCTGTAAAAATGGTGAAATGGTTTCTCATTAAATAAGGCCTTCACTTTGTTACTGCCATGACCACAGCAAGGAGTTCCTTTTCATAAGTGGACATAGATAGAAATCTGGACTTCATGCCTTTACTGAAATAAGCAATTGGCTTCCTGTGTTGCATCAAAACTGCTCCAAATCCTGTATCACAAGCATCGGTTTCCACTTCAAATGGTTGAGTGAAGTCAGGAAGGATCAAAACTGGGGTGGTAGTAATAGCTTTCTTGAGAGACTCAAAAGCAGATTGGGCTTCAGCGTTCCACTTAAAGTTTTCCTTCTTCAATAGGTCTGTTAAAGGCCTGCAAATGACTCCATAACCCTTGAAAAATTTCCTGTAGTAACCAGTGAGTCCTAGGAATCCCCTAAGTTCTTTTAATGTGGTGGGTGTAGGCCAATTAACCATGCAACTAATCTTGGCAGGGTCAGCAGCTAAGCCTTTACCTGTGATGATGTGGCCTAAGTACTCTGCTTCGTTTTGGCCAAAGGTACACTTGCTGAGCTTGGAAAATAAGGAGTGGTCTTGTTAGTTCTTGAGTGTAACCTCCAGATGCTTCAAATATGTGTCCATGTCAGGACTATACACCAAAATGTCATCAAAGAATACTAATATGAACTTCCTCAAATGTGGCCCAAAAACATCATTCATCAAGGACTGGAAGGAAGCAGGTGCATTGGTTAATCCAAAAGGCATCACCATGAACTCATAATTCCCTTGATGTGTCTTGAAAGCTGTCTTGTAGGTATCTGGTGGATAAACTCTTATTTGATGATATCCAGCCCTAAGATCAATTTTAGAGAATACCTTGGACCCAAATAATTCATCTAGTAATTCTTCAATTATGGGTATGGGATATTTGTCCTTGACAGTAGCTTCATTCAATCTCCTATAGTCCACACAGAATCTCCAACTGCCATCCTTTTTTTTGACTAGAATAACTGGTGAAGAAAACGGGCTATGGCTATGTTGAATAACACCTGATTTTAACATTTCTTGTACAAGTTGCTCAACCACCTCTTTTTGTAGGTATGGTATTCTGTAGGGTCTTTGATTTGGAGGGGTGGTGAGAGGTTTTAAGGGAATGTGATGGTCATGAGTTCTAGAAGGAGGTAACGAAGTAGGTTCTTGAAAGATAGACTCATATTTGTGTAATAAGGGTTTGATGGGGTCAGGTACTTCAACTTGGTGTTTGATAGGTTTTTAAGAAAGCCTACAACTACACCTGCAAGTATACATGGTCGAATGTAGCTAGTGATGGGAAGAAAGGGAAAGTCCTCAGGGACTTGGAGGGTGCAAATGTTGTTCCATACGCAAGTTCTCTAAGGGATTTGTTGTATTCCCCAACTGTAGACCAAGATCTAGACATGATTTGGCTCAAAAGCTAAGTAACTATGTTACAAAGCCCAAAATTTGGTTTTTAATGGGTTTGGATTTTTGGGAAAAATTTGGTTTTTTTTTTTAATTGGGAGCAAAAATTTTGGTTTTAGTATTGGGAGCAAGCCCACATTGGTGGGAGAAATTGCTTTTCCAAGGGAAGGTGAACAAGCCCACAATGTGTATGCAAACTGAAGCCCAATGTAGCTTTTGAGATAGCCCAATTGTTGCTTGTTTGGTCTGCGGCCCAGTTGGGCTTTTAAAAGTTCAGTTTTTCTAATTTAAAACAACAGGCCCAAATCAATCTAAAACCACAAGCCCACAAGAAATTAAACAAACAAGCCCACAAGAAATTAATTACAAACCCAACAGAAAATATAAGCCCAAATGTTGGGTTTAATATTACAAGCCCACAAGAAAAATGGAAGCCCACAGTTTGGGTTCTCTTAATGGGTTTACGCTTACCTGTGAAGCACAGCTCAGCTGTTCAGTTTGGTTGCAAAAGCCCAGTTGGGCTTTGGATCATCCTAAGCTTTGGCTTCAACACTCAAGGCCCAGTTGGGTTTGGTTCAATTTCCTCTCCTTCTGCAGCTTACAGCCCAGTTGGGCTTGGTTCAATCAGTTCACTTCACAAGCCCAGTTGGGCTTTATCTTACACCAGCTGCAGCAGCTTCAGCAGGCAGCAGCAGCAGGGAACAGCGACAGGAGCACAGCAGCAAAAGCAGCAGCATCTCCACAGCAACAGCAGCAGGGAACAACAACAGGAGCACAGCAGCAATAGCAGCAGCGTACCTGGTGACTCAAAGAAGAGAATGAGTTCTCAAAAATTTGGAATTGAGACAGTTTCAAACAATATTGATACCAGTAAGCAACTAAGAGTAATTTACTTCATGGCAATGAGTTATTTGGACTGACAAAGGGGTTGACACAATATGCAGTTATGGATAAAGTGCAAAAGAGAAGTGACCTAGCAAAACAAGACACACAACAAAATACTTACAACTACTAGAACAGAAAAAGGGAAATGATGGATATGAACTTCAGTTACACTACAATAAAAAAAACAGGACAAGATGTATGAATTGATGCAGCTTCAAAAGTATGTCTAAGATGCAGCTACTATAAGATACAACTACAGGATGGCAGTCAAGACAGTAAGAGAACAATGGCTTCACAACCTTTAACACTACTAAGAAAACAATGTGTTACAGGACATGGAAACTCAGGGTTACAACATGAGATATCTTACAGGATATGTTACAGGACATTGGCTTCACTAAAATCTACAGCATGAGATGCAAGATGAAAGAAAACACAAGAAAAATTAACAGATATGCTAAAGATACTCACAGGACTTATGATGCAGGTGACTTAAACTAAATGTGAGATAAAACAATGATGCAATTGACTGAAGAGCTAAAACTACAACTAACAGTACAGCTAACACATATATACAAGTAGTATGCAAATGATGCAGAATTACACAGTTGCAGTAGTATGCTACAAAATAAATTAAACTATGAAAACTATGTGATATGGCAGGTGGTACTAATATGCAAATGGCAGAAGTTACACTAAGTCACAAAGTGCAGAAACTAAAAATCAAAAATTACAGCTAAAGATACAAAAGTAAGTTACACTAAGTTACACTAGCAATGACTGAAAAGAAAAAACTAAACAAAATATGTACAGGGTAAAGTAAAGAAAAAGAAAACAACAATGGCACCGCTACCGAGTCCCCGGCAGCGGTGCCAAAAACTTGGTAGGCTTTTAAGAAAGCCTACAACTACACCTGCAAGTATACATGGTCGAATGTAGCTAGTGATGGGAAGAAAGGGAAAGTCCTCAGGGACTTGGAGGGTGCAAATGTTGTTTCTACTTTTCTAGTGACAGTGGGAATGAATTTTGTGTTGTATTGAAACACAACTGAGCTGTTTTGGTATGTGACTGAAATAGTGACAAAAAGTAATGGTAACAGTGGCAGGGTACTAAGGCTTCAAATCCACCATTTTACCTATGCTAAGGAAATCTCAGTTCAATACTGCTCTTGTCCCTTGTTAGTTATCAGTCAGCTTCTAGGCTTTCTGACTAACTAGATGGCAGTGGAGGTTCTATGCCTGCTGCTCATCAAAGGGTTGGGTTAGAAAGGAGGCTAAAGGCACTAAGATAATTCTAAACCTTGTGATAGTTGGGGCTCTCACACTGCAACTACCCGCAGAGAAGCCACTTAGGTGTTTTAACAACCTAAAGGATGTTCTTTGATTAAGACTATCCTAAACATTTCAGCACAACAAGCACAATATCTAGCTTGGATTGAATTAGCAGAAGCATCATGATTTCATCTCCCCCTTAGCAATTAAACTAGAACATGATGAATTGAACAACTGAAATTTAAAATGAACTGATATTGAAAACAAAATTAACAGTTGAGGTCCTGGCTATTCCAGGCCTCTTGGTGGTGCTCTGGCTAGTCCAGGCATACCCACAACAGCACCAAACACCTTCTATTTATACCCAATTTACATAATTAGGGTTCATACACCCAATTCCCAAAAATACCCAAATACAGTTGAAATTAGGGTTTGTTGAATCTTACCCATACTTCTCTGATTTGCTTAATAGCCTTCGACCCATTCTTCTGCTTCCTCCCATGCTTCTTTGGTGCGAGTTGATGCCCTAATCCTTACCCCTACTCCAACTAATATTAACCTAATTCTTCACTGAGAGGAGAAGGTGAAGATGTAGGCTGATAATAGGTGGATAGAAGAGTGATGGTGATGTGTGAGGGTTTGTTTACTCGAGCTTTGCTCGAGTTGGTGGAGGCAGCAGGAGAAGGTGGTGGGAATGGTGGTGTGGCAGGGTATGGTGGTGTTGCATAGGGTGAGGGAGAAAGAGAAGAAGTCGATGGAAAATGGATTGGGGTGCGTTTGTTTTGGGTATAGGGTATTTGGTACTCGGGTGTTGAGCGGGTTTAGCAATTGTTGATGAACAGCGAGGATGCGACGTTGGATGCGAAGATGATGGATCGAT
Organism: Papaver somniferum; assembly: GCF_003573695.1. Classification (NCBI taxonomy): domain Eukaryota; kingdom Viridiplantae; phylum Streptophyta; class Magnoliopsida; order Ranunculales; family Papaveraceae; genus Papaver; species Papaver somniferum. The sequence goes on from NC_039358.1 coordinate 203,126,394, forward strand.
CTAACGGCGAGACAGAAGGAAGCGAGGAGCGACCGTTGGATGCGGAAGTACAACGAAACTGACGGCTCAAGATGGAGTTAGGTTCTGTAGTGTTTGACAGGAGCTTCAGACTTCGATGCACGACGATGAAGCGACCGTAGGATGCATCTGTGGATCCAATCTGACGGCTACGAGCTTAGGCAGGCTTTGGGCTTGGTCTTGGACTTAGGTTAGAGTTTGGGCTTAGACAATTCTGAGCCCACTTCTTCTTTAAGAACAAATTCTTCCTTCCAAGCCCACTTCTAGTTGATCCGGCTCTTGCAAACATCATTCTTCGCCGCCTTTCTGCGGGAGTCTTTGCCGTTTCTTTGCTCTTTTCACTTCGTGAGTTAACCAGGCTTTATTTAGTACCTAAAAATGCAAAATTAATTAAGAAAAGTATTTATTCTTGAAAACAATGAAAATACATAATATGGGATAAAATGGAGAATTAATGCACAAAAGATGAGTTAAATGCAAAGAAAAATATATAGAAATATGCACTTTTTAGCACTCATCAGTGTTCACAAGCAGTGAAGGAAAAAAGTCTACCAACCATCCCATGCTTATTCTTCTTAAGCCATTTGTGCATCTCACTACCAGAAATCATAGAAATTTGAGCAGAAGAAGTGTTACCTTGTAATGTGATGGTCTTTCCATTGGTGGTGAATGTCACAGTCAGCTTTTGGAAGTCAAAAGACATTGGGCTCATAGTCTTTATCCAATCAACACCAAGCACCATGTCACAACCCCCAAGTTTTAACAATCTCATGCCCCATTGAAACTCATGCTCCTGCATTGACCAGGTGAATGCTGAGCATTTGGCATCACTGACCATTTTGGTACCATCTGCAACAGCTACTAGTAGGGGATTGGCAGGAAAAATTTGGAGTCCACATCTGGATGCAGCCCCTGGGTCTAGGAAACTGTGTGTACTCCCACTATCTATCAAGATAGTCAATGATTGTTTTTTGTTAAAACCTTCAATCCGGATGGTATTTTGTGAGAAATTGCCAGCCAAAGCATGTACTGATATTTCTACCTCTTCTTTAGTGCCAGGTGAAAGTGGAGTATCACAAGGAGACTCCTCACCAGATGGAATTGTGTCCTCCTCATCCACAGCTAGCATAAAAAGTTGTTATTTAATGCACTTATGGCCAGCTTGGAAAACTTCATCACAGTTGTAGCAGAGACCCTTTTCCCTTCTTTTCCTCATGTCGGCATAAGATAATCTTTTAATAGGTGGTGGGGAAGGAGGGTTTGGACTGGAGAAATTCTTGTGGAGGGTACTAGGACTGGTAACTGGAGAAGGAAGGTTTCTTTGGGTGGTAAAATATAGTGGGGAGGGTTTATAAAAGTTTCTTGACTTCTTAGCAGCATTTTCAATTAGAGCTTCTTGCATCCTAGCTATGTATACTGCATTCGATAATGTTTTGGGAGAGAACATTTGCACATGTAGTCTTAGTTCCTCCTTAAGACCACTGATAAAGCTTGAAGTGAAGTATTCCTCTGTGAGGTGAGGATACTTGGCCAATATCAATGCCTTAAGCTCTTCAAAAATTTCTTGGTATTCCAAGACTGTTCCAATTTGGTGAAGCTTGTTAAACTCACCCACAATACCATCATGTCCTAATTCTTGAAAACGATTGCAAATATCTCTAAGGAAATCTTCCCACAAAATTAATGGCTTACCAATCTGATAATCTTGAAACCATACATCTTCCTTTCCTTCTAAGCCATATTTACCATTTGTAAATCAGACATATTATGCATAATAAAAAAAATTCTGCACTTGCGAATCCATGAGCGTGGATTGGTACCATCAAATTTAGGAAACTCAACCTTGAGTTTCGGTTGTTGGAATTGATTAGTTTCTGGATTTCCAAACAAATAACGAGGTTGGTTTAAATTGTTTTCACCTGAAAATTGAGGAGTGTTGCTGCAAGATGGAGATGAACCCAAAATACCTCCAGCTCCGTTCCCATGGGTTTCCTTGTTGATATGATTTCTACTCTGGAGCTCTATGAAACGATCCATTTGGTTATTGAGAGTTGTAGTGATAGCTTTCATAAGCTCAGGAGTTGGCTTTCCTTGAGATTCTTTGAGCTCCGTAATTGATTGTATCACTGCATCGTACTTCCCAGATGAATCGACTTGCGATTTCATAAGTTCATCTATCTTCGTAGTGAAATCTGTTTGAGCTGAATACAATGTTTCAATTCTTTTGATAAGTTCTTCTACCGCTGCCTTATTAGCCATTTCAGGTCCAAGAATTGTTGCTCTGATACCAATTTGTAGTAGTCTACACTACAATGGAGGATAATTATAGATCTGTGGTTGGATTAAATGAGAAGAAGAGAAGGAAGAAGATAGCAGGAGAGGTTGAGAGCAAGTAAGAGAGAGAAAAGATTTTTATTATTAATTGTCTAAGGAATCCAAAGATAGGCTAGATACAAATATATCCCATTGGTTCCAACCACACAACTAGCCACACACACAGATTTATGCACCTCTACAATTAATCAGGGCACCCTATGAATAGTGAGGTTCATGGCACACGCTTATTCCAAAAACTTCCATTCTAAAAACTTGATCGGGCGGATTTTAGACCAAACAGCTTAAACAACGCCATTTATAAAATTAATTTAAAACGGTCATCAAATAACCATGTATATATAAAACTACCACCTATTTGTCGGAGATAGTTATGTTAAGAGTAAAAACATGTCGTTAGACCAATCAGCTTAAGCAACGCCATCTATAAAAGTAATTTAAAACGGTTATCAAATAACCACCTATATATAAAACCACCACCTCCTCGCAATTTTGGAGGGACTAGCATCTAAGTGTGGAAATGACTAACCTATTCGTAACCTAATTTAATTTCATACCAGCCTAATAAAAACCTATATATATATATAACCACCACTTCCTCCCACCACCGCCTCCCACCACCACCGACTATCACCTACCACGTCTGAATAACACCACCACCAACCTCCACCACCTCTATGTATGTAGCTTAATTTAAATCATTAACAAATATATTCTCACAAATTCATTACTTGTTATTCGTTTTTGGTTTGAAAAATGAGAAATAATCATCAAAATGAGTTGAAAATGGAAGTTGCGGAGAGGAGTTCGGCTATGAATTATGTGAAAAACTTTATCGAACTAGCCGAACTCAACTTTAATGGGTTTTTTTTTATTTTCATAGAAAAGTTCGGTTACGTCGCAAAAAGTTCGGTTAAGTCGCAAAAAAGTTCGGTTATGTCGCAAAAATTTCGTTTACGTCGCAATTTTTTTCTCCTAACCAAATTTTTTTTTCTGAAAAACCTATATATATTAAGTTCAGTTATGTCGCAATTTTTTTCCCTAACCGAACTCCTGGTTCAGTTATGTCGCAATTTTCTTCTTCTAACCGAACTTTTCTATGAAAGAAAAAACTCCATTAAATATGAGTTTGGTTACATGTGTTTTCATAAACAATAGCCGAACTACACTTGCAGATGAGTTCGTCTATCAGTTCTGTAGATGTCGAAGCCGAATTTTTTTAACCAAACCGAAATCAATTTGTAAATTGTTCATTTTTAGGATGTTTTGGCGAATTTAAACACCATTAACTAAATTTGAAGTTTTCGTGAGTACCCAAAACATCATACTCTTGTTGTGGCTCTTGAAGAAAAATATCTAACTTTTTTTCTTCCAAAACCCTCATCTTCATGATCATCTTAATGATCATCTTCGCCTTCATCTTCTTCTTCTCTCTCTCAATAATTCTTCTTTGAAAAAACTCAACTAATTAATTTAGTCTCACTAATCATTAATTAACTCATTAATTATTATACTAACTGAATTATAAATGGTAATTTTTATACTAAAATAAACATGGAGTAATTCAAATTTACTTCAAAATCCACCCAAAAAAGAAATAATAGTAATCCCCTCAAAATGGGGTAGTGCCCAAAAAAACGGTTCTTAGTCATTCATCTGCCTCAGTACTCCAGCTTTTTTCAAATGTATCTCTTAAAGGATAAAGGAAATTTAGTTACCTACAGGGGCCTACTACATCCATCTTTACTTGAATTTTTGACCTTTTTTTGTCCATAACATGGGATTTAAGAATGTCGTAGGATCCGTTGACATGGTGAGAGTGACACAATTTTGATTTTTTAGCATTGTTTTTCTATCAAGCCCAACCTGTAATGAATTTAAAGTTAATTTTTTGGTGGCATGTTCTTCTTATAAGTCTCTACATTTCGACAAAAAATGAGAGCATTCTGAGAATTAGGTTTCCCTATTTCCAATCCTCATTTTTCCTATTTCCCATCCCCTTCGCAATTGTTAAAATCAATTCATTTTTGAATTCCAGTTTTTCCTATGTACCACCTATTAAAAGTCAAATTAACTTTGACTATGATCTTCTTCATGAATCATTCAATCCCTGTTTTTCATTAAGCAAAACAAAATATGATCAAGTTAAAACCCTAATTCAGATTCCAATTATTATTATAGTACTATAGGCAAATAGTCAGCAAACCATTATTGTGGAAGATCCATTAATGGAAAACTTTGAAAAAATATCTCAACACTAATTCATCAGATTATGTTAATTTTACTAGAACCCTACCTTATAAACAATGGTTTTGAGTTGTTAATTAATTAATCACATTAGCAAGGTAATCTTAAAAATGTACGACACCAATTGGACTTGAACTGTTCTTGGATGTGTCGGAATAAGCTAATCAAATCATACCGACTATAGTACCGTATGCACAATAGGATTTACTTAAGATCATCGTTTTCCACCTAACATAAAATTAGGATATCATTCAATCAGTACAATGTAAACCGTGAATACAATATATGCTCCAACTAATTTGAAGTATAATATAATGCACTCGTCTCTCTCGTCCACCATCTTTAAAGTCTAGCAAATATCACACACCAATCCTCCTCTATTTATAGTGAACGTGGTGATAATCATGGAGATGGAGTGAAAGAGAGGGTGGTCGGTGGTGGAGTTGGAGACGAAAACGCGATTCAACTTAGGCTTTTTTTGTTTGGGTTAGCTTTAGGGTGATTTTACATTTTACTATCGGGTGTAAATAAAAAGTCAATGATGGTATTTAGAATATATGAAATTTAATTTGGACGATACTTAGGATAATCGGGGTTAAGAATTATGACGGATGGAAAATAGGAAAAATGGGAATAGGAAATAGGGAAAACATTCTGAGATGTATAAGACCGTCATTTACTATTTTGAATATCGACCATTGAAGATTAACGGTTGAAATTAAAAGTTGGAAAATGGAATATATGACCATAGGCCCCTAAAGGCTGGTAGCAATGGACTGCTAAAGTATGTGTCCGGGTGAAAAAGACATAGGAAATATTAACCATATATACCCTTTGCTTTAACCTCTATTCTTTTTCTTATCCTTTTCTCTGTTCTATTTATTTTCTCTCTCTACAATTAAAATTAATCGCGAGAAAGGTCTTAACTTTCGAAATATAAATCCGATTTTAACTTCGAAATATAAATCCGATTTTAATAAAATATATATTTTTGGAAAGGGTTTGAAAATCTTTACAAAACAAGATTCATTGTTGATATGAAATTCGAAAAAAAAAAATTAATTAAATTTTAAGCCAAGCCCAGAATACATTATGCACCCAGGTGCAATTTGACCAAAATTTATTCCCTAAACAAATAAGCATTATGCACCCATGTGCAACTTGACCAAAATTTATTTCATAAAAAAATATTATGATGCACCCATGTGCAACCTGACCTAAACATTTTTGTTATACGAATCAAAAAAGTATACATTATGCACTCGGGTGCAACCAGCCAAAATCTATTTCCTATCAGAATTTTACATTATGCACTCAGGTCCATCTAGTGTACTTCGCGTATAAATTTGGGTTTATCCTAGTAATCACCTGCAATATATTATATATAACCAAAATTATTAATTCATGATCTCAAGCAATAAATCCACCACTATTACCACCACATTCACTGTCAAAGTTTCAACCAAAAATAAGTATTAAAGAAAGAAAATAAAAAAGATAATAATAAAAATTTAAAAAAATATACATTATGCACTCCGGTGCATTTAGGCCAAAACTTATTTTTCTTTTAGGATATACAATATGCACTCAGGTATATCTTGTGTATTTAGTATATTTTGTCAACATTATGGAATCTCACTGTCATTTATCTTGGCAAATACAACGGAATAGCCTAAGCACGTGTAATCTAATCATGTGTAATCTACCGTACCTATAAGTTGCTGAAAATGCCGCCGGCACTAATGAAAAAATCATTGACTGAACGAAGAACCTCCATCCAAAATGGTGTCAATTCCCAATTTCCCAATAACATCCTTTCTTCCTTGTAATCAATTAATGCCTCTCCTTTCAATTTAAGCATCAAAACGATTGTGGCAGGATCAAGTAGTTACTGATTGAAGACAATAATCTCTCAGCACCTCAAACCATTTCCTCCCTTCACCAACTTCACCATCCTGATTCCGCACAACTGATTCAAATGATCACAAACGTCTCTGATCTGAATTTTTAAATCAAGAAACTTCACCCAAATCACCACAAGCTCGAGCCTCTTCTTTACGGCAGCAACAATCAATCACCAACAGCACACATAATCTCTCAGCACCTCAAACACAACCACAAAAACTAACGTCTAAACACTTCTACCATCGATCAAAAGCGAGAAAAAGAAATCACAGAAGCGTTGGCGTTGTGGCGGTGGCGCTACTGCTACAGATGGTTTTGATGGTGGATTCGGAAGTGATTTTGATCGATTGGAGAAGAAGAATCGAAAGGAACATAGATCTAGTTTCTCTTTAGGGTCATATTAGTAACTTAGCTATTACATATTTGTTTCAAACTTGGGCAGAATGACCATGGTGGCTATTAAAACAAATTATTTGAATATATGTCTATCCGTAAGGTTGGTAAAGTTTAATTGTCTTTTAGACCCAGGAATTTACATCTAGGACCTATTTAACCAAAAAATTGAATTAAAATTTGTGGATATTTCAGAGTAATGTAATGTTTTATACGAGAAACATGTCACAAAAATCTCAAATTCAAATTCCCCCTCTGGATTTTTTTTGAAAAAATAGCGTCGCAATGTCATGATAATATAATTGCAATGTGACTCTCTTGTCACCTGGCTGCCTAATCGGGTCCAACTGGAGTAATAGATATTGCTCCTTAAATTCACCCCATAAATGCAGGTCTGTCAGAGACTAATTTCATTAGTTAACGAAGGCCGCATAGCGTAGAGGATTAGCGCGTTTGACTTCGGATAAAAAGCTCGTGGGTTCCACACTCACTGTGGTGGCTATTGATGGCTTGTTCAATTTCAAAAGACATTTCCTATCCTTCCAATTGCAAACATACAAGGACAGCTGTAGCCTGTAGGTGTTAAGTCATGTTCTTGTTTCACGAAGACGAAGTTGCTGGGTATACACCACCATCATACACCAATATTTTACACCCATATGTGTCATCTGTATTTACCATAGATTTCATTTCCATTCTACCCCACCAGAGAAAATAGGGCGTCCGCTTTAAAAGAGAGCTAATAAAAACTTGACACAAATGGTGTAAAATTTTGATGTACACTTTTTAGTGTATATCTAGCATTTTCGTCTGTTTCATTCAGTTTCATTTATCTGACAAAGATATGTATTGTCATATTCTTACCCATTTTAAAGGAACTAAAAATGCAATTACAATTAACAAGAGTAAAAGGTGTACGATGCAAATCAAAATGACCCAATGCAGATTAAAGATGGAAGAAGAATCAGTGTGAGCCGCCGTCAGATACCAAACTCTCATCTGGAGTTTTTGACCCCCCACAAGATCCTAAGAGACCGAGAAACCCAGATATATCATACCGTAACATTATTTTTCTTCTTTACTTCTAACACTTTGTTTACACTCAACTTGTTTTCTAAATCAAAGAAGTACCCTTTTTATTTCCGGAGGAAAAGGGTATATCCTACACAACTAAAGATAAGAAGAGCATATCGTATAGTTTATCCTTTCCATTCAGGAATGAAAAGGGTATTTCATGCAGGGCCGGCCCTGAGGTTGATGATGTCCAAAGCAACCTTCAAAATCAGTACACATGAGGTTGATAATTTTGATTAATATATTACAGATGTAAATAGAAACTTTATTATAGAGTGTCTTCTAATGTACTTAGAACCAGTTGTCTGTTGAAATATAATATGGTCTTTGAAATCTAGAGCCACAAATGTTAGTTCTAGAAAGCCATATAAGTTTGTACTTCATTTCATGTTGTTTGAATCATCTGAAATGAGATAATTTACGCGCCTTTGTAAGTATGAGCAATACTTTTTTGTCGGCCTTATCCCCTGTCGATCTGAGAAGATTAACTCATTCTCTTTTCTTCTTGTTTTTCATTCTTCTTTCTTCTTCTCTTTCATTCTTCTCTGTTCTTTCTTCTTTCCTTCTTTCGGTCGATTCCGTCGACGAAGCTAGCTTAACTTGATGCGAGTGATTCATCAAAGTTTAGTAGTTAGTGGTATGATGGAGAAGGTGATGGTGCTGAAATTGTTCGACCACAAAAAGAAGCAGAAAAGGGTAAGCTAATTTAGGGTTCAAATTGATTGATGCTTATTTATGAAATTTTTATGTGTTGATTGATTATAGAGTGGGTTTACTCCTAATTGAAGTATACATGGACGCATAGGTTTAATTTTAGTTTCATAGAGAATTAGGGTTTGTGTTGTTCTTCCCCAAATTGGAGTTAGGGTTCCTGAATCGGGTAGTTCAGATGAATATGTTGAAGTGAGTAGCAGTATTCGGATTTGAGTTATTGACTTGAGGTTTTGAATCTTGTTTTGGGTTGTTTGAAATTGAGAAGAATTTTGGTGAATGGAGGCAGGGATAATGAATCTGTGAATGGAGGTAGTAATTGATGGATAGAATGAGATCCAAGGAAACTCAGTTATAATCTGGTGGAGTTAAATGATTTCAGGGAGTTCATGGAGTTAAGATAAGTTGGAAATGAAGAAGATGAATGGACCTGACAGAATTAAGTAGATTTCCTGAAATGACAATGATGTTGATGTTGTGGTGTTGATGCTGTACAGTTGTTGGTGGAAGCCAAATTGAGTTGCTTGTGACAAACATGAAGAAGTTGATGGGTTGTATGTATTTTGAATTAGAAGAATTGTTATAATACAGTTTAATTGGTTGAGATGGTGATTTAGGTAGCTTGTTTGCTGAAGCTGGAGATTGAATGGATTGAGTTGTGGCTGTAGTTTCGTTTTGATGTGGGTTACATGAAGACAAATGATGGTTAAATGTGCGAGTGTTGTGAACTGAATCTTACAATTGAAACAGAGATGGTGTTGAAGATGAACCTGGTTTAGATGAGGGTGTGAGCTATGAATGTGCAAGTGTGGTGTTGTTGGTAGTACTTAAGTTGTTATTTGTCTTTGGGAAATCCTCAGGAGTTGCAAAAATGAAATATGAAGTATGGATGGTTAGTGAGATGGATTTGTACCTTCAGTTGAGAGAAAGGACTTGATAGTGTTGATGCAGTTAGAACTGTGGTTGGAGCTATAGGAATTTGGTATATGCTGAAATGTATATGAGGTGTTGATGTTTGAAGTTACACTTTCGAAGAATACTAGTATCGTAATGAGTTGCAGTTGAAGATTATGTATGAACTGTTGGGATTCATTGTACAAAAGAATGAAACTGGAATTGGAACTGCAGAGGTTGAGGAAATGCTGGTGGAAGTGTAGCCAGGGATGAAGATGTTGCAGAGGCGATGTTCAAGACTCAAATGGATTAAGAGATTGGTTGCAGTTGTTGCAGTTGAGCTGGATCAGTTCATTTGTTAGTCGCAGCTGTTGGAAATGAGATGTACTTAGTAGCTAGTGGAGATATAAAGTAATAGATTAGTTGTATGTTTGATTGTAGTGTTGACTGTTGTAAGATAAGTTTTGAACTGTTAGTTTCGGAGAACCAACAAGCTTAAGTGATTCAGACCTGTCAGTTGTCTAGTTAACTGATTTTCTGACTCAGCTGATCTGGCTGAGTTAACTCACCGAGTTACCCTGTCTTGACCGAGTTAGACCATTAACCTGACCTTGACTTTAGACGTTGACAGTCAGTTGACCAGTGGACTGTTAGTGACCGTTAGTGGATTCTGTTGGACCAGGCCTTAGATTAATGGGCTGGTTTGTTAGACTTGGGCTTAGAACTAGTTTCTTGTATTTGGAGATTTGGACCTCTTGTGGTCCGAAATAGCCCTTGACTTGTTCTACAAAGTTGTAGATATTCATAAGTCGTAGTTAATGGACTATATAATATATCTAAATCAATTAGTAAACCTTAGATATGCTAAAGTTAGATAATAAAAAGGTGTAAAGTCATAAATGGGTTTAGAACCAGTAGATAGACTTGTTATGAATCTTGTACGAGCCTTTTGACCAATTTCTTAGAATGCTTTTGTGATTAACAATTAGTCTTTATTAACAACGATTGATTCAGAGGATGAACCAGTGAATTGAGGATCTCGATGTAGGCGAGGCTTGTCATCCAAAAAGGTGGGAATTCTGTAACTTTCTTGTAATCATTAAGTTTTCTTTTATCTGCGAGCTTGATGAGTCTTTACTATTTGAGTGCATGATTGCGAGTACTTCGATGTTCTATTCTTGTATCTGGGTATGAAGTATATGTTGCATATGTAAGTATGATGTTTGCTATAATGTGTTTGTGTATGATATGCATTGTAAGATTTCCCTGCGAGGAGTGTCTGTGTTTCCCCACGGCTCTTAGCTAAGTTAAGTAAGGTGGTAATTTATCCGTCGACAATATTATTTAGTAGGGCGGTAATTCATCCGCTTAAATATTATTATATCTATTTTATTTAGTAGGGCGGTAATTCATCAATTTTAATAGTATTGCTTATTAATATAGTAGGGCGGTAACTCATCCGTTTGAATATTATAGTAGTAGGGCGGTAATTCATTCGTTATGATATTATATATTTTATTTTATTTGACGGAAATCACTCGTGTGCATATTGTACTTGTTCTTCTAACTTTCTAATCTTGATGGTGATATTCTAAATCATAGTTTGTATGGGCACTCTGTGTAGATCATGTTATTATTATTGGTTAGGCTTATTCTCGCGTCGTGTTCTCCTGAGTTTGGCGAGGTTAGGATAACACTTGCTTCTTGTTGTCTGAATTGCTGAATGCTTAGATTTCATTACTCTTCTTTCCAATTTCTGTTCTTAGAACTGTGAAGCATGTTAGTAATTACTTGAAAATTATATGATTCCATTGGGCACCCCTTTGGGATGATGTGCTCACTTGTTCCCACTTCAATTTCAGTTTACCAAAGAGATGGTGTACTTGAAGACATCCACTTCCGCAGTTTAAACCGATAGCCGATTAAGAACGATTTTGTATCTTTCTTAAATATATGAATTCTTGTTGTTTGTAAAACAATACACATATATATATATATATTAATATCTTTTGGGAGTTTCATTTATAAAGTATTCGAGTGTTTGGGAATTAGTTTCGTTTTACCTTATGTAATTATGTTCCTTAAGGCCGATGATCTATATGTTGTTACTGCAGGTTTAGCATGTTTAATATTAGGGGCACGACAAGGACAATATGACAATTTATCAGATCCGTAAAAATGCTTGCATTAATCGGCTAAATGCCACTTCGGTCAAATATCTGATCAACTGCGTGATTCGGAGAAAAATGCGTGTTCAATGCGTTTAATGTATCTTAATTCGGCATATCTTCAGTATTATTAAAAAATAATAATACTATTTTAGTACTACTATATATTAAAAATCATTAGGGTAGGATTATTTCTTGATTTTTGTTGTATATAGCATGAAAAATCATGATCTATATGGTGTATTGTACATATTCACCAACAAACATATACGCATAGAAGGATATCGTGAATCAGGTGGAACCACCATGAAATGGGGTGGAATTGTGGCCGAATTAATGCGACAAATAGTGTATTGTAAAGGCTTCGATAAAGATTGTAGAAAGAGGTAAATCTTGAATATATATTGTCATGAAGATGCTTTCGGATCGACTTTGATGATCTACTTGCAAAGGAAGTCTTCCGCAATTGTTATGATGTCATCTCTTTCTCATCTATGTACATCAGCACAAACAATCACATTGCGTCCATGTTTTTGAAATTCTTTAAAGGCCGAGTATCATAATTTTGCAACAATTGAGACTAAGCCGAAATTGGCAGATATTGTTGCACTAACGTACGTGTATATGATATCGATGATGATTGTGAAGATCTGCATTCATTAAAAGTTTGTGGTAAGAGTTTTATTAGGGAAGAAAACCCATATGGGGCTATCCGTCTGCATAAAGAGGCTTTTCTATTCAGTAAGGTGCATTGAAGTTTAGCCTATACAGATTCTTGCGCTCATTATCATCGACAAACTTGCGTAGTTTGTTTGGAGAAGCTTTTGGTGGGAAGTGAAGATACCATCATAGCAGAGTGCGTGGTCATGCATTTCACTCTAGATGCCTGATGCCTTGGTTTAACAAAGTTTGTACTGGTCCAGTATGCCATCGTATTCGGAAGGTTTAGGGAACAAGAAAAGATTGATTTTTTTAGAGACCATGGTTTTTTTGAGGGGACCATGGTTTTATTAGGACACTTTCCCTATAGCTATAAGGGGTGTCCTAAAGCATTGAAATGACTAACCTACCCTTAACCTAATTTAATTTAAAACCATCCCAATAACCACCTATATATATAACCACCACCACCTCCGATTATCACCACCATCAACCACCGATTACCACCACCACCACCGCCCACCACCGCCGATTACCACCACCACCACCTCAGATTATCACCACCACCAACCACCGATTACCACCACCACCTCCGATTACCACCACCACCAACTACCACCACCACTATATATATAGCTTAATTTAAAACATTAACAAAGATATTCTAACAAACTCATTATTTATCATTCGTTTTTGGTTGAATAAATAAGAAGTAATCATTAAAATGAGTTGAAAATGGAAGTTGCAGAGAGGTTTAATGGAGGGTTTTTTTTCAGAGAAAAGTTCGGTTGTCACGAATTAATTTTTCTTAACCGAACTCAGAGTTCGGTTGATTCGCAAAAAAATACGTTTAACCGAACTCCTTGTATTAGAACAACACAAGTCCATAAGTTCGGTTCCTTCGCAAAATAAGGATATCACCAAACTTTAGTTTACGAAAATAATGAGAAGTCCACGAGTTCGGTTCGTTCGCAAAAATATTAAGTTTTCTTTGTAACCGAACTCTACCTAATTCGCCAAGAAATAAATTTCGTAGTAACCGAACGTTTGCCTAATTGCATATATACATATATAAGCCCAGTTCGGTTGATTCGCAAAATATGTTGAAGTTTGCGAACCAACCGAACTTCTAACACTAGGTTACTTTTAACCTGCAGTTCGGTTGGAAACTTGGTTGTGTTTAAGTTTGCGAACTAACCGAACACACAGATGTACCCAAATAAATTGTTAAGTTCAAAGTTCGGTTACCTACCATTTTATCCTAGGTAACCGAACATTACACTGTACGACCAAAACCTCCATTAACGAGCGAGTTTGGTAACCTGCGTGTTTGGAAAACGTAACCGAACTACACTTTCAGGTGTGTTCGGTTACATGTTCTTGACATATGGTAACCGAACTGGCCGAAATCTACATAAAAAATTTCATTTTTTTTGAAAGTTTGGAGCAATTCAACCAACATTATCTAAGTTTGAAGCATACCTGGGTACCCAAATACCCTTCCTCCAGTTGTGGTTGGTAAAAACCATTGTTTTTCATGTTTTCCTTTTTCATCTTCTCTAACTTTACTCTCTCAATAATTTTACTTCTTTAAAAAAAAAACCATCTGATTTTTTAATCTCACTAATTATCTTTAACTTAATCATCTCACTAATCATTACACTAACTATTATTAACACTAACTAATCATCACCCAAAATTAATCGGGAGGGTAATTTAGGTATTAATATAAATATCTAGATAAGAGGTGACCTAGATTTACTTCTAATGTCTTTACCCAAAATAAAACCATGGTCCCCAAAAAATCGTTCCAAGATAAGCTCCAACTGAATGCATGGGTGTGCAACCTCCCAACCCAGCTGGCTCACATACAAGCCCAATATGTTTAAGAATTTGGCCTTCCAAGCCTGATTTACTTTCTAAACGAACAATTTTTTTGGGACCATGACTTTTTGAGGGGACCATGATTTGATTAGGCCACCTTCGCTATGGTTATAAGGGATGACCTAAAAGGTAGAGATGACTAAGTTACCCTTTTATTAATTAATTAAATAAATAAATATTTAATGCCTATTCAAAAGGGTGTTGGTGCTTAGCTTGTTGCTAGGCTTCCAACCAAAGCTTTGTATAATTCTTTTTAAGTTTTCATTCCGATAATAATTTCAGATAGCAGTTCGGTTAAACTAGAGAATACTCTGTAACTAAAATCCCAACCCTAATTTGATGATTTATAATCGATTTTTTCAATCAAAAACAAATTAAAAGTAATGGGTTTTGCATAACGCTAAAGGGTTTGTAAGAAAAATACTTGCGAATTTGTACTTGTCGAACCAAAATTAATAATAAAAAAAAGTTTTAAAAATTTAAATTTTGGAAAAAACAGAATTGAAAACAAAAATAAAATATTAGGAAAAAAATAGTATAAAGACATTTTAGTCATTAACTAAAATACGTGGATAAGAAGTGGCCGCACTTTATTTCTAAATATCCTAAAATTAAAACCATGGTCCCCTGAAAAAAAACATGGTCCCAAAAAATGGTTCTTTTGAACTACACCGAGTTTCTGTCTCTATCGTTAGTTCCACAAATATAATATACCATTAGCTTCGACTGGACTTAACTTTGTACTCTAGTCATAGTTACTGTTCTAAAAGAGTTTTTACACGGGCTTTACTGCATATCATGTTATTATTTACTACATCGACAAAAACTGTATTAATTTATTCAACCAAAAAGTTAAGTGACAATGCAAAAAGTCAAATAAATTCTAGTCAGCAAGAAATCAACGTTAAGTTGCTCCAGATCCTGTATAAATAGGGGTCCGGACGGCCATGAAGACCGAAACACATGGTCCATTATTTTTGACTAATAAAATATATTATTTTCATGTCAAAAATAATTAATTTAGGTGAACAAGAATTCTGAATTGATTTTAGAGTTGGGAATCTATATTTTATGTGTACACTTATTCCTAAAGACGGAAATGAACTGTGACTGTAGAAGACGTATCCTTGAACTGTTCGCGAGTGCATGACCCATGTAAAACTTCTTCGCTCACTGATATAAATATTTCCAGTGTCAGAATCACAGGTGACTGTTTTTGTATTGACAATGATGAATTCCCGAACACGTCGAATATAATACTGTACACATTCCAGGAGATCGCTCCACTTTTCCTTACAATCCGTAATAATCCGATAAAGATGAGGAAGTCGGTTGAAAGATTTAGTCAGCTGGAATTCTTTCTTTTTTTTTTAAATAAAACTTAGGAAAGACCTAAGGACATAGATTGATTGTAGTGCTAGTGGTGTCATTGTTTAGGCAAACATCAGACCCACTACTATAGTTCTTACATATAATAGCCAAGTTTAAGGTTTGGAAATTTTGGATTCTATGTAAAAGTTTAAGACCTGTTAAGACAAAAGTTACAGGATTAATGCTTAAAACTGAAGAGGCACTCAATAATTGTTTTCCCTATGGTAGTTTCTGCTAAATCTTCCTTTGATTGCTTTGATGTAGAGAGCATTGAAGTGTTCCAGGATGTCAGTGGTTTCAGCATGTATTTCAATGTTCATGTGTTGCTTGTCCTCTGCCCATGCAAACACCAAGTCTGCTCCTCCTGTGGCTCCTCCTGCTCCCCATTGGCCTGTGTGTCCTCTGCTATCAACATAGTTGCCTGCAAAATCAGTTATAGTGAGAGCTGAAAAGTACTGAGAACTGTTAGGATCCTGGATAGTGCAAATTTTGATTAAGTAACCATAATTCTGTTGTTGTGGGTAAACCCCAACATGGATTCCTGTTGGTGTTATCTGAGGATCAATATCATAATTTTGGCCCCGGGTATTCAGAGCACGATGGTGCAGGTTGTGAACTCTGTTATATTCACAAAGATGTTGTTTGATGCTGAGAGAAGTATTCTTAGCAATATGAGTGA
Organism: Papaver somniferum; assembly: GCF_003573695.1. Taxonomy (NCBI): domain Eukaryota; kingdom Viridiplantae; phylum Streptophyta; class Magnoliopsida; order Ranunculales; family Papaveraceae; genus Papaver; species Papaver somniferum. The sequence continues at coordinate 203,142,732 of NC_039358.1, forward strand.
TTTTTTGGAATACTAGGTCACATCTGGCCTTCCAAATGAACCAGCAGGTGGTTGCATAAGTGCAATTATTTCCACTATTACTTGGATTGTGGAACCAAGTATTAAACCAATCCATGAAGCGAGTGTGATGGTCAAAGAGACCATGATTTTCACCTAGCACCAAACCTCAACCGCAGCAGGGCAATTGAGGAACAAGTGTGTCATTGTTTCCTCCCCACTATTGCAAATTTTGCATATGGTTTCTATGTAGTGTAGAATGCTTGCAGTTTTAGCATTAGTTGGGAGGATTTCATGAGCACATTTCCAGAGGAAGATTTTGATAGATGGTGCCACTTCCATGTTCCAAATAGAACTCCAATTTCTTGTGTTGAGATCATTCCTGTACAGGTTCTCTATTTTGGCTTTGTACAAAACTTTGACAGAGAATTTTCCTGTGCTGTTGAGATTCCAGTGTATGTTGTCTTCTTCGCTGGGTGGATAGCTAGATTAGTGATGGCTTGAGCAATGTCAGGGCTGAAGAGTTGCTGGATAAACTGCAGATTCCATTCCTTTAGGTCTGTCATTAAATGAGCTAGAAACTGAGTATTATTTGGGCAGTTTGCAGGTTTTGAAAGCTTGTCTGTTGAGTTAGGTAGCCAGAGGTCTTCCCAAATATTAATTTTGTTGCCATTGTCTATCCTCCAACATTGTAGAAACTGAGTAAATACTTGGCATCCATCAATTGGTACCATAGAGAGTCCTTCTCTTGTACCATAGAGAGTCAGCTGGAAAATTAAGTGTTGTTGACCGGGTGCGGCAGCCAACATTGTAGCATTGATTTTGGCGACGGACTTCAAGGACCCATTTGAAGGTGACGTGTTTTATAATCTGTATGCTAGATATAATTAGATAGCATCCGTTGATAGATTTTAATCGCACGGCTAATTTTTGTTCCTCAAAATTTTCATGAAGTTTGCACACATCTTCTAGAATAAATCAATGTTATCCGCATAAGAATTATAAACTAAATCTCTACCGTAAGAGCATCTCGGATGCTAGGGGCGAAGGTAATCTTAGATGGAAGTCCTGTTAATACATTTCTGTTGTGGGTCATTCCTGTGTGGCTAAAAAAATGAAAGTTATACTTTCTACCTAAAACTTTATCTCTAATGCCAAGATATTACTAACCTAGAACTTAGAGACAAATTAATTTTTGGAATAAAGAATTGATTATGTGTCAAAAGACCTTAGGTCATGGAAAAGGTAAAGATATGACTCTCCTTTACCCTTTCTTATGAGATGACATCCATATCATGCTTTTACCTTTACCTTGACTTTGGCATTGGAAATAAATTTTTGATTAGAAAAATGTTAAATCCAATGTGTCATGTCTTTTTAAGACCTTCACCCCTAACATTGGAGATGCTCAGCCTCGTACGTATCCACCATCCAAAATTCATAAAAGTACTATTACTCACCAAAATCCAAATTTCTTTTCTCATTTCATTTTCCTTCACCGGCCCTTCCCTTTTCCTCTTCTCTTTCTAATGCTCTATTCTCTCGGCCTCCTTTCCTCTTTACTGAAGACTATTTTTTTTTTTTTTTGCTACAAGAAGGAAAAGGAAAAAACTAAACAATAGCAAGGTCGTCTTGTAAACAAGACCTGATACAAGAAGGGGGTTGGGAAGAGAACCACCACATGTTTGAGTGGTTTGTAAAGGCATGTTTTGCCAGAGCATGGGCTACTGAATTCCCATCTCTTTTGATGTAGGTGAACTTGACGGCATTAACTTTCCTTGCATGGTCTCTGATTTGGTTGACAAGCTGTATCAGTCTCCAGGGGATGTGGATCTTCTCGTCAGATATCATCTTAATAACTTTCTCCGCATCACTTTCAATTGTCACGTTTTGCATACCATTCACGACTGCAAAGTCAGTAGCCAGTAGAACTGCTTTAGTTTCAGCCTCCATAGGGTTTGAAGCATCTTGGAATTTGGTACCACAACCTTTGAACTTTACCCCAGTATCTCTGGCCACAACAGCTTATAAACCAGCTTTGTAGTTGTCGTAAGCAACGTCCACATTTAGCTTAGTCCAGTTAACTTCAGGAGGGCTCCACTTTGGTATCATCTTAACAGATTGCAGAGTATGAGTAGGTTGTTCCTCTTCTGGAAGCAGTGGGAGAACATAATTGAACCAGTATAATGCATCTTTAATGATACTAAGAACAGAATTGTTCTTGTTGTTAAACACCTTGTCGTTCCTATTTTTCCAGAGGGCCCATAGCACACAACTACCCATCCTGAATATCTCATACTTCCCCTTCTCCATTAACCAACTGGCAATTATCTGTTTGCAGCTCATACCTTTGTAAGTTTCAGTTCTACATCCTAGAGGAGAACCAAAGAAAATGGTGACAGCTACAAGACAGTGGAAGAAAATATGTTCAAGGTCTTCGACTGCAGTACCTTTTTCCTCTATGCGATGGCTATTAGGCTGATCTAAAGTAATTTAAAATTATGTTTTCTTTTGTTTTTCTGCATCTGCTCCTTCATTGATAAGACTTCCTTTGTCAAAAAAATTCCGTTAAATGTGTAGTCTTTTATTGGGTTTCTAAGACGAGTCTAAGCTGACCAAAGTTTTATTTGGACAATGTTTTTTTGTTTGACCGATTCGTGCTTTACCTTCCTGTTTTTTATTTAGTGACATCCATAAGAAATGAGTTTTTTTTTTTGTTCTTTTATATTCAAGTTATCATTTTAGTGCAGATTACTAATGAGAAGGAGACTGCTAGAAGATCTAAGAAGTATGGTTCGATTCTGATTTTTTTTTCTTGTCTTTCTTTTTGGTGTTGTGAAATTGTTTTGTGAACTAATCTGAAGTGTAAAGATTGAATATCTTTATCTGAAATGTTAGCTCAGTTGCAAAATTTGTTGGCTTGCAGAATTCTTATTGTGATTACGAGATTGAATTTGGAGCTGGGTCATCTTTACTTTTTAATCTTCACATATTTCTTGTATTAGTTATGACACTGATTTGTGTGTTTTCTTGGCTACTGAATCCGAATGCTCAAAGAGAGGTGTTAAAGAGGCTGTAAAGAGCATACTGGGTAGTAACAAAGGGCAAGCTTGAATTTGTGATTCCTTGAATTTATTAGAACCATCTGATGAGCTGCACCCCTTTCTCGGAAGATTAGCTTCTTTACATGTGATGATCACTTCGTTAAATGATTTTTCAAGTGTAAATAAGAAACATCTTATGATTTGGTTGGTGTCAGGTACGACTTGTGCAACTATTCTTGTAGCAATTCTCACTGAAGGCTGCAAGTCAGTTGCTATGGTGTGATTATTATGCATCTACGATAGGGCATCAATATGGTTATCACTGAGTTGAATACCAAAGCATTGATTATCATCACAGCAGAACATTCCTCTAGAGAGAGGCAGAGCTTTCTAGATAATTGTATTGTGTATTGGGATTAGTAAAAGGTATTTACATTTGGCGAATTCACTGGGGACTAATCCTCGGTACCAATACATAAACCCAGAATCATGAATTTGGGTCCATCACAACATCCTGTCACAAAACACTCTTGAAAATCATGCATCCGAATCAAAAACATCAAATAAACCTTACCCATTCTCTTTGTTCTTATCCAGATCTTCAACGTGATGGCAAACTCGAGAAGTTGATAGCAACCTCGGGTGACAAAATATCGAAGACAAAAAACGCTTTCAACTAAATAACACGATCGTCACCATTTCCCCCAAACAAATGTTCACATCTCCATCCGAAGTCTCTATTATCCTCTAACTTCTCATCCGGAGTCTTCATCCTTCAAAGCTCCACCGCTACCAAAACTTCATCACCCACATGCAACAGCGAAACCCTAGAGGCATAACTACTTATAAACCAAAGGAGAAGTTCATGGGAATTACTGCCAACAAACTATTCTACAAATTTCGTCAACGAAAAGAATTACAAAGATAAGTCTCACCCCTTTCTATATCTCTCTATTGGATTGTCATTATTAACTGATTGTATTAAATATCAATTTAAAAAAAAAGAAAAAAAAAACTGTGTAGTCTCGTAAAACTGCACTGATTATTGATTTATGATTCCAAATCATTGTTATCGTACTTGTCAAATTGCTCAACTGATTTTAATACCTTTTGGTTCATGATTGTACAGCATTCAAATCTAGCCATTACAGGGAGGAGTTGATAGCTGCGCATCAGCTGTTTTTACAAATCTCACAAAGAAAAGTATTCAACCAACATCGAGTTGATCAGTTCCGAAAACGCCATCGTTAAGATAGGAATTCAAGTAAGTCAAATATTGTCTTGGTCAAGTCAGTCTGACTAAATGTCAAGTCAAAGTCTGTAATAATAAGGCAATCAAGGTCTGTAATAATTGTATTAATACTGAGTGTTCAGCCACCATCGATCGAGATACTCATGAATCCAACACTCAATCACGGATCACCAAACATCCGCATTCACCATCAAAACCATCACTTTAGTGTCATCCGAGGACATTACTACTTCGACCATCAACAGCCAAAGTCATCAATATTAAAGCCGAAGATGCAATCAACAACAGTGATGAGAACGAAACTAAGTTCCGGGGAGATTAATCTTGATTTTAGGAAAGGAGATACGGAGCAGTGAGGAATTCCAATTGCACTCCAATTGGTGGTAAAACTCCGAAGAAAGGACACTCTCTGATCCATCATTTTCTCACATGAACAATTCGCAGCTAAGCTTCGTAGCTGCTCCAAGTCTTGCCGAAGTTACCTATGGGCTCCAATAGTTACGTTTAGTGCCAAATCAGCAGAGAAGAGCAGGAACAGTGCACAGTTGATTTTGCACACCAGTTTTTGTACCACGAGAAGAGCTTGTCAGTTGTTCACACAAGTATAACCAGTTTTATACCACAGAACAAAGAAGAACCGAAGCAGTGACGAGTTGTCTTTTGCAAATCAACTACTGTGAATTCAGCTGAGAGATATTTTTAACGATCAAAACAAAGTTAAAACAGTTATTATAAGTAATAACCCAAGTGTGACTACTGAAAATCCAGTAGCACAACCAAATCTGATTTAATGGTAAAAATGATATCAATGGAATGCTAAATGAAATGTAAGAAGAAAGAGATGAGAGATACTGAAATGTTGACACCAGATTTAACGTGGTTCGGCATACTCAGGCCTACGTCCACGGATTAGTGATTTTATCATGTGTGTGTTAGAAGAGCCTCCATTAATGAGGATCTCTGCAAATAGGGTGAAACATATGAAAAGAGAAGAAGCCCCATCTCTACCCTAATCTCTTCCTTTTTGTATGGAGAGAGATACAAAGACATTTATTATATTACCCTTAGCTTAATAATTAAGCTAACACAGAAAGTTCTAGTGTATATTGATGTAGAGTTGTAAGTTGTTGAAGCTTTAATCTAATGCCACGTGTCGATGATATATTTAGTATCTACAATTTGCCCCTTTTCTTGAGGGTTGTTGATGAACGATCCTTAAGAAAATATCTCCATGTCTTGACTATACTTTTCTTCGATAGTTGATGTTGTTGATGCTCTGCGCTTCCTTATGACTAGGTATGATGCTGCTATCGTGTCGCTGGTGCTTGGCAATGGTGCAGAGCGTTTTGTCCCTGAATCATGTGTTGCCCTGGTGGTTGCTTTTTCCCTGCCTTGTCATGATGAGAGATTTTTGTCTGAAATGTCCACTTAAGTACAGAGTTTTGCTGCGAATACTTACAGATAAGCACACATTAGTGTAAGGATCTCATCCCAATACGTTATGAACAGAGATGATAACTAGATGAATGGAACTCGCCATCCATTCGATTTTTTAAAACAATCTGCACTACAGCATCTAGTGCACAAGCATAAGTCAATCAGGGACTCAAATTCAAGAGGGTTATCGAGATGGGTTGTTTGTAAGGTGTCATTGGACGCAGATTTGTACGTATGTGCCAATGCCTGTAATAGTACCTGGCATCTCGAGTGTGCCGCTACTATCAGTAAGAGACCTTTTCATGACTCATACCGATGGCCAAACACCATAGATACGAGGAATTCATAAAAACAAAATGGATGAAGAAAGAAAATTTGAAACATTTTTAGTTGAAAATTGAACTCTTTATTTTTTATTTTTAAAACGTCAGATTCAAGAGGTAAGAGTACTTAGCTCTGTTGCGAGTGTCCATGTGGATTTGTCTCAACTGGTGTGTAGCTCTGCTTGTTTCTAGTTGTAAGATAGATTCCTGAGCACTTGCAAATGGTTGTGGGCTAGACCTGCATGTTTCCAAAAGGTTTGAGATTTAGGTTGGTGCACTTATTTGTTATGGAGATGGCTGCCCATTGGTGCTACTTGTCTTGCTAGGAGTGTGGTAGACTTCGTTGAGTTGTATTGTACTGGAGGCTTGGTTATGTTTTTGTTATGGAGATGGCTGCCCATTGGTGCTACTTGTCTTTCTAGGAGTGTGGTAGACTTCGTTGAGTTGTATTGTACTGGAGGCTTGGTTATGTTTCTGAAACAAGAAAACAAAATGATACTACTCAGCGACTCAAATATGTAATAACTTAGTTTTAACTTGACCTGCAGGTGGCTTGATTTTTTTTTTTTTTGATTGACGGAGCTGTCTTTTTTTTGAGTTTATTCTGCCCTGTGGGAGATTCACGATCTGCTGCTCTAGCTGCACTTCTTCACTTTGACTGCATTAGACACGGCTTTCATTTTGTTCTTCTGCTCTTGTTGATGGCGAAGGAATTGAGGTGAAGAATGCAATGCTACGCTGGAGTATACATACTTGCCCCCATTCTATGCGAGATTCCGAGGTATCCTTGATTCATGTCCTGCAACAAATTAGTTTCAAATGTAAATTACAATTTAATAGCAAAGTGTACTTGCCATATTGAATGGATATCTGCCTGCTTTTGCGCCTGCAAATTTAAGATGAAAAATTATTTAAATGTACAAAAAACTAGTACGACTCAAGGATTGAATCTGCGAAGGTTTGTAGTTGCATCGTCTGTAGTACACATGCACGTAGTGATGGTGGTACGGAGTATCTCTGTCGAAGGCCATTTGGGGTAGACTTGATGTACTACTCTAGGCCAAAACGAAAGAACATCGAAACTAATCTGTTAACATTTGCGGGGTGCATACACATGTGAGTTGGGTTAAGTTGCCTGCATCATTCTGTTACAGTTATACAAGCAGAAAGTGTGGATCTTTTTTTTGCGGTGTGGTCGAGACAACTGGTTCGTTTTTTAAACTATGGTGAGTGGAGTTGTAGCGTGAGACGAGTTCAGTTCTCTTTTGCATGTACTAGCATCTTTCCCACACTGGAACCAATGGCGCCTGCATCTTTTGTTGCTCCTGCGTATACCACATTAGTCCTTATGGAAACACAATTAATAATAATAAGCATTGATTCCTGTATAAGTATAAAGGATTCCAGCAACTTGCCGACTGACATTACTTTATGTTTGTAGAAGTATATGAATCAAAGAAACATATAAGAAATATAAGGATTGATTATACAAGTACACAAATTAAAGAATAACGGTCACTAAAGGATAGAAGTATAAGAAAAAATTCGAAGTATTCTTTGATAAGAAGCATGAAGTATGAGAAATAAGAAGTATCGATTCTTGAAGTAGTACTTTTCTTAGTATAAGAAGTATGAGGCATGACCAATACAGTATGAAATATACCCATATAAGAAGTATGAAATACAACCAATAAGGAGTAAGAAGTATCCCAATAAGAATTATAAAGTATAACCATAACCAATTAGAAGTATATATGAAGTATGACCATTTAGAAGTATGAAGCAATTAGAAATACACTCTTCACCGTTAATAAGAAGTACTTCCGCTTGGTAAAATCCTCGGTCTCTTTGTAGAAGAATTTAGGTAAAGAATATGCTACACCGAATTATTAATACTTTCCCCTATTCTTTACCGAAGTTCTGAGACGATCCTGCAGACAAAAAATTCAAATGTATCTTACCCTTTATGATTGATAGGTGCTTCCTAGAACTTGGTTGTGAGCTTTCCCCGTACATTGCAGGTTTATGTCTCCTCTGGAGTGAATCAAACCATTGGTTGGTGCTGAAGTTCATATGTATGTGTGGGATGAGTGTTTGATCGCGTAAAGTCACAAGGGGGTTTTACCTTGCGTTCACGTGTGGATCTGTCACCCCGCTGGCTAAACCCTGGCCAGGGGATTACCAAGAGGTGTGGATCTGAAACTCTCGGTAACATGGTGTATGTAATATTAACAAGCACCCATTCCGCCGAGCTTCCAAAGGCATGTCATATTGGGTATTTCTTTCTTCTGGAAGCCTTCCCCCCGGTCATACACTCATAAACACTTACAGGGGAGTCCTGAGAGATTACATGCAAAGTGCTTTCCCCAGTATAACGTAACAATAAAGATAACAGAAATAAGAAAGAAAAGCACAATAGAAGATGCAACGATAATATTAACGAGAGAGTAATAATGAAGATGTAGCAATAAAGGTTGTCGAGAGAGTACAAACAGTTGAGAAAAAACCTGATATTAACTTCTTTTTGCAGCTGCTATAGCTCATTTTTGCATCTACACTTTTTAGACAACCTCAATAGAGGATGGCATATTACAGATTAATGAGAGAGTTAAACACATGAATAGTGTCAAATGTGAATGATTTACAGAAAATACTAGAAAGCAAGACGGTTAATAGGTGAATTCAATTGAGAAAAAACCTGCCAGAAGATCGCTTTTAGCCCCCAGCATTGTCAAGAATAATGGCTACATAAAATGCCATTTTAACAGATTAAATATTAACTAGAGAACTGAACACTTATTATGGATTGAACAAATCATATAGAATAGAGACAAGGATTACTCAAACCATGTTAAAATAAAATAGATGAGACATAAAGGAAATAAAGCTTATCGGTTTCCATGAGGCCGTGACTATGTTGCATGATGCAAACTTGCCGCTGAAGACGATAATGACGATCTGCGGTTTACTGTCAACGGGCTGCACGACAGAACAGAACGGAGGAAGGAATCTTACCAGAAAATAAGTTGGTGTTTTCACAAACTTGAGTTTTGCGTTTATGCCCCCCGGTTTTGTTATAAATAAAAATGATAACAGTAATCTTGTGAAATCTCAAACGAGCAAAGGTCCTAATAAGAAACATATGTTGTTGTATTAGGCTAAACCTTCCCAAGAGTTGCGGCAGCAAATATTATTCAAAAATGGTTACTATTAAGAATCATATATAGGGAGGTAAGAATGTTCTCTGGTTAATTTTATGCTCGGAGATGATTTGCGTATTGCGGTTTTCTCGTGCTTCGCGGACTACTGCTTGTTGAGCGCCGTCTAAATTCACTGACAGTTCTCTTCAAAATATAATTTCATAACACCTTGGAATAAACTAACAAGAAGGTAGAGAGGTTAGTACTCTTGGAAATTAACAAATTGCTTACCTTGGTCTTGTGTTTTTTGACTCTTTTACCATAACAAGTAATTTAATGTTACTGAAAATGGTTGAAGGTATTAAAGTGAGAAGAGTCGTCACTTAATCCTACCCCTGCATTTTATGAAGGGAAACGACAGAATATAATACATCTGAGATATTGAATGAGACAAACTCTTATCCATATTTGAATGGTATGTAGAGATTTGTAAATGATTCAAGGCCATCTGCATTTGTGGTGCCTCTCCAGGTGTGTTTGAGGTGCTGAACTTCAAGCCATTGTGCAGTACCAAAAACAATATTGTTGCTGCTCTTTCCCTTGCTATGATGGTGTGGCACTTTTGGGTGAGAGTTTTCACAATCCTAATTTGATTGGTAGCACTGCTGCTAAAATTGAATTCTTATATTATCAGTATAAAAAGAACGGACAAGGGAGTGAAGCAATTAATACACTTAGAAATCAAACGAATGCTTACTCCCACCATGCATTACTGAATTCTTTTGCAATAACAAAGAATTTAATGTTATTGCGAATGGTTAATGCAACGCCTCCTAAGCTAGCAGCTGACTAATCCAAGAGATTAACTAAATAAAGAGGCCCTACAAATCTAAAACAGTTATTTAAACAAACAATTAAGAAACCTGCAACAAAAACTTAACCCAAGCATTAGCCCCGCTCTGAATTATATATATACAAGAACTCCTCTCAAATGATACATATAAAATAATCATTTGGTTTACAAATAGAATATACAACATAATATACATATCAGAAGTTAACCAACTAACAGACTCAACGTCCTGAAGCTTTCGTTGCGCAACTCTGATCAATCTCTGAAACTGAAAGTTGGAAAGGGTGAGCACATCATCCCTAAAAGGGGGTGCCCAGTAGGAATAACATTTAACTTTAAAGAAATCATGAGCAAGATTTGGAAAACAATACATGTTTTCCCAAACATCAAAGTGACTAAGTCACTAGAAATGCACAAACAATGTATATGGACAAACTCCTTCTTCAAACAATTTGTATTAGTGATGCCGGATTTTTCCACACCTACATAGCTATATCGATGCCGGGTTTTTCCACACCTAATAAGCATAAAAGATTAATTCATGTAGATATAAATGAAGGAGCGTATCCTATATACTACACGTGGAAATTCTCATTTCTCATAACAATTCATATTGACAACCAAACATTACAGGTCCTTTCCAATTCATGAAAAGATTCAAAGAATCAACAGAACAAACATAATACAAACTAAGCAAAGCATGAAATGCACAAACTGACAATGCATGAGTTTGTTAAATATAAACTTTTGTAAAAGACACAACAATGATTTCAAAAGTGTTAAAAGTATTCCCACCTCTTTTGATGACAAACCACGCCTACCTCGAGATCCACGATCCACTGGTTCATCCTTTGAATCGATCGTTGTTAATAAGACTAACTATTAATCACACAAGAACTCTAAGAATCTAGCCAAAATGTCTCACACAAGAATCATACAAGTCTATCCAATGATTTTAAGCCCACTTATGGTGCTATATCTTTTATTTATCCAACTTTATCAAATATAAGGTTTACTAATTCAATTAGATTGGTTTTATAGTCTATCAGCTAGGTTTTATTAATATCTACAACTTTGTAGAAGGAACCAACAACTAATTCAGACCACAAGTGGTCCAAAATGTCTACTTAGGAAAACTTCCCTAAGCCCAAGTCCATTAAGAAAGCCCATTAACTAAGTTCCAGTCCATCTGAGTCAACCAATAGTCCGGCTGACGGTCACAGGTCAACCAACAGTCAACGTCTAATTACAGGTCAAAGTCAAAGTCAACGGTCTACTGGTCTGGTCACTGAGTCAAACCGATTCAACTCAGGTTAGCAGGGTCAACTCGACTCAGTCAGATTAACTGAGTCAGGCAAGATTAAACTAGTCATAATCTGACTTGCAAAGGAATTCAGGGCAATCAATAGAATCAGCCCTTGATACAAAAAGAACTCTAACACCAGTTCAACAAGGAAACTCTCTAATTTTTAGATTCACTAACTCAATTCTATCCAATATGATCAATACATAAATATTCACTTCAACATAATTCTAGAATTCAAAGTACAACTGTAATTTAAGCTTTACCTGCAATTGCAGTACTAAGCCATACTCTTCCTAGATACACAATCCATTAGTTGCAGCCATAATGTATACTACTTCAACAGAACTCTATTCAACACAATCAATTCTATCAAACATCACTTCCAAAACCAAACTCTACAGCTCAGCTACAATATCAAAACTAAAACCCCACAACATCAACATCGGATCATCTCATAATATTCATCAGCAATCATCCATATTGTCTTATCTACCATTATGACTTCCAAAGTTCAGCACTGATCAAACAATGCACATACTATCATTACTACCAAATCTGTATAATCATAACTCGCATATGCACTACAAACGAATTCTACTATTTCATCCATGCCCTGCAACATTCAGCACAACAACACAATTACTTCAGCTGCAACTCAGTACAATTCTAACAACACCTTCTTCAAATCACAATTAGCACCACCACGGCCTGTAATCTCCAAACTTCCCAGTTCTGCCACAGTTGTTCTCATACACATACTTAAACTACAACAACAACTCAAGCTTCTCACTATATCCAATTCAATTCTTAACTCATAGAGAAACTTATAAATTAAATAATAAGGTTGAACTAATTTTAACTGAAAAGAACATTTACCTCAACTCTGTAAAACTCTGGCAATTGAATCCAAGTTTCTTCTTCACCTGACTCCATGCATCAACTCATCCCAGGACTAATAACAACTCCTCAATATCCATCATCATCATCTTTACACGAGAATCAAACCCAAATTCTTTATTAGCTTCAAATTAACATCTGATTCAGAACTTCAAACCCTAACTATCAAATTTAGCTTGTTCTTCAACCTTTTTCTTTATTTCGAGTCAAACCCACTTCTAATTGAACCTCTACAGCTTTAATTTCATCTTCGACATCTTCTCAGAAATCTCACGAAACCCCAACCCTTCAATTAATCATCAGAAATACTTCAATACAACAATTCATCCACAACCCTCGTTTTCATCATCTATCAGCAACCTAACAATCTATCTAACTCAAACGGATTTAATTAACCAGTTTTACAAACCCTAAGTCATTGGCTTCTCGATTCAGTTTCCTTTTAAACTCAAACAGTAACAACACCTCCATCAACCAATACTTGATCCTACAACACTTGTTTTAATCACAAACTCTCTCTATTTTAATTACTTAAATCACCAGCAGATGAAGCACGGAGGAGAAGAAGACGAGAGAAGAAAGAAGAAGAAAGAGAAGAAAAGAGAATGGAAGAGAAATAAAAATTCTCAAACTTATTGGTTTGCTTTTGAATTATCCATGGAGGCTTCCCAGAGAAGAAAAGTCGGTTTCCTTGACAACACTTTAATATGAAATGACGATTTTACCCTTTACCTAATATCACAAATATCTTCTTCGTCCGATGTCTGAATGACACGTTCGAGTAGTCCATTCCGCATAACTTTTCAAGGTCTATCCAACAGTACTAGTTTCGTATCTAAATCGTTGTTATATTAATTCCTATTAATTAATGCTCGTGTTAAACTAATCGAGTAATTAGCGGCTAAGACGTCTCTTGACTGGTCTAATAACGTTGACGAGCTTGAGGATCCTTACAGTTAAACATACACAAGTGGAAAATAGAAATTCCGCGACCGTCAGGACAGGTCATATATACGAGTTCTACGACAAGTTTTAACCGTCTCTGATGGGGTCACGGATAAAGCGTCTTTTTTTTGTACGACCCTTTGCCGTGGGTTTCAGAATAACGACTGGTTTTAAGGGTACCGATGTACAAACCCTGAGCCGTGGGACTCAGATTTAAATTATAATATAACAAAAATTATAGATTCAGATTTGCTCAAATGCCTGAATGGCTGAATCTGAAATGATCTGACTGCATCAAAGTCAAGTCAAATTGAATTAAAGTTAAGTTATAGTCAAGTCATAGTCAAGTCAAATGGAACTCAACTAAAGTCAAGTCAAAGTCAAATGTAACTCAAATTAAACTCAAATAGAACCCAAGCTGAAATTCAAATTTAAACTCAAACTTGAGAATTCCGCATTCATTCATTCATTTCCATTGGGTTTAAAATTACACAAAAAAGATGAAATTCTGATTCATTTATTACCGACGCCGGAGAAGATGACAGAGCCGGTGACAATGACGTCACAGAAGGAATACACTAACGCCGTTAATTAGATGCTGACGCCGTTAGGAATATGCCAACACCGTTAAAGAATATGTCGACGCCGTTAATTGTTGACTGTACCTGCTGACAGGATTTACGATGATGACGTGGCGACTTGCTGACTGTCACGTATTGTCGTGTCACATTACTAACGTGGCACATGATTGGACCAAACTGTTGATGTGGCAGGTGATGACTGGACCATGCTGCTGACGTGGCGCTTGCTGACTGGACGATGGTGCTGACGTAACGACCGCTGATTGGACGATGCTTGCTGATATGGCGAATGATGACTGGGCCCTCTGCTGATGTGGCCATTGATGACGGGACTGAGTTGCTGATGTGGCGCGCTGCCATGTCAACACTTGATGATGTGGCACTGCTTATGTGGCGCCCTGCTGAAGTTTGATGTAGCACGGAGCATCGAAGTTTGATGTACCAAAAAGCATCGAAGGTTGATATATGCGGTGCATCGAAGTTTGATGTAACAGGAAGTATCGAAATTTTCCAGAGCGTTGATGTTTGATGTACCATATTCCATCAAAGTTTGATTATCACAGAGATCAACGGTTGATATACGCAGTTCATCGAAGTTTGATGTAACATGAAGCATCGAAATTTTCCATAGTTTTGATGGAATTTAGAACGGTTGCGGACTTGGCTGCCGGCCTTTTTTTTTTTTTTCGCAACATTTTCTGGACTGTGATCTTTAGTCTTGAATCTTCTGTCACGGTTTTCTGAACTGTTGCCATGGCTTTCGAACTTTTGTAACAGTTTTCTGTTTTCTTCTTTTAGCAACAGTTTTCTTCAACCGTTACTGTTTCACATGAATCTTCTTTGGACCTTTAGCAACAGTTCAGGGGATTGTTGTTGTTTCTCATGGACTTTTCTGGAACCTTTTTGAGATGCTTTGCTGGAGGTCTTCTCTAGGGTTTTCAAGCGCCTAGAGATGTAGGCAACTTGACAGCCCTGCGATCATGACAGTAGTGATTTTGACATACTACAAACTCGAACATGTGGGCATCGCGTTATTTGAGAAGCAATTTTTTTCCAACTTTGAACTTGAATATGTTGCGGATCGAACATCCTGGCAACAATCTTAGCGATCTTTCCAATGAGTCGGTCTTGGTGCCCTCTGACTATGAAGCTGGACTGCAGCAGTTGCGTTCAACTAGACTGCAGTGGTTGAAATCAAAACTGGACCCATCCATGCTGCGGATCGAATATCCAACAACAATTTTGATGATGTTTTTACGATATCTTTTACCATGGACCGATCATCCTGGGCGCAGTTTCATCGGTCTTTTAGTGATGTAGTTTTATTTGTTTCCGAAGGTGATTATTTCAGCAAATCTCAAACCGCGAATCTGGATTGCAGCAGTTGCGATCAACTGGATTGCAGTATCTGCGATTATATGGTCAGCAGCAGCTGTGATCAGCTGGACTGTAGCAGTGATTTTTCAAGACGTTCAGACTACTTTTTAACGGACCACGATTTTGAAGTATTTTCTACATCTTTTCTCAATGGGAAAACACGATTCCTTTTCTCGTATTCCACTTAGTCGGCGCCAATGTTTGCACCCAGAAATATTTCCAGGCACTAAACACGATGATTTTGGTGTTGTTGATGAAAACAGGGCTAATAACAAGAAACAATCAGAAATGGCAGACGCACGGATTTAACGTGGTTCGGCATGGTTTTCCTACGTCCACGGACGAATCCCCTTGGAGAGTGATATTTTATTGATATTTCAATTACAATGTAACTTTTTCTCTATTCACTCCTGATAGACACATTTTTGTGTCTAATTTGTCCTCAATGTCCGTATTGTTGGAACTCTATTTTTGTACTAATATTGTGTTTTTATGTATTTTTAGGAAATAAACATTTTTGGAAAATTCGGCTCGAAAAGTTGATTTTGGCACCCGGAGGACAAGTGTTATTCGGACTCTCGCTTTTGGATAAGGGGTAACCTAATTACTAAGGGGCACCCCCATGTCACCCCCAAGGCAGCTGTTATTCGCACCCAACATTGGTTAGGGGGGACACCCTTTCTTCACGATTCAAAAAATGGCGGGAATATCTTATGCCATGCACACTTCACTGGCAGTTTAGGGTTCGATATTGTGTGGGCTTTGAGCGAGATTCAATCGCTGGAAATGATTGGAATGGACCTAATATATCCTAACAGGCTTGGTACAATGAATTGGATCGAGCAAAATGGGCCAGCAAAGCCGTGGGATGAAGATAAAGCTAAACAGGAAGAGAAGATAATATCGATTCTGTTTGATTCTAACTTGGAATTTACGTGACCAATTAGTTAGAGAATATCTTGTCTTTGATTGTTGCTCTATCTTAGGAAGTTTTACAACCAACAGACGCGTGAAGAGCGAAATTTGGGAGGTTTTCCAACATGATGAGCGGCTAAATACCTGGTGACTGAGGCTACGGAGGATCTATTCACTCATGTTTGATTGGTAAATTCTTTTTATAATTTCTTAATTATTTATTTTATTTAATTCACTTGGATCAAAAAAAAAAAGATATAAAAAATGGTTTTCTTAATTAGTTGTGAATCAGTTTGATGTTTTATGCTCAGAATTAATTCTTTGATAAATCATGCTTAAGGATTACAATTTAATATTTGGACACCTTATAGATTTATAAGTGATTTAATGGAAAAAGAGCTAGATAATAATTATGAAATATTTTTGTAACCAATCAACTTGAAGTAATAGTGAATCCGGAGCCTTAGTCCATTTTAAATCTTGACATTACTATCAAAAAAATTAATTTCCTTCATTTATTTATTTGCTTAAATCTTAAAAAAAAAAAAGTTACCTTCACAAGTTCGAAAAGAACCCAATTTTCACCACTATCTACAACAACATTTGAAAATACATCAAATTTTTGGCGCCGCCGACGCGGACCTGTGCTTAGGTAGAATTTTTTTTAGGTTTATTATTTTTTTTTTCCTTTTTACGTTTCTTTTTGTCTTTGATTTGCAGGTTCGAAGTGGAGTACTAAGGACCTTGGAAGGAAAAGCTTAAAGCAAAAGGAGCGAAAGAGGAATTCTTTTTTGTTTTATATATAGAAAAGAGAGAAAAAAAAGAGAGCTTTTTTATATCTTTTTTAGGTTATTTTTTTTCTTTTTCTTTTGAACTTTACTTTATTTGGAATTTGGACTGGACTCTTGGACTTTATTATTTTTTTAAAAAACCCTACGGAAGGGTAGTTAAATACAAACTGTGTGCAGGGAAGGACGGTGATTATAATATCACCTCGGCCCCTCGGGTTCGCACACGACATAGGAGTCGTGGCCCGAGTCGACGACAACGGTTCATCCCCCGTCTGGTACGGGAGGTAAGTCCAATCGAAACACTCGCGAATCCCCTGCAAGCGAGTTACTGTACTCCTTAAGGTGCTAATTGTTTGAGGACGAACCGTACTGTCTTTATTTTCCTAGTAAAGGGCAAGGCCTGGCCTAAACAAGATAAGGGTTCGGATTTCATCACCGCTCACTTCTTGCCCGCTTTAGGAGAACAAAACCTAACGCGAACCCAAGCTTTAAAATATGATTAGAAAGAGACCTATAAGGTATCGAGCTTGTTAGGAAAATTTTTCGAAGGATATTGGTTATTCTTTTAGCATACTTCGAAGTTCATGACGGTTTCTGTGATTTGAACGCGTGAATGCGCCGCCTTGTACTGCGGTGAGGCCTTGGGTATCAAATCTCCACTAAGATTCCCTCGCCTCGATTCAACTTACTTTGACTCGGATTGATTCCAGAGGGGTTTGCTTAAATTGTAACGAATTCCCCTTCGAGAGATAGAAGCTGGTCTAGAAACAATCTAAGTGAGCCATCATGCTTGTTGTTTGCTAGAAATCTCTAGGTTTGCTGTGGTAAAGTCGAGTCAGCCTGCTGTGTGATTGCTAGAACCTTCCTGATAGGATTTTTATTTCTTTTTTTTTTTTAGTGTATGCCCGATTTTGTTAATAGGTCTTGGAAAAGAGATACTCTAGGTCGATTGATTAGCGAAAAACCTAGTAGTTCTTCTGATATAAGCAGGGAGCTCGAAGATTGTTCTTTTGAGAGCCCTGTTTTTGGAAACTTCAGTTTTGAGAATCTGTCTCTTCGTGAAAATCTCATAACCCCTAGTACTTATGTTGTGCCAACGATGTCAACTTTGAAAGATTACATGTTCCCAACTAGGACCAACCGAGCTTCGTGCATTAAATTTCCAGCCACTACGGCTAATTTCGAGATAAAACCTAGTATTCTTCAGATGATCCCTATATTCTTAGGAAAAGATGATGAGAACCCTTATTTCCATATTAGGGACTTTGAGGAAATTTGTGGGACAATTAGAATAAAAGACCTTACTGATGAAGTCTTGAAACTTAAGATGTTTCCCTTTTCCTTGAGAGATAAAGCCAAGACCTGGTTGAACAACCTACCATCTGAATCCATTGAAACATGGCAGGAACTTATTGCCGCTTTCTATATGAAATTCTACCCTAAGCATAAAACTGCAGCTGTTAGGCAGACAATTAGTGCTAGTGTGCAACAAGAGGGAGAGTCTCTTTATAGATTTTTAGAGAGATTCAATGATCTCCTATCTCAGTGTCCTCACCATGGATTTGATAAGATGAAACTCGTACAAATTATTTATGATGGTTTAGACTATTCGACCAAAGCCATGGTTGAGTCTATGTGCGCTGGTGAGTTCACTAGTAAAAGTGCTGATGATTCTTTTACCTTCTTAGAAGTTATCGCTGAAAAATCCCAACAGTGGGAATCTTGTGTTGAACCCCCTAAAAGACTCTTGGTTAATAAAAGTAGCACCAATGTGGTAGATACGAGTTTTGCGTCTGATGCTAAGTTTGCTGCTTTGTCAAGAATGTTAGAGGCTTTGGAAATGGGTCAGTCTAAAAATAGGTCCCTTGTTGAACCTAATAGAGCCTCTCAAGTCTCTAGTTGTGGAATAGAGCCCGATAATTCATTTTGGGAAGGTCAGGTTAGTGAAGAGCAAGCTCATGCTGTCTATAACAATGTTAGGTTTGAGAACAGTCAGAAGATTGACCCATACTCAGAGACCTACAATCCTGGTTGGAGAAACCATCCTAATTTTTCTTGGTCTAAGGGCCAGAATCAAGGCCAGTCTAGTAATTCTCAGTCTCCCCCAGGATTTGGTTTTAAGAACTCTTCGGGTCAAACTCAGTTTCAGAACACTTCCGAGAAAAACATCTCTGCCTTAGAGGAAAATCTCATAATGCTATCAAAGAACCACATGAGCTTTCAACAAGAAACTAGGCAAGAATTAAAGAATACTTCCCAAAGTCTTGCCGAATTAAAACTTCAAGTAGGACAAATAGATAAGTTTATAAGTGAGAGAGAAGATGGAAAGTTCCCTAGTCATACTGAACCTAATCCCAAAGGGGAGAAATCATACCATCATGTGAATGCTGTCACAACCCTTAGGAGTGGAAAGAAAGTAGACAACAAGGTTTCCATGCCTGATAGTGAACATGTTGTAGTTCACCCTTATGAGCCAGAAAATGAGGAGACTGATAGAGTCTCCAAAGAGACCAATGAGGGTCCTGATGAGCCCGGCTTTGTTCCCAGAGCCCCATTCCCCCAGCTGCTAGTTCAGAATACCACTACTCCTAAGTATAAAGACCCAGGGTCCCCTACCATTTCTTGTACAATAGGTAAGTACCGTGTTGATAAAGCGTTGCTTGACTTAGGAGCCAGTGTGAACTTACTGCCATACCATGTGTACCTAAAGCTAGGACTTGGTGAGATGAAACCTACAGATGACACTTCAGTTAGCTGATAGGTCCGTTAAAATTCCTCGTGGTGTGATCGAGGATGTTCTCATAGAGGTTGACAAGTTTATTTATCTAGTGGATTTTATTATCCTAGATATCCAACCTGTCCCTGACCTAGAGAACCAAATACCAGTGATTTTAGGTCGCCCGTTTTTAGCCACGTCTAATGCAATCATAAACTGTCGAAATGGTATTATGAATCTATCTTTTGGTAATATGACTATTGAGTTGAATATTTTTAATGTCAATAAGCTACATTCTGAGCTAGATGACACGTGCATTGAAGAGGTCAACATGATAGGAACCTTAGTTCCAAAGTCTGTACCAAACACCGAATCGAAAGATCCATTAGAGAGTTGTCTAGCCCGTTTTAGCATGGATTTCGACGATGATAGCAACATTGAACAAGTAAATGCTCTGTTGGATTCTATTCCTGTGTTAGATACCGATAGATGGAAATCTAGGTTTGAACCATTACTAGCTACCGAATCTACCTTAAGCCCTTATTTCGAAGAGCCTAAAGATCCTCCTAAGTTGGACCCCAATTATGCATTTGTAGTCCCATCTGAGATTTTGCCCATAACTTCTGATTTGGATAGTGATCATGAGATTAGGCCAGTAATCGTGCTTCAACACAATAAGGAAACTCTAGGGATGACCATAGAGGATATGAAACATATAAGTCCTATAGCTAGTATACCTCAAAAGAATTTAGAGGATGAACCACCTGATTATAATTCAGAGAAAGCAATTGACCTTTTTCAGGAACTGGATGGTCTAGAAATTAGGAATATTGTTACTAGTTTATGTAGAGACACCCAAAACTCTAAGTTTGGGGGTAGTGAACTAGAAAAAGCTCTAGAGTATTTTAAATACTCTCTGGATCCGAAAATTCAATCCATGGTTAAAGGTCTTACGGAGAATAGTGATTACCCTAAATTTGGGGGTAGAGATTGTCAATTATCCCCAGTAGAAGTTCCTAACTTGGGACTCAAGCCTAGTGCATCTGAGGTATCGCTTGAGTCTATTCAGACTCCACAACCTGATCCGCCTGATTCTGTTCAGGAGGAAATCCATATATTAGAAACCCGTTTTTCGGATGAACCTATTTTTCAAGACACTCTTATGAAGCCCAACTGGAGGCTCTGGATAGATCCGGTTGTCTTGCAAGAAACCTTAGATGAGGATGTGCTCCTTCTGTTCATTTTTCTGAACCAGTGCAGTTGTCTCATATTGGTGTTTGCTCTATTTGGTATTATGGACCCACAACTTTTTCGGCTATTGGTATATGACTTTGGAAGGTGAAGATCCTTTTTGAGGTATTTGATGTCTGGCTGAAGACTTAAAACTTAGCACTTCTTGGGAGGTAACCCAATCTCATGCAACATGGTAATATCTTTCCTTAACTCTTTTTCTTCGAGTGGTAACAGTTTCTCCTTGTTCATGCTTTTAATTTTATCTTTAGAAACATTGAGGACAATGTTAGATTTAAGTTTGGGGGTGGGGAAGAAACTTTTTGTTAGTTTTAAGTTGTAATAAATAAACTCCAGAGTCTAGAAATTTACGCCTATTAAGGATAGCACTAACCAATCTAAGTGGATGGAAACATTTTTGTTTTAGGAGCTGAGGAACCAATCTGACTAGATGGAAACATCTATAGAGTCTATTCATAAAAGCACAGAGCTCAGGTGTTAGAAATAACATGATAGTTTCGCCATATCTCGTCGAGTCCTTTTCACTTTCTATTTTTAGTTTTCTTTTATGTCAAGTGATTTGGTGGGGCACACGATTCAAGTTGTTACCTTTGCTAGGGTGAAATAGAGTGACTGAGTTACCCAAAAAAAAAGAAAAAGAAAAGACCGGACCAGTTAGACCAATCGGAATAAATATTAACACTTGGATAGCAATATGCGTGTGTTCTCCCTGTTTCCGTCGCCTAAGCAAGTGTGGAATGCAGGACCCGTGGGAACTATCGTGTAATATGCTGACAAGAAGCATGCGCTTGGATCAAAAAGATCTATTCATGTCGTTAAGTTAAAAAAAAAATGGTTATTGTTATGTGTAGTCAACTGCTGGTTCCCTTGTATTTGCCAGTTTGTTGATCTAGATTTAAGTTATTGACCACTGGTTCCCTTGTATATGCCAGTGTGTTAATATTAGTCAGACCGGTATCTCAGTCATTTAGGTTAGGTTCATCTTGGCAGAGGCCTTCAGACATATATGGGAAACACCGTTCACTTTTCAACCATCTACATTTTTCTTTTTCCATCTTCTTAATCTTTTCATGTGATTAGTCTGACTCCGAGTATGATGTCCATCGTGAAACTATCTTAGTAGAGCTCTGTCACTTATATGAATTTTAGTATGCTTGAGTGCAAACTCGTGTAAAACAATTGGAATTTCGCATCAGGGTTCTTCCTCTTAGAGTCAATAATTGAACGCCAACCAAGGAGGTTCTTTAGTGCTTTCCAAGGTTCTGCGTAGATAGCTAGGGTCTGGAGTATTGGTTTTTGTGGGTACACCTCTGATAAACCCACCCGAGATTAACTCGGTCACTTTTCAAGAATAAATTTTGCTCGAGGACTAGCAAATAATAAGTTTGGGGGTATTTGATAGACACATTTTTGTGTCTAATTTGTCCTCAATGTCCGTATTGTTGGAACTCTATTTTTGTACTAATATTGTGTTTTTATGTATTTTTAGGAAATAAACATTTTTGGAAAATTCGGCTCGAAAAGTTGATTTTGGCACCCGGAGGACAAGTGTTATTCGGACTCTCGCTTTTGGATAAGGGGTAACCTAATTACTAAGGGGCACCCCCAGGTCACCCCCAAGGCAGCTGCTATTCGCACCCAACAGTGGTTAGGGGGGACACCCTTTCTTCACGATTCAAAAAATGGCGGGAAAATCTTATGCCATGCACACTTCACTGGCAGTTTAGGGTTCGATATTGTGTGGGCTTTGAGCGAGATTCAATCGCTGGAAATGATTGGAATTGACCTAATATAGCCTAACAGGCTTGGTACAATGAATTGGATCGAGCAAAATGGGCCAGCAAAGCCGTGGGATGAAGATAAAGCTAAACAGGAAGAGAAGATAATATCGATTCTGTTTGATTCTAACTTGGAATTTACGTGGCCAATTAGTTAGAGAATATCTTGTATTTGATTTTTGCTCTATCTTAGGAAGTTTTACAACCAACAGACGCGTGAAGAGCGAAATTTGGAAGAAATATATCCGAGAATATTTTCTTCATCAATGCCGAGTAATGGAGGATTATATGAAGTTATGGAGAGATATTTCGGTGCTGTTGGGTTATAAATAATTGCTGAGGTATCCTAGCGAAGTTTGGAGAGAATTGGGAGAGGTTTAGAGCACTACAGAGCAAGAAAATCCAAGTTGCAGAGATTCTGGTTCTGCTACTGCTGCTGCTGCTGCTGCGAGGAGGAAGAACGTGAAGAACAGACTCTCCAAGACCGTAGTTTATCAACAGTGACATCGAATGTCAAGTGTGGGTCGTAGATTTTCAACGACAACAGCACTTCAGCTCTGTCGTTGACTCTGGACGCCTTCTGTGGGTCGCAAAATCCTGTTTTACATCATTTTCTTGTCTTTCTCTTCATTGTAAAACACTTTTGAGCATCAATGAAATATTTTGAGAGGTTTTCCAACATGATGAGCGGCTAAATACCTGGTGACTGAGGCTACGGAGGATCTATTCACTCATGTTTGATTGGTAAATTCTTTTTATAATTTCTTAATTATTTATTTTATTTAATTCACTTGGATCAAAAAAAAAGAGATAAAAAATGGTTTTCTTAATTAGTTGTGAATCAGTTTGATGTTTTATGATCAGAATTAATTCTTTGATAAATCATGCTTAAGGATTACAATTTAATATTTGGACACCTTATAGATTTATAAGTGATTTAATGGAAAAAGAGCTAGATAATAATTATGAAATATTTTTGTAACCAATCAACTTGAAGTAATAGTGAATCCGGAGCCTTAGTCCATTTTAAATCTTGACATTACTATCAAAAAAAATAATTTCCTTCATTTATTTATTTGCTTAAATCTTAAAAAAAAAGTTACCTTCACAAGTTCGAAAAGAACCCAGTTTTCACCACTATCTACAACAACATTTGAAAATACATCAACTCCCCCCCCCCCCAAATGATTTCTGCTCCTCCTTATTTATACAGTTCAATAGAAAATTTCAATATAAACTTAAATCATGTCTCCATCTTCAATTCTGCATGAAAATTAACTATGCATGCCTCCATCTTCAATTCTGCATGAAACTGCTGGAATTAACTCTGCATGCCTCCATCTTCAATTCTGCATGAAACTGCTTGCATGCTTCTTTTAATAAATTCTGCATGAATAATGGCTGGTAGTATGGGTGGATGCTGGCTAGCAGCACAGCTGACAGCATGGATAGAGACTGGATGGCAGCACATCTGGCAGCATGGCTAGGAACTGGATGGCAGTGAGGCAAAGCACTTGGCTGGGAATTGGTTGGCATCACTGTTGGCAACCAGACTGAAAATTGGCTGGAGGTGCGACGTGCATCCTGACTTGACAGTTGACCAACGATTGACTTTGACCGTTGACCGATTGTTGACTTTGACCGGTCATTGTAATTCTGGGCAGGCTGGTGGGCTGCTTCGGTTGACTGGTGGCAGCTGAATTGTGGCCTAAAACAATATTCTGGCCCACTATGTGGTATTTTTACTCATGGTACAAACAGTTTTCTTAATTGATTTATGGAAACATTTGACAAAAGTCGCCAGTATGTGTAGATTGTAAATATTTGTTGCGTTAGTTACTTATAAAGTTCAGTAGTTTCAATAATTAACCAAAACAAGCAGTCTGGTACAATGGTTAGGGTAGTTGCGAACGTGCTACAAGATCTGAGGTTCGATTCATTTATATTTTGTGTCACCTTAAAAGGTTAAAATCTCATCAAAATAAAAAAGAGTGAAGATTACGATTTTCAAAACCATGCTGTAGTGGAATTTTTAGCTAGATATATGTAATGCCACACCCATAATATTGCGCAAAAGCGTTAACATATTTTTAGCTAGATATAAGTTACTCTTGTTTAAGTGAGCGCATACGATTATGCTAGTTAAAATTTAAGCGTGCATAATATTATGCAAGATAAAAAAGTTTTGTGTACGATTATGCTAGTTAAAAATTAAACACTTGCATAATATTATGCAAGATAAAAAAAATCCGCATGCACCAAAATTATCCCATTTGATTGAGGTATTTTTAGATAGATATAATTAATGCTTGCATGAATGAGTGCAAAAGAACATGCAGGTAAACAGTAGCCGTATGCGCAGTATTGTGCAAGAGTATTTATGTATTGCTAGATATATTTAAACTATTGTTTAAGTGAATGCAAAAGATTATGTAGGTGATACTGTGCAAGTGTGTTAATTTATTTTTATCTATATATTTGTAACTCTTGTTTTGGTGAGTGCATAAGATTATACAAGATAACTCTTGTTTTTAGGTATATATATGTAATGCTTGTATGAGTAAGTGCCAAAGATTATGCAGGTAAATAATAGTTGCATGCACAATATTGTGCAAGATTGTTGATGTATTTTTACCCAGATTTATGTGATGCTTGTTTAAGTCAATGCATAAGATTATGCACGTTAAAACTTAAACGCATGCACAATTATGTGCAATTGTATGTTATTGTATTTTTAGCTAGATATATTTGACTCTCGTTGAAGCGAGTGTATCGGATTTTGCAAGTTAAAAGTTTACCACGTGCATAAAGATTGTGCAATTATATTAAAGTATTTTTAGCTAAATATACGTAATGCCTGCATGAAAGTGTGCAAAAGATTGTCGACAATACCAATTCTTTGATATTTGTGATGGATATTAATTTTTGAATGCATGATTGGATTTGTATATATTATGGAGAAGAATAATGAACATCAACGTCCATACAGCATGACACATCGTATCTGAATGCATATATTTTATGATATGATGATAACTACACCCGCACTTCTTGAATTGCAATGATTTCGACTCATCCTCCTCTTCGGATCATAGGAAAAATCTCAACAATTTGGTTAATCTGATATATAATGTAACTTTCTGGATAAAGCAAGTAATAGTATATGGGGATATAGCCGCATGCATAATGTTGTGCAAGAGCGTTAATATATTTTTAAGTACATTTATGCAACTCTGATTTAAGTGAATGCACAAGATTATGTAACTTACAAAATTAAATGCGTGCACAATATTGTGCAATTGTATGAATGCAAGTGAGTGTTTATGTATTTTAGCTAGATATATGTATCTATTGATTAAGAAAATACATAAGATTATGCAAGTTGATAAAATTTTTGGTGCGCTCAATATTGTGCAATTATATGAATGGGAAGGGAACGGGAGTTGGTGCAATGAAATAAAAGTGGAGAGTTCAATTTCACAAATGGAGGGAAAAGGCAGCAGGAACCGGTGAAATGAAATAAAACTAGAGTGTTCCAATTTTAATGAAAATTATGGATGGAAAATAGGCCGAATTGGTAAAATGTATTGAAAGCGGAGAGTTTCAATTTTTCCGAGATTTTATGGAGGAAAATAAAAAAGAAATGGATGCAATTTTATTATGAAGATACTAAAAATATTTAAATTCATTTTGCTTCACATGGAGTATGTGACCTTAATCCATATTGGTATGTATTACTAAGTTAGATTTCTATTGTTGATAATATCTAAGTAGAGATTGTGATCTTGTACAATCATGATAAATTAATAAACTATTAGATGGGCGAGAAAGATAGGTCACGAAGAAAGTATGATTGTTATGCGAAGATTTCAATATATTGATTATATTCAATATTTTCAATTAATCTCCCACTGGAAATAGTATTAATTGCAAATGTGGAGTATCAATATTTGCAACTAATAAAATACTATAGTATTAATTGGAAATATTATAGTATTATAATATTTATAAATTTAATTGCATATATGGTAGTATTAATATTTGCAGTTAATCTCCCTCTGAAAAAATACTACAGTATTAATTGCAAATATTATAGTATTATCTATTTATAACTTTAACTGCAAATGTGGTATGTACTATTAATATTTTTCTTAAAATAATATAATATTTAATTGGTTAAGATCAAATTATAAAATAAATAAATAAAACATAAATTGCTGCAAAAATGATATTAATATTTGCAAATATTATATTATTAATTGCAAATATGATATAATTAATGTCAGAAAGTCTATATAACTTTTTAATCAATCTTCTCCGATTAACCATATCGCTCATATCGCTGCTTTTAAGAAAAGAAGGACATACCACGTTTGTTTGATGATGTCGAATTTTTTTGGCTTAACATGCTGGTTACTCATACTAATGATGATCATCAATGAAGAATTAGTTGAAGGAAGAATGACCCTAAATGCGATCAACAAAGCAATAATAAAAACTATTAAGGTGAAGTATTGTATTTACATGCATTACTGTGTATATAGTTAATCCCATTTTATGGATGTACTGATTTTTATTTTGCAGAATTAATCTTATGTTTATGGATGTATTTATTTTTATTTTGCAGGTGGAAAATAATGAGATCATCGATTGTTATGATATATACGGACAACCTAGTCTTAATCATCCTTTACTTCATAATCACATAATACAGGTTTAGTGTAGATACATACTTTTCCTGATAATATCTATATATGTTTTTATTATAATTCTTACGAAATTATCTTATTTTTATTGTTATGATACAGGAGAAACCAAATTCGTACCCGAAAGAAATGAAATCAAATAATTTCAGGACACTTCAACTTACACAAACTTGGCATAAATATGGATCATGTCCGGAAGGAACTATCCCTATACGGAGAAAAGGAAAAAATTATAATCCAATAATTTTGCATAAACATGATCATCCAAAATTATCACCTTATAGAACTCTTAATGCATCAGACCTTCTAAAAAGCCATGAGGTACACATAATCACATACCATATATTGTTATATTAGTTTACTTTACTTGACCCACTATACATGTATGTATATAATAATCGAAACGTTTTTTGTTCAGTACGCGATAATCGAGGTGAATGGAAATTTTCTTGGAGCACATGCAAAAATAAATATTTGGAAACCGGTTATGGAAACATCAACTGAAATAAGTGTATCCCAAATTTGGGTTACAGCCGGTGATGTTGAAGTAAAAAATACTATTGAAGCCGGATGGATCGTAAGTTATACGCCAAAATTTATATACAAGCAAATTTATATCCTCTTATCTGGCACCAATGAATTTTATCTTGGTTTTTGATTAGGTGAACCAACACATATATGGCGACGACCAACCTAGATTTTTTATATATTGGACGGTAAGTATTATTGCGCTTTTCGTTGTACGGAATGTCCTCTTGACGAGGACATCTTAAAAGGCCATATATTATTGTTTGATATTATTTTCTCAAGAAGACCAATCCAATTGACAATGTTTTTTAGAAGGACGGATACGAGACTACAGGTTGCTACGACCTCCTATGTGATGGTTTTGTGCAGACATCATCAGATTTCTGCCTTGGTGGCAGTTTCACCGAGGTATCTACTTTCAATGGTATCCAAAAAGATGTCACCTTCAGTATTCACAAGGTAAGAAAATACAAGCAATCAAATTTTATACTCATTACCAACTTTGGTCTATATATAATGTTCAATAATTTGACAGGACCAAATTGGTGGACAATGGTGGGTCCAAGTACAAGGTAATCCGATTGGATATTATCCTAGTTCTCTCTTCACAAAATTATCAATGACATCAACCACAATACATTTTGGTGGAGAAATATCGAATCATAAAAGTAAAGGACGACATACTTCGACACAAATGGGTAGCGGTCATTTCCCTTCAGAAGGTAGATTGAAAACATCGAGTTATTTTAATTGGGTTCAAGTAGTTGATGAAAACAACGTGACCAAAGATCCTGAAAATGTGAAGACAATGGTTACAAATCAAGACTGCTACGGCTTGGAAATAGACAACAACCACCATGATACCAATGGATACGGTTTTTACTATGGAGGCCCCGGTTATAATGATAAATGTCCATGATAAGTAAGTTTTAAAAGAAGTTTCGTATTTAAAAAATTTGGTACATGTAGAATGGATGATGGTTGAATAAATTATATTGAGGTGATCTATAACCGCTATTATGTGTAGACTCTTTTGTCTCAATTTCTAATTTTTTTTCTTTTATTTAGGGTGTTCCTTTATCTACGTCATAGAAATACTAACGGTACCCATTTATCTGTGTACCTTTTGATTATATCTTCCTATTCCATCAAAAACTTATATTTTTTGTACCCCGAAAACCTTTAATTCATTATTCAGCTCAAATATTTTGAAAAACAGAAAAAAAAAATTGACCGTCTATCTTCTAAACAGTGGCACTAGGGTTCTTGGAGTAGAGAATCATCATTTAAAAAGCCCATATCATAGAAACCTTTTTCGTTTTTGTTTTTGATTGATCAAACAGTGGCTAAGTCCTCTTCCCATATCAATTTTGGACTGAAAAAAAGAAATTGTTATTCTTATTGTTATATATCTTGAGATCATTGATTGTTTAAGAAACCTATGAATCAAGAAAAAACATAGAGAGGGCACTCTATTCTAGTTGTGTAGTCTTAGTTCTGCGGTCTAGAATTGGACAACTCTGATAACTAGTTATCTTGTACTGTGTCATGTATTCATAACTGGTGATTCCACGATATTTATTTATTTTGATATAGTACCATTTTCATATATACCCGTAACCATCATTTTAAAACTCATCAAGTCAACTCCTACATAAGATCAATTTTCTCATCAAAACAATAGTAATAATGAGTAGTTTCAATTTCCGTAAGGATTTCAAGGATGTGCAACAATTAATCTTCACAAAAAACAGAAACATATTGGAATGTTGTGCATCGTCTTCCTTAGACAATCAGAATATGCTTCAATCTATGGATTTTCTATATATGCTAATAATTCAAAAATTAAGTTGCCTAGGTCGATTCTAAGTTCTTCCCTAATATCGTCCCCGATTTAATTATAATTTTTTATTCTTTTGGAAAGAAAATATTTGATTGATTTTCATCATTGGTATATATAAAGGGAAGTTATTTTTCCTTCTTTTGGCGGTTTAATAGTTAGAGGTACGAATATAACAAAATTCAAATAGTTCTAGAATTTTTATGTTTACTAAATTGTAACTAACAAAATTAACTAGTGGGGATACTGTTAGCGTTTTTTTGGGGTATATAAAGGAATGCCCTTTATTTAAGTTTGGCTTTATACCATATTATATTCGGTTGAATCTCTTATATTATCCAGTTGTTAAGTAAAAGTTTGTTCTTTTTTCTTTGTTGTTATGTTTAAGAATCCCGATAACAAATTATGTTACCATTATACCGGAAAGATTAAACTACACCAAATGTTAACACACGACATGGGCTATTTCACACCATTTTAAGCTGGGGTATTAGATGATTTATAAGAGTTTGACTTCCTACTTTATTTTCTGTTAATGTCAAAATAGATTCTAAAAACTCCATGTTTTGTTTATGTTGTCGATGTCATCATTGGTCAACAGTTAAGATTAATTTGAATCCATGACGTACAATAAAATTTTAATTGATACACGCTTGGAAGCTTCAAAGTAAAATATCTTTTTTTATCCGTGACATACAATAAAATTTTCAAGAGTTCGGAATCTTCCTTGTAATCAAGCTACACTGCGACGACTTTTCCATGCATATAGTTGATGCGATCAGGTTATATGTTTATATGCGACTACATTTTCTTCTGATGCGGACTAGACAGTGATGGAAAATTGCTAAGACATGTCAAAACAAAAAACCTTTGCCATACCCAAAATCTATCGTTTAAGTTTTTGGACTTGAATTAACCACTGTAATATCTCCCCTCCTTTAAAATGCTAAGTCATATAAGCTCTCACGTCACACGGTGAATGTGACACCCTCTCATAAAGCTTTCACTTAGAGCAATCCTGGTGATGATAAGTGGCAGGACTCTATTGGTCGGGACATTAAAGCATGAATTACATTCTGTTTACACCTTATATTTAACTAGTCGTTTGTAACACCGTTAACAATAACATGGGTATACAACACTTATGTGAGGATTTACACCTAATTAATTACTTATACTTGGTTTACATCAAATACTTAACTGGACATTACTAACGCCAGTTAGTTATACAATACATCTGTTAGTTTCTTCTCACTTATTGTGCTCTCTCTCTGCTGGTGTTTCATCTTCTTCATTAGGTATATAATGAAAAACAATGAAAAAGCAGCGACTCCTGCTATATCACATGAAGCAGCTGTTTTCCAACAGGTTGAGAGATGAAAATGGAATAGAAATGGAAGATAGTCTGAGATCAAAGATTCAGGTCGAGAAATTATGGAGAAATCAGAGTTATTCCTGAGTTGAAGAGAAGATTAACTGAAACTGGAGTTAGGGTTTAAAGAAATCAAGCCGAACGAAACATGGGTTAAGGTTTCTCTGTTTTGTTTTGATTTTTGAAACTCTAATCTCTTGATTTATGATGATATGGGCTTGGTTATGATCATTAGCATTGGTTACTTTTTATTCAAGAATTTGGGGTTTTAGGGTTATTATTGGATTTGTTATTCTAAGTTAGATCCTTAAACTCATCTTGACCAAATGAGTTGTTAGTTTGATTAGTAAATGGTGATAACCCTAACCTTCTTCACTCACTGGTTATTTTTTTTAAGTGCAACTCTTTACTTATATTCATTAATTTTTGTGTTTATCATACAAATTTGGGATTTTGATTATTAAAAAATATATAATTTGGGAAAATAGAGAATTGGGATTTGTTGTTCTTCTTTTGAAACTCTATGAAATTTTTTATCATATAAATCTCTTGATTTTTGTGTTTATCATCAGAGACACCTCCTCGCGCTGAACAGTTGCTGACGATAGCGCATATTCAGCTCGACGCACCCGACCATAGACGCTTTCCATAATCTTGCCAGAAGCTCGTGACTCACGCGCCAGTGAAACGGTCTCCTCATGCTCATCATAGGCTTTACGCATCTTGTCCTCGTAAATCATCCTTAGAGTCAACAACATGCCCATCTCTTCACGAAAAATGAGCAGGCGATCAAGTTCGTTCTGAAGATAGGACAAACTAACAAGTGCATGCAGTGGCAACCGCTAGGGTCAAGGTATACCTAGGAAGCTGAGGGTGAGCGTCTTCAGCTATGAAGTGGCGACAGTCAGCCACGACGCGTTCAATACGGGCAACCATCATCTCGGATTCGGAGAATAGCTGGTCAGCCGCGTGTCGCGCCTCAACAGCTTTGTCCAATATGCGTCGTATCTTGAAATACACATCCCAGATTCATGAGATCGCTTGGCCATCAGATACGTCTCATGTTTCTCAGCGACCCGAGCACGTTAATTAGCATCACGATCCTTCTCCCGTTGCTCTTTGAGCACCTTGATCTGGCCTCCACGAGTAACAAGCGTGTCGGCTCATCTTACATGAACATGGGCGAGGCCAATGCAGGGACCAGCGCCATAAATAGAACATAGCCATGAAGGAGATGCACCATAGCAACGAAGTACAAATAGCTCAGAGAAGGAAAATCGGTGACAGAATCGGAAGACTAAGGAAATTATATCGATGTCTATATATAGGCAGAAGGGAAAGAGGAGCAATAAATGGCGTGGTAACCGCGTAAGCCAACCTATGCAGATGCATACACATGGCCATCGCAATGAACGGTGAAAGCCCCCTATCCGTACGGGATTGGTAAAGAAGAACTCTCCAATCAAGGGAAGCATACATGATAATCCAGGGGACTAATGTTGATACATGAAAAATACCTCCTCTTAATAGGACCTAAGATCCCCTCATAATAGGAAGAAATCCAACTCACATGTGTAGGGGACTTGGGGACTGAGGCCCAAACCCATCCTCAAGATATCCATGAAGAAGAAAGGATTAGAAGTAATTAAGATGATTAGGGACATGTGCCATGATGTCATGAAAGGAAGGGCTTTTGGGAAAGCCTATAAAAAGAGGTACATAGTACAAGAGAAAGCAAGTTTCTCTCTCATATTATTCCTAGAAAATGTGTCATTAGGGTGTAACTAAGGCTAGCAGAACCAAGAGTAAATTCACCCCTCAACACCCGGGACATGCTTTCTTCAACTAGTAAATATGAAATAAAATGCATTATAATTACCAAGAGTAAATTCACCCCTCAACCCCTCAGTCACCTAAGCTTTATTTTTGAACATCGTATTTTGTTTTTAAAACTCTTATAAAGGTTGTCATAAAATTAGTATAAAAAAGAACCACAAATCTGACAGAATTGTGATAGTGTAGGCATGGTTGATGGTGTGGACTTGCACGCGGAAGGCTCAGGATCAAATTACCGTAACCTCATTTTCCAAGATCCTATCTTTTTACTTCAACAAATCTTATAAAGGTTGTTATACATTTTCATAAAGAAATAACACAAAACCCCCAAACTTGTGAAGTGTAAGGATGGTTAAGGCATTAGACTAAACATGTTGGGTTCATGTTCGAATCCCCTCAACAATGTTTTTTATTATCATATTTTAATTTTTTCAACAACTCTTGCGAAAGGTTGTGATAGGATTATTAACTAAAATTTCCGGAAAATGGTTGTTAAATCTAAATGTCATCACAACTGTTTTTCTTAAATAATTGTCGTTTGTTTTCTTGTCGCAACCCTTTTGTCCTAGGGGTTGGTAGTGATGCCATTCTAAAATTCTTCCTTTAAAAAAAAGTTGTAAAACATGAGACGTTCTACGACTTTTAGCAAAGAGTTGTAAAACTCCAGTTGTAGATGTATATTTTTCATGTAGTGCCATTTGCTTTAAAAAATACTACTCCCGTTTTTAGCGTTCCGAATGGACCTGCATGCCTAGAAGAGTTGGAGTAAAAGTATATGAGGTTGAAGAAGTCGCTCAGGTCTGGACCACTTTCCTTTTTACAAATTATACCTCGTCAATTTATTGGCAAGGGTTATCTAGATAGTGTGTCCAAGGCATTTCGATAATTTACACAATGCTTGTTCACATGTTTTCTCCCCAGAAACATATTTTATATAAGAATTTTTCTTCATATGAAAAACTCATGTTTACATAGTAAGTCCATACTTATTGAATATATATATGAAAAGAGAAGAAAGGAGAGGAGAGGAGATGACATAAGAATGCTATATCTAGCAATTTACAAGAGGTGTAAAATATCAGATTTTATGGTTTCTCGGTGGATTTGCTATCCAATATACCAACTCATCTTACCAGTTTACTAGAGATGAACCTAGGTTCTCTATTTTATAGCATAGCGCATGATATTATACGAGTTATATGATTAAATCATACGTTGATGGATTTAATCAATCTCATAGGCATATCTCAATATATCGAAAGAATATGATGAATCATATGTCAACTTAGGTCAATATCTTATAGTATAACCCATGATAGCAAATGAATTCTAGGAATACATCATACATTGATGATATAAGTCAATATCATAGGTATATCCATGGTATCAGAAGAATACGATGGATCATATGTCGACTTAGGTCAATCTTATAACATAACCCTTGATACCAAATGAATTTTAGGATTACATCATATATTTATGACTTCGGTAAATCTCATAGGTATATCCTATGATATTGAAAAAAAATGATGGATCATATGTCGACTTAGGTCAATCTTATAACATAACCCTTAATACCAAATGAATTTTAGGATTACATCATGCGTGGAAGACTTCGGTTAATCTCATAGGTATATCCCATGCTATTGAAATAATACGATGAATCATATATCGACTTAGGTCAATCTTGTAGCATAACCTATGGTATCAAATGAATTATAAGATTACATCACACATTGATGACATAAGTCAATCTCATAGGTATATCCCATGACATCAAAAGAATACATTGATTCATATGTGTACTTAAGTCAATCTTATTGCATAACTCATGATACCAAATGATTTCAAGATCATCTATTATGTTCCATGTATGGTTGATCAATATTTACCCGAAAGGGCTATCTCTAGCGATGTGAGCTAGAGTATGCCTCATTCCATGGTCGTCTAATTGGAATATCTATACTGATACTCTAAATCTAGCATTAAACCAAACTTTTTCCACATTTGGTTGATCGGAATGTATACCAGAGGTATATCTATAACAATCTGATACGAGAGTATCGTCCCTTATCCGACTGGATGGAATATCTATACTGGTTATCTAAATGTACCGTTGAACCACCACCATCTTTTTGCGGATTATATTATAGCGATTTAGGTGCCTTCGATATATGAATCCGAATTATTATATATAAAAAGTAAAAATGAGATTTGATTGAAAAATTATAATAAGTCGATTCCAGGCACGATTCAATGAATTGATTTCTTAAATTCATCAAATTCGATTTTGCATCTCTAATATCGGATTAGTCAGAATATATATTGGATATGCTCTAAGACTGACTTATATTTATATTTTTCATATTTATATCGGATTAGTCATAATATATTCTTTTGAGATTGTCCTATATTTAGCAGGACGACAAAAATTTTGTCGTACCCCTATGACGACCTTTACTAAAGGTTGCGAAAGGGGTTGTAGAAAATCTTACATTGCAACAATCCATTTGAATCTCTAACCGTCTTTTTTTTTCTTCAATTTTTCTCCTTATATTTTCCTTAACCTCTCACATCCACTTTTTATTTTTTTCTTATCTTCATTTTTTTTTTCTTATCTCCCGCAACACCTCCTCCTTCATCACTTCATATGCTGTAAACTACCGTCAAAACCATCATCTTCTTGGATTACCATTTTGTGTTTAATTAGTTACCATTTTATATTTGAATTACTAAATTATTGTAAGTCATCTTATAAGAGTTTTGAGTGTTTTGAATGCAGGAAAGTTCCTGAACTGAACTTGAAGTTCCAAAACAATATTTGGGTACTTGAACTGAAACTTGATTTGTGAAATGTGAAATGAAGTGCCAGGGACATGGTTTCTTCAAATAATAGATATGAAATGAGATGCATTGTCATTGTAGAATGTATGTGAATGTTTACATAGAAGGCTTCGCGCGGTGTTTGGCTCAGTCAACTGAGCTTTATTTTTGAACATCATATTTTGTTTTTACAACTCTCATAACGGTTGTCATAAAGTTAATATAAAAAAGAACCACAAACCTGACATAACTGTGATAGGATCAAATTACCGTAACCTCATTTCCCAACATGCTATATTTTTACTTCAATAACTTTTATAATGGTTTTTATACATTTTCATAAAAAAATAACACAAAAACCCCAAACTTGTGAAGTGTAAGGATGGTTGATGCGTTAAACTAACACATATTAGGTTCATGCTCGAATCCCCTCAACAATATTTTTATCATCATATTTTGTTTTTCTTCAACAACTCTTGTGAAAGGTTGTAATAGGATTATTCGAATCCCCTCAATAATATTTGTATCATTATATTTTGTTTTTCATCAACAACTCTTGCGAAAGGTTGTGATAGGATTATTAAGGTTGTTAAAGATAAATGTCGTCACAACAGTTTTTCTTAAAGAGTTGTCGTTTGTTTTCTTGTCGCAACCTTTCGGTCCTAGGGGTTGGTAGTGATGCCATTCTACAACTCTTCCTTTGAAAAAAGTTGTAAAATATGAGACGTTCTACGACTTTTAGCATAGAGTTGTAAAACTCCAGTTGTGGATATATATTTTCGTTATAGTGCCATTTTCTTAAAAAAAAAATACTACTCCCGTCTTTAGCGTGCCAAACAGACCCTGCATGCATATAAGAGTTGGAGTAAAATTTTATGAGGTTGAGGAAGTCACTCGAGTCTGGACAACTTTCCTTTTTACAAATTATACCTCGTCAAATTATTGGCAGGGGTTATCCAACTAGTGTGTCCAAGGCATTTTGATAATTTACACAATTCTTGTTCACATGTTTTCCCCCGAACAGCATATTTATGTAGGAATTTTGCTTGATGTGAACAACCCTTGTTTACATAGGAAGTCCATACTTATTGATATATATATATATATGAGAAGAGAGGTTTCGAAGTCGGAGCCACTTTCTTTCTCAAAGTTGACAGAAGAAGGTTTGTTTAGGATTTTAGAGAATATTCCGATGGGATCTTACCCATCCCGGACAGGTTTCAAGCTCGGAGCCATTTTCTTTCTTGAAGCCGTCACATAAGGGTTTGTTTAAGGTTTCAGAGCCACTCACGGCCAGGTTCGATCTCGGAATGGAATCTTACCAGTAAATAGTCTTATTGTTTCTAATTAAGTCACTAGAATTTAGAGTTTATGCCTATAATGGTCTTATTGTAATTGTTTCGAATCCAACGAACCAAGTTTTCGGCTTATAGTGATCCACTCACGGCTAGGTTTCGATGTCAGAGCTAGTGTAACACCCCGATTCTTGGGCCCGGATCCTGCCGAGATCCCATGCTCGAAAACCCGAAGTGCTACTTCGATACCATAGTCGAAGCCCGGCTAATAAGCCAAGCTCATTAAATAATTTATTTCGGCTTAATTAGTTTATGTTCATGTTACCATTTATGTCACAGCGGAATACTTAGAAAATTATTTAGGAAAATATAACAGTTGATTTAACCTAATTTCATAGTCACCGGAAACAAAACACATTTTGGTTCTCATATAAAAATATTAACACCGTTCAAGTCTTAATATTTAATTAATAAGTAACGATCTCAACACCAAATTGTAAAACTGAAAACAAAGCAAGGTAGATTCTTAGAATTTTACAGGCTTCATACGAGTTCCAAAATTTATGGTTCTTATATGGATAAAATCTATAATGTAAATACTATTAGGTATAGATTTTCCGGGAGTTCTAAATGAAGTTAAGTATCCTATGACCACGGTCAAACACGAAGTTGGCCAGCACTACAAAAAATATAAACTGTGATATTATGTCTTATAAAAATTCTATAAAATAACGGGCAACTCAAAATTACATGAGGCTTGTCATTTTGGAAATATAAAACATAGATGTTGACTTTCTCAGAAGACACTAAGGTGTAAAAATCAGCTGATCATAGTTTTAAACTAGGATATTCACGAAACATTTACAACTGTCAAATATTTTTTCTTGGTTCAATACCGGTACAAATAATTATTTTATAAATACGTATACCACTCAGAAAATTCTACAATTTTCACCAAATGTCTCTTGAGATGTGTACATTAATTAAAAAATAATTACACCAAAAACTATTAGAAATTTAAAATGAAAATCAGTCAACTCAACATCATATAATATTTTACAGCTTTAAATCTAAGACTAATTACATCTGTGAACTAAAAGTTTACGCATAAACAACAATTTTATTAAGTATCTAAAATTATTCTCTTGGGTCCACGTTGATCAACTTCCTGTCATGCATCCAATCTGGAATTTTTGTCATAATACGACGTGAGTTTTGACACTCCATATGCGAAGAAGCAACAAAATATTTTCAACTCTTTTAATTAAAACAATCATGATTTTAACCACAACATGCATAGTTCACATAATACCATGGGATAATTGGAGTTTGGTTCTCTGATTTAGACCAACACTAGGCTTTGGTCTAACATTTGTCCAACGTTAGGCCTTGGTAGTTGGACTGGACGTTGACTAGGTTAAGTGTAATTTTAATTTAATAAAATCAATACTTTTATGTTAATTTTTCCAGACCATTGATCTTACCTAATATCTACACGTGGAGGGACAAAATTTTTATCCTTATAATTCCAAAATCCCTTCTTCCCTTTCATAATCTTCCTTTCTTCCCAGAACCACCACCGAAAAACCTTCCCAGAACCCCATCTTGGTCGCTGTCATCATCTTCATTCAATTCTTAGTAACTGCCCATGATACCACCACTGAGTGGCTCTCAATCGCTGGTATTCAGTCAATTTGATTCATGGAAACAACACATGCAACATCTAATTGATTTGATATCTCAATTAGAAGAACTTTAATTCAGGAAATTAGGGTTTTTAGATTTAATTGAGGGTTGAAGAAATTGAGGATGAGTTAGTGATGGGTATTACGAATTGATAGCAGAGAAGAAGATTTAACAACTACTTCTCAATTCGCCATGAGGAATCGAAGAATTTAGGGTTCGTGAATTCGGATTGAAGATGGAAACATGATCCTGATGGTGAGTAACTAAAGGAAGAAGACAACTTTTGAATTTGTATTTGAGGTAATATCTCCTTACCCAATGTAAGTTTGTTATGTTTATCGAAGTATGGATGTAGTTGATGTCTTTGGGATTTTGATGTTGATATGTTATCTTCAAATGTTTTTATGAATCTGGAATAAATTAGAATTAAGGTTATTGTATTGGTGATCTTCAATTTAAGAATCAAGGGTGTTGATCAGTTAATGTTTTGAAGTTATTCTGGTGATGAATTGAAGAACAGGGGTTGGCTCTGTTCTTGAGGATTTTGGAGTCGGGTATTGTGTTATTATTAGAATTCATGTTCTTGCTATAAAATCAGATTGAATGTAAACCCAACTTTGTTTTTGGGGTTATAGAAATGGGAATGCAGTGGGATCAATGGTTAAATATAATCTATATGAGTTCAAATGTGGGATTTTGGATACTGTATTGGATGTCGGGTAGAATGACTGGTCATGTATTGTATGTGTGTAACCTGTAATAATGGTGCTAAACATGAGCCGAAGCATCGGGTTTTCTTCATGTACATCAACGGGGTTTCTGCAGATGAGGCGGAAGAGAAAAGATTTAGGTTACATTGTGGCCATAAAATAAGTCCTGTTGGCATAGCCGTTGGATATAAGTCCCCCTTCAGAGTAAAAGTGTAAATTCCTTGTTATTTATTGTATAAATGAATTAAATTCTGGTCAATGACAGTCAGCTACAGTCAACGTTCAGTCCAGGTACCAAGGCCTAACGTTGGACAAATGTTAGACCAAAGCCTAGTGTTGGTCTAAACCTGAGTACCAAACTCTAATTATCCCTAATATCATCCATATTGCAATAACAATATAATCGCAAATTTATTTCAACCTGAAAAAACGGGGGTCTAACAACTACACCCAATATTTCGTTTGATAATCTGAATAGACAAACTCCGAAATACTTTTAAGAGAATTAACTAGACATTTAGACTTAATCTAAGAAAAGTATATCAAGAGAAATAACTTGAACGGATAGAGATATTCAATATGCAATCGACAAATAGAAATTCGCGAGCTCGATTGAATACATGAGATATAACTTGAACGGTACCTGATTTTAGAGGACTGGCTACATGGGCTAGATTTATTTTCGATGGAGCTACGTACCAAGGCTAGATGATGTCTTTATCTTGTGATTGGGGTATTTCTGTTGCCTTTTTTTAACTTGGTTTTTTAATTATGAATTATGTAGTACTAGATTGACACTTAAATTCTTTCATGAGATATTAGGAAATAACCTTGATCTGCAATTGTTACTGATTGCAAAACTTGTGGCAGCAAAAGTATCAAGGAATTATAAGTCACCGAAATGCAGTTCACATATATACAAACCGAGTGATGTCAATCAAATGAAGCTGTCTTTCACAATTGCTTCATTACATGTCAATTCACGTTCATCACATGTGCCCACGTCACATTTCCTTGCTATAGATGTGGATATTAAGAAATCAATGTAGATATTATAGCTAGTCAAATCTAGACATTTAGCGTTTTGCAGCATTAGAATTATGTGGATATCTATACTCCTAAAAAGAAGTAGTGGTTCAGTTATAGGGAAGATTTTGCGCTAGTTGTTGTGTGTTTTGCAGCTCATTTCTAGAATGGATAGTGCAATAATGGATTAAGAGGTCGCTTAGCTAGTTGTTGTTTGTTTCTTTAGCTCATTCAAGCAGCTTGTTGCTTGTTTTAATTGGTGTGTGTGTTTTCATGTATAAAACATTATCTTGGAGAAGAAATTGAAATTTTGCAACCCGCAAACCATGCAAGTGGCCAGTGGGGAATGGATGAGAAGAAGATTTTTGTGAATTATTGGTTGTAATTAGAAGTAAACAATGGCTGCTCCTATAGACGATCGAGGTTGACTGAACCACAAATAAATTATAAAGAAAATTCTCAAAGGAGCATATAAATAAATGACATTTCATTATCGAGTTCGTTCATGTCATGGCCAACTGGTAGATGGATGCTATACAAAATGCATTAAATATAAACGGACAAATTATTCAATTTGAATGAGGAATGCGGAATGCCTATAAATTGAAAACATATCAACTCAATCCGATATATTGAAATCATGGTTAAAGCTTGTCTAAGTTTTTCTCCTTTTCTTGTTGGATTTCTCTTGGTTTTGTTTGTTGCAGACATAGGGTACGTAAGTTACTAGCTAGATATTCGATTCATGTTGTTTTTTCTCTTTTTGATCAATCTTTCTCTTCATTTTCATGTTTATTTCTTTTTTTGTTGAGATATGAAACACTAATACGAGCATTCTACTACATCTGATTAATGACGTATACAGATACGTCCGTGGTGAATGTGATGTGGGGAGACGCATGCGGGTGGAGGACGGGTGTGATGGTGTAGATTGTGATTCTCTTTGTATTAGCAACTGCGATTTTTTAGTCAGTAAAACTGAATGCCAATTTGATGAAGGTTATATTTTCTCTGGCCATTACTGCGCATGTTGCAGGTAAGGATATAAACAGCAACTTGCCGGCTCTGTCATCAGTTAGGGTTGGCGCGACACCAATCATGTATCTTACTTTCTCCATCGTTTCTTCGTAGTAATAAGTTCACTGATAAATTATTGATCTTTTGTTACATGTTTGTAACTTTTTTGTATCGCCGGTCCTTTTATAATCAAGCGGGCTTGTGTTACTAGCTAGTGTGGGTGTTTGTTTAATTTGTATTGCAAAATGTTAATCATCGAGTAGATGTAACCGTTCGATTTACATCGATCATTTGTCTGATCTTCTCCACCAAAGTCATTCTCTCTTTTCATCATATCTTTCACTGATCAATTGCTCATCTTTTATGTTCATTTGTTATTTCTCTGTATAACTCCTCTTATAGAGCTCGGGGTGTTCGTTTGTATAGGAAAAAACGTTTATGTTATCTGACTTTCAACCATGAGAAAATAAAAATAAAATTTTCCAACAATTTAATTCTATAAAATAAACTCGGTTTAAAAGTTACCCTCAGCTTGATTTTACAGTCTACTAGTTCTAGTTCGTAAACATTAACAAGGCACAAGGATTTACGTGGCTCAGTGTTACATGAGGCATAATCTACCATTTTTACTCAAAATATATATTCGGACCTAAATTTTCATTGTGATCAATAATCTGCACTTGCAAAACCAAATTGTTCCTTGTGTGCAGATTATTAATCTAAGATGTACATAAACATATAACTGCAAGCACATTGTGTTTGTTTTTTCCTGACTCATCTGGATTTGACTAATATCACTTGACTCATCTGGATCTGACACAATATGTTTATTTTCATTTAACTCAAAAATATGTGATTCAGTGGCTTGGTCCCATGAGTTAGGGACATTTTATTCCCTGACTCAAATGGGTCCAAGTCAGGGATTAGGTCTGAGTCAGATCTGAAAAAAAAAGGTCTGACATCTGAGTCGTGCCGAGTTTGCGATCGAATCAGATTCAGACGCTGAGTCAGCAAAAAACAAGCACATTCGAATTTAACAAGGCACAAGGATTTACGTGGCTCAGGGTTACATGAGCCATAATCTACCATTTTGACTCAATATATATATTCGGACCTAAATTTTCATTGTGATCTATAAACTGCACTTGCAAAACCAAACTGTTCCTTGTGTGTCCTAAAAACTACACTGTGATCCAAAATCTAATATTCATCTGACTTACCATGTAAACCGATATATGTTTCCTGATTGAAATATGTCAGTGTGACCTAGAATTTATCGTATGCCCTATAATTTGAAAAATGACCCACCATCTACAAGAGTGTTATGAGGTTGTTCGCCATCTGTAACTGTTGATAACAATTTTAGTGGCTTGTTTAAATCTTGACAGCTTCAACCTTATATAGAAGAAAAAAACAATTTTAGTTTGTTAACGGGAAATAAAGGGAAAAGAAGAAAAGAAGAACATGTTATTTGGGATGAGTATGAAATAATTAGAGTTCTAGGTTTCACTATTAGGAATTAGTGGAGGATAATTTGGTAATTTCATCCAATTTAAACACCTTATCCTCCGCTTAGTTGGGAATAAAATTTGGATAGTCCTCAAATAATACAAGTGGGCCTTAAACTAGCCGGCTTAATTAGTGAAGCCATTCTACTACTCTCTCATTTTTACGCAAGTCATTAATGATCCTTTTGGTCGCCTAATTAGCCACAATATATAGGAAAAAATAATGTGGGTGCTAGGAAGGAGCCATTCTAAACAGATCGCCCCTTAATTTAAGAAGTAAATTAACGACATATCTTCGGATTTATGACGTTTGCAAGATGAGCTAGTTTATTCTTCATGACCAATTGCTGATTTAAGGCAAGGAAGAGCCACATTTATCCAAGTCATTGCACTTTTCAGTTGACGTAAAAATGAAAATGATTCTGCAAATAGGATCAGATAAAAGAACAATTATCTGTATATCTAATCCTCTATTAAAGGATCACAATACTGACTAATAAAAATCTGAATTTCATAGTTACATATCATGACTCGTACCGATTAGACTATGGATTACTTGATGATGTTGATTTGGCTATTTAACATAACATTAATGCGATACATCTTCATCGTGAGAATAAACTAAAACATAAAGTGCTTCTAAGGGGTGCATTTGAGAAGAAAACCCAAACGGTATCTTAGTCGTCAGAGATTAGACCATGTTTTCGTGGATTTTTCTGTCTGATTATGTTTATATGCAAAATAAAAATATAACTGTTGAACAAAGATCAACTGAGAATGAGAAAATATGAAAAAAACGAAAAAAACCCAAATCAAAATAAATAGAGAAAAGGAATAAACCCTAAATCAAAAATAAATAAATAAAAAGAGGGAGCAAACACTGAAACACAAAAATGAATGAAAATGAATAGTGAGTTACATTACCTAAAATCTTCATTGTATAACTTTATTTTGGTGGTCTAGGGTTTTTTTTCTAGGTTTTTCTTCTTGACCAATTTCGCCACTAACAAAAACTACCTACTTGGTTGAATACCAATCACCCTGTCGAACCCACAGACTCAGT
Organism: Papaver somniferum; assembly: GCF_003573695.1. Classification (NCBI taxonomy): domain Eukaryota; kingdom Viridiplantae; phylum Streptophyta; class Magnoliopsida; order Ranunculales; family Papaveraceae; genus Papaver; species Papaver somniferum. The sequence continues at coordinate 203,186,745 of NC_039358.1, forward strand.
AGAAGAAAGAGACTAAAAATTAAATCAACAAAATAAACCAAAAACGGAGAAGCGAAAATCTTGAATTTCTGTGGGAAAGAGGAAAAGAGATCGCATTGAAAGAAAGAAAAACATGATTAGGGTTTTTTTTTCCTCTCGAAAGATTTTGCTTTTTCTTGGAGAAGAAAAGTGTAGAATTGATGCAGTCGGAAAATCGAGAGGAGAATAGAGAGAGAAAGAGATGTAACAGAGATTTAGGTCTCTTCAAGGATGCGATTTAGGTTTAACCCCAAACCAATAGAATCTCGCCAGGTGTTATCTCCATGTTTATTTTACAAACTCTTCTCTAAGCGATTGTAAATACTCTCTTCTAAGTGATTCTCTTCTCTAAGCGAACGGTGACGCAAAGTGGGGGCTCATATGAAATAGGACTTTAAAGGAGTTAGATGAAAAATCATCTATGTGCGCTCGGGGGTAATTTCCATGAGAGGAGCTTATAAGTTTTATAACAGTTCGTTATGTGGTTCATGTCATGTCATGGCCAACTGGTATATATGCTATAAGAAATGCAACTTGTGTTACGTCCTTATGTTTTGCCTCTTTAATCATTTGTAAACACGGACGCTGTATTTTTTGTGCCGTGTCCGCGTTCGACTCGCGTCGGACACGGGACGCGCGTTGGACGCTGACACGACGCGTGTCCGACGTACAAATGTGCGCGTCATGCGCGCGACTGTTTTGGACGCACTGATGACTCGGGTTTGAAGCGATTTTCTTTTTCATTTTCATTTAAACTTCTTCCACTACTTTTACTATTATTAACTAAAATTAACTAAATAAAGAAACACGAACATTTAGATCAATTATTTAGGTCTTTATTAAGGTTTTATAATTGGAAATGACATCACGTGTACCCATAGTTGGGCATGTGTTGTTCTAAGAATGCATTTTGATTGTGCCATGTGTTTAATAGTGATTGACTGCTTGAACTTCGTTGTGTATAAACAAACGATCTCTTCTTTTCTTTTGAAATTTATACACATGTAGCATCATTTTTTAATTTCTAGGATCCAAACACTTAACTTTGTTGTACAAATACATGATTTTATATATAAATAAAGTATATATATACCTGTCCGTGTCCTAGTTTTTGAGAACTTTGTAGTGTCGGCGGCCGCGTCGTGTCCGCGTCTACGCGTCCGCGTCTGAGAAACCCAGGTAAAGACGATTGTTTCGTATTTGTAAATTAGAATAAGATTCGACTTTTTTTCAAGGGAAACTCATGGAATGATTCTTCTTGTCACTTAGCCACGGTATATATACATATATATATATATATATATATGTTAAGTGCTAGGAGGAAACTTCCATGGAAGGAGCTTAATTTATAAATTAAATAACATTCACATCGAGTTCATGTCATGGCCAACTGGTAGATGTTGTACAAAAATGTATACATAACTGAATGTCTTCCCATCCTAGTCGCACTTTTATTAATAAAAATCATTGAAAAATAAATATGAAAAGGATTTTAACCAATTGCATGCCTACAAATAAGTAAACAAATAACAGGAAACCTATGAGTTGGAGATAAATCGAAAATGATATATGACACCCATATATCGTGCACCCATTGCACCCAACATTAGATGTCATCCATAGGGAACAAATGTTTAATTTCATAGAAAAGACTTGGTTTTCGAGATTAACTTTTCGTTTTCATCTTCGGAGTGATTATCTAATCGGCACGAGGTAAACTAATATTGTTAACTAGAGAAACCTAATCACTTTCGAATCTCCAAATTTGCAAAATCTTATTATTGATCATATCCTATCACCAGAAAAGTGCATTTGAAACTTGTATATGTCATGATTGAATCAGTAACTCTTTTTCTAAAATTTGTTTATTCTTTCTACCATTCAATCAATCATCAGAAAATCTAATCGAATGGGTAATTTTTCTCAAATACTAAAGAAATATCTCGTAATTTTGCAAGGTGTTGCTTTCTTCATCAAGACTGGTTCATGTTGATTTCGTTTAGCTTTTTGTTTTTTATATGCAAAGTTATGATTCCTTCATTAGGATGATTCTCTAATACATGATGTAAATTAAAACTAGTCCTACATTCGTCTTTCATATAAGCCCAAAACAGAAAACTAAAGAAATCTTCCATTGCATTTCACGCCACAATGAAAAATTCTTCGCATTTAATTGATCTTCGTTTAGGTTTTTTAAATAAGATCGAAGGAGAAAAGAATAGGTAAAGGAAGGGATGATGAGCTCGCTTCCAATATGGATGACACTTAATGTTGGGTGCAGTGGGTGCACGATATATGGGTGCCATATATCATTTTCGGAGATCAAACTTTATTTTTCCTAATATTTAGGATATTATACTCAAAGGATCGATGTCTTAAAAGTGATGCCACATATGAAACATCCAAATTCACCACTGGAGAAAGTTAGGATGCTGCTAAATGCTAGTGATTCCTAAATTGGATTATCTATGGGTTGGAGATAAAACTTTATTTTTCCTAATATTTAGGATTTTATACTCAAAGGATGTCGTAAAAGTGATGCCACATATGAAAGATCCACATTCACCATTGGAGAAAGCTAGGATGCTGCTAAATGCTAGTGATTCGTAAATTGGATTATCTATGTGTTTGAACAATTCTTTGTCACGATGGGTGTTTGAGTTTGTTTGTTTTTTGGTCACTCTCTTTTTGAAAAAGCCTAGAAAAAAAAGGTTTGACTGAAATGGTTGATGTGCTCAATAGACACAAATTCTTGGTGAACCGTGAAAACGGACACCTTAAAAACCGCCTAGAGAGGAACCCTACTGTGACCGCCCCACTAAACCAGACCCCCTGCAAATTCCCAGCCCATGGGGCCCATTCTTTGAGAGTGGACGGTTTTTAAGGAGTTCACTTTTGGCAGATCGCCAGGAAGGACTCATTAATGGATCATATTCAATTTTTTTTAGAATTCCGAGGAGGAATTCCGTCCCAGGGGGTCAAATGTTTTAGAAATGTATAGTTTATTTCCCTAAAGCCACACCTCCCTTTTTGTTTTTATAATGTACAAGTATTTGTGCAAAGAGCAGATTAACAGATCCCTATTCTGACCATAAACTGATTGAAACGGGGAGATACTATCTGAAAACACGGGGGTCTAACAACCACACCCAATATTTCGCTTAGCAATCTGTATGGACTAACTCTTATATAATTTTAAGAGAATCAACTAGTCAGTCAGACTCAATCTTACTAAAGGTATATCAAAGAGTTATATCTCACTTTCTCGATTCAATAATTACTCAAGCAAATAGAAATTTGTGACTCTAATTGAATACGAGAGAAATCACTTGAACGGTACCAAAGACTAATGTTCAAGGATCAATCAATTTCAATCAACAACCAAAGGTTGTATTTCCAATTGATCGATTCAATGCACAACCTGTGATATTTCAATTATATAACAAAATATAATGCGGAAAAGAAATAACACAGACACCAAAAGTTTTGTTAACGACGAAACCGCAAACGCAGAAAAACCCCGGGACCTAGTCCAGATTGAACACACACTGTATTAATCCGCTACAGACACTGGCCTACTACAAACTAACTTCGGTATGGACTGTAGTTGAACCCCAACAAATCTCACACTGATCCCAGCAGGATACTATGCACTTGATTCCCTTAGCTGAACTCACCCACAACTAAGAGTTGCTACGACCCAGAAAAGTCTACGGTAATAGATAAATTTGTCTCCCACTGAATACCTACGAGTTTTTGTTCTGTATTTTGATAAATCAAGGTGAACAGGAACCAATTGATAACCCATACTTATATTTCCGAAGAACAGCCTAGAATTATCAATCACCTCACAATAATATTAACCGACTAGCGAAAGAAGATATTGCAGAATCACAAACGATGAGACGAAGATGTTTGTGACTTCTTTTATATCTTGCCTATCGGAGAAATCAATCTCAAGCCAATCTTACGGTTTTACTCAAATACGATAAAAACAGCAAGATCACATCACGCAACTACAAAGAAAATAAATGGGTCTGGCTTCACAATCCCAATGAAGTCTTCAAGTCGTTGACCTACAAGGTCTCGAGAAGAAACCTAAGGTTAAAGGAGAATCGACTCTAGCTAATACAACTAGTACACACGAAAGGTGTGGGGATTAGGTTTCCCAGTTGCTAGAGTCCTCCTTTATATAGACTTTCAAATTAGGGTTTGCAATCAATGTTAGCTTAGTAACAAAGCATTCAATATTCACCGTTAGATGAAAACCTGATTAGATTCAAGCTAATATCTTTCAACCGTTAGATTGAAATTAGCTTGTTACACACGAATGAAATGCACGTTTATTTAGGTTTGTGTAACCGTACCCAAACATGTACACTTAGTTGGTTCAACAGTAGTTAACCAAATGGTTATCCATATGAGCACTTCCATATCAACCATATTGTTCTTTACCACAACTAGTTCAAATGACTCAAATAAACTAGTTAGAGAGTTGTTCAATTGCTTAGATCTTATAGAAATATACAAGACACAATCGAAGCAAAAACGATTTGATTCACTCGAATCGATTCATGAACTTTATATCCACGGTTTGCAAATATGCATTCCTTAGTTTATATAGGTTTAAGTTCACGAATAACCGTTTTTAGAAAATAACCAACTTAAGTACGCACACTGGTACACGGACTTAAGTACCCGGAATAAGTTTGTTTTCGGTTCAAAAAATCTAGCAGAAATTCAGGGGACGTGAACTTCCGACAGTGTGCGTACTGGTACGCGGACTTTAGTTCTGGTTTTCCTGAGCAGCAAAGTACGCATACTTTGGTTCAAGGAATAAGGACTTACACAGTATGTGTTACCACACAATGTTTATATCCTTCCAAGGTGAAATATTCTAAACTCTCATTTCAATCGTTGAAACATTCTTAGAGGACGTTATATAGTTGTTATTCACAAACCATTTTTCATCAAAGCCATTTTCAAGTAATTGAAACTAATATGACTTTCGTCACTAGTAAAGATGAACTTGGCCAAAGCGAAAGCTTACCAACACATATTTCGAGAAATAGATAATCAAGATAAATTCGGCTCGAAATGTTAAATGTGCATAATCAAAGTCTATATAGGAATAAGACTTTTGTTTCAAGATATGAGATAGAGTAGATAGACTTTTGAGTGATAGATAAGTTCAAGTCTCCACATACCTTGTAGTCGATGAAGTTCCACAAGTTCCTTGAGTAGTTCTTCGTCTTTGTATGATGATCTCCATGGAGTCTTAAGCTCAACTACACTTTCTATCCTAGTCCGAGACTTAGCTATAAGTAGACTAGCAATCAAGACTTATAGTTTTGATCACTAATATTGACAAACATGCTTGAGATAGCAACGCATGCGAGTTCGACCGAGCAGTGCTCTAACAATCTCCCCCTTTGTCAATTTTAATGACAAAACTATCAATACATATGGAATACAAAATAAATAAATAAACTTTGTAGCTTCTCTTCCACATGTCTGATCTCCTTGGTTCTTCAACATTACTCGAAATCTTCGTCACTTCCAAGTACTCCAATGATTCCAAAGGTTGTAAGTTTAGTATCATCGTTGTTGAAAATCCGTAGCTATAACAATGAGAAAACAATAATTCTCAATCATTGTTACACAGTGTCATAATATTATTACACGGCATCAAAGTTCATTTGTATCACAACTTCGACAACAATACTATGGTGATATGTATCACTCCCCCTTAGTCAATACTCCATCTCACATGGAAACCACTCCCCCTTACATAATGATCTGAAAACCATATGTATTTGTAGTGTGAACTACACATTAATTCTCCCCCTTTTTGTCAATAAAATTGGCAAAGGTACGAAACTAGTGGGATCCTAATGAAATTTCCATAGAGAAATTTCATGAACAAAAGAAAGCACATGTCAACTTTTTAGATGCCATCATATAGTCGAAGCTAAATGCTTTCAACAAGGAGTTTGTAAAGATACAAGATAACCCCTATAATATTCCACAGCCGCACTCCCCACAAAGATTTTGACAATTAAGTAGAAGTTCAATTAAGAACTCTCCTCCATAAAATGTCATTCCCGAAAGAACAACAAGAGCGACCTTACTTTCACAAGAAAAGAAGGATTTCTTTGGACATAACAAATCACATACGACTATGAATTTGAATCCAAAAATACTCAATCAAATTAACCACAAGAAAACCCATGATTAATTTAATCGGAAATATTCAACATAAGAGAACTTACGGAGCCGCACAGTATATACATAACAAATATGGATCAGGGAAGATCAATATTGCGGAATAGACAAGGATTCTTCCTATTTTCCATCACTATTTGCACAATGACATACAATAGACATAATCCTCGTAAAAAAAAGTTGTATCCTTTATTCCATCAAAATATGACATAAAAGGCTTTAACTTTTGTAATGTCAAAAGTTCATTCATTCTTTTATCAATAAATGCATATCGACATGCGAAAGACTTAACTTTTGACAAAGTATGGGAAAATCATAGTTCACGGATGCAAACACACATATCCCATAACACATTGCAATATATAAAACCATGAAGATTAATACTGCAAAAATCATCTTCCAAACAATTTTAGAATTTAAACAAATAAACCTAAAACAATGAAGATGAAAACATTGGACATAGCTACATGTAATCACAATAATGGCTATTCCAAAAACTAGTTATTCTTCCTGAAACACAAGAAATAAAATTCTTATAAGAAGGTTTACTACACAAAATAAAACAACTCTCAGAGAAAATGATTCGGAAAACACATTAAACAAAGCCAGCAACCAAAGATTGAACATGGAAGAGTTCATCAGTTGCTTTCTTCAGTTCGTTTTTCAGAAAATCAAGATTCCTTGTTGCAATTCCAAGTTGTTCACGTACGACCTCAAAATCTCGAAGAAGATTTCCGACCAGCTGTGATGACATCTGAACTGGTAGTTTGTTTTCATGATCAACGGCATGATAGAAAGTTATGAAAATAGGGTTCTCGTGAAACTCGAAATGCTTGCCCTTTTCAACATTGTCTTCCTTGTTGCATCCATCCATTGTGTACACAGAAATCAGGTGAACCTTTTGACATTATGGGACGTATATGTACCAAAACTGAGTATGATACATGTGTATATATATATATATATATATATATATATATATGAGTGTTTCTTAGGAAACCCTAGGAATATTCGTATACGTTCCGCGTAGGTCCGGTGAACGTGAACTTAAGGTTACAACCTTGGTACGAGACCAAAAGAATAATGGAGAAAAATTTAGAAGAGATCTTGACACACTCAAGAATCATTCTAAACAAGGGATGACCTTCTTAGTTCAAGGGAACATAAGAGAATCGTTCGAAAACAAGTCAATCAACAAGAGATTATTCTCAAGAGTTAAAGATCAAAAAAAAAAATTACATCATGTAAAGTACTGGAACAAGGCTCAACAGTTTAATGATCATCGTTTCGTAAAAGAAATATAACAACAACTACTTTCTCAAGACAAACAGGTTTCTTGAGAATTATAAGCATCCTTCTATATTACAAGAAGGATGCTACATTAAGTAGTCATGTTGTATTTTGATGAGTTTTTTGCTCATCAAGAATATTGACTTCCTCTCTCTTTCCTTCTTGAAGATTTTCAGAAAAATCATCAGGATTAGTAGAAAGAGTTTTAACCAGAGGGGAACAAGGAATACCTAAACCTGCTGCTTTCCTTTCCTTTTTGATGCTCCGTTTGACTCTGTTTATGCTGATCTTGAGCTCTGAGACTCGATTATTGATATGAATGAAATCTGGAGCAGACACCTCGGTTGCACTGTCTTCTTTAGAAGGAGATAAGGAATTTTGCTTTTCTTTATTTCTCATATACCTTTTTCTGTTCTCGAATTAGTTTAAAGAGTCAGTTATTCACCTAACATTCTTCCTTCTACAACTATAGGCATTTTTTGTCTCAAAAACATAATCTAGAAATGACTCATCACAACACTTCTCTTGATTGCAGACACTGCCTTTTACTCCAGCAATATGAGAGAAAGGTTTAACTACTTCTTTAGACATCCATGCAAGAATGTTATGAAGTTTCTCATTCCTCAATCGAAACGACATCTTCTTTCAATATGTCATTTATTTCCGCAATAATAGCAGTTAAAGGATTTGTTCTTGACTGTTCTCATGCGAGTTAATTTTGAAGGAGTACAATCCTTGTTCCTAAGACTGTCGGCTTCTTGAAAAGTTTTTTCACATGAAGGGTTTTCATTATCATGAACAAAATCAATCTTACCAGTACTTGGAGCGTCTATTCCCCTATAGCCCAGACCACATGTATCACGATGTTCTTTACATGCTCCAAGCATAGAAGATAATTTTGTAGAGCTAGAATTAAATCTTTTCAGATTTCCTTCCAGTGATTTTACCTTATTAAGAGCAGCAACGAGATCAGTCTCCAACGATTTTTCCCTGGTGAGGAGACTGAGTTCTCTGTCATTAAAACATTTTTGTTGAGAGTCATATCTTGCTTCAGATTCCGCAAGTCTTTCTTTCAACACAAAGAGATTTTGAAGAAGTTTGTCACACTCGTACCTTTTTGAGCGTAAGTCTTCGTCTCGATCTTTAACGGTAGATTGTAATAGTTTATAACCACAATCATAACCTTTAAAGAGCTTTCTCATCTTTTTGTTTTCTTGACAGAGAGGTGCCAAATATTTTGTCAAGCAAGTTGTTGACTTTTTTTTCTTCAAATTATGGTCAATCAGCTTGATATATTGAGAGACTTCCTCATCAATAGTTTGTCCTTCTTCTGAATCAGTCTCATCTGAAAGATCATCCAATTGTTCATCAAGACATTTTTCCCAGTTGAAGTCAGACTCAGACACAGAGGCAGAAATAGGAAATTTCTTAGATGTCTTAGGATTTTGAAACATCTCAGGGGGACTCTGATCTGATGTTGCGTTATCAGAGAGATTATTGTCCATATAGTTAGATCGCTACAAACACGGACTTATAAGTTCTTAAATGTGTTTTCCTGCTCTGATACAAATGAAAAAGCGGGGATCTAACAGCCACACCCAATATTTGGCTTAGCAATCTGTATGGACTAACTCCAATATACTTTTAAGAGAATCAACTAGTCGGTCAGACTCAATCGTAATAAAAGTATATCAAAGAGTTATATCTCACTTTCTCGATTCAATACTTACTCAAGCAAATAAAAATCTGCAAGTATAATTGAATACAAGAGAAATCATTTGAACGTACCAAAGACCAATGTTCAAGGATCAATCAATTTCAATCAACAACCAAAGGTTGGATTTCCCAATTGATCGATTCAACGCACAACCTGTGATATTTCAATTATATAACAAAATATAATGCGGAAAAGAAATAACACAGACACATAAGTTTTGTAAATGAAGAAACTGCAAATGCAGAAAAACCCCGGGACCTAGTCTAGATTGAACACACACTGTATTAAGCCGCTACAGACACTAGCCTACTACAAACTAACTTCGATCTGGACTGTAGTTGAACCCCAATCAATCTCACACTGATCTAAGGTACAGTTGCGCTCCTTATGTCTCTGATCCCAGCAGGATACTACGCACTTGATTCCCTTAGATGATCTCATCCACAACTAAGAGTTGCTACGACCCAAAGTCGAAGACTTTAATAAACAAATCTGCATCACACAAAAAAGTCTACGGTAATAGATAAATCTGTCTCCCACAGAAATACCTACGAGTTTTTTTTCTGTCATTTGATAAATCAAGGTGAACAGGAACCAATTGATAACCCGGACTTATATTCCCAAAGAACAACCTAGAATTATCAATCACCTTACAATAATCTTAATCGGCTAGCGAAAGAAGATATTGCGGAATCACAAACAATGAGACAAAGATGTTTGTGACTTCTTTTATATCTTGCCTATCGGAGAAATCAATCTCAAGCCAATCTTACGATTGTAGTCAAATAAGATAGAAACAACAAGATCACATCACTCAACTACAAAGAAAATAGTTGGGTCTGGCTTCACAACCCCAATATAATGAAGTCTTCAAGTCGTTAACCTACAGGGTCTCGAGAAAAAACCTAAGGTTAAAGGAGAATCGACTCTAGCTAATACAACTAGTAACACACGAAAGGTGTGGGGATTAGGTTTCCCAGTTGCTAGAGTCCTCCTTTATATAGACTTTCAAATTAGGGTTTGCAATCAATGTTAGCTTAGTAACAAAGCATTCAGTATTCACCGTTAGACGAAAACCTGATTAGATTCAAGCTAATATCTTTCAACCGTTAGATTGAAATTAGATTGTTAGACACGAATGAAATGCACATTTATTTAGGTTTGTGTAACCGTACCCAAACATGTACACTTAGTTGGTTCAACAGTAGTTAACCAAATGGTTATCCATATGAGCACTTCCATATCAACCATATTGTTCTTTACCACAACTAGTTCAAATGACTCAAATGAACTAGTTAGAGAGTTGTTCAATTGCTTAGATCTTATAGAAGTATACAAGACACATTCAAAGCAAAAACGATTTGATTCATTCGAATCTATTCATGAACTTTATATCCACGGTTTGCAAATATGCATTCCTTAGTTTATATAGGTTTAAGTTCACGAATAACCGTTTTTAGAAAATAACCAACTTAAGTACGCACACTGGTACACGGACTTAAGTACCCGGAATAAGTTTGTTTTCGGTTCACAAACTCCAGCAGAAATTCACGGGACGTGAACTTCCGACAGTGTGTGTACTGGTACGCGGACTTTAGTTCTGGTTTTCCTGAGCAGCAAAGTACGCATACTTTGGTTCAAGGAATAAGGACTTACACAGTATGTGTTACCACACAATGTTTATATCCTTCCAAGGTTATATATTTTAAACTCTCATTTCAATCATTGAAACATTCTTAGAGGACGTTATATAGTTGTTATTCACAAACCATTTTTCATCAAAGCCATTTTCAAGTAATTGAAACTAATATGACTTTCGTCACTAGTAAAGATGAACTTGGACAAAGCGAAAGCTTACCAACACATATTTCGAGAGATAGATAACGAGATAAACTCGGCTCGAAATAGAAAATGTGCATAATCAAAGTCTATATAGCAATAAGACTTTTGTTTCAAGATATGAGATAGAGTATATAGACTTTTGAGTGATAGATAGGTTCAAGTCTTCACATACCTTTTAGTCGATGAAGTTCCACAAGTTCCTTGAGTAGTTCTTCTTCTTTGTATGATGATCACCATGGAATCTTGAGCTCAACTACACTTTATATCCTAGTCCGAGACTTATCTATAATTAGACTAGAAATCAAGACTTATAGTTTTGATCACTAACATTGACAAACATGCTTGAGATAGCAACGCATGCGAGTTCTACCGAGCAGTGCTCTAACACTATCATCCTGGAGACATGGTCGTCTTATTGGATTGGAATACTCTAGGAGAGCTAAAAATATATTGGCTTTTTTATGGGTCACCGTTTGAGGGATAAAGCTAGAATTTTTTTTAGAATCACTCTTCCCGTAAAAGAACCCAATATATAAAAATTAAAGTAGATGATACCGTTATATCATCTTCTGGTGATGCATACCAGTATACGTATATTTAGACTAGGAACGTATACAAAAAATTCTTGGGAATAAGGTGGGTTAGGAAAGGCAAACCAGCAGAAAATTTCTGTATAACGGTCATGAACCCTGTGGTACATATACACTAAATCCTTGTTGGGAAAATTGGCACCCCGAGCGCAGCGGAAATCAGGATCACAAAGGGAAATTGGTGATTTGAACCAAACATGGAGAAATAACAAGAGACACAAAAGATAATAAAGCACACACACAACCAAAACACAAGATATACGTGGTTCACCTTTACAGGCTACATCCACGACCAAGACCACCAGAAAAACTTCCATTAAATCAAAGACCATTACATGCTCTTTCTGCAACCTATGACAGGAACCAAAGAGTTAACAAGACATATCCGAGAGAACCATCGAAGAAACCATAAAAACCAATTCTCTAACCGTTCCTCGGACCAGACGCATGTCTTCTCTTCTACACCTTCTTCACAGCTTCTAGTAACAGAGTGGAAACATGGAAACACTAGAAACTTGGATTAGAGAAAATCCCCAAACCCAAAACACTAGAACACCAAAATCCTCTCTCTACAAATTTTTCACGATCCTCCCTACCAAAGAGACTAAAGATCCTCAGCACAAGGATTTACCAGTCTTCTAGGTTGGATATCTACAAACCTACAATTCTAGTCCTATATATAGAGAACACAAACTTGGACACCAAGTATTAATCTCCTATTAGGAAACTAAACTCTTTCCTAATATATTCCCACTCCAATTAGGGAATACACCTCAATGTGGAAACGGACTTAAACTAAGAAACCCATGGTTTTCCTAACAATCTCCACCTCGGATCATACTTTTAAGCATGAGACGATCACAAAAAATCACCTCCATCTTCCACCAGATTTGTTCACCATCTCTATATACTCGTAGAATTACTTTTGAAGCTCAAAACCGAACTTCCATCTTCATATATATAACTTGTTATAGATGCATAATTTTGTTATCCAAATGCATAATTTGTTATGCAGTGGAGAAAATGGTTGCATAATTCGTTATGCGTCTGCAGAATGTGTTATGCATCCTTTTTGGTGACTGCATAATGGTTAAGTATCAAGTTTTCAAAAAATATCTCTAAAATGAGGATCACCTCCGATTTTTTTCGTTAAAAACAAAAATTTGATATTCTTGTTTGTACTCGTTGCGTAACTCTTTTAAAAAGATTTCCAACGATATAAAATTTGTAAAATTCTAAGGCGCGGATTTTTAGATATGTTATGTCCAAGTTGCGCTGCCAATTATACCCCTGAAAAATTAGGTTGCGTAACGAGTTATGCCTGTAAAGATAATATACATAACCAATCATGTATTGATTCATATAATTATGGGTGTCACCGTATACAAAATTAATTGTGGGCATAGGAATGAGAATATTATTTTTTTGGATCTCCCCCTAATTTCCCCTTAATTAAATCTTGGCAGCTTCAACCTTATATAGAAGAAAAAACCAATTTTAGTTTGAAAATGGGAAATAAAGGGGGAAGAAGATAAGAATAACCGATTATTTGGGATGAGTATGAAATAATTAGAGTTCTAGGTTTTATTATTTAGGAATTAGTGGATAATAATTCGGTAATTTCATCGAATTTAAACACTTTATCCTCCGTTTTGGTTGATAGTCCTCAAATAATACAAGCGGGACTCAAACTAGCCGGGCTTAATTAGTGAAGTCATTCTACAACTCTCTTATTTTTACGCCAGCCATTAACGATCCTTTTGGTCGCCTAATTAGTCACGGTAGGGGTGTTGTTTTCGGGAGAACTTTTAGATCGGTTTTTTCTAACTAATTTTTGAAATTCAATAGCATTTCATCATGGTAAGTTAACGCACCCCAGGTTTCTTTCGATAGGGTTGATATGGGGTGAATCTGAAGTTTTCGATTTGCATCTGCAAACTAGAATAAGATTCGAATCTTCTTCAGGAAAAATAATTCGGGCGACACGATCCATTCATGAAGTGAAGGCATTCTAATACTCTTTTTTAGGTGGCTCATGTGATGATCCTTTTGGTCGCTTAATTAGCCACTATATATATATATGTGAAAAATAATCTACGTGCTCTCGGGGTAACTTTCATGAGAGGAGCTTATAAGTTTTATAACAGTTCAAGATGTGGTTCATGTCATGTCATGGCCAACTAGTATATAAGGACATAACACAAGTTGCATTTCGTATAGCATATATACTAGTTGGCCATGACATGACATGAACCACATCATGAACTGTTATAAAACTTATAAGCTCCTCTCATGAAAGTTACCCCCGAGAGCACGTAGATTATTTTTCACATATATATATATAGTGGCTAATTAAGCGATCAAAAGGATCATCACATGAGCCACCTAAAAAAGAGTATTAGAATGCCTTCATTTCATGAATGGATCGTGTCGCCCGAATTATTTTTCCTGAAGAAGATTCGAATCTTATTCTAGTTTGCAGATGCAAATCGAAAACTTCAGATTCACCCCATATCAACCCTATCGAAAGAAACCTGGGGGTGCGTTAACTTACCATGATGAAATGCTATTGAATTTCAAAAATTAGTTAGAAAAAACCGCCCTAAAAGTTCTCCCAAAAACAACACCCCTACCGTGGATAATTAGGCGACCAAAAGGATCGTTAATGGCTGGCGTAAAAATGAGAGAGTTGTAGAATGACTTCACTAATTAAGCCCGGCTAGTTTGAGGCCCGCTTGTATTATTTGAGGACTATCAACCAAAACGGAGGATAAAGAGTTTAAATTCGATGAAATTACCGAATTATTATCCACTAATTCCTACATAATAAAACCTAGAACTCTAATTATTTCATACTCATCCCAAATAACCGGTTCTTCTTATCTTCTTCCCCCTTTATTTCCCATTTTCAAACTAAAATTGGTTTTTTCTTCTATATAAGGTTGAAGCTGCCAAGATTTAATTAAGGGGAAATTAGGGGGAGATCCAAAAAAAATAATATTTTCATTCTCAGGCCCACAATTAATTTTGTATACCGTGACACCCATAATTATATGAAATTATTATATGAATCAATACATGACTGGTTATGCATACTATCTTTTCAGACATAACTCGTTACGCAGACTAATTTTTCAGGGGTATAATTGGCAGCGCAACTTGGACATAACATATCTAAAAATCCGCGCCTTAAAATTTTACAAATTTTATATCGTTGGAAATATTTTTAAAAGAGCTACGCAATGAGTACAAACAAGAATATCAAATTTTTGTTTTTAACGAAAAAATCGGAGGTGATCCTCATTTTAGGGATATTTTCTGAAAACTTGATACTTAACCATTATGCAGTCACCAAAAAGGATGCATAACACATTCTGCAGATGCATAACGAATTATGCAACCATTTTCTCCACTGCATAACAAATTATGCATTTGGATAACAAAATTATGCATCTATAACAAGTTATATTACCATTTTTTTGGTTGATTTTAGCCGTACATATAAAAAATTGATGCATAATGCAGTATGCATCCATATTTACGGATGCATATCAGGTTATGCATCTATTTTCTCGATGCATAATGCATTATGTAGCCATATTTTTGGACGCATAACAGGTTATGCAGGTTTTCTGGACTGCATAACAAGTTATGCTACAAATTTTGTAGATGCATAACAGGTTATGCATCCATTTTCACGAATGCATAACATGCTATGCAGACAGTTTCTCCACTGATGACATGTTATGCAGTCATAACCACATCATCATCTTCTTTCATGTTTCAATAACTCCCACGCAAACCATTATCTTTCAGTTATTCGGGGGCTATTGGTCAAAATCATGTATTTACACCATCATCTTCTTTCATGTATTTACACCATCATCTGCAATTAAACCTTCTTCACAACTCATCCAGTATTGCTTACTCCAACTCAATTCACGGCTGAGAGTTTCATAAAAATATGAAATTCATTTCAAAATCTTCATTGAAAACAAGTTTTGATCATAAATCTATGATGACCAAACCGTGTTCTACAAACCCATTTAGGGATTTTTGCTGCTACCATTAGTAACAGTAGTGAATTGAAATTGTAATGAAGAGAATTGGTAGTAAGAGGGTTCGTCGTTAATTCGAAGAAGAAGACGATTTGGTGCTGCTGTTGAGATCAATCGAATTTAAGCATGAATTTGTTCTCGAAATCAATCGAATCTCTCCCTTTTTCTGAGATCTAGGTATAGTGGAGAAGAAGAAGAAAAAAAAGACGAAGAAGAAGAAAAAAAAAAGACAGAAACAGAATTTTATATATTTTGGGTTTGAGAATAATTTTCTTCCAGAATTTGGGTGCGCGCCTGTAGTTTTGGGAGCGTGAGTTTCACAGTAGAAACATCAGGAAGAATGGGTCTCTCTGTAGTTTTCACTTTAATTAAACAAGCCACAAAAATTGTTAGAGCCCAGGTCCGTCCAAATTATGTTCCATGAGTTCCACGGGTTTGATGGGCAATTTGGAGAGAGGACTCCTAGATCGGGAATGCGTCGTTCCCGGCCAACCCAAATCCCACCCCTAGACCAAGTGATCACGTGATAGACAGGGATCGGTCTTTTGGTGGTGGGACCCACCAGTCTTTGCGACTCGGGACAATTTTCGGTATCGGCACCTCCGTGTGTTTAACATTTTCGGAAGCTAGACCCTCCGCCAGTAATTTTTTTTTTATTTTAAAATTCTTTAACAATTACCAAATATTTTTCTATGCTGTATCTAAATGTGAGACTTATTCTGAACAATCTCCGAATCCTATGAAAACTGCCCTATATAAGGGGATCAGTATAGATGTATTCTTTTATACGGTACTGCAAATGTCGATGAAGATTTGTTGTCGAAGGTCTTTAGTCGTTCTTGTAGGGTTATCGTTTCTATTTTCTTCGCCTGTTGTAGGCTCTGATGCTTACGATAATTTCCCGAAGTGTACTATAGAAGACTTCTATGTTCCTGCTCTCAATAAAGCTTCCAATGATGCAACAAACTCGACAATCAATACAACCATATCATTCGATCTCAGACTAAAGATAGAAATTCCTAGTATTTGGAGAGTTGATTATAATACTTTTAACATCACTCTTTATTATTACCACAATGGTAGTAGTGCTACTGGTGAGATTCTAATACCTTCACCCATTGGGAATATATGTATTCCGAAATTTAGTGGATCTACGTCTGAGAATCCACAGCATCATGTTGTGAAGGTTCAGACTTTTGGGATTCCTTGGGAGGAAGCTAGGATTGCAGTTTCTAACGGCGGCACTACCACATTCAGAGTTGAATTAGCTTCACGTGTTAGTTATGAAATGTTGCTTATAAAATTCTTTACGCATACCAAAACAGGTACGGTGGAGTTTGGTGCCAATGTTACTGTCAATGATCAAGGAAATAAATCAGTATCTAAAGGTTTGAGGCTCACTTCATCTTCTAGGCGTATTAATATTCACCCATCTAGCTTTTTTCTTCTCGCTTTATCAGTTTTGAGTTTAATTTTGTGAAACATCGATCTGATGTCAATTATGTGCATTCATCTAATCTTTTTAGATTGTGCGCTCCATGGTTTACTGTAATAGTTAGTAGTTTTGGTGTGAGATTTTCTTATGCATCCTTAATGTTCATTGTGTATTCAACCAACAGCAAAAGCCATATATAGCCATACTAACGTTCTTTTATTATGCATCCTTTTCTTGTTCCATGGGACACCACGAATCGGTTGAACTATCAATACAAGACTGCACCTTAAGTTAGACATGTTACAATGTGCTACAAGGAAACAAAACTAAAAGGGAAAACCGAATTCCTAAGGTAATTTTCCTTCTGGCATTGTAATTTGTAACTACATATAAGAGTTCTGACTGGGAGTTTATTCCCATTCAGGTGTACGCATTGCTAGCTAGCTAAAACTGCCATCTTAGCTTTATTTTCATGTCAATACCAATTGCGCATATTGCTAGCTAGAACTCGAGTAAAGAGATTTTTTTTTCTTCACACCAACGTCTTTCTTTCATCAGTAATGACCATGATATTTACAACTCGAGACAACTATCGCCTTTTCCTAGTCATTTAGCCAAAAACAAAAAGAGATCTCTAATTCATCGATGCAAAAAAAAAACAGAGCCAAAGATTATAAGGTTGCGCCTTATGGTGTCTTAGGACTAGCATTTCCGATTAGCACAGATAAAAGCCGGGTCTAATATTCAGTGCTTAACTGATCCATATAAAGGAAATTTGCGTCTGTATATTCTTAACGTCCAGACACGTACATTAACAAGAACTAAACAAAAGATATAGGAAACTACTGAGATATAAAATATTGCGTCAATCGCCAAGCTTCTTGGATCAATCTTGCGTCACAATGTTGGCAAAAACATTGTAAGGATTGTTAGGAAAACCGTGGGTTTCCTAGTTTAAGTCCGTTTCCACATTAGTTGTATTTCCTAATTGGAGTGGGAATATTATTAGGAAAGAGTTTAGTTTCCTAATAGGAGATTAATACTTGGTGTCCAAGTTTGTGTTCTCTATATATAGGACTAGAATTGCAGGTTTGTAGATATCCAACCTAGAAGAGTGGTAAATCCATGTGCTTAGGATTTTTGGTCTCTTTGGTTGGAAGGATCGTGAAAAGTTTGTAGAGAGAGAATTTTGGAGTTCTACTGTATTGGGTTTGGGGCTTTGCCCTAAACCAAGTTTCTAGTATTTCCATGTTTCCACTCTGTTACTAGCAGCTGTGAAGAAGGTGTAGAAGAGAAAATATGAGGCTGGTTTGAGGAATGGTTATAGAATTGGTTTCTATGGTTTCTTTGATGGTGCTCTCGGGTATGTCTTGTTAACTCTTTGGTTCCTGTCATGGGTTGCGGAAAGAGCATGTAATGGTCTTTGATTTAATAGAATTTTTTCTAGTGGTGTTGGACGTGGATGTAGCCTGTAAAGGTGAACCACGTATATCTTATGTTGTGGTTGTGTGTATGCTTTATTATCTTCTGTGTCTCTTGTTATTTTTCCATGTTTGGTTCAAATCACCAATTACCTTTTGTGATCCTGTGTTCCGCTGCGCTCGGGGTGCCAATTTTCCCAACAATTGGTATCAGAACCCTTGGACGGGCTAGTGTGATTGAACCATGAATTGAATGATAGTTAATTGTTCGGGTGGAGAAATATGTTATGAAGATAATGTTTCAACCGGTGTTAACACAAAGATGGATTTGTGATGTGATTTACGAATCAGAGGTTCAACTTGGTAGAAGTTTATGTTCTTCATTTAGTTTTATCATGTAGTATAGGATGCAGAATAAGGCTGGATGAGGTGGAATACACATATACTTCTTGAAGGGTGTTGGTGACCATACACCATAAATAATGGGTTACAAAGTTTGAAGAAAGGATGGGGATATGAGGTCTTATATAGAAGCGAGTCCAGCAATGCTTCGAAGTTATGCACGAGATGTATAGATTTCTGTTCCTAAGTCTATGTTAAAGTATTCTTGATGACTTCCACGTAATATCAAGAATGTGCCCGATCTCGGAAGCATGTACCACAGTTATATGGGCATTCACACGATATATATTCTAAGCGAGTATGTTGGCTGTAATGGTGGTAAAGAGTATGTTAGGTTGGTGATGGATTTGCCAATCGCTTAAAGGATTAAGCCTATTAATCATAGTGGAAATATCTGATGGTTTGTGTTAGAGCATAGCTCGGTTGAACCCACCAAGCGCTGGTATGTCAAGTTTGGTTGTCATATTTTAGTGAATCAAAACTCATTTTAAGAGTCGCTTGATTATGTACTAGAGTCAACTTCGTATAGGTTAGCTTGAAAGTATTAGGATATGAGACATTACAAGCATTACGAAGACTTGAAGAAGTGAAGAAGTAAGAAGCTACAACGACAACATCATCCTTCCACTTGAGGTTAGTGATATTTGACTTGAACTGTTTCATTCCTAACTATCTTTCAAGTCGTACATGCTGAAAACGAAATTGCGAAGCATGAACACTCTAGATAGACATAGTATTAAAGAATACAATATGAAGTTTATTGCTTAACCATTAAACTTTGTAGATAAGACATCGACATAATCGTTTAAATGCTATTGTGATTATGTATGGGTATGAGGTGAGGATTTCATCCTAGAAAACAATGTTTTACATGTGTTTTAAGGAAGTAAGTTCATAAACTTGTTTATGAATCGAAAAGGAAATCGCCAGGCGTTATTGGGATTGTTATTCATTGCATATCTTGTGAACATCCAATATGTGTGATTTAGTATAACCGCTCACGACTTGTTTGCGTTCTTGGTAAAACTATTCACAAAGGCCTGACTTATGTATTGGTATGACTTTTATTAGTGAAACCGATCTTAAGTAATCACCTGAGATGGTATGATCGAGTTTGTGATTTGTTGAACCGAATCTGGGTAAAGGGGAACCGATCCTATAAAGAGGTGAAACACATCACAAAGGGGAATCGATCCTTGTATGCGTTGCATCAAGTTTGTAACAGAAAGGGGAACCGATCCTATGGACATGTGCAACACGTTTTTAGGCAAAGGGGAACTGATCCTATGGACATGTGCAACACATATAAGTTATATACCATATATATGTGGGGAACCGATCCTAGTACCTAGTCAACCGAATTTTGGAAAGCTAGTATGACTATGCGCAGTACTCATGGAGGTAGAACCGAAACTTGTTTTGGTAGACCGTTAAATCCATGATTTGTGATTGAGTGTTTCTTAATCAATCACATAGTTCTTGAAAGTCAGATGAACCAATTCTAAACTTGTTTGGAAGTGTGGAAAATCGGTTTCAAGGTTGTAAGTATGAAAAAGGACTTACAAAGTAAGGATGTCGACATACTTTGTACACATACAATAATGTTTATCTTTTATTGTTCAAAGTTATTCCTTAATATCTACAGGAACAAAATCCCAGGATTGAAATAAATAAGTTAAGAATCTTTTAATTAAGGTTGTCAATTTTATTTGAGTAAAATGAGAATTAGTAATGTGCATTTACTAGTTTAGATTTTTCAAAGAGATTTTCGGTCATTATTTTGGATAGAGCATTTCCAGGAATTATGAAAAACGAATTTGGAATATATTGAATATCTTTGAGAATATTTTCGGTTTTGGAAATTCCTTGGTGTCCAAACTTCCTTGTCTATAAATACTTGAAGTTTGCATTTCTATCAAACTAATCCTTCGTGACAGCAAACTTCCTCGGTTGTGTTGTTACTGGTGTAGCCGCCTATTCGGAGAGGAGAGTAACCTAATTAGGCGAAATCTCTTACGGCCGCTCAGTTTAAAGTCTTCTTTGGCATTGAGAAGCTCTACGAGTACCGTTGGTGGGAAACTTGATAATTGTGGTTTATCTTGTGTTTTCGATTGATTTGATTGACTAACGGTGGTTGAACTTTGATTGCACCTAGTTTGTTTATGCTTGAGAATCTTCTCTTCTGATATAAGATTCACTCAAACTAGATCGAAGTTTCGACATGATCTTTAGACTGTTGTTAGTTCTAAAGACGATCTTGTGATAATTCATTGTTAACAGACTCCGTTTTGTGCGTGATTGATCACAAGAGATTCAAGTTGTTGTGTGCAGGTGTTTATTGAAGATCTAAGAAGATTTGAAGACAAAAAAGATGTTGAAGATTTCTGATTTGGGGTTCATAATCTTAGGTGTGCACAATACTTATTTCGGTATAAGAGGATCCAACTATAATCGGTTTATCCTTGTGGTAGATTGGATTGATTAGTTTTTTCGATCTGCATCAATACAATTCTTTGTGTTTAAAAGTATTTATTAACAATCACCATTGGTGATTCAACATAAGGTAGATCGAAAAACCTGACGAAGGAGTTTATGTTAAGATAAATAGAAGATCCTTTGTCCGATTCACATCACTTGGTTGAATAGAGTTGATACCAAACAGATTTGTTGTTCCTTTACTGTTTGGAATAGGAACCAAAGGCATTGTTCCAAGTACGTGACTTATTCATAAGTTGGAAGCGTGGGAATACAGAAGGAACTAGGTGAACTATAGGTTTAGTTACTTGGTCTCAACTATACGAAGTTAGGTGTAATTTTGTGTAGCGGCTTAATCCTGAGAGCATTCAATTATGGACAAGGTCCCGGGGTTTTTCTGCATTTACGGTTTCCTCGTTAACAAAATCTTGATGTGTCATTTACTTTATATTTCTGTATTATAATTGTTTATTATAATTAAAGTAAATTACACAAACGTTAATTCCTATTTACTTGATAAGCAATCCTATTGTGTTTTGTTAAGTCCGAACCTTTTTATCAAGTAAACATACTTAGTTGTTGTATTGTCTCGATCTCATATCCATACCGATTAGTTGCATTGTCTCGACTCAGTCCATAGACAATCACTTTCGGAGAAAGGACTTATAGGTAGGAAAAGTTTTAGCTTGAGGTATATTTGGGTACCCTCGCCTTTTCAGTTTGTTTCACATACACGGTAATCATGACATGTGCTGGAGTATGATATTGAAGCTAATTTTTCCTTTCTGGATTAGAGTTCAATATGTTGTTAGTTTACAAGTTAGGTGGAGCTAACGATGATTCTTCTGGATGGTTCTCTTGGTGATCAATGGTGGAGTCTGTGCAAGGATTGATTGATGACAATTGATGATTTTCATGGTGTTTGTAAAACATGATCAATTTGACAAGTATTCTTCATGTAGAAGATGGTTTGGAGTTTTTTTTATCAACATCATGGTATTTTGGTCGAAAAGATGGTTCTATATATGAAGATGGAAGTTTTGCCAATCGGTGTTGCCATTGCCATGATGACTGAACCCCTGTCGTCTCTGCATATCCATCCTGCTCCAGCTACTTCTGGTGTACCGATCCCATCCATCTTTGTAGCTCCATCCATGTTGATTTTCAGCCATTGATTTTTTGGTGCCTCCCATTTGATCCATTTAATTTTTTTTGTTCTTTCCAGTTGTTGTCCATTTGCCTCCGGTGTGAATAAATTGTGTTTTTTGGCCCACTGGTATTCTTGGCTTAGCAGTAACGATATATGGAAGGTCTGTTCTAGTGTCTGCACTTGGTTTTGGTATACCTTTCCATTTCTGGCCAGCCAAATATTCCAAATTATGTAGCAGCATAACGTGAAATCCTCCTTGTGTTCCTGCATTTTCAGAAAGTCTTCGAAATTCGATGGTGGTTTTCTTGCAATTGCTGCTGGTGTATCTCTTCTCTGATACTGGATTGGTGCTATTCTCTGTGCTTGCTGGCAGATGGTATTTTGTATCGGGTGTGGTGGTAGTACAATGTTGTTGTATATGTTGTGAATGATTGCATTTTTGTTAACATGTTGGCACATAAGATTCCAAGTCTCCCTTTCCACGGTGCATTTAAACAGACAGTGTTGGACTGTTTCCGACTGATTCTTACATATAGAGCACATGTTAGAACTAACAATGTGTCTATAGTGAAGGCCTTCAAAAGTTGGTAATCCATTGTGACTGACTTTCCAGAGGAAAAGTCTAATTTTTTGGGGGAAGTTTACTTTCCATAGGTCCTTGTACCTCCTTGTTGTGTTGAAATTATTGCTCTGTTGAGGTTGTTGTGCTTGAGTGTTCTGATGTCGTAGAAGTATCTCATACCTGCTTTTGACCGTGTGTTGTCCCTTGATGGCATGTGGTCAAATTGGTTTATCGGGTGAAGCTGGGATTGGAATATGGATTGCGCTAATTTCCTTGCTAATGTGAGGCTCGAAACTCTGTTGTAACAACTCAGTGTTCCAATTAAATGAATGTGGAATCATTAACGTACTTACGAAATTGTTACCTAAATTTCCCAGAGTTGTCAGCCGTGCATGCATAGGTGTCCAATTGTCTTTTGTTAGTGTCGCATTTCCATCTCCAATCTGCATTGCAAAATTTTCCTATACAAAAGAGGTTGTTTTTGTCAGGTTCTTCCAAGCCGGGATTGCTGTCGGCTTTGGTTTTGGTATTCTTCTCAGGATTGACTCCTATGCCATGTATTTGGATCTGTACATGGTGTTACATATTGTATTCGGCCGAGCATGAATTTGCCAAATCCTTTTCCCCAGGAGAGCAAAGTTGTGCACTCTAGTGTTCCTGATTCCTAATCCTCCCTGTGAAGGGTAGGTTTAGTTTCTCCTTACCAATCATATGCAATTTCCTTGTCGTCTTATCATGACCCCAAAAGAAATTTCTTGTTATCTTGTCTATTTTGTGGTGTACATGAGCTGGCAGCAATTGAGTTTGCATAATGTGACTAGTTGTGGGTATTAGACTTGAGTTTATTAGTAGCCATCTACCCGCTTGGTTGAGACGTTTCGCCATCCATCCTTTGGCTTTCCTTTCCAGTCTTTGCAAGAGTTCAACAAAAATAGGTGATGAATTCCTTCCTTGCTTGAATTCCACACCTAGGTGTTTAGGTGGGTTAGACGTTGCCGAAATGTTGAAAGTTGTTGTTAGCCTCTGTATTTCATTTGTGGTCGTGTGTGGATGGCGAATGATGACTGATTTATGCAAATTGATAGCTTGTCCTGCCGAGGTTGAATAGCTATGTAGTATCTTGTTGAGGTTATCACAAGTCACCTGGTCTGTTGTGCAAGTAATGAGTAGATCGTCTTTCTTTGTAATAATATAAGTTCAATGAACACGTTATTTGCTCAATTATTAGTAACTTATTGAGCTCGTCAATTTTTATTCTGTTTGGAATGTTTTTGTGTCGCTGATTCTTTGTGAATTAGTGTTCGTTTGTATCAATATGCAAAATGTTTATGTTTGATTTTTATTCGTCAAAATGATAATAATAATAATACAAGATTTTACAAGATTTTAATAAATTTATAGCATACACTCCCTCGCAAATAAATGCCAATGCCATGACAGAAAATGTTAAATACCACACCATTAACTCGCTTGTCACTTACCACCTCGTACATGGTAGAATATGGATCTTGTAATTTTTATTCATTTTTTTCCGGGCGAATTTTATGCTACCTATCCGAAATTTCAAGCAAATCACGTGCAAGAAGCGCAGCTGATTACATGACAAGACAGGCAACACAGATACAAGGCCGCTGTGGCTCTGGCCCTCTGGGTCTGGTCCATCTGGCTATCGCCACTACATGGAAAAAAAGTGCATTTGTTAATCCCGACGACTTCGAGAGAGGAAGAAGAGAGGAAGAGAGAAGGAGATTGACCGGACCAGAGCAGACCATTATCAAAAGTCTAAAACCCTAATTATCAGAGGAGCAATTGCTTATCTCGGAATCCTCAAATCTTCATTGGGTCTCCTCATCTTTTCACTCTCTTCTCCGTTTCTTTGCAAGTAAGTAGTAATCTCTTTTTCCTCCTTTAAACCCATAATAAAGTTTCGCTTTTTAATGTGTTTTTGTTGATTTATTCAGTTTAGAATGACAATTTAGTGTTCATGTTAGGGTAAAGAATGTAGATATTGACATTTCCATGAGATAGTGAGAGGTAGAGATATACAATGTCTAAATTTTAATAGTGCGTTCACAATGTTTGTTAATTTGTCCCACTGGTGGCGAACTTGTTTTTTCAGGTGGGAAGTTGTTGCATGTCTCATTTTGTTTGGTGATGTTGGGAAATGGAAATTATTATGAGCCTCCTAACCTAATCTAAAAAAGTAGTAGTCTCTTTATAAAGTTATGATTTTTAGCTATGAAATTAGTGTGTGTTTCCTGATGTAGTCAGTTTAGAGTGACATTCTAGTGTTTATTTGTTTTTGACAAACAAGTTAGCTTAATTCAGTATTCATATTAGGGTAAAAAATGTAGATATTGACAATTCCAAGACAGTAAGTGTAGAGAAAGAACAATGTCTAAATTTTTATGTGGTTGATAGCCTTAAGTCTCCCCTTCGTATTAATTTCTCTTCCATTTTTAGTACGGAAAGGTTCTGTATTTATTCACTTTCCCGTAAGTTTACTTTGAGTGAGAATTTAAAGTAATCACCTGCTTAATATGTGGTAATTGTACTGGAATAGTGACGATGCCGCTGTTACAGAGTTGGGGCTTCTTTGATTCTTGGTTATATTGTGTGCATTCTCTCTCATTTCTGAAGGCTTTTCTTGTCTATGTTGGAGTTCAGCATATGTGTTATTACGATTTGATCTGGCTCTTTCTTCACTTTGTAGTTATACCACGAGGTTTGACAAAATTTCCCTGGATATAATCATTGAATGAGTAAGTACTCTTCCTTATCCCCAGGTATGCTAAATATCTATTTTAGATTGTCGTTTGTGAGTAAGTAAGTGTATTCTCAGTGTTTTAATTCGGTTATATAAGACTATTATTAAGCCTTTTTTTTGGTATGGGTGTAGCTTGATCCAGCTGTTAAAGAGGCATTTGATGTTGAGAATATGAAACTAAGTAAAATATCACTCCATTTTTGTTTTTCTGGTTTACATTAGAAGAATGCTGATGGGTTTCAAACTAGACATGGATTCTGAATTAGAAGAATGCTGATGGGTTTTGATCTGATGTTCACTGGCTCTCGTCCCTTTTTTTTTATCTCTTTATTCTTCTCTCTTTAGCAAAAATTGGAATACTTTCCTTTGATTCATAGAACCCTGTAGACCCTCGTTCATGTATATACAGGGATGATCCAAGGCCTAAGTTCTCCAAAGGATATTCTCCTCATCTAACCACAGTCCATTCTGAAAGTATAAAATCGCAGTCCTATCGTGAACCATTAGGAAAATCAATAGTTAAATGGACATGTCTTTTGCATTTTTCTTGAATGTAGCTTACATCACTGGAGGGTGTTAGATGCAAGCGAATATCAAGGTGCATTACTTCTGTGGGTCTTTATGTTCCTGGGAGAACTGCAGTTTTACCTTCAATTGTACTCTCGCTTGCAGTGGTAATTTTTCTAATTTATGTTACCTGTGAAATTCCATATTGAACGACTTATATGATGTATGGTGACTTTCAATTTTTGGTTACCAGATGGGTTGAAACTTCGTTTGTTCTGCTCCAGACTGCACATCTCCTTTTTTGTTTCATGGTTTCTGTATCTATGTCAAATTCGTCTTATTATCGCTTGGAGCTTAGACGTACCTCTCACATTCTTATTTTTCTCATGCAGAACAGTGAAGCGATGGTTTCAATAGATATGCCATCCAGGTTAATATAGTAGCTGATTTACTGTCTCAGGTGTTTATAGCTAATCTTATATCTTTGGATTTCTCATTTAGTTGGTACTGTGAACTTCATGCAAAATATTGAAAGATTCTATGTTATATTTGTCCTGCGCAAAAAACTTCTGTTCATCAAAGTATTCGATATCTAGTAGGCCACTCAGTGTTACTTGATCTTCTAGTCATTTGCGCAAGTCTTATACTGCTTTTGGTAGTTTTAGGCAGAGCATGGTCCTGACAGTCAGGTTGTGCTTGTAATTGCTGGAGATGGTGTAGATGTGGAAATTAGCTCGCAGTCTCAGATTCTTCATAGGGGAGATATTGCTTCAAAAGCACTTGCCTATAGTTTCACCGTGTTTGCTTTTTTTTAATCAGGCACTTGCCTGAACCGTTTTTGCTTGTGATATGGTTGAGGTTAGCATTTATTATCACTTATCAGCTAGTTTTAGATCCGAATTCCTCACATATAAGGATATGTAAGTAGAACAAACTGGAGCCTGATATTCATATAAGTGTTTAGCCAAGTAGCGGATCTCTTATCTTCACTACTAGATATGAGATTTGCATTCTTCAACGTGTATGTAATTTAAGGACTAAAACCTCTGTTATAATAAACCTTCAGGCCATCACTTTTTCAAATTTGTATGCCCCATAACATCAAATTTGTATGCCCAGAGCATCTGATAATGAAGGTCAATATAAAAAGGTCGAGAAAGAACGATGTCTGAATTTAAATTTGCGTTCAAGTGTTCGTTAATTTGTCCCACTGGTGGCATACTTGTTTTTTTCGTGTGGGTATTCGTTCCATATCTCACTTTGTTTATTGTGAAATAAATAAGATAACTAGGTTGTTCTTGTTGTGACAGAACCGAGGAATAATACTATAAGGTGTGCAATGAAGTCTTATAGGTTGTCAAAGCTGTCAAAGACTGAGGTTGACAGCCTTAAGGCTCGCCCTCGTATTGATTTCTCTGCCATGTTTAGCACGGTAAGGTTGTGTGTTTATTTCTTTTCCCATCAATTCGCTTTACATGAGAATTTAAAGTGATCCCCTGCTTGATTTGTGGTAATTGTACTGGAACATGTCCAACCCAATGTTGATGATGTGCTTTCTCTCTCATTTCTGAAGGCTTTTCATGTCTATGTTGGAGTTAAAAGTATGTGTTATTACAGCTGTTTGTTCACTTTGTAGTTATATACCACGAGGTTTGGCAAAGTTTCCCTGGCTAAAATCATTGAATGAGTTGCTGATCTTCTTGATCCCCAGGTAGGATAAATATCTAATTTGGATTGTCGTTTGTGAGTAAGTAATTGTATAGTCAGTATTTTACTTCAGTTACTATTTTTAAGCCTTTTTTTTGGTGTGGGTGCAGCTTGATCCAGCTGTTAAACAGGCATTTGATGTTGCGTATGATAACATAGCATTTCATTTTCCCCAAAAGCTCCCCAGGTGAAAGTTGTGAACATGAAAGTAAGTAAAATATCAATCCGTTTTTGTTTTTCTGGTTCACATATTTCTGTATGATTGGAAATCAAGTGATTGTATTTCAAACTATACGAGGATTCTGAATTAGAAGAATGTTGATGGGTTTTGGTCTGAGGTTCACTGGCCCTCGTCCCTTTTTTATCTCTTTGTTCTTCTCTCTTTAGCGAAATTTGGAATAGTTGCCTCCGACTCAAAGAGCCCTGAGACCCTAGTTCGTGTATACACAGGATGATCCAAGTCTTAAGTTTTCCAGAGGATGTCCTCCTCACATAACCAGTCCATTCTAAAAAGTATAAAGTCGCAGTCCTGTCATGAATTAGTTAAATGGATATGTCTTTCCCTTTTTTCTAGAATGTAGCACATATCACTAATTTAACCCTTTATTTTGCCAGTGTGTTATATGCAAGTGCGTATCAAGGTGCATTACTTCTGCGGGTCTTTATGTTCCTGGGAGAACTGCAGTTTTACCTTCAATTGTACTCTCGTTTGCAGTGGTAATTTGTGTAATTTATGTTACCTGTGAAATTTCGTATTGAACGACTTATATGCTGTATGGTGACTTTCAATTTTCGGTTACCAGATGACAGATTGCAGGATACGAAATTGTTGTTCTGGCTACTCCCCCAGGAAAAGATGGCAGCATCTGCAAGGTAATTACCTACCAAAATCTACTCTTGTGAATCATTTCACTGATTACATTACATTATAAGCTAAAAAATCTCTCTTTACTTCTTTCTTTCTCTAGGAGGTGGTTTATTGTGCCAAGAAAGCTTTTGTGACTCATTCTTATCTTAAAGCCGGGGGAGCTCAGGTAGTGTTTGGTTCCGTAACCTTTGTAATAGATCCTTTATTTTGCATAGATAGATATACAATTTCGGATGGAAACACTAAATATCCATCTTTTCCATGTATGCAGGCCATTTCAGCGATGGCGTGGGGGACTTCATCTTGTCCTAAGGTTCCGATGTTCTCCAACGCTTTCATTAGTTTTATAGGAATTCTGCTTAGTGAAAAGTTCAATGCGGTGTTCCTCTTTAGAGCCTAATCGGTGTGGTCACTTTCTTATTTATTTTGTAGGTGGAGAAAATTGCTGGACCTGGAAATCAGTATGTCACAGCTGCAAAACAGTGAAGTGAAGTGATGGTTTATGCATCGAGAACTTTCTTTTTTATCTTCCTCGATGCAGAACAGTGAAGTGATGGTTTCAATAGACATGCCTGTGGCCCATCTGAAGTTCTGGTTATTGCTGATAAGCTTGCCAGCCAGGTTCATGTAGCAGCTGATTTACTGTCTCAGCTGTTTATAACTAACCTTACATCTCTGGATTTCTCATTTAGTTGGTACTGTGAGCTTCATGCAAAATATTGAAATTTTCTATGTTACGTTGTCATGCGCAAATTTTTTTTGTTTAGCAGAGTATTCTATTTCTGGTTGATCTTTTAGTCATTTGCGTAAGCCTTATACTGCTTTTGGTTGTTTCAGGCAGAGCATGGTCCTGATTGTCGGGGTGTGCTTGTAATTGCTGGAGATGGTGGAGATGTGGATGCCATTGAAAAGAGTGAATGTCAAAGATGCAGAGAACTGGGAGGAATTGATCGAAAAGATCATCTCAACTTCTGCCTGGTAACTTGCTTCAGCAACTTTGTGTGTCTGTTGCAAGGCATGAGAGATTATGCAAGTGGGCTAACTTAGATATCAGACCTCCGAACTGTTGCGGGAGGAACTCTTGTTTAACCAACTCTAGGGAAGCTAGTCCAGCATATTGGTTTCTGAGTGTCAATGGTTTTAGAGCATGAATCCTCAGATATCCAGGCTAAAAGTAAAAGTTGTGGTCGGATTCAGAAAAGCCAATGGCAAATACCATGGGCCATGGGGTCTCTCTGGAGATCATACTTCTCATACTCTGTCTATGGAGAGAGCTTCTCCTCAGACCTTCACCAACCAACTCTTTGCCATTGGCAATATGCCAGCATCTACTCCGGCCGGAATGATTCATCCACCGAAAACAAAAACCGTGATTTGCACCGTGTGGGAACCTTCGGTGGATGTAGACTCTCTGATTCCTTATAAAACGATTTACGTTGATTTACTTTCAGGATGTGGGATTATTTTAGAATCTTTATTTATTATATAAACTAGTGTCTCGCCCGTGCTTCGCACGGCCTCAAGTTCATCATCCCAGAATTACTGAAATGGTAATCTTAATTTTATTTGGCATGGCCGGGTTTTAGGAGATAATTTTACTTTTGAATATTATAAGTGCCTATTATAAAACCTGGCTAAATTGGGCCTATAGCTGGATGATAGCTAGATGATAAAATATGGTCATTAAGAAATATTTCATAGAAACCCCTTATCCACTATTTATGTTAATACCTAATATACCCTTGTTAAATTAGTGTTAATTCGGATTATTAAATAATACTTAATCAAGCTAATTCTAAAATTAACTTTCATTAATGCATAATTAACAATTGTCAAAAATTTTAATTTTCTTTAGAAAGAATCGATCCAGAATCGGTTTATGTTAGTTAATTTGTAAACCTATTCTGGGTTGAGTATTTTCAAGTGACGAAGTAAACCTAGAATCGGAGTTTGAACGATACCCAAATAAACCGATTCCCAAAATCGGTGTTTATATATATATATATATAATCCGATTATTCTTTAGTTTCAGAAACAAAATATTCATTACATAGTTTAGGAAATTAGCGCAATACATATAGGATTCAATATGGGAATTCTAGAATTTGACACATCAAATGCTCGTCAATGAACCTCCGAGCACGTCGGTACAACGTCGTGTATTCTTTGTGGTGAATGAACTTTCTTTCCCCATTACGAATTCTCCATAACCCGTTGAAACGTTCCAGCTGAAATTCAATGAATCTTATATGTAAGTACGTGAACTTTTGACATAGGTATAAAAATGATCGCATTACTCACTTTTTCCCTAAGAGGAGCTCGTGGATGACAGTGGTACACCATATTTCTAACTATTACGTACTCTCGCATTGCCCCTTTTAATGTATTGGAATCGAAATGCCAAGTCTCTCCATTTGCGGTTGTTGGGATTCGCGGTACTCTCGTAAAAGGACTCTTTAACTCTCTTCCAAAACATTGAATAGATTTCATTCGGACGTTCACGGAACGTATTAGCAAAGGATTTAGCGAGACAAAAATCTTCAAACGGTTCCCATTCCGTTTTCTAGGCTAAGTGTGTGATATGGGAGTGGGTGAAAGAGATTGTCCTTATATAGATAAGGACTCAACGACTATTTTTATCAAATTCAAATCAAACAATCGGATTTTAGGTATGTCCATAAAAACCGATTCTAAAAGTTACAGAACTTTTCTTCTTAGCAATCGGATTACATTTATGTACATAAACACCGATTCTAGAAGTTACAGAACTTTTCTTCTTAGCAATCAGATTACATTTATGTACATAAAAACCGATTCTTGGATTCAAAAGTTACAGGAGTTTTCTTCATGGCAATCGGATTTTATAAAGGTACATGTATACCGATTTTGAAACTGGACCTCTGGGAAATTGTCAGAATCGGTTTACATATAGTTACATGTAAACCGATTCTGACTGAAAAAATGCCAGAATCCTACAGTTTTTGCACATATTGTAGTTGGTTATTTTATCGCGTCTTGGACAAACACAAACAAATTTTTAAAGAGACCAGATTAAGTCATTCATAAACTAGGAATATAACCAAACATAATTCAACAATAAGTTTAAGACGAGACATAAGTTTTGACTCCATAAATTATCCATAGTTAAAGACATAAACATGAATGTAACCATTCATTCATCAACATCCCCACCACGACCACGACCACCGCGTCCTCGTTTAGGAGGTTGGGCACTGCTCGATGCACCTTCAGACATCCTTTTTAGGGGTGTTCGCTTCCTTTTTTTTCTTTGGATCCTCCTCCTCCTCATCATCATCATCCTCTTCCTTCTCCCCAAACTTTGCACCAGCTTCTACATCTTCGAGACCGCTCAATTCATCAATTAGATTTTCATTGGCCTTCACATTTTTCCCTTCCCTGATTTCTAGCTTTGCCTGGGTTATCAAGTGTCCGACTCGTCTTCTCTGTTTCAATTTCAAATAACAAATATTCAATATATAATGCTAAAACCATTAACAAAATCGTAATTGAGTACAATACGCACCAAGTAATCGAAAGTCGTATCTTTGTCCTCTATCTTGGGCCTCTCATCTACTCGTATCATTCGAGTATGCGAAACTTTGAGGTACCACGGTATATAACCCGGAATTGTCTTGTCATCTGCTCGAGATGGACCATCCAAAGGATATCTGTGAAACGCTCTGTCGTCCCAATAATCACATGATGGTAAAGGCTTGTGAACAATGACAACATCATTATCATATGATTTGGTTTTTGTCCAATTGATGTTGAACATCTTGTGCGCTTTGGGATTTTTTCTACGTAACCGCATTGTCTTGCAACTCTCGTCGGGTTGTACATTACATATCCTCTTGGGTGAAACAAAGGCCCACAATATTCACTTTGCTCTCTGCATCCAACCTTCTTTCCTTTTCCTTTAGCCAAATCCTGCTTGTAAGGATCAAAGACAACATCCTTCGTCGTCAAGTTGTCTAACTGGCGTCTCAAATTCAGAAAATCCATTTTTTGTTTCTTCGGCTTACTTCTGTAGTTGTACTTGTCTCCATAATGCTCTCTGTCCCATTCCTTGTTCTCAAAAGCCATTTTAGCAAATATTGGGAAGTGCAAATATATCCACGCCTGCAGAAAAGCCATATTCCCTCCGTGTTGGTTCCTGGCTGCCCTAGAAGCCTTTCTCAACTCCTTCAACGAGTGTGCAAGCATGGCAGTGCCCCAAGAGTATTCGTGCATCTTGTCAAATGGTTGCAACATCTGGATAAATTTGGCGTTCACACGTGCACTGGAAACGTCGGGGAAGATAACAACTCCCAGGACATATAGGACATACGCATTGGC
Organism: Papaver somniferum; assembly: GCF_003573695.1. Taxonomy (NCBI): domain Eukaryota; kingdom Viridiplantae; phylum Streptophyta; class Magnoliopsida; order Ranunculales; family Papaveraceae; genus Papaver; species Papaver somniferum. The sequence goes on from NC_039358.1 coordinate 203,220,135, forward strand.
CATGGCGATGATACGTTGCGGCGTCACCTCTTTTCCATGAGCACGAAGTTTCTTTGTTCCCATGCAGTTGTCCCTCAGCTTCGAGTCCTCTGCTTTGACTTGCCTACTAGCATCTCCTTCTTAGTCTTCTCCTCATCCAATTAGAACGCTTCCTTGGTCCACGTATAAATCTTGTCCCACGCAAGCTCTTGCGCGTACCCTTTGTGCTTCACGGCTTTACCTTCTATGCTTAGCCCGGTAATGAACTTCGCATCATTCGGAGTTATCGTTATTTCTCCAAACGGAAGATGTAAAGTATCTGTTTCCCCGTAGTATCTCTCTACAAAGGCGGAACATAGAGGTCTGTCGTAACCAAGGTGGTCCAAATTGTCGACCGCAGGTACCAACCCCGTAGAATTGACTAGATCGACTACTTCCGGAACTTCTCCTTCGGTGGATTCTAGTGTTATAAGTGGTCATTGCCTCATCATACTTACTGACGTCCCTGGCTTCATAAGACGAACGACATCCTTGTAATCCTATAAAACAAAACAACCACGATGGACAATCAAAACACTACACAAATAATAATGTTTACATCACATAGCATAAGGTTTAGGTACTTACTATGGTATTGTAAATGACGGAGACCCAACTGCTTTTGTAACCCTATAATACATTTCTTCCATCACCGGGTATCCCTAAAGGTGGATCATCAGGGCCGCGAGCAAACATCTTCAGCGGGTCGGAAATGTGGTTACCTTTCTTCTTCTTTACTCCTTCTTTCTTCTTACCTTTTTCTTGAGCGTCTCCTCCTTGGTCTTGTTGTTGAACTTCTTATTCTTGCACTTGTTCTTGAACGAGTTCTCTTATCTCTTCATCAACTTCCTTCTCACTTTCATCCTCACCTTCTTCTTCATCACTTTCATCCTCACCTCCATCTTCATCACTTTCATCCTCACCTCCTTCTTCATCACTTTCACTCTCATCACTTTCTTCTTCAACACATTTCTTGCCACGACTTTCTTCTTCAACACCTTTCTTGCCACGACTTTCTTGTTCTACATTCATCTCCTCCTCACCACCTTCTTGTTCAGTAGGTGTATCAGAATCAGGTTCTTCATATGTTGGTTGCTCCGCTAGAGGTGATGGGTGAGAAATTGGGCTAGAAAAGAAGTCCCCAAAAAAAAAATTCATGACCAACAGGCAGGTAAATGTAAAAAGAAAAAAATGTGAGAAATAAATAAATAAAACAGGAAATGTGATGGGCAATGGAGCTCATGAATTAAGATATACATAAAAAGAAAATTGGTTGGTCACATTATTGATCACCATGAAGCCGGAATGCCTATAAATAGAAAAGAGTTAATAGAAATTAATCATGGCTAAAGCTAAACTAAATTTGTCTCTCATCGGATCTGTCTTCCTGGTTTTGGTTGTTGCAGCAGACATACGGTAAGTTATACTAGTTACTCCGTTCATGGTGTTTTGTTTCTGGTTTTGATTGATCTTGCTCTTTATTTGCTTTTTCTTTCTTGTGCTGATATTTGAAACGCTACTTTAATGACATACAGATGCGTCCGTGGTCAATTCTCTGTGACCTGGAAATTTACTCTAATTTGCTGGCACCTCCGTCGGCTACTAATGGCCGACACCAATCATTATTATTGTATCTTGGTTATTACTTTCAAGTTCCTTTGCAATAACAATTATAAGAGTTCGTCCTATGAACACGTACATTATTTGCTTAATTAGTGATCTTTTACCAAGCTCAAGCTTCTTGTTTGTATTGCAAAATGCGATCATGTTGTAATAATAATGAAAAGATTGGTATTCTTTCATCTCTTCCTCTCTCTATCTAGGAATAGAGAAGAACAAAAGAAGTTTTGATGATTGGGGTGGTGAGATATGGGATCGGTAATGTTATTCGGGGGGCTTGAGGCGGTGTTGACTTTTGTTTATTTCAAAAATTTGATTATTATTATGGTTAAACTAATGTACATTTTTATGTAAATTTTGATAGGGGTTGAAATCTAGTCCGTCCCAGATGTCTGATCAAAAAAAAAAAAAAAAATTGCCCGAGGAGATTGATTTTGACCGGTTAATGGCCCTACTGATTACTTGACCGGATTGAAACATAATCTTTAATTTTAAGCCATATCCCTGCAGTAAGCAACACAAAAGACTATAATAGATGGAGTTCGCTATAATCAAGATATAATCAAGCAAAATCATTTATTAAAATGCTTGGCCTCTAATGTTTGTCGCAAACAAGATTACTAATACGGATACCAAATTAGATGGGGGTGTACCAAAACCAAGATAAGACAAAATATATTTTCATATAGGACAAAACATGTTTTGCCTTGTCTTGGTACACCCCCACCAAACCTGGTAACCCCGATTAGCAGGCTTGGTTTGTCGTGCGGTGCAGTTGATATGCCCTCTCCGGGCTCGGCCCTTGTAAAAACCCATATACAAGGCCGTTCAGGCGTTGGAGTTGGTCCATCACTTTCTTTTTTTTTGCCACTATCACAAAAAGAAAAAAAAAGGTGCATTTCGTCTAAGCGAAGAAGAGAGAGAAAGGAAAGGAGGATTGACCGGACTGGACCAGAGAGCAGACCATTTATATACACTAAAACCCTAATTAATCAAAATTGGATGGATATTCAAATCGTTTCTCTTAATCCGAGGAGCAATTGCTTAATTCGGAATCCCCGTTTCTCTGGGTCCTTCTCAAAATCTTCATCATTTCACTCTCTTCTCCGTTTCTCTGCAAGTAAGTAGTAGTCTCTTTATAAAGTTTTGCTACGAAATTATGTGTTTTTCTTGATGTAGTCAGTTTAGAATAGAAATCTAGTGTTAATTTGGAAAACAAGTTAGCTTAATTCATTGTTCATATTAATGTAAAGAATGTAGATTTTGACATTTCCATGAGATACTAAGTGATATAGAAAGAACAATGTCTGAATGTTAAATGTGCGTTCAAAGTGTTTGTTAATTTGTCTCACTGGTGGGTAACTTGTTTCTGTCATGTGGGTATTTCTTACATATCTCACTTTGTTTGTTGATGTTGCGAAATGGGACTTTTTATAAACCTCCCAGTCCTAACATAAACAACATAACTAAGTTGTTCTTGTTGTGGCAGAACCAAAGGAGAATAATACTATTAGGTCTGCAATGAAGTCTTATAGGTTGTCCGAGTTGTCAAAAACTGAGGTTGATAACCTTAAGGCTCGCCCTCGTATTGATTTCTCTTCCATTTTTAGTACGGTAAGGTTCTATATTTATTTCATTTTCCCATAAGTTTACTCTGCGAAAGAATTTAAAGTAATCATGTGCTTGGTGATTGTACTGGAATAGGTCCAACCCATTGTCGATGATGTACGCAATAGAGGCGATGAGGCTGTTACAGAGTTGGTGCTTCTATGATTCTTTGTTATATTGTGTGCATCTCTCTCATTTGGAAAAGCTATTGCAGTTTCCTTTTTCTTTTCTTAAGCTGGAGTCGCGTAATCAGGATTTGATCGGGCTGTTTGTTGATTTTGTAGTTATACTGCGAGGTTTGACAAAGTTTCTCTGGATAAAATCATCGAACGGGTGGCTGATATTCCTGATCCTCAGGTAGGCTAAATATCAATTTATTATCGTTTTTGAGTAACTAGTGCAGTATCAAAGTGCTCTACTTCATCTATATAAGACTACGGTTAAGTATTTTCTATGTGTGGCTGCAGCTTGATCCAGCTGTTAAAGAGGCATTTGATGTTGCGTATGATAACATATATGCATTTCATTTTGCTCAAAAGGCTCCCCCGGTGAAAGTTGAGAATATGAAAGTAAGTACATATCACTCCCTTTCTTCTGTCTTTCTGGTCCACATTTTTAAGTATGATTGACAATCAAATAAATGTGTTCAAACTAAATGAGGACTCTGAATTGGAAGAATTCCAGGCCCTCGTCCCTTTTTTTTATCTTTCTATCCTTCTCTCTTTAGAAAAAACTAGAATTGTTATCTCTGGTTCAAAGAGCCATACACAGGGATGATCCAAGGTTAAATTTTGCCAAGGATGTTCTCCTCACAAAACCTCAGTCCAAGATAAAAAAGTAAAAAATCCCCGTCCCATCATGAATTAGTAGAAAAATGGATGTGTCTTGAATGTAAATCATATCACTAACCTGGCACTTTATTTGGTCAGGGTGTTAGATGCAAGCGAGTATCAAGGTGCATTACTTCTGTGGGTCTTTATGTTCCTGGGGGAACTGCAGTTTTACCTTCAACAGCTCTCATGCTTGCAGTGGTAAGTTTTCTAATTTTCTGTTTAACAATGAGATTCCATATTCATTACCCTATGCATTTTCAGTGACTTCCAGTTTTCAGTAACCAGATTTGGTTGATATTTTGTTTGTTCCGCACCAGCCTGCACAGATTGCAGGATGCAAAATTGTTGTTCTGGCTACTCCCCCAGGAAAAGATGGTAGCATTTGCAAGGTTATTACTTAACGATCTACTCTCATGAGTCATACCATTTATTACGATACATTATAAGCTAAACAAATATCTCTCTATCAAATCATTCCGTCTCCAGGAGGTGCTTTATTGTGCTAAGAAAGCAGGTGTGACTCATATTCTTAAAGCCGGGGGAGCTCAGGTAGTGTTTTGATCCGTGACCTTTATTAAGCACTACGTTCGGAATACTTTTCTTTTCCGGAAAGGAAAATTAATATTGATCTTTTCACTCATACAGGCCATTTCAGCCATGGCGTGGGGGACATCATCTTGTCCCAAGGTGCTAATTTCTCCAACACTTTTGTCAGGCTTTTATAGAAATGCAGTTTAGTGAAAAGTTTGATGCGCTGTTGGAGCCTAATCTTTATGGTAACTTCTTTAATTTGTAGGTGGAAAAAATATTTGGACCTGGAAATCAATATGTCACTGCTGCAAAAATGATTCTTCAGGTATTCTTATGCTTCCTTATATTTAATCACTCAGAATTTCCGTTTCCATTTCTAGTTCTTTTTAATACCCAACTATTCTGTCTTTACGTTTTAAATGTTCTATATCTACGTCAAGTTCGTATTACTATTGCTTGAAGCTTAGACGTACCTCTCACATTCTTACTTTTTGCGATGCAGAACAGTGAAGCGATGGTTTCAATAGACATGCCTGCGGGCCCTTCTGAAGTTCTGGTTATTGCCGATAAACATGCCAGCCCGGCTCATATAGCAGCTGATTTACTTTCTCAGGTGTTTATAGATATATTTACTTCCGGATTTCTCATTTAGTTGGTACAATGAACTTCATGTGAAATACTCTTGTTCATTGAATTATTCAATATTTTCTTTTTCCTGCACGAATACTTCCTGTTCATTGAAGTATTCAATTTCTACCAGGCCACTCAGTGTTGCTTGACCTATCCATTTGCATAAGTCTTATACTGTTTTTGGTGGATTCAGGCAGAGCATGGTCCTGACAGTCAGGTTGTGCTTGTAATTGCTGGAGATGGTGTAGATGTGGAGGCCATCGAGAAGGAAATCAGCTCGCAGTGTCAGAGTCTTCCTAGGGGAGATTTTGCTTCGAAGGCACTTGCCCATAGTTTCACTGTGTTTGCTCGTGATATGGTTGAGGTTAGCATTTGTTATCAGCTGCTTTTAGATCCTAGCATACCCTTACGGAGAACAAACTAGAGACATGATATTCGTATTAAAATCTAGCAAAGAAGCAGATGTGTTATTTTCACTGCAGAATATGAGGTTTGCATTCTTCAATGTGTATGTTATTTTAGGACTAAAATCTCAGTTATGATAAACCTCCAGGCCATCTCCTTTTCAAATTTGTATGCCCCAGAGCATCTGATAATGAATGTCAAAGATGCAGAGAACTGGGAGGAATTCATCGAAAATGCAGGTAATAATATTCAATTGGTATTCGAGCTTTTTAGCACCTCCTATTTTTGCTTGAAAAACTTTCTCCTAACAGTCAAAACCATGAAAATCCCGAGCTGCAGCTTGTGAAATTCTGTTGTTCGATATGAATTTTCGTGAAGATCAGCTTCAACTTCTGTCTAATATAACAACTTACTTCAAC